>NC_090373.1:127461961-128061961 GCF_036365525.1 Heterodontus francisci
ATCTCCCCAAGTCAAAAACAACCCCTGCTGGGTGATTATCCACAGACAGGTGCCCTCCAGTAAGATCCTGTTTACAAGCCAAATCCAGGAATCTTCTGGTGATATCTTTTAAAAATAACCACAAAGTTCAGCATCTCTTCAAGATTCCAGATGGATCAATGTCCATAATTCAACTATAAGTCCTTAAAAGATATTTTACAAAAAAAAAGAAGCACTCTTGTAACACTTCCACCCTTGGTGAAATGAAACACCATTTTTAAATGTGTTTCATTACAATGTGTAAAAAACAGAAGATGAAAACATTTTAAAACACATTTTCATACTCATTCCCATTCACTCTTTACCTGTAGTTAATACGATTTTGCCATCTTTGCACTCACATAACTCAAAACAAAGTTAAATTCTCAATAAAGCATCTGCAATAACGCTATTTTTGCCCACAATGTGGATGTGGCTGTAATTGTAACCTCCATCAGAATCGTCTGGCATTCTGGTTTTTAAATTTTTCCACAAAGGTTATCACCAAATCAGCCAACCTGCAACCTTCCAAACAGAACCCCCCAGTTGTTCCAAGTGGTCCTTCCAAGTGTCACTGTAGACCAGCACATCATCAAGGTAAACCACACAGTTAGGAACACTGGCTACCACTTGATTCACTAGTCTCTGAAAAGTGGCTGGGGCACCCCTTAGCCTGTATGGCATCACTCGGCACTGGAAAAAAACATGCAGTGTGAAAAAAGTCGATTTCTTTAGCTTGGGGTGTTAAAGGAACGTGCCAGTATTCCTTTAACAGATCTATTTTTGTAAGAAAAATGGCACTGACCACTCTGTCAATACAGTCTTCCAAGAGAGGGATTGGATAGGAGTCTGCCTTTTTACTGCATTAACTTTTCTGTAGTCTATGCAAAGTCTAGTTGAACCATCAGGTTAAGGCGCCAATACTACTGGTGAAATCCAGCTGCTTTGACTAGGTTCAATTAGGTGGTTTTCCAGCATGTATTGGATTTCTGCTTTTTCTTGGGCCTGTTTCTCTGGACGTAAGCAGTAAGAATGCTGTTTTATAGGAAAGGATTCCTCTACATCCATATCATGTGTGACTAAAGTTGTACATCCTGGCTTATCCCTACAAACTCTTTTAAATGCTGTGAGTAGCCTTTTAGGTCTTCTTGTTGTTCTGCATCTAAATATGAATGCATAGTGCCCAATCTTTTCTGGAAGAGTGAAGCGGAGCGGACCTGGGAGGAATTGGCATCAGAGAGGGAGAGGATAAATCCAGCCTGAGGCTCAAGGCTCGTACTTACCTGGAAAAGCGGAGTGGAGCGGACCTGGGAGAATAAACACAGACACAGTCTGGAGTGTTTGAAAAAAACATCAACAGTGACATCAGAGGAAAGCTGCAAGGTGATTGCTTGGTGAGTAACCGCTGTTAGGGAATAGCTGTAAATAACTGGCTTAGTAACTAAGGTAAGAAGGGTCCATAGTTTATTTTCATATATAGTAAGTAATGTTTTTTAGGGAGCTCTGTAGTAATGAGGACTAAGGAAGAAGGACCCGAGAGTACTTGATATTATTTGATATTAAGCATCTTCCAAAAAGTTAATTTAAAGGGTTAAGTCGTGGCAGGAGAGCTCAAAGCCATGGTGTGCTCCTCATGCTCTATGTGGGAAGCCGGGAACAATTCCAGTGCCCGGGGCCAGCATGTGTGCAGGAAGTGTCTCCAACTGCAGTTCCTGAAAGCCCGGGTTTCAGAGCTGGAGCGTAAGCTGGGGACACTGTGCAGCATCCACGAGGTGGAGCGTATCGTGGATAACACGCACAGAGAGGTGGTCACACCCCAGTCTCAGACTCAACAGGCAGAAAGGGAATGGGTGACCACAAGGCAGAGCAAAAGGACTAGGCAGGCAGTGCAGGAATCTCCTGTGGCAATTCCCCTGCAAAAGAGATATACTGCTTTGGATACTGTTGGGGGGAATGGCCTCTCAGGGGAAAGCTACAGCAGCAACAGCCCAATTCGTTGCACCATGGTTGGCTCTGCTGCACAGGGGAGGAGTAAAAAGTGTGGGAATGCAATAGTTAGAGGGGATTCAATTGTAAGGGGAATAGATCGATGTTTCTGTGGCCGCAAACGAGACTCCAGGATGGTATGTTGCCTCCTTGGTGCTAGGGTCAAGGATTTCTCAAAGCGGTTACAGGACATTCTGAAGGGGGAGGGTGAACAGCCAGTGGTTGTGATGCACATTGGTACAAACGACGTAGGTAAAAAAAATGGATGGCATCCTAAAAGCAGAATATAGGGAGTTAGGAAGTAAGTTGAAAAGTAGGACCTCAAAGGTAGTGATCTCAAGATTACTACCAGTGCCATGTGCTAGTCAGAGTAGAAATAGCAAGATATATCGGATGAATACGTGGATGAAGAGATGGTGTGAGGGGGAGGGTTTTAGATTCCTGGGGTATTGGGACCGGTTCTGGGGGAGGTGGGACCAGTACAAACTGAACATGTTACACCTGGGCAGGACCAGGACTGATGTTCTAGGGGGAGTATTTGCCAGAGTGGTTGGGGAGGGTATAAACTAAAATGGCAGGGGGATAGGAACCTTTGCAAGGAGTCAGAGGAGGGGGGATCAAAGACAAGAACAAAAGACAGTAAGGGGAATAAAAAAAGTGATAGGCAGAGAAATCTAGGGCCAGAATCAAACAAGGCCACAGTGAAAAGTAGTGGGAAGGGGACAAGTAATGCTAAAAAGACAAGTCTTGAGGCTTTGTGCCTTAACGTGCGGAGCATTCGCAATAAAGTGGATGAATTAATTGCGCAAATAGATTTAAACGGGTACGATATAGTCAGGATTACGGAGACATGGCTGCAGGGTGACCAGGGATAGGAAATGAACATCCAAGGATATTCAGTATTTAGGACGGACAGACAAAAAGCAAAAGGCGGTGGAGTTACATTGCTGGGTAAAGAGGAAATTAATGCAATAGTGAGGAAGGATATTAGCTCTGATGATGTGGAATATGTATGGGGAGAGCTGAGGAACACTAAAGGGCAAAAAACATTAGTGGGGGTTGTATATAAACCCCCAAACTGTAGTGGTGATGTTGGGAATGGCATTAAACAAAAAATTAGAGGCGCATGCGATAAAGGAACATCTGTAATTATGGGTGACTTTAATCTACATATAGATTGGGCAAATCAAATTGGTTACAATACCATAGAGGAGGAATTTATGGAGTGTATACGGGATGGTTTTCTGGACCAATACGTTGAGGAACCAATTAGAGAACAGGCCATCCTAGACTGGGTATTGTGTAATGAAAGAGGAATAATTGACAATCTAGTTGTGCGAGACCCCTTGGGGATGAGCGACCATAATATGATAGAATTCTTCATCGATGGAGAGTGGCGTAGTTGATTCTGAGACTAAGGTCTTGAATCTTAATAAAGGAAACTACGAAGGTAGAAGGCGCGAGTTGGCTATGATGGATTGGGAAATCTTACTTAAAGGGATGACGGTGGATAAGCAACGGCAAACATTCAAAGAGCACATGCATGAACTGCAATAATTGTTTATTCCTGTCTGGCACAAAAGTAAAACAGGAAAGGTAGCCAAACCATGGCTTAAAGGGAAATTAGAGACAGCATTAGATCCAAGGAAGAAGCATACAAATTCAGCAGAAAAAACAACAGACCTGAGGACTGGGAGCAGTTTAGAATTCAGCAAAGGAGGACGAAGGGATTGATTAGGAAGGAGAAAATAGAATACGAGAGTAAGCTTGTGGGGAACATAAAAACTGACTGTAAAAGTTTCTATATGTATGTGAAGAGAAAAAGATTGGTGAAGACAAATGTAGGTCCCTTACAGTCAGAAACAGGGGAATTTATTATGTGGAACAAAGAAGTGGCTGACCAACTAAATGCATACTTTGGTTCTGTCTTCACAAAGGAGGACACAAATATCATACCAGAAATGTTGGGGATCACAGGGCTTAGTGAGAGGGAGGAACTGAAGGAAAACAGTATTAGTAGAGAAATGGTGTTGAAAGATTGATGGGATTGAAGGCCGATAAATCCCCAGGGCCGGATGGTATGCATCCCAGAGTACTTAAGGAAGTGGCCCTAGAAATAGTGGATGCATTGGTGGTCATCTTCCAAGATTCTATAGACTCTGGAACAGTTCCTACAGATTGGAGGGTAGCTAATGTAACCCTACTATTTAAAAAGGGAGGTAGAGAGAAAACAGGGAATTATAGACCAGTCAGCCCGATGTCGGAAGTGGGGAAAATTCTCGAGTCCATTATCAAGGATTTTATAGCAGAGCACTTGGAGAACAGTGGTAGAATCGGGCAGAGTCAGCATGGATTTATGAAAGGGAAATCGTGCTTGAGAAATCTACTCGAATTCTTCGAGGATGTAACTAGTAGAGTTGATGAGGGGGAGCCAGTGGATGTGATTTATTTGGACTTTCAGAAGGCTTTCGACAAAGACCCACACAAGAGATTAGCATGTAAAATGAAAGCGCATGGGATTGGGGGTAATGTATTGCGATGGATAGAAAATTGGTTGACAGACAGGAAACAAAGTGTAGGAATAAACGGGTCTTTTTCCGAATGGCAGGCAGTGGCTAGTGGGGTACCGCAGGGATCGGTGCTAGGACCCCAGCTATTCTCAATATACATTAATGATTTAGATGAGGGAACTAAATGTAATATCTCCAAATTTGCAGATGACACAAAACTGGGTGTGAGGGTGAGTTGTGAGGAGGATGCAGAGAGGCTTCAGAGTGATTTGGACAAGTTAAGTGAGTGGGCAAAAGCATGACAGATGCAGTATAATGTGGATAAATGCGAGGTTATCCACTTTGGTAGCAAAAACAGGAAGGCATATTATTATCTGAACAGCTATAAACTGAGAGAGAGGAATATGCAACAAGACCTGGGTGTTCTCGTACACCAGTCGCTGAAGGTAAGCATGCAGGGGCAACAGGCGGTAAAAAAGGCAAATGGTATGTTGGCCTTCATAGCAAGAGGATTCGAGTACAGGAGCAGGGATTGCTGCAAATATACAGGGCCTTGGTGAGGCCACACCTGGAATATTGTGTGCAGTTTTGGTCTCCTTATCTGTGGAAGGATGTTCTTGCTATAGAAGGAGTGCAGCGAAGGTTTACCAGACTGATTCCTGGGATGGCGGGACTGACGTATGAGGAGAGATTGAGTCAGTTAGGATTATATTCGCTGGTGTTCAGAAGAGTGAGGGGGTTCTCATAGAAACCTATAAAATTCTAACAAAACTTGACAGGGTAGATGCAGGAAGGATGTTCCCGATGGTGAGAGAGTCCAGAACCAGGGGTCATAGTCTAAGGATACGGGGTAAACCTTACAGGACTGAGATGAGGAGAAATTTCTTCACCCAGAGAGTGGTGAGCCTGTGGAATTGGCGACCATAGAAAGCAGTTGAGGCCAAAACATTGTATGTTTTCAAGAAGGAGTTAGATATAGCTCTTGGAGCAAAAGGGATCAAAGGATATGGGGGGAAAACTGAAACAGGTTACTGAGTTGGATGATCAGCCATGATCATAATGAATGGCGGAGCAGGCTCGAAGGGCTGAATGGCCTACTCCTGCTCCTATTTTCTATGTTTCTATATTTCTAATCTCCCTAGCAATTCAGTATTAGTTAACCAGATAGTAGGAGGTTCAATTTGAGAATTGTCTCGGCCTCCTTCTGCCACATCCTCACTATCCCTTTCATTCTTCACTGTCCCGACTACCTGACTTACCTGTACTTGCTTATCCTTCTCCCGGCGATGATAGTGTTTCAACATATTGATATGACACAGCCGACTCTTTTCCTAGCGGTCTGGGTTGTCAATCAAATAATTTACTTTACCAATTCTCTTGACACTTTATATGGACCACTTAACCATGCTTTCAACTGTTCGCCCTGTAAAGGTAGTAATACTAAAACATCATCCCCGGTTGAAATGTTCGAGTCTTGGCATGCTTGTCTGCCCATTTTGTCATAGTTGTTTTGGAGCTTTAAGGTGTTGTGAGCCACTTTGCAAGCTCTCGTGAGCCATTCCCGGAACACGGATACATAATCTAGAACAGAAGAATCGTCCCTCTGTTCTAAAAACCTTTCTTTAATTAGCTTTAGAGGACCTCTTATCTCAGGTCTGTAAACTAATTCAAAGGGACTAAAGTCTGTAGACTCATTAAGTGAATCCCTATTGGCAAACAAAAGAAATTCTAGTCCTTTATCACAATCATGGGGATATTCATGACAGCATGTCCGAATCATTGTTTTCAGGGTCTGATGGTACCGTTCTAAAGCTCCCTGTGTCTGTGGGTGGTAAGCTGAAGACTTTAACTATGTTTTACCCAAATTACCCATAACTTGCTGAAAAATTTTGGACATAAAATTGGAACCTTGATCCAACTGAATCTCAATCACTAGATAATCCATATCTAGTGAAGAACTGGGTTAACTTTTCTACCTGTACCTTAGCAGAAATTGTTCTCAAGGGAATGACCTCTGGGAATCGAGTAGCAATATCCATGATAGTGAGTATATATTGGTGTCTCGCTTTTGTTTTCGGTAAAGGTCCTACACAGTCCACCGACACCCTACTAAATGATTCTCCAATAACTGGTATGGGAATTAGAGGCACCGGTTTTATTGCAAGTTGCTGTTTTCCCACAATCTGAAATGTACAGAATGTTTTACAAAACTGCACCACATCCCTGGAAAGACCTGACCAGTAACAATGTCGACCTATACGTGATTTATTCTTCCAGATCCCCACATGTCCCGCCATAGGAATTTCATGGACTATCCTTAATAGTTCCCAGCGGTACTTGGGCGGTACCACTATCTGATGAGCTGCCATCCATTTTTCATCCGCAGGTCTGTGAGGAGGTCTCCACTTCCCCATCAGAATCCCATTTTTAATATAGCAGCCTTCTGGAACTCCTTTTGCCTCAGCTTCAGTTGGAGCTGACCGTGCCACTTTATTTAACTCTGGATTAGCTTGCTGAGCCTTGATCAGAGAAGACTTATTAAACATTTCCTTTGGATTATCCAAATCACCAAAGAAAGTTTCAGATATTCGGCTATCTGTCTGTGGTGCCAATTTTACCTCCGACAATGGAACTTGTTTAGCCATTGCTCGGGTTACTACACATGAAGGAAAATTTCCTGGAAACTTCTCCTGTAACTGTTCTGTCTTTTTCACTTCACTTAGTTTTTCCATGACAACTGGAGAAGCTACTGCTTTCGCTCAGGCCAAATCATTCCCCGGGAGTAGGTTGACTTTGTCTACTGGCAAACTATGCACAACTCCTACAGTTACCATTCCAGACATTAGGTCACATTCTAGGTACACCAGATACAAAGGTACGGGTATTTACTCCCCACCAATACCATTCACTAAAACCTTAGCATTCAGTGCATTCTCAGGTGGAAATGTTATGCCTTTCCCCAGCAAAAGAGTTTGGGTGGATCCTGTATTCCTAAGTATAACTATAGATTTGCCTGCCTCACTTGAGGGATAAGGAGTTACTTTTCCTTTTGACAAGAATTCCCTAAAACTCTCAAGTATCTTATTCACAACCCCTGAACTCACATTGTTTTTTGTTCTTGGCCTTACAGCTGCAGTCAGAGCTACAGCCTGATCTGCTGTACTCTCGGTTAGGGTCCCTTTCCCTGCGTTGGCTTTGTGTACCCCAATAAGTCCCGTGGGTTTACCCCACAGCTTCCAGCATTCCGCACAACAATAACGCTTAGGTTTGCAGACCTCACTTCCACCCACAGCATCTTCCTTTCTGGCCTGAGAAGGAGATCCTGGGGCATTCCCAACTGTCCCTTCTTGTCCCTGATTACTTGCCTTCCTTTCACCCGCCCACCTTCTAACCTTCTATCCTTCTCAGATTTGTGGGGGTGACGGACAAAGGGTTCGGACTTATATATTGCTCATAATCATTAACAATTTCTACTGCCTGTCTGGCTGTTGAAACCTTCTGGTTCTCTACATGGGTTCTTATTAATGGAGGGAGTGAATTTTTAAATTCTTTTAGGAGAATTAGTTCCCTAAGGTTCTCATACATGGCTTCCATCTTTAGTGCCTGGATCCAATGATCAAAGTTAATTTGCTTTATCCTCTCAAATTCTATATAAGTCTGCCCAGCCAATCTCCGGTGTTTCCGAAATTTCTATTGGTAAGCTTCAGAGACTGACTCATACGCAGCGACAATAGCCCTTTTTGTCATCTTATAACATAAGAACATAAGAACTAGGAGCAGGAGTAGGCAATTCAGCCCCTCGAGCCTGCTCCGCCATTCAATACAAACATGGCTGGATTGCGTTTTGACTTTCTAAATGTCCTGTTATTACTTCCTTAGTAATGGATTCTAACAATTTCCCAATGACAGATGTTAAACTTACTGGTCTATAGTTTACTACTTTCTGCCTACCTCCGTTTTTGTATAAGGGCGTTATATTAGCTTTTTTCCAATCCACTGGAACCTTTCCCGCATCCAGGGAATTTTGGAATATTATAACTAATGGATCCACTATCTCGGCTGCCACTTCCTTTAAGACCCTAGGATGTAGGCCATCAGGCCCTGGGGACTTGTCTGCCTTCAATTCCAATAGTTTGCTCAGTAATTTTATCCTAGTGATGATGATTGTTCTAAGTTCCTCCCTTTCCATAACCTCTGCATTACCTGTTCCTATTGGCATGGTACTAGTGTCCTGCACTGTGAAAACTGAGGCAAAATACTGATTTAGTGTCTCCATCATTTCTATCTTCCACACTATTAACTCCCCAGTCTCATCCTCCAAGGGACCAACAGTCACTTTAGCTACTCTCTTCCCTTTTATATATTTATAGAAGCTTTTGCTATCTGTTTTTATATTTTGCGCTAGTTATCTTTCATAATTTACCTTTGCTCTTTTTTTATTACTTTTTTAGTAACCCTTTGTTGATCTTTAAAAGTTTCCCAATCTTCCAGCCTGCCACTGGCCTTTGCAATATGGTACGCCTTAGTTTTTGTCTTTATGTTATCCTTAACTTCCTTGCTTAGCCATGGATGTTTTTCCCCCTCTTACAATCTTTCTTCCTCTCTGGAATATATTTTAATTAGGAGGAATTGAATATCTCCTTGAACATCTGCCACTGCTCATCAACTGTCCTACCTTTCAGTCTTCCTGCCCAGTCCACTCGGGCCAAATCTGTCCTCATGCCTATGTAATACCTTTGTTTAACTCCAGAACACTAGTGTGGGACTCCAGTTTCTCATCCTCAAACTGAATTTCAAATTCTATCATGCTATGATCACTCTTCCCTAGAGAATCCTTAACTATGAGATCATTAATTATTCCCACCTCATTATATAATATCAAATCTAGAATAGCTTGCTCCTTGGTTGGTTCCACAACATATTGCTCTAAAAAACAATCTCTAATACATTCAATTAACTCTTCCTCGAGGCTATCCTTGCCAATTTGATTAATCCAATCTATATGCATATTAAAATCACCCGTGATTATTGCTGTTCTTTCTTACAAGCCCCCAGTATTTTCTGGTTTTTACTGTGCCCAACTGCGGAACTACTGTTTGGGGACCTATAGATTACTCCCACCAGGGACTTCTTTCCCTTGCTATTTCTTATTTCCCTACTCATGTACGATTCCTTGGTGCAATATGAGTTTCACACGTTCTGTCCCTACCTTTCATTTTCTGGTAACAATCAGCCTCATCACTAACCTGCACTCCTACCTTCTCCTTTAACTTTGACTTCCTAATTTTCCATGCAATTGAACCCTCCCCCCGATCTATTCAGTTGAAAGCCCTATCTACAGCCCTAGTTATGCGATTTGCCAGGACTGGTCCCAGCATGATTCAGGTGGAGCCCGTCCCATCGGAACAGCTCCCTCCTTCCCCAGTACTGGTGCCAATGCCCTATGAATTCAAACCCATTTCTCCCACACCAATCTTTGAGCCACGCATTTACTCCTTAATCTTATTGATCCTGTGCCAATTAGCTCATGGCTCAGGTAGCAATCTGGAGATTATTACCTTTTTGGTTCTGCTTTTTAATTTAGCCCCTAGCTGCTCATATTCCCACAGCAAACCTCTATCCTCATTCTATCTATATCGTTGGTACCTACCTGGACCACGACAACTGATTTTTCCCTTCCCACTCCAAGTTCCGCTGCAGCCCAGATGAGATATCCTGAACCCTGGTACCAGGTAGGCAACACAGCCTTCGGGACTCTCAATCCTGGCCACAGAGAACAGTGTCTATGCCCCTAACTATACTATCCCCGATTACAACTACATTTCTCTTTTCGCCCCCAACTTGAGTGGCTCCCTTTACCAATGTGCTACAGTCAGTTTGCTCATCCTCCCTACAGTCCCTGCTCTTGACCACACAGGGAGCAAGAATCTGGAACCTGTTGGACAAGGACAAGGGCTGAGGCTCCTGCAACACTACCTCCTGGATCCCTCTCCCTGCCTCACTCATAGTCACACTCTCCTGTCCCTGACCACTGGTCGAATTCAAGGTAGTTAATCTAAGGGGTGTGACTGTCTCCTGAAAGACAGCGTCCATGTAACTCTCCCCCTCCCTGATGTGTCGCAGTGTCCAAAGCTCAAACTCCAGCTCATCAACTCTGAGCCAGAGTTCCTCAAACAGCCAACACTTGCCACAGATGTGGTTACTAGGAACCACAATGGGGTTCGCCAGCTCCCACATCATGCAGGTACAACACATCGCCTGGTCCTGCATCTCTATTTTATTTAATTAGATTTTAATTTGTTTTTTAAATTTCCGACTGGTCTTTAGTTTTTAAGCTGTAAAATATTTCTCCTATTCACCTTTAATCTGAAATCTACTTAGAATAGGTAATTCAACTGGCAGTTACTTACCAACCAATGAACTTATGGCTTTCCTGTATTGTCACTCTTTGTTTTTTTTCTCTCTGTTTTTACTCCCTTAAAATACCCCCCCTCTCTCTCTCTCTCTCTCTCTCTCTGGTCTCCGACTCTGTTCCTTTTGGCACGCTTTTTAAAGCTCTGCTCCCACTGTGTTTTCTCTCTCTGTTTCTGGTCTCCTCTGAAGCAGCCTCCTCAGAAAGTATGGCATAAACTTCATGAGCTCTGACCATCAACCTGCTTTGCATAATCAGTGTTCAGTTTTACTTTGGCCATTTCATTCACTTGACTATCTTTTCAAAAAAAATGAAAAATGCCTCTATGTCCCTTACCTCAAACTTAGGTAGGGCTTGTATCAATTTAAACAGCTTTCCGCTGGGTCCTGGGCTGTAGTCAGATCTTTCCTCACCAGAATCTTCACTGGAGTCAAGAACACCTTGTTGTCTTAGTTCCAGCTTTTTAAGTTCGAGTTCCCTTCCTTCCCTTTCTCTTTCTCTTTGCAATTCTAGCTCAAGTTTTTTTTATAGTCAATTCTTTTTCTAGTTCAAGTTTTCTTATTTCTATTCCTTTTTCTTTTTCCATATCAAGTTCAAGCTGCCTCATCTGTAACCATATTTTAACTAATTCAACTGCACTACCCTCTGGTTTGCTTTCTTCTTCTTCCAATTTCAAATGTTGTATTATTACTTCAATTTTATCTGCTTTCTTAGCTCCTGGTTTTAACTCTAACCCCAATTTTGCTGCCAATGCTATTAGCTTAACCTTGGTTAAGTTCCTCAAGTCACTCAGGGATACATCCTCCGTCCCCAGAAAAGTCGCAGCAACTGTTAAAGACATTCTGCTGGTGTTAACTTTACTCTATTACACAAGAAACCTGGTTCTTTTTTATTTTTCCTTTTATCCATTATTATTACCCCAATTACAATTGAACGTCGTTGGCATTGGGTTTATCCAGACGAGCCCCAATTATATGTTATGACCGAGGTGGGAGGAATGCACTGTTTATTCTAGTTCCACTTCTCCGTGGGTCACAACATATATTTAATTTTTTTCCCACTTACCGATACAGTCAATCATACTCTATTTTTATCCCAGAATAAAACACACCAACCAGGTTTCTTTAATAAACAACAAAATTATCAGTTTATTATAAAACAAGTCTGAACTGGTAATGAACTAAAACATAAACACACAGACTGAAATATTAAAGCTCCTTTTTTTTTTACCTTAGCCCCTCACAAACACACATATACATCGATTAACCGGAAAAATAAAAGGGATTTTTGTTTAGCGTTGATACCAAAAAAAAACAGGAAAAAAAACACTTAGGCTGAATACTTGTTCACACTTGAAGTAAAAAAAGAATGTATGGAAATTTGTACTTTGTTTTGGTTTGGCATCCCAAATACATATAAATGGCTGTCACTGGGATCTTCCTAGAAGAGTTCTTTCTAGGCGATGTTGAAGATCAGTTTGGGTAGGCATTCCAAGAAATGCAGCTACTGAGGCTTCAGATAGGGTCTTACAGCAGAAATGCAGCAACAAGGATTTCAGTTCCCATACATTCAATATGCAGGGTTTCTTCAAATACAGCTGGAAATAGGAAACTGACACACTACATGCAGGGTTTATTTTCAAGAGAGAGAGATGAGCTGGGTCTTTTTTTGACAGGTGAAAACCAACTGCCTTTTGTAACAGTTCAAATTGAAACTAAAAACAGTCCAGAAGTCAAGCCTCCTGACCTCTATAAATCTTGACCTGTCACTTTTTCGTAAAGATCTCACCAAATCAAAAAGAACCCCTGTTGGGTGATTTACCACAGACAGGTGCCTTCCAGTAAGATCTTGCTTATAAGCCAAATCCAGGAATCTTCTGGTGACTTCTTTTAAAAGAAAACACAAAGTTCAGCATCTCTTCAAGATTCCAGATGAATCAATGTCCATAATTTAACTATAAGTCCTTAAAAATGTGTTTTACAAAAAAAATAGAAGCACTCTCATAACACCTTGCAGACAAAAATTATACTGGAAGTTCATGTCACTATCTGATCAGGTAAAACAGAGAACTTGGCACATTTTAACGCCATACAGCCAATGGTACGATCACCTGTCCAATGTTAAGGAAGTTAGAGATGAAGTTTAAAAAGTTTGCTTTCTACCAGTTGCAAATATACTGCGGTGAGCGCAAAGCTGATGTGGTGTAAGACAATCTCCTCGAGGTGATTACATATTGGGCAACTTCACCTGTTCACTTCACATCTAAAAAAATTATGTAGGATAAAAACAAAAAGTGTTGGAAATACTCAGCAGGTCTGGCAGCATCTGTGGAGAGACAAGCAAAGTTAACGTTTCAGGTCAGTGATCTTTCATCTGATGGAAGGTCACTGACCTGAAACATTAACTTTGCTTGTCTCTCCATAGATGCTGCCAGACCTGCTGAGTATTTTTTGCACTTTATGTTTTTATTTCAGATTTCCAGCATCTGCAGTATTTTGCTTTTAAATTATATAGGATAACAGGCATATTAATGTGCATTCATAAGGCCATGTTTGTCACACTTTGCACTCGGTTTAGTCGTGGTAGAGCTCTCATCTCAGAGTCAGAAAGCTGTGTGTCCAAGCCCCAATATAGAGACTTGAGCACATAATCTAGGTTGACACTTCAGTGCAGCAGAAGGAATGCATGGTCAAAGATACTGTCTTTCGGATGAGATATTAAGCCAAGGTCCTGTGTATAAAAGATCCTATGACACTATTCAAAGTAGAGTAGTGGAGTTCTCCCAATGCCCTGACCAATATTTATTCCACAACCAACACCACCAAATAAAAAACTGGTCATTTATCTCATTGCTGTATGTGAGGCCTTAATGTGTGTAAATCGGCTGCCGCATTTTCACACATGACAAGTGTACGAAATACATCTTGACTGCAAAGTTTTGGGACATCCTGAGGTCTGAAAAGAGCTGTATAAATGCGGGTTATTTCTTTTTAAAAGTTAGTTCAAATATCAAACTCATTCCTGTCATATAACTTTTTAAAAGCTAAAGAAGAGATAGATTTTTGACTTTACCAATAGTAAGAAAATATTGCTGCACAGAGAGGAAAATCTGGCAGAGAAGATCATACATCCATAACGGACCCCACTCAATTTTACTTCTATCAATTCAAAAGGATGGAAAATTGGACAGATGCTTTGAACTGTACTCCAGCAAGATTTAGAACTTCAAGAAGGAATGAGCTAAAATTGGAAAATGATTGGAAGTGATACTAAACAACAGAAACAACAACAAATTATATTTATATAGCAACTTTAACATAATAAAATGTTCCAAGGCACTTTAAAGGAGTGTTATAAAACAAAATAGGACACCAAGCCAGGCAAGTAGACATTAGATCAGATGACCAAAAGCATGGACAAAGAGGTAGGTTTGAAGAAATATCTTAAAGGAGAAAAGCAAGGTAGAGAGGTGGAGAGGTGTAGGGAGGGTATTCCAGAGCTTAGGGCCTAGGCAACAAAAGGCATGACCAACAATAGAAGATGTTCAAGAGGCCAGAATTAGAGGACCACAAATATCTCGGAGGGTTGTGGGGATGAAGGAGATTATAGAGATAGGGAGGGGCAAGGCCATGGAGGGATTTGAAAACAAGGATGAGGATTTTAAAATCAAGACATTGCTTAACCGGGAGCCAATGTAGGTCAGTGAGCACACGGTGAAAGGTGAATGCGACTTGGTGCGAGTTAAGACACAGGCAGCAGAGTTTTGGTTGTCCTCAGGTTTACAGAGAGTAGAATGTGGGAGACCAGCCAGGAGTGTGTTGGAATATGAACATATGAACATACGAATTAGGAGCAGACATAAGCCATTTGGCCCCTCGAGCTTGCTCCACCACTCAATAAGATCATGGCTGATGTGTTTGTGTTTTGAATTCCACATCACCATCTACCCTTGATAACCTTTAATTCCCTTACTGAACAAGAATCTATCTACCTCCGTCTTAAAATTGTTCAATGTCCCCGCCTCCACCACCTTCAGAGGCAGAGTTCCAAAGTCGCACAACCCTCTGAGAGAAAAAAATTCTCCTCACCTTTGCCCTAAAAGGATGACCCCTAATTTTAAAACATTACCCCCTAGTTCTGGGCTCACCCACAAGAGGAAACATCCTTTTCACATCCACCTTGTCAAAACCGTTCAGGACCTTATAAACTTCAATCAAGTCTCTCCTCATTCTTCTAAACTCCAGTGTAAACAAGCCCAGTCTGTCCAACCTTTCCTCATAAGATAACCCGCTTATTCCAGGTATCAATCTAGTAAACCTCCTCTGAACCGCCTCCAGCGCATTTCCATCCTTCCTTAAATAAGGAGACCAAAACTGCACACAGTATTTGAGATGTATGATTGAAGCATAAAATCCTTACTTTTATTTTCAATTCCTCTCATAATAAAGGATATCATTCCATTAGCCTTCTTTATTACTTGCTGTACTTGCATACTAACTTTTTGTGACTCATGCACTAGAATACTTAGATCCCTCTGCACTCCGGAATTCTGCAGTCATTCCCCGTTTAAGTAATACTCTGCTTTTTTATTCTTCCTGCAACTTCACATTTTCACACATTACACTCCATCTGCCAGATTTTTGCCAACTCACTCAACCTATCTATATTGGTCTCCTTATGTCCTCATCACAACATACTTTCCTAATTATCTTTGTGTCATCTGCAAATTTAGTTACCATGCCATCACTCCCCTCATCTAAGTCATTGATATAAATTGTAAAAAGTTGAGGCCCCAACACAGACCCCTGTGGGACTCCACTCCACTCAGAAAAGGACCCATTTATACATACTCTCTGTTTTCTGCCAGGCAGCCAATCTTCTATCCATGCTAATATGTTACCCCCTACACCATGAGCTCCTACTTTGCACAATAACCTTTGGTTAAACATGATTTCCCTTTCACAAAACCATGCTGCCTATTCCCGCTTACCTTGAGTTTTTCTAAGTGCCCAGCTATAACCTCCTTAATGATCAATTCTAACACTTTTCTCACAACAGATGTCAAGCTAACTGACCTATAGTTACCTGTTTTCTGCCTCCCCAACCCCCCCCCACCCACTTCTTGAATAGAGCGGTTATATTTGCTACTTTCCAGTCTGATGGAACCTTTCCAGAATCTAGCGAATTTTGAAAAGTTAATACTAATGCATCTACTACCTCGTTAGCCACCTCTTTAAGACCCTGGGATGAAGTCTGTCAGAACCCAGGGACTTGTCAGCCTGCAGCTCCATCAGTTTGCTCAGTACCATTTCCCTGGTGATTGTAATTTCACCAAGTTCCTCTCTTCCTTCCACCTCCTGATTTACAGCTATTACTGGAATGTTTTTTGTATCATCTATAGTGAAGACAGAGCAAAATATTTGTTAATTTCATCTGCCATTTCCTTATTGTCTACTATTAACTCCCCATTCTCACTCTCTAGAGGACCAACATCACTTTACTTACTCTTTTCCTTTTTAAATACCTGCTATCCATTTTTACATTTCTAGCTAGCTTCCTTTCATACTCTAATTTCTTTCTCCCATTTTACATTTTAGTCATTCTCTGCCATTCTTTATATTCTGACCAATCATCTGACCTGCCACTCATCTTTGCGCAATTATATGCTTTTTCCTTAAATTTGATGTTTTCCATAACTTCTTTAGTTAACCACGGATGGTGGGTCCTCCCCTGAGAATTTTTCTTTATAGTCGGAATATACTTACTCTGAGTATTCTGCAATATCCGCTTAAATGTCTACCACTGCTTCTCTATTGATCTATCTCCGAGCCCAGTAACTCAGTTCACTTCAGCTAGCTCAGCTTTCATGCCCACATAGTTGCCCTTATTTAAGTTTAAAATACTAGTCTGAGACTCACCCTTCTCTCTTTCAATATCAATGTAAATTTCAATCACATTTTGGTCGCTGCTACCTAGAAGTGCCTTTACTCTGAGGTCATGAATTAATCCGGTCACATTACAAAATACCAAGTCTAATATAACCTGCTCTCTGGTTGGTGCCAGAATGCGCTGCTCGAAGAAACTATCTTGAAAGCATTCATCCAGGCTACCATTGCCAATCTGACTTTTCTAGTTTATTTGTAGATTAAAATCACCCATGATTATTGCTGTCCCTTTATCACAAGCACTTGCAAAGTCAAGTCTAGAGGTAATGAAGGTATAAATGAGGGCTTCAGCAGAAGATGAGCTGAGATGGGGTGATGTCTCATGATGTCATGGAGGTGGAAATAGGCAGTCATAGTGATGGCGCGAATAGGAGGTCGGAAGCTTACGTCCAGGTCAAATATGACTCCAAGATTGCAAACAAACTGGCTTAATCTCAGACTGTTGCCAGGCAGAGGGATAGAATTGGTAATTTGGAATCGGTCCCATTTGGGATTTGGACCAGCAAGCAGCAGGTCAAGGTGACCTTGAAGGTTGATGCCAATGGAGCCATCATCCACCCTCCCTCCAGCTTCGCTATCAGGGGAAGTCGAGGCTTCTTGGTCTACGCTGGGCAGCCCAGAGTTTGTCGCACCTGTGGCAAATCTGGTCATGTGGCAGCTAACTGCAGCACCGTTGTCTGCAAGAACTGCAAGAAGGAAGGCCATCAGACCAAGGACTGCAAGCAGACTAAGTGTTGCAACTTGTGTGGTGTGGCAGGCCACCTCTACAAAACCTGCCCCAAACGCTGCCTCAGTTATGCTCAGGCGGAAAGGTCCAAGAAAAGGCCCGGAGAAGGAACGACGAAGGTGTCTGGTGCTGGAAAAGAGACAAGCAACCCTCTCCGCAGCGAGGAAAGTTTACCTGAAAAGGAGAAGAAAGCGCAGGCAGCTGAAACTAACGACCCAGCACCAACCCTGCACCTGGAAACCCCTCCTCCACAGACAGAATCAATGGAGGAGGAGGCAGCAAATGGACAAACAGTTCAGTGGCAAGTGGTACAAAGGATAACCACAAAGAAAAAACCTCCAAAATCGGAACAGGCTACCACCCAAACCAGTGGCAAGAGGAGGCTACTGTCTGAGACAGACTACAGCAGCTCCTATTCATTGGATGAGGAAGTGCCAGAATGATGACACCTTCAAAAGAGGCGGCAGAACTCAAAGGAGCTGGAAGATAAAGTGCCCCCAGCCCCCGGGCACTGGAAGCTGTGATGGGCCCAGCGCGCCCCAAACCCAAAGCTCCAAGCCTAGCGACATGCCCAGCGCATCCCAGCTCCGGGACACCGAGAGCAACGACACATCTGGCGCACCCCGGCTCCGGGAAGCCGGGAGCAGTGATGTTTTCAAGGAGGAACAGAGGGGAACAGCAGAGGACAACCCAATCCTTGCTGCCTACAAGACCCCCTCCCACCGATGTCACCCCAGCAGAACAAACCCTGCGTGAAAAAACCAGGAGGGGTTTCTGAGCCCAACGATCGTGAAACAACTTGCAAACACTATGGGTATGCAGGAACATCCCAAAGGACTGGGACTAGCAAGGACAAATGGTATGGGAAGCAACAACTAACTTAAAAAATAGGTATAATGATTGCTTCAATTAATGTGCGTTGCATTAAATCCGCTACGCGATGTGTTTCAATCTTGGATTACCTCGCCAAGCTCAAAGCCAACCTACTGTTTCTGCAGGAGTGTGGAATACCACACATCAACGCCTACAGGCAATGGTTGCGATGGTGGTCCCACGGGCCATCGATCTGGTCGGGGGGTAATGATTCCCATTCCTCCGGCCTGGGTATTCTGCTGCGAGGAGGTAACTTCACCATTTCAGAAGTTAAGGAGGTGGTGGGCGGTCGCCTCCTCATTGCAGATGTAATGTACAACAATGCTCTACTCCAGTTGATCAACGTGTACGCCCCGGTTCAATGCAGCGAGCGGCTGACCGTCTTCCAGCAACTCCCACTGCTGCTGGTGACATCCAGGCCGGTCATCCTAGGCGGTGACTTCAACCGCATCATCGATGCAGCTGGACAATCCAGCAGAGACGAGAGCAAACTGGACGCTACGTCCAGATTCCTAATAGAAACAGTAAAAGATGCCAAACTGCACGACGTCTTCAGCAAACCTGCAGATGGAGCACAGCGTAGATACACATGGTCAAGATCGGACGGGTCTGCCCGTTCCAGGATTGACTTCCTGTTTGTGTCCCATGCTCTCATAGTCAGATCCACCGGCGTCAAGCCAGTGTTCTTCTCTGACCATTGCCTCTTACTGGCTGACTGTCACTTACAGGACGACCAGCGGGTTGGCAGGGGGATGTGGAAGCTCAATGCTACACTGCTGACCCCAGAGAACGTTGAGGAACTCAAAAGGGATTACAAAGGTTGGAAACCGTGAAACCGCTCTTTGAGTCTCCGGTGCACTGGTGGGAGGCGATCAAGGAGAACATCAGGAGATTCTTTATCTTCAAAGGTGTTCAGAGGGCGAGAGAGAGACAGAGAGAAATGTCCCGACTCCAGGAAAGTATGCAAAATCTGCTCCGGCTGCAGTCGATGGGGGTCGAGGTCAAGGCGGACCTCCATGAGGTGAAGAGCCAGCAGGCCTCACTCTTTGCCACGAAGGCCTCCAAGATCATCTTCCGGTCCAGAGTCCGCTCCATTGAGCAGGAACAAGTGCTCGCGTTACTTCTTCCAAAAGGTACACAGAGAGAGCTCTGTAATCAGAAGCCTGAAGTAAGAGGATGGCTCGGTAACGTCTTTGCAGTCCGACATACTAAGGATCAGCAAATCCTTTTATGCTGGGCTGTATGACGCGAAGCCCACAGACAGCACGGCCTCCCAGTCCTTCCTGTCTTCCATCACAGAGGTCTTAGATGACAACATGAGGGAGAGACTGGACAAGCCGCTATCTCTGGACGAGCTGACAAAGGCCGTCAAGTCCTTCGAGATGAGTAAAACTCCCTGAAGCGATGGCTTACCAGTTGAATTGTTTTGGCCCTGTGGGACTGGGTTGGCCCAGACCTGCTGGAAGTATATGAGAGTATGCTCCTGGCTGGCAGCATGTCAGAATCCATGAGGAAAGGCATCATCACCCTTATCTACAAGCGGAAGGGGGAGAGGGCAGAAATCAAAAATTGGCGGCCCATCTCACTGCTTAATGCTGACTACAAGATTCTGTCAAAAGTCATAGCCAGTCGAGTCAAGTCTGCTCTGGAGTTGGTGATTCACCCAGATCAGACCTGTACTATACCCGGTAGGAAGATCTCTGATAGTCGTGCGCTACTCAGGGATACGATCGCCTATGTACGGGACAAAAGAGTGGACACCTGCCTCATCAGCCTGGACCAGGAGAAGTCTTTTGACAGGATATCGCACACCTACATGATGGACGTACTTTCCAAAATGGGGTTTGGGGAGGGAATCTGCAATTGGATCAAACTGCTCTACACAAACATCAGTAAAGCAGTCTCAATCAATGGGTGGGAATCAGAAAGTTTCCCGATCCAATCTGGAGTCAGACAGGGCTGTCCTCTCTCCCCAGTCTTGTTTGTTTGCTGTATTGAACCCTTTGCTGAGTCTATTAGGAAGGATGCGAGCATAAGAAGAGTGACAATCCCAGGCAGTAGAGGCACTCAGGTTAAAACCTCCTGTACATGGATGACGTCGCCGTCTTCTGCGCGGACCCGCTGTCCGTGCGCAGACTGATGAGCATCTGTGACCAGTTCGAACAGGCCTCGGGAGCCAAAGTTAACCACGGCAAGAGCGAGGCCATGTTCTTTGGGGACTGGGCTGACCGATCCTTTGTCCCCTTCACCGTTAGGTCAGACTACCTGAAGGTGCTGGGGATATGGTTCGGAAGGGCCGGGGCGTGCACCAAAACCTGGGAGGAGCGAGTAGCCAAGGTACAACAAAAGTTGAGCATGTGGGGGCAGCGATCTCTCTCCATTATGGGTAGGAACATGGTCATCAGGTGTGAGGTGCTCATGTTGTTGCTGTACGTGGCGCAGGTCTGGCCCATACCCCACTCCTGCGCTGTGGCAGTAACCCGAGCCATTTTCCACTTCATGTGGGAATCCAAAATGGACTGGGTCTGGAGGGACACGATGTTCAAACCTCTGGATAAGGGCAGGAAAAATGTACCCAACATCGCCCTCATCATGATGACTACCGTCGTGTGTGGCTGCATCAAGCTGTGTGTAGACCTCCAGTACGCAAACTTCAAGTGTCACTACGTGCTGAGGTTCCATCTGTCCCTGGTGTTGCGAAGGATGGGCCTGGTCACATTGCCGCGGAATGCTCCATCCAGTTGGACCGTGCCATACCACCTATCCTTCGTGGAGCAGTTTTTGCGGAAAAACACCTTTGACCACCAATCCATCAGGCAGTGGTCTGCACGGAATGTCCTCAAGGCCCTATGGGAAAAGGAGATGGTGGATCCTGTTGGATGGTTCCCCGAGCAGACCGCCAAAGTCATTTGGCGGAATGCCTCATCACCAGAACTTTCAAAGCACCAAGATGTTGCTTGGCTGGTGGTGAGAAGAGCCCTCTCTGTCAGATCCTTCCTGCATGCCCGAAGTCTCACCCCCTCCACACAATGCCCTCGAGGTGGCTGTGGTGGGGAAGAGACAGTCGCCCACCTCCTTCTGGAATGTGTCTTTGCAAAGCAGGTGTGGAAAGAGATGCAGTGGTTTTTGTCGAGGTTCATCCCAAGCAGCTCTGTAACACAGGAGTCTGTGCTCTACGGGCTGTTCCCAGAGATGCACACCGAGATAAACATCAACTGCTGTTGGAGGACTATCAAGTGAAAGACGCCCTTTGGTCTGCCCGAAATTTGCTAGTCTTCCAGCGCAAAGAGTTATCCATGACTGAATGTTGCAGACTGGCACATTCCAAGGTCCAGGACGACGTGCTGAGGGACGCACTAAAGCTTGGGGCAGCCGCAGCAAAGGCTCAGTGGGGAAAGACCACAGTGTAAGGTCCCATCACCAAGCTGAACTGAGGGGCTGGATCCATGGAAAACTCCTCGAACTGTATCCGGAAAGTATTTGTTTGCTGTAAAATGTACATGGCATGAAAAATGAAATGGAACGGTTGTGAGGCAACTCACTCCTGTATTGAAGGAAACTGATCTGCTTTGCACTCTTTGTATTGTTTGACTTGGTGCTTTTTGGAACTGTTTTGTAATGTATTTTTTTACAGATTTTTATGAATAAAGTATATTTTGGAAATAAAAAATTTAAAAAAGATAGAATCGGTAACTAGGGATCGGAGTTTGGAGCGGGGACTGAAAGCAATGCCTTCAATCTTCCCAATATTTAATTGGAGGAAGTTTCTTCTTATTCAGTACTGGATGTCAAGATAAACAGTCTGATAATTTAGCAACAGTGAAGGAATCGAGAGAGGTGGTGGTGAGATCGAGCTGGGTATCGTCAGCATACATGTATTTTCGGATGATGTTGCCGAGGAGAAGCATGTAAATGAGAAATAGATGGGGGTCAAGGATAAATCCTTGGAGGACATCCAGAAGTAAAAGTACAGGAACTGGAAGAGAAGTCATTGCAAGTGATTCTCTGACTACGATTACGTAGATAAGAATGGAACGGGTCTCATGGACAAGATGAGCTCAGAGAGGCCATGAGGGGAGATAGGAGAGAAACTATAGAAAGATGCAAAAGGGCTAGGGCAGGGGGAGCATTAGAGGAGGTTTGGCCAGGTGGGCTAGTGGTAGGGAAGGATGTGGCAATGAGGGCCGTACCGGGGGAAAGAGCCAGGGTGAGTTAGAGTAATGGTTTTATTGGGGACTTGTGCATCAAAGGTGAAGATGAGGGTGCGGTTGAGCAAATCAGTAGCTGCAAAAATGTTGTAGCAAACGGAAGGCCAGAGGCTAGACAGTCGGGATTTTGAAAATGTCGTTGTAATTGAATTAGAGGATAGTTTATTTCCAGGGACGGATACAGAAGGAAGCAGGGTTGGGGCATGGAAGGGGGATGTGGGTGGTGAGTGATACTAGGAAATGATCAGAGATGGTCCTATCTGTAATTGATACAATGGGACTAGCAAGACTGCATGAGATGGCAACGTCAAGGGAATGACCGTGAATATGGATTGGAGAGTTTACATGGCAGGAGAGATTTTGGGAGGATAACAGGCAGTGAACTCAAAGGAGGGAGAACATGATGAGTTGAGATGGAAGTTAAAAAATCACCAAGGATGATAAGTCATTCAGTTCAGAGGCTGAGGGGGGAAAGCAGTGAAGATACCTCGGTGAGAAAACTTTTATAGCACTTGGGAGGGTGTTGAGAATGATGATTTTGAAAGAGAGGTGGGAGGGGTGGAATAAGGTTAGCTGCTCAAAGGAGAAGATGCCAGAGGACTAGGCGGTCAGGCCAAGGTGTAATCTGGTGATAAGCACCACACCGCCACCGTGATGGTCTTTGCCGGTCAAGTGGTGGAGGATGTAGCCAGGCAGGAAGGCTTTATTAAGGGGCAAGGTGTCATCACCCCTCAACTAGAATGAAAATAGATTGGACAGAATAGATGAATATATCTGAAAAGTAAAAGGAAATAGCCTCGGCATATGCTTCTATGTCTGTTGATCAAAATGTCTCTCTTCTGTTGCTGGTGCCAATTTTATAATTTTGGGTTAGGATTACACATAACATGGGGTCATATGTTGCAATAATTCTACAGGGACCTTCTGTCAATAGTCATTTATATGTGTGTCAGGGCTATTGCATCAATACCAGTGACCTTGTTGGATATGCAGTTGATTGCAGTCAATAAACAGAAATCATTAGATCACTTTCACATTACCCAGTCCTCCTATTTGCCTGGTGTTGCTGACAAAGATAGCATGACTGTGATTTCTTCTCTTTTCCCTTTGAATGAACCTCTAGGGACATGGTTGCAGAAGCTGCTTTCTTGATATGTTTTAAGTGAGCTGTGTTACCACTTTGTATTAGAAAACTCAGGATGTTGACCACCCTGCTTCTTTCTCTTACTTGGGAATGAACCAGCTTTTAGTTATTAAACTTACATTGAACTAGATTGGTGACAGAAGTTCAGAATGTGTGCACTTCCTATCACTTTCCATTATGTCGTATTTCGTATGTCCACATTTCTAATGGAAACTGCTATATTGCTATAACATAGGACAACCTGCATGCTGAACAGCAGAAGAAGCATGCTATAGACAGATCTAAGCGATCCCACAACCAACAGACCAGATCAAACCTCCACAGTCCTGCCACATTCAGTCGTGAATTGTGGTGAACAATTTGTGACGGAAGTCACACCTGCCAGATGGAAACATATTAATTTTGTCATATGGGACACTACTTGAACATTTTTTACTGGACATTGCACATAACTTGTTTAAAAAAATATCAGAGCTGAACAGCTGAAAGCATGGTTGCATATTTGCATTCTGAGAGACAGTTGAATGGAGAGATAATGGGAATGCTCACTGATTCAATTAACAAGGTTGGTCTGGACAATAGTGATAATCAACCTTCTTTGTCTGTTTAAGAGCCAGAACTCCAATCCCCAACGAGTGTGTCTGGAAAGCTTTGAAATCAACGACCCTCCCAAAACTGCTGTTTCACACAAATAGAGGGTCACATGACCTAAGAGATTGGGGTTTTTTTTTAATTGTGGCACACAGAGAGGAAACAGACTGCAATTTCAACAGAAAGGAGAAGGAAGGTCTCCCTCTCTCTGTCTCTCTCTCCAGCAAAGTCCCAGGAAAGCCATGGTGGCAGATTCTATGCTTCAAGACTACAGACAAGCCTATCTGGTACCAGAGAAGCAAGCTTGAAATTGTGCACCATGCCCCAGCAAGAACTCCAAGATGTTAACTTCAATTGAGGACATTGTCACCCAGTAACTGAATTCCATTTATTACAAACCCTACTTCAACCACCACCCCCTAATTCTTTCTCTCCTTCTGTATCTATTTGTGTGTGTGTGTATCTTACATGCATGCTAGCTTGGTTGTGTCATGTATTTTTGTAACTTTAACCATTAGAATGATAAGGCTAATAAACACACCCTTCTTGTTTAAACCTAAGAAAACCTGTATGATTGGTTCATTTGCAATTGCAATTAGAGTGCAGTGAGCAAAGACTCACTGAGGTGGTAAACAAAAATCATTGTGTTTTAAAAGATAAACCCTGTTATGGCCAAACCAGGAAAGGAGCAAGAGGGGAGCCTGAGACCCTGCCTCACCCGGTCACAACAAAATAAATATCTAACCAGAGGAGGAGGCTCCAAAAACATCCCCATCCTCAATGATGCAGGACCCCACGCATCAGTGCAAAAGACAAAGCTGAAGTATTTGCAACAATCTTCAGCCAGAAGTGACCAATGGATGATTCCTTTAGGCCTCCTCCTGAAATCCCCACCATCATGAATGCCAGTTTTCAGCCATGTTGATTCACTCCGCGTAATATCAAGAAATGGCTGAACGCGCTGGATATAGTAAAGGCTATAGACCTGACAACATCTCAGATATAGCACTGAAGACTTGTGCTCCAGAACTAGCCAAGCTGTTCCAGTGCAGCTACAACACTGGCATCTACCCAGCAATGTGGAAAATTGCCCAGGTATGTCCTGTACACAAAAAGCAGGACAAATCCAACTGAGCAAATTACAACCTCACCAGTCTACTTTCAATCATCAGAAAACTGATGGAAAGTGTCGTCGACATTGCTATCAAGCAACACTTGCACAGCAATAACCTGCTCATCAGTGCTCAGTTTGTCTTCCATCAGGGTCATTCAGCTGCAGAACTCATTAGTCTTGGGTCCAAACATGGACAAAAGAGCTGAATCCCAGAGGTGAGATGAGAGATTGCCCTTGACATCAAGGCAGCATTTGACTGAGTGTGGCATCAAGGAGCCCTAGCAAAATTGAAGTCAATGGGAATCAGGGGGGAAAACTCTCCACTGGTTGGAGTCATAGCTGGCTGCCAATCACCTCAGCCCCCAGACATCACTGCAGGAGAAAAGGGCAACCATCTTCAACTGTTTCATCAATGACCTTACCTCCATCATAGGGTTAGAAACAGGGATGTTCACTGATGATTGCACAGTGTACAGTACCATTCACAACTCCTCAGATACTGAAGCAGTCCATGGCAGCAAGAACTAGACAACATCCAGGCTTGGGCTGACAAGTGGCAAGTTACATTAGCACCATACAAGTGCCAGGCAATGACCATATCTAACAAGGGAAAATCTGACCATCTCCCCTTGATATTCAAGAGCATTACCATTGCTTAATCCCCCACCATCAACATTCTCAGGGTTAATATTGATCAGAAGCTTAACTGGAGCAGCTATGTAAATACTGTGGCTACAAGAGCAGGTCAGAGGCTGGAAATTCTGTGGTGACTAACTCACCTCCTGACTCCTCAAAGCCTGTCCACCATCTACAAGGCACAAGGCAGGAGTGTGATGGAATACTCTCCACTTGCTTGGATGAGTGCAGCTCCAACAACACTCATGAAGCTCAATACCCTCCAGGACAAAGCAGCCCGCTTGATCAGCATCCTATCCACCACCTTAAACATTCACTCCCCTACCACTGATGCGCAGTGGCAGCTGTGTGTACCATATACAAGATGCACTGCAGCAACTCTCCAAGGCTCCTTCAACAGCACCTTCCAAACACACGACCTCTACCACCTAGAAGGACAAGGGCAGCAGACACATGGGAACACCACCACCTGCAAGTTCCCCTCCAAGTTACACACCATCCGGGCTCGGAACTATATCACCGTTCCGTCACTGTTGCTCAGTCAAAAACCTGGAACTCCCTCCCTAATAGCACTGTGGGTGCACCTACACCACATGGACTACAGCGGTTCAAGAAGGCGGCTCACCACCACCTTCTCAAAGGCAATCAGGAATGGGCAATAGATGCTGGCCCTGCCAGTTATGCCTACATCTAAAGAACGAATAAAAAAAATATAAAACTTGTATTACACCCTCCTCCAAGTAGAGATGTTACAATGCCACCACTGGCAGAAAGATGTAATGACAAATTTACAAAGGCAGCTTTCATTATAAATGTGGACCTACAATTTTACAATGGAAAAATAAGGAAATAAAGACAGAATGCACAACTTTCGTGCCTTGATCCCATTATCCTTTGCTGTATAACCCCACTTCACTTGAGGTGTACACTTGATGTTGTCTCCCTATGTGCAATGCCACGGGATATCAACCAATATGTATAGAAAGAAAGTCATAAGACAGTCAATAATTTGATTGACCTTAAAAGTGTACTTTTCACATTAACAGCATTGTCTATAACTTACAAAATCACTCTGTCCCTGAATTTCCACAGGCAGTTCTCACAATCATCTGTCATAACTTTGACCAGGAGATTCGTGGAACCCCAGAAGAAGTGGTCGTTTTAAGTAATTTATGTTATTTTTAAGGGGCTCCTCTGATCTCATGAAGTTACAACAGGAGGTCAGGGTAATCCCCACAGAAATTTATGATTCATATCTCTTTGACAAGGAATGTACAAGAATCATAATGTAAATAAATGTGAAATTATATTCTTTTGCACATTGTATAGAAAAACAGCACTTGATACCAGAAAGTGTTGATATCGGACATGATTAGTTGAAAACATGGGAGATGAATTTTATAGGGGTTCTTCCACTCATCCTCCATTTTTCCAGGGTTTTCACCAAAGTTATGGCTGACAAATTGAAGAATCACTATGGAAATTTGTACTTTTGGTATTTATTGAAATTTGAATTAGACACACTTTTTAAATAATATTTATATATAATATGCCTAACATAAAACTTTCACAAATATGATCAGTGTCCTGAGCCATGTATCACACAATGCTTGAATAAACATCTTTGTGATTTAATTACCACATATTGTCTGTTTCTGCCTTTCTTGGTTGTGTTTTAATTCTTTGTATATTTTTCTCTGCCTCTATCCCTCAGCCTGTCTATCAAAACTTCTCATTATGATCGAGGATATATGCTTCCTGTGAGGGTTAATGTTACCTAAGATCTACAGCTTGCACTTACTTATGATAAATACTGCAACTTGATATTTTCTGTATAATATTAAACAGCCTTAAAAGATTTTCATTAAATGACTAAAACAGTAAGATCCTGAAAGTCCGCAAGGTTGTCCCAAACTCCCACTGTAACTTGGACAGGAAAATGCCTATAGAAATGGTACAGAAGGCTGAAAATAGCCCTTTGCATCATTCCTCTGGGATGCCAACAATCCCCTGCCAAAAAGGGACAATACACAATGGACATTGCTGTACAGGATAACATTGGTGACTTTGATCATGGTGATGCTGCCGCTGTGGACAGGTGCAAATTGGTCTAAAAGGATTCAATAGGAAATAGTGGGAGAGGTGGGCACAAGGCTGGGTGATAATGATGCATTTGATAACCTTAGAGAGGAAAGACAGTTTAGAAATAGGGCTGGGGTTAGAGAGACCTTTTAAGGAGAAAAGTGGTGACAGTACTTTTGAAAGGGGAAACAGTGTCTTAGGAGATGAGGGTATTAATAATATCAGTGATCACTGAACCAAAGGGCACAAAGTAGAGTGGAAAGAGTTGGGTTGGTAGTATTTTACAGAAGCAGGTGGTGGGACTCATGGAGTAGTTAGTTAGTGATACAGCACTGAAACAGGCCCTTCAGCCCACCGAGTCTGTGCCAACCATCAATCACCCATTTATACTTATCCTACACTAATTCCATATTCCTACCACATCCCCACCTGTCCCTATATTTCCCTACCTATACTAGGGGCAATTTTATAATGGCCAATTTACCTATCAACCTGCAAGTCTTTGGCATGTGGGAGGAAACCCACGCAGACACAGGGAGAACTTGCAAACTCCACACAGGCAGTACCCAGAATTGAACCCGGGTCCCTGGAGCTGTGAGGCTGCAGTGCTAACCACTGCGCCACCTGAGTTTGCTGAGTGCTGTTGTGAAGATAGGGGGAACGTAGCAGAGTTTTCTGGATTTGGAGTTCTGGAAAAGATTGGGGGTGGCAGTGACACAGACGGAAGCTGAGGCAGCTGAATAAATAGTCTTAAATTGGGAGATGAAGAAATGCATGAGTCCTTACATCTGTCTTCCACTGTGATGATTAAGTGAGTGGGCAAGACTGTGACAGATGGAGTTTAATATGGGAAAATGTGAGGTCATCTAATTTGGATATAAGAAAGAAAGTTGAGAGTATTTCCTAAATGGCAAATTGTTAGGAACTGCAGATGAGCAGAGAAATTTAGGGTTCCAAGGACAGAAATCACAAAAAAGCTAGTGGACAGGTACAAGAAATAATTTAAAAGGCTAATGGAATGATGGCCTTTATCTCAAGTGGACTGCAATATTAGGGTGTGAAATATCTGTTACAGTCGTTCAGAGCTCTGGTTAGACCCCATCTGAACTACTGCATTTACTTCTGGACACTGCATTTCGGGAAGGCTATCTGGGCCTTGCAGCAGGTGCAGCACAGATTCACTAGAAATCATACTGGGGTGAATGAACACAGGTTGTACAGACTAGGTTTGTATTCCCTTCAGTATAGAAGATTAAGGGGCGATTTGATTAAGTGTTTAAAATGATTAAGTAATCTGATCGGTCGAGATAGAGAAACTATTTACTGTGGTAGGACAATCCAGAACAAGAGGGCATAAACCTAAAATTAAAGCTAGGCCATTTGGAGATGATGTCAGGAAGTACTTTTCTTCACACAAAGAGTAATGAAAATCTGAACTCTGTCCTGAAAAAAATTGTTGAGGTTAGGTCAGTTGGAAATCTGAAAACTGGATTGACAAATTTTTGTTAGGAAATGTTTTAAAGGCTACAGAAACAAGATGGGTTTATGGAGTTAAGATACAGATCGGCCATGATCTAACTGAATGATGGAACAGGATCGAGGGGCTGAAAAGCCTACTCCTGTTCCTATGATTAAGGAGATGAAAGAGGGAAATTTAAGGAGGTGATTAGTAATGAAAAACAGATAATTGGGTCATCCATGCAACAGCAAAGGAACATAAGAATGTAAGAAATAGGAGCAGGAGTAGTACATTTGGTGCCTCGAGACTGCTCTGTCATTCAATAAGATCATGGCTGATCTTTGAACTCAATTCCCAGCCGCTCCGCATAATCCCTTGATTGCCCTAGAATCAAAAAATCCATCTAGCTCAGCCTTGAATATACTCAACAACTGAGCATCCAGAGCCTTCTGAGGTAGAGAATTCCAAAGATTCACAACTCTCTGAGTGAAGAAATTCCTCCTCATCTCAGTCTTTAACGATTGGCCCCTTATCCTAAACTATGCTCCCTCGTTCCAGACTATCCAGCCAGAGGAAACAACATCTCCGCATCTACCCTGTCAAGTCCCCTCATGGAGCTGCATTTTACCAGCCCCTCAATGCCGTAGGCCGTGGCGTGGGGGCTGGTAAAATGTGCGGGGAGAGGCCCACCTCGACCTGCGATGTTGAGTAGGGCCCGCCACATATTACCAGTGGCGGAGGGACCTCGGTGCGGCCTCCCCGCTGTCTAGCGGTGGGCCCTTCATCTGCATATTTAAATCGACAGTAATCATATTCAAATTAACTTACCTGCCGTCCCATGCCGATTTTATGGCCTCCATTTGGCCTTCGTGCACCTTTGGAACGCCACATGGAGGTCCGAGGTGAGAACCTGGTGGGGAGGGGGGAGTAATAAAAATTTCAGGGCGGGAGGGGTGGAGGAGCAGGGAAACCAATTTTTCTTGAATGTGGAGATGGTGGGAAGGGGTTATAGGCCAAATGTTATAAGTTTAGGGGGTAAAGTATGGGTAGGGAAAAAGGAATGTGTCGGTCATTTCGGGCATTGAAATGACCATTGGCGGGTCGGGGAAGGGCCATCCACATATTTTTTATTTTTTAATAAAAATTTCATACTGCTGCCCGTTTAACAATTTGAAGCAATTCTAAGGGCTTAAAGCCCTTTAAAAATGGCACCGGTGCTTGCGCGGTGGTGCCGGATGCCGTTGCTGGGGATGCAGACGCCGCCACTACACGTCATCGGGGGCAGGCGCTCCAACCCCACAATTTAAATGAGCCCCTACACGAAATATCGCGGGGGCTCTGCAGCAGCCACTGAATGTGGGCACCCCACCAAGTTTAAAGGGCACTGCCGTGGAGCGTGGCGCCCAAATAAAATTCAGCCCATAATCTTATAAGTTTAACTGAAATCACCTCTCATTCTTCTAAACTCCAGTGAATATTGGCGTCATCTATTCAACTCTCATCATAGGACAACCCTCACATCCCAGGAATCAATCTAGTGAATCTTCACTGCACTGCCTCCAAGGCAAGTATATCCTTCCTTAGATAAGGGGACCAAAACTGTGCACAGTACTCCACAGTACTAGAGGAAAATGGGAATTGATCTCCAATTTTTAGGAAAAGGGACCTCAATACACAATTGATGAAAAACAACTATATATTTAATTAATCAATAAAAAAAAGTAGTAACAAATGTTAGGGTATATTTTACATTGTTCAAGGATAGTAATGGTTTAATTGCCTACGTCTACATCAAAGTAATGGTATAAGCAGTACTTCAGTCATATGAAATTTGAAGGAGCTTTCACAGGCTCAGTCCCACAGTGAAGTGGTACTTCGAGAAAGTACCTTTAATCCTGCCGAATTGTAAGCCAATTCAAAAGAACTTTTTCAAGGAATGGAGATGGTAAGTGAGTTGGTGCTAAGGTTGGTGACTGCCTCTGTCAGAACAGTTTGCTCGCAAGGTGATATTTACATCTTTGGTGTCAATCTACTTTTTTTTTCCATCAGTCTCCTGGGTCACTGGACCTGCTCCAATTTTTCATTCCTGTCATTCTACTTACGTATCTCCCTTTAGCTGGTGACACACTCTCAGTGTCTTATATATGTCTTTTATTTTTTAAATTTATCTCAGTATGTCTCTTATTGCCTCCTGAGCATATCACTCCTGCTCTTTAACTATTTTCTGATCCCACCTTTGCTGATCATTCAATATCTTTCCTGTACTTATGTGTCAGCATTGTATGCTCCCCCATTCCTCTTCCTTGTTCCTATTTAAATGCTACTCATCTGTAATATTTTCAGTTCTGCGAAATGGTTTATACCTGAAACATTACAATAGATACTACCTGATCTGCTGAGTATCTCCAGCATTTTCTGTTTATATTTTTTTGATTCAGAATTTTTAGCACCTGCAGTATTTTGCTTTTTGCCCCAGAAGACTGAGAGATTGGTTGCATTCCTGATCTGCACAGAGAAAAGTGGATGGTTACAGATAGGCAAGGCCAATAAATCTTTTATTGAGTGATTATTCATTTCACGAACTACTCAAAGTTTATTGAGTACTGTGATACAAGAAAACAATGTCATCATGCTGCCAATACAAAGCATATTGGAACTTGGCAGCCACGTCTGTGCCTGTGCCCTCAATGTATTCCTAGCTCTTGCTATTTCTGAATGTTAGTATCATTGTCTTCTGACATTCAGGCGAATGTGTCCTTCCTCTCTTGTAACTCATTCCAGAATGTTGTGCATGTTTTCTGGAATGGCCTGCGGTGGTTTCATGCATTGAGATGTCTTCCTATCTTCCTATCTGTACCTCATTTAGGTTCTCTTGGACTCCACGAGCGCTCATTCTCCCAAATATTCTGATTCTTTCCCTTTATTTTGCTGAATCGCCTGAATCCTGGTACTCCCCATCCTCAAACATACAACTAGGCTTTCACCTGAAGAGACATCTGTTGAATACCATGGAAAAGATTCACCTGTGAAGATATGAATGTAAAAATTAGGAAAATATATCTTTGCACAGAACATCATATAAACATGTTTTTAAAAATATGTCTTTACGTATTTATGCATTACAGATGCAAAAGGACAATGGAGATTAAAACTGTCAACATGTCACAAATGGTACACCCATCTACATCAAATTAGTCGAAAACACAAGTCTTTTGTGTTATATATGTAATTGCTGAAAAAAGAGTCATGTTGTCGAAGCTTTTCATCTTGTACGCATCAGGACAGAAGCAAGAACGCCAAATTTCAAAGAGAGCAACAATTTATTCTACATGAGAAAAGGGTGCTGATTGTTTGGTGAATAGCCGAAGGGACACGCTGTTTGATACGATCCACCAGTCGTTGGGATGTACAGACTACGTACCTGGCATCACTCCGGCACTAGAATTAATATACCACATTACTCATTTGTGTGGTAGGCAGAACGTCTTTTGGTTTGATGACAGCATCCTATTAGTGGAAAATACCACTTGTATTGCTACTGCATAGTAGCAGTGTAAAACGGCTAGCTTCATCTGTTGCTCAAATTTTTGAGATGCCTTACCCTTCCAGGGTAATGAGGTAGACTGGGCGCATTTCAGGTCAGAAAGTGATGGCCTTAGACCCAATTGTGAGTATACGTGATACAGAATAAGAAATGATCTGATTGGGATAGCCATTATCCCGCCCCATTTCGGCATCAAACTTGCACAGTGAGCAAATGGCTCGGGCCCTATTTACGAGATTGCCAATAAGGTAATCTTACAGCGCCATTTTGGCTGTTTGCAATAGGCAGAGTACTCAACCAGCCTGTGCTTGCAAAACTCAGAACACAATGTCTAACGTTAGATGTGATTCCGTGATTGGAAAGCACTTCCTGAACAATCCTGAGTGTGCTAAGAATTGCTTTCACAACCAATTTAAGATTATCAGCTGGGCTCACTTACGCTTGCTAGAAGCTACATATATCCATAAGCAGGGACCTGTTCTTTGCTGGCAAAAGGAAGATGTCCAGGCATTGCACATTTTTCGAATTAAACAAAAGTTTGGGGGACAATAGTTCCCTGGTGCATTCTCCATGGCAACGTCTCAACCAATCAGAGTTGAATTGCCAACCAATCAGCACCCTGTTTGCATGCAGTATAAATTGTTGCTCCCTTTGAAATTTGGCATTCTTACATTTGTCCTGATGAGTGCAAGATGAAAAGTTTTGACAGCCTGGCTCTTTTTTCAGCAATACTCAAGTTCTGTACCACCAAGCAACTATATATGTAATTGTTATTTTAAGCTCAATATACTTATCAGAGGAGTCAATTGATAGGAGACTGCCAACTACCTCTGAACCTTGGAATTTGAATTTAGCCGTCCATCTCCATAGAATTACTACTTTTGATTCCATTCATACCTTTTATTTGTTCTTGAGCTGCAGATCACCCTGACAAGTCTGCATTCATTGCCTATCCCTACTTATTATAAAAAATATGGTGATGGACCTGCTTTTTAAACTACTTGTGATAGTGCTCCTATGATGGTGTTCGGTAGGGAATTCCAGCATCCTGACCCAGTGGCGGGGGGCAGAGGGCCCATCACCTAACAATCCTACTGGGGGTGGGATAGACCAATGATGGCCTTCCTGCCCAGAGGCCAATTGAGGCCATTAAGTGGCCAGTTAATGGCCAATTAAAGGCCTCTTCCCACCACCGCTGGGATCTTACCAACGGCAGGGTTTGCCTCCACCACATGGGGAGGGTGCCTTTTAAATGAGGTGCAATCCCTGCAGGCTTGGTGGGGGGGTGGGGGGTTCCTCCTTTGTGGGCATTCTGTGACCCACGGAGGACCCCCGCCAGGAACAGCTTTACCAGCTAGGAACCCCCCTCCCCTGGACTGCATGGGCCTTCTGGACTGGTCCTGGCGACTCTGCCTCACCTACCTGAGGTCCGGGTCTCCAGCACTGGGCCTGGATCCAAGGCTTGTTCAGTACCGGCAGTGGCCACCACTTGTAGTGGCGCTGCCGATACTGCTGAGCTGCCAGCCCTCTGATTGGCTGGCAGCATGTCAAGGCAGGATCCCCATCTTTAAAAGGGATGGGGATCATGGCTCATGAAACGTAGATGAAAAAAGACCAGAGGATCACTCCGGGGAGGGGGGTGGGGTGTGCATGAAAATGCTGAGGCAGGGTTCCCACCACCTTTTTGAGCTGGTGCCAGAAGCCCCGCCTACTACACAAAATCCGGACAAATGTGTGACTTGGAGGGGATTTTGGAACTGATGGATTTTCAACACTATTGCCGCTCTTCTCTTTCTTGGAGGTAGAGGTCATGGGACTGGGACATGCGGTTGAAGTAATCTTGGTGAGTTGCTGCATTTCATTCTGTAGATAGCACATGTGACAACCACAGTGCATCAGTGATAGAGCAGTTGAATGTTGAGTCCTGTGGTAGGTGTTACAACCGAGTTGGGAAGAGTGCACTGTTAATTCAGTCCCACTTCTCCAAGGGTCACAACATATCAATAAAGTTTCCCACCTACCAAAAAACATTATCTATTTGTCCCCCAGAATAAAGCACACCAACTAGGTTTCTTTAATCAACAACAGCATTAACTATTTGTTATAAAAACAAGTCTTAACCAATAATGAGATAACTCTATATACAAAAAGCTCCTAGCCGTCATGCACAAACACATTCATTCAAAAAAAAAATGGTTAACTGGGGAGAAAGGATTTTTGGTTTACAGATGTTTCATAGGAATGAAAGGAATAATAAAATAATTTAAGTTGTCACATTCTGGTAGTAAGTTCTTTGGTTTGGTGAGGTGTTCCAGAGTCGAATAGTCAGATGCCACTCAAAGTCTCTTCAGATGAGGTAGACATTCAAGGCAATTCAACTGCAGCAGGCTTCACATATGTCTTTCATCGGGGTGTAGCAACAAGTCTTCTTAGGTTTGACAGCAACAGGAGAGCAGTGGAAGATTTCTTCAGATTTCAGGATTTTTTAAAACACAGGAGGCAACAGGAACCACACTTGGTGCAGGGATTCTTCAGAGGCAGGAGGCAATAGGAATCTGCCACCTTTGAAATATAAGGTTTCTTCTCAAGCGGTGCAGGATTCCTTTACAGAGAGAAGTAACACTTTTTCTGGGTCTTCCTCTCTGATCTCCAGGCAGGTCAAAAATCTAATTTCAAATGCCAGCTGTTTGTCCAACTCACTGGCTTTTTAAGGGGTCCAAAATGAAAGAAAACCCTTTCTAAACAAGTCACATGTTCATTCATAGAGTCTCCCTTGTCATTCAAAGAGTTGCTCTGAGGAGGTCAAATCCCTTGCTGGTTTCCTTGAAACTGCCTGCTTTCCTGTCCTTATATACAAAGTCAGTTTCCTTTCAAAACATCCAAAAATTTCAGCTATTTGCTTTTTCAGTTTTTTACAACACACAGCATTCTAAGTTTTTAATACAAAAACAAAAACATTGTAACATAGGGATGACATTCAAATGAACTGCTCTGACCTGGATGGTATTAAGCATCTTGAATGTTGCAGTGGCTGTACACATTCTGGCAAGCAGTAAGTATTCCTTGACTTGAGCCTTGTGGATGTTGGAAAGGCTTTAAAGCCTCAGGAGGTGAATCATTTATCACATATTACCTCAGTCTTTGCCCTGATCTTGTAGGCATAAACATTACTTACTACTTTCAGCCCAAGCCTGAATGTTGTCCAAGTTCTGCTGTAGGCTGGCATGGGTTGTTTCATTATTGAAGGAGTTATGAATGGAGATGTTCCACCATGGTATTGTCAGTACATAGCCCACTGCTGTCTTTATGATGGTGGGAAGATTATTGGTCTGAGGATGTTCTGTCCCAAAGCAATTATTACACACCTCAAAAAGGTCCCCATGTTCACCTCTAGTGTGCCCCAAGGCTCAATTCTTGCTCCTCTCCACTTCAGCACTTGCATGCTAACTTTCAGCAACATTATGTCAAGCACAAGGTCAGCTATTCATATATATATATATATATATATATATATATATATATATACACACATATGCCACACAAATCTATCCCTCCATCTCCACCAACAACTCCAAGGTTGTAGCTCCAGGGACATATTTAACAATTTTACTACTGGCATACTGCTTCTTGTGATGAGTTTACATATTAGGAATTTTTGCATGGAGGTTAGTGCACCCAATTTACAATGTACACAATCTTCTGTCCATTCATTTCAACAGCCTTTCTGTTGCAAGAAGCTCTGCATTAAGAATTCTAAATTGTAAATGTTTGCCATATTTCCTGACTCTGTTTGACGTCAAGTCCTGGCTGAGACAAAATGTGTTTCCATTCACCGTAAGAAAACTGACTCTGCAAAGGAAGATGGGTGCCCTGTACTCAGATTGTCTCCTTTAGTCAGAAGGAGTGTGAGAGGGAAGAACTTCAGCAGCCACATGGGAATGGGCTGCAGCGGGCAGAGTCGCACCAGCAGCATGACGCTGTGCTGGCACATGTACATGGAGGGCGGATAAGGGCAGTAAGGGCTTTTTGAAGAAGGTGCTACCCAGCGCTAAGGATCTACAGACAACAGCTTAGCTTCATGGACCTTTTGGAGTGCCAGTGTCTCCAAAGTCAGCATCTGTCAAGACACGTGGTAGCAGAATGCTGGAGGAGGAGTTGAGGCCACTGGGATGTGGTGGCCACCCATTGGCTGCGGCAGTGTAGGTGACTTTGGTGCTCAGCTTTTTCACTCGAGGATCATTCCAGGGATCGGCTGGGGACATTTGTGAATCTCACAATCTATTGCCCATCATTGCATAAAGCAGGTGATGAATGCCTCATTCGCAAGGCAGGGGAGTACATAAGGTTCCAGGACCAATAATGCAAGGCAGGCCAAGAGGGCAATCGGCTTCAGTGCCATGGCACAATTCCCTCAGGTTCAGGGTGATAGACTGAATGCATGTTGCCATCAAGACACCCTCAGAACAACCAGGTGCTTTTGTCAAAAGGTTGGTGTTCCACTCCCTCAATGTGCAGATCATGTATGGCCATGGCAAATGGATCTTGCAAGTGTGTGCTACATTCCTGGAAGCTGCCATGACTCTTTCATTTTGAGACAGTCCCACGTGCCTCAATTGTTTTCTACACCAAAAAGCCTTTGTGAATGGATCTTGGATGACAAGGGATATCCACTTAGGACTTGGCTACTCACACCAGTGTGGAATCCCAACACTGAGGTTCAGGATTCATACAGCTACAGAAATCTAAATACAAGAGCGACCATTCAGCAGGCAATTGGCCTACTGAAAGCATGCTTCAGATATTTAGACCACTCTGGGGGAGCCCTCCAATATGGACCCTCAAGGGTCTCCCATATCATGGTGGTCTGCCAGGCTCTGCACAACCTGGCACAGCAGAGAGGAGTTGAACAGGTGCCGGGTGATTCTCTTGAGCACGCCGCCTCTTCCAATGAGGAGCACAAGGGGGAAGCAGCGATACAGCCAGTGGGCAATGGCCATGCATAGGAGGCGCCAATGGAGCGGCAACTGGCACGCTTGGAAGGAAAACCCGCAACTCTCTCATCCTCACTAGATTCATCTGACATGACCCATGCCGCCATTCCCCTCCCTGTGGATACCTGGGTGGCATGTGATGCCACGCCATCATAATGTCATTTTCCCTGTGAGGAGCTGATCCCTCATCCATCATTCATCCTTGCCCTACAGTCATCGGCGCTCCTTACGTGGGCTCCATCTCCATGTCCTTACATCTGATAATGGCCTCCTGGGGAGTAAGGGTCACACAACACATTGAAGTAAGGCATCAAACATATGTTTGGTGCACATATGAAACATACAGTGCCATACATGAAATAAAGGAAAACCCATGATATCCATTGAGCAATGGGGTGCGTTTATGAGTTCGCTTCTGAGTGCTTCAATGTTGTGCTCCCCCTGCACCTGAAGCTGATGCAGGGGCAGTCTGCTGGTCTTGCTGCTCTGGTGCATTAAGTGCCTGAGTAGCGGGGCCCTTGAGAGACTTGGCACAGGCTGTGCTACCTGCATCAATGCAGTGGAAGCCTCTGTTATTGTTGCAAGAGTAGCATTAGTGTCACGTTGAGGGGACCAAAGGGCCACTGTCAACGCTGGGGTTGCCTTGAGCAGAGACCCATGCCTTCAGCCATCTGTTCCTTGATAATTTCATTGCCCACCTGCACTCCCCAGCTTACCAGGAGCTCTCCACCACCTCGCAATGGGTCCATGCATCTTTGAGCCATCGAGCCAACCCAGCGCTCAACACTGCTCAAGATTGACACTATATTTTGGAGGCCGGTGCATGCCTCCTGCATGCATTCCGTGGCCTGCCGCATGTGGCTGTCTATGTGGATCATCAATCTCTCAATGGAGGAGACTGGTCCCCTCATAATTCAGAGACGTAGCACCACTCTTGGCATGGATGGACGCCTCCATGGCAGTGAACAGCCTCTGGGAATTCTGACAAATGTCCACAAATTTCCCATTGCTGCTTTATAAGTACTCACTTCGCTGATGACCCCCGAGGCTCAGCATCTGTGTGGAGCTGAGCTTTGCTGGGCCTGTCATCATTCCTCCAATGGGGAATGGCTGCAGCAGTCACTGCCTCCGTCACCTGCTTCTGCGTGCATATGCCATGCTCACCTGCTGGTGCCATTCGTTCGAACCACACTTCATGCCCCACCAATGTGAGAGTATCTGCTCTGGTGGACGGTCTGCTGTTCTGATGTGATAATGCATCCTCAGATGGTCCCTCCTACTCTGAGGTCTCGGCTAGATCCAATGCACTCTGCCGCGCTGTCTCCACCACTGGTCCTGCGAGAGAGACAAGAGCACAGTTAACAATATCCCTCTGCAACCCCTTCCTGGCTGTACATGCTCATGAACTTCATATGGTCATCATGGACCACAGAGGCGATACTGAAAAAACAAATGAGAAGGATTTGCATTTGTTGCCATCGCATCTCTCACTCTCTCTGGGCTCCAAACCTACCTTGCCCTCTGTGACAGCCAATCTCCTTTGCCTCCTTCTCCATCTGCATTATCTTTGTGAGGAAGGGCACCCCATCACTCGTCCATCTCCACCCCCTTGCATTATGAGCTCTCTTCTCCTGCAACTATGCAAAGAAAGAGTGTGACACAACTCTGCTGCCTCTGCACTGCTGATAAGGCTGCACCACTTTCAAGGCCATCACTGCGACACTGAGAGGCCTGCTGCATGCATTCAGCCATTTTGGCACTGCATCAAGTGCTAATGATTACCCACGATGCTCTGGTGTGACTCTACTCTCTGTCTTGATGCACACATTGGCCCCTGTTGAGTTCCTCTACATGGGGCATCCATGTTGTTGTAAATGTCATAGCCACCATGTTACATATTCAGGCCTGCCACCTTGTCAGCATTCATGTCACTCACCTTGCCAGCCCGTGCTAGGTCATTGAAGCACTTCCGACACTGCACCCATGTGCATGTCACAATCCCGTGGCTATTCATTTCTTCATCCACCTGCAGCCAGGCCTTCTTTGTGAGGCTGGTTGGCCTCCTCCGCCCATCCTCTGGGAATAGTGCCTCTCTCCTCCCCCATATGCCTGCAGGAGCACCTTCAGGGAGGCATCATTGAAGTGTGGAACTACCCTTCCTCACATCCAGCCATCACCCCACTCACCCCACCCCTTTTGCAGCGTTGTGTGTGTGTGTGCAGCCGGTCTGAAGGCTGGAGACTTCTCCTTAAAAATGGTGCTCTCAAGCTCCCTGCTGGCACTAACTCCCACCTGCCACCAGTTATTGGTCAACCCTCTCCACAGTCCTGCTGTTAATTAGCTGCATATCAGAAGATCGCTGCAGAAGTCCCACCAGCCAATCATGTGGGTGTGCAACCCAGAAACGATCCCACCATCAGGATGTAGAGCTATTGGGCAAAAATCCAGCCCATTAACTGTGTTTCTCTCTCCACAGATGCTGTCAGACCTGCTGAGTACTTCCAGCATTTTCTGTTTTATTACAAATATCTAACACCCTCAGTTTTCTGCTCTTCTTTGAATCCTCTCATCCTTCAATAGTGGTCTGATATTTTTTGTAATTTAGTTTAGCCAATAATGACAATGCCTTGGTGAAGTGCACAGTCTTGTTTAACACTCTATAATGCCCTCCTGTCTCTTGACAAGCTGCTTTACCAAAATGTTTAAATATGTCTCCCTGAAGTATGGCTCCTTGGTGAGTTTAGGCTTTGTGGCGATTTTGCTAGGATTGGCTGATTTGTGACAGTAAATTCGCATAATATCACCGAATTTACTATTGAATTGTTTAAATTACTGCTACTTGGCTACCAGTCAAGGCTGCATATAGCACCAGTCTTAAAATCAGCAGTGAATATGTTGTTTGCATCTATCTTCATGGTCTTAAGTAACATTTCCTCTGCTGTCGCCTCACCCACTACAAAGACTCCATTCCATAATTTGTTAAGAATTAAACATATAAAAAGGCTCAAAACATCCTTTTTATGCAGAAGTTCCAAACCATTTGCTCAAATGAAATCAAAAGAACTCTCATTAAATAGTTCTTTGGAGTGGATCATCTTTTTTGATGAGAGTAGAGATCAAAATCACATGAAGCCTTATGAAGGACGCAGTGATATTTGGTAGTTTGGATCGCCTATATGTCATGCTAATATGTATTTGGGCTTTATCACATAGGTTCCATCTGAGTTTCCGATAATTATTCGAAACACACCAAGTTCTGTGAGAAAGATGGCGAAGAATGTCATTTTTTTAAATGTTCCATCCTTCGTCAGTCCGTTAGACATTTCGGGTCAGTGAGCTTAGCACTAGCTGAAGTTCGTTTGGAAGTGAGGATGTGAGATGAACATTCTCCTTAATGATGGCTCCGGGGTCAAGGGATCGACACTGTCCTGGATCCCAGCCAAGGGCAGAAGAAAAGAGGCTTTGTACGGCAACGGCTGATAGTCAAGTACAAACATGTTGGGTGGCTCTTAACACCCGAAGCTATGCCAGGACCGTTAAACACACTGAAACAACCGACAGACTCGCTTTCAGTCTTTCCTCCCGAACAGCGATGTCATGCAAAATGATTCCCCCCGCCCCGCCCCTTCTCAGACTGAAACTCTTCAGAAAGCCCATAGGGAGGCTCTTGAATTAGTTTCTTTAAAGGGTGCGATAGCGTTTCTCTTTTTTTTAACAGAGGGAGTAGCTCTTTCGTTTTAAAGAAACTTCTCAAGGAGACAATCTTTTCTGTGAAATTATTTGTGACCTGCTTTGTTTTGCTGTTGAATCTCGTCTTCCGCTTCGACCCTTTTCAAAGAGATGTTACACATGACAATATGACTGAGATCACCACTACGTCTTTCATACTTGGTTCGCTTCACTTACAATTTTGTTCATTCTAAAAGTCACATTTTTTTTCACCATCGGCCGTATTTGTGAGTGAAATTTAGATCACTTTTGAATACAATGTATTGAAAAGCAGAATTTTATGAAACCCACACGTTGCAACAGCGGTCTAGAAATAATTGATCAGTTTTTATCTCATCCTCGGCTTCTGAGAGTCTCGTTTTATCTGGGAGGAGAAAGCATTGATTGGAGTTGTACCCGGGAGACAGGGGTGTTATCCACCGCTCAGTCACTGATCCATACAGGCCTGCAACTTTCTGTGATCACAGAGTTTAGGACAGCGATTGATATGCGCTTTTCGCTATTTCGTTGCCAAGTTATATAGAACCCAGTTCATATGTTAAACCAAGGTTGCAATCATATGACTCGCCATTTATTACCTGTATTTAGTGAAAGGGTAAATCCCCGTCCCCAAAAGCGAATGGCTTTACTGAGTAAATGTTTCTATTTCCGTTTAGAAAACACGTGCCAAAATAATCCAATGTAAAGTGAAAACTGCAATGGCCAATGTCCTACTCAGACCACCACTGTTATTGTTCAGCTCACTCACAAATCAAAGGAACAAGGTTAACTTAACAAGGCTTTTTATGCAGGCTAATTGCATTATAATATCTCAATGAGTGTCCACACTTTGGGTTTCATGTTTCTCTCCAAAGGTCGTTAGATCCTGTTTGAATGGGTTGAGAGGCAGGGTAGCCGCATTGGTGGAGCTGCAGGCCCCTGCTTTGACGCTGAGTGACTGCAGGAGCCGGGTGTTCCGACAGATGGGAATTATCTGATGGTAACTGTAGCTCCGGCTCTGGTCGGGTGTCCTCTATTAGCTGCGCAGATAACAGAGTAATGGTGCATTCAGCCTGGACCCCAAGCGCTGGAACATGCCACCGAGGGTGAAAATGTTGTGGAAGCATATAAGCATCAATACAACCCATTCATAGAAAGGCATGCGACTAAAATGCAACGGTACATCACTACTGTATGGAAAATAATGAACCGTACCTGCAACAGTAAATTACACCTGATTTAATGAACTGTACCTATATCAGTGGAATGTACCTACAACAGTGAACTGCACCTAGAATAATGAACTGTGCCTATATCAATGTGTAATACTTTCCTCCTGTAACACAGGTACACATCTGCAGCTGGACGATGTACTTACAGCATTGAATTGTACAGTATCGACAGTTTTGTCCCGTCTCTACAGTACCTGCAGCAGCATTGCTCTGCAGCTGGAACATTATACTGTACTTGTGGCTCTAAAATACCTGCCGAATTGCAGTGTACTTGCAACAGTCAACTCTCGACCGCATTTTGCTTTGTAATTGTCGTACTGTAATGTATCTCCTCTGCTGCTCACAGAACGAAAGGACAAGGACAGTTGTAAAATCAACCCTATCTTAACTGCAACTTAATATTCTTCGTTTTATTCTTGAATATATTACCACGCGTAAAGCCAAAATTTAAGATTAAAATACCACACTTTCTTTTACCTAAATCAGAATTCCATTTTGTACCGAGTTTATAGTTTTTTCACTACATATATTACTTATTGCATAAAATAACAGACATCTTATGTTGCTGGTTCTATGCTTGACTAGTAGTCATTTCTTTATATTGATGTGGGTGACAGTGAGTATCAACTACTTCTGGTAATAATAAAGCAGCAAATATTAACTCAAAGCAGCTGAACTTCTCCCAATTTTTATAAAAAGGAAAGTGATCATTGTGAATGAAAACTGCGTTCAAATAATTCTCCGGGAGCTGACTGGGCTTGCGTTCTATAGAGTGCGAACTGGAGAGCATTATTCGAGTTCCGCCAAGTATTCACTAACTTACACCATAACTAGTAAATTAAGCTGGTTAATAGTGGAGTTGAACGGTGACAATTGTTTTGAGTAGACTCATGGAAGGTAATTCTGTTGTTTGACTTTTTGTAACCACCAACAAGATCCGAGGCCATAAAAAAGCGCTTCTGGTTTTGAATCATTTTATGAGTTTGTATCTTAACTTCATTACGTCCACGGTTGCATGATGAATAAAATCACAACTATTTAAAGGCCACCGCATTCCATAAATTGACAGCGTCATTCTGATTTATTTAAACAGTGTTAATCAGAAACTTAAGTCTACTGAATCTCATTCAATACGTTTTGTCGCGTTTAACATTTAATGATTGATATTTGTTCGTCTTCAGATGTGTGGAATGTTGTTTGGAATACACGATACTTTCTCCCAATGGGGCTGCCCCTCCTCCACTCTCCTCACCCCCCCCCCCCCCCCCCACCCCCAGTACAACTCGTAATACACAGGAGATCTATGCGAAGTGGATACTTAAGAAAAACAGACACCTTTCATGAAACAAAGACGTCACTACATTATAAAAGCAACGAGAAATATTCATTGAAATATAATTTCTCCTTGTGGACTGAAAATTGGACAAAAAATGTGCCTTTTTAAAGTTAGTAATGTAATCCAGAGGAATTCTGTTTACTTTTCTGTCCCAAACAACAGATTATTCGGGTTTTGTACAATTTGTCAATCCAATTTCCCCTGGATTTATAATTATTTGTGCACTGGGAGCTTTGGGGAACTGAGACTGTGATTAATGGAATTCTATAGAGCTCAGTGTTCGCCATGTGCGCGTCCCCGGGGAGGGGATCTGCCTGTCAGAGCTAGCAACACAACCCACAACTCACTGGGATTTGGGCAATAATTATCACATAGAGAAGAGAGAAAACTACCCTTATATCATGCACGGACCACAAGCAGCACCGGTTGAAAATTAAAGGCGTTCTACACATCGAAGGTTATACAGTGTGTACCATTCATTATAAAATTACACACCAGACACACTTTAAAACAGAAAGATATCTCAAACAAATCTGGGATGAAGCACTAGAATTGAATTTTACGGAAGAAAAAAATTGTATGATTTTACACTCACAAGCTACGAATCGTTATTTTTCTCGATTAAATTATGCCATCACAAATTTGGTAAGCGAGCAAGGTCCTTACAAATGTATTTATTTATTTATTTAGCGATACAGCACTGAAACAGGTGCTAACCCACAGGCACAGGCGCAGTGCTAACCACTGTGCCACTGGGCCGCCACTATGCACATAGTAGAATGGAAAATAAAAGGGACACCACCGATGATATTTGAAATAGATATGTTTCGAGAGTTTTGGGGTGGCTCCAAAACTAAAAAAACTATCATGACGTTGAATATATTTCCATTGACTACTGCTTCTTCAGTGTTCATTGAATGTCATCTACGTTTATGATGCCTTGCCGCTACCCTAAATGTATTCTGTTAAGAACTCATATTTAAAAAATCATCGGATTAATTCTGAAAAGCAGAAATCTAAATGGCGCTTCAAAAAAATGGCTAATATATTTAACTTCAATTCCCACCCAAGTTTCTTAAAACTCAGGTGCAGTTTGCAAACTATTTTTTAGAGAGGTAGTGGTTCAAATCCACATGCATGAAAACTCCAGCTAGATTTTTGTGTGTAATTTAGTGCAACTTTATGATTTATAGAGGGATACAAACTGTAATTACTGATGCAGCGCCCATATCGGTCATTTTGTTTTTCATTTTAATACGCTTTAGCGGTAATTGATTGTAGATAAATCACCTCACCTAAAATGAGATAAAGCAAAAGTAGAACAAATCTATTACTTTGCTCTACGTTTCATTATTCCACATCTCAAATGCCACATGAATCAACTGCTAGAAGCCATTGGAAGTGGGAATAAAGCCCCCTAAATCTTAGCTTTTGGAATAACTGTAATAAGGATTGTAGATCTCATTGCTGGTCAGAGAAGAGTTAATGAACTAGCTCCCCAATGAAATCACGTCTAGCGTATTCTGACTTCATCTTTTTACAGGCGAGCGTGTTAATTCATGAAATGGAGAAGTTCACAATCCCACAAAATAATGTCCCTTTACTCCTGGTCAGTTCAACCAGTCCCTTTTGAAAATTTAAAATGCACATTTTGTTCCATATTCTCACTTATTCTGTAAAACTATATTCTTAGCGGCTCCCCTCAAATCTTGGCAGGACTGCGCTAAAAATATATATAATGTCATCATTTGTTTGTTTGTTTTCAGAATATCGTGACTTGGGTGGTCCAAGCATTAGCCTGAGAAAATTTACGGAGGATCATTTTTAGATCCTATGTAGGGTAAAACAAGAGCTGGGTTTGAAAACGTAAATGCTCAGATCATCAATGTGAGCAAATGATTTGTATTGCACAGCACGGTTTCGTATTGTTGCTTTGACAGGGTCCCGGACTTGTTTTGGAGTAGTTCCTCACTTCTGCAAACTTTCCTACCAACTTACTAGAGCTACAAGCTGCGGAAAAATAACGTGTAAATTAAGCCTCTCGGGTCACCTCGCCGCTCCGATATAAAAACCTTTTGTGCTCAGATTTATTTATTTGACTCACGGTGATTCTTCTTTTGCCATTTGTTTTCCAGGTACTTTGTCGGTAAATACCCTGCTGAAGTCGGCCTTGAATTCGAAAAGACATCATTTTCATTTGCATTATATAATAGGATGTAATATGTATATACCATATAAAAATCCAATCATAATTCTCCGAGGAGATACTTCAGCTCACAGCGTTACATAAAGTCAATATATATGCTATTACCTCTATTACTTATGCCTCATTTCTGTACAATTGGCATTTATTCTCGGAGCCAGAATAACTTTACAGTAGCTACTTGAGGCAATAAAAGACATTTTCTTTTATTTGAGTTCGAAAATACGAAACAATCAGGTTAACTTTAGCAATACTCACCAAAGGTCTGCTCAGCTTGTCTGTAATACAATAAAAGAGTGACATTTGAAGGATAATTACTTAACAAATTTAGAATTCAAGTCTGTGTATGTGGCGGGGGGTGGGGGTGGGGTTAATATTGCTATGGTGTCTAGTCTAGATGCATTTATATATATATATATATATATATATATATAAAAAACATTAGAAATAACCTGAATGAAAATAAACCTATTGATGTTCATTATTGCTGAGTAAGTAGGAACGTCCCACTTTACACAGGGTCAAATGACTGAGGGGAAATGGTTTAACAAAGCTTTGTTTAAAACGTTTTAATGCATTGTAATGAGCCAGACCCACCCCGCAGCTATTGGCATGAGTACATCTTTGATCAATTTAAGTTGCCTGGTTATATACATGCATCCTATAGCTGACGGACTTTATGGGTTATCCTTCCCCAAGAGAATTTAAAAACTGACACGCGTGTCCTAATTTACTGAAGCTCAAGGTAGAGGTCATACTATTACAATATCGTACCATATCCCAGGATTGTGATATTAGATAAGCCTGTCACAATCCAAATACATCAAGGTTGATGAATACTGCACAAACTTAACAAAGTTACGTTAAAGCTATCAAAGAGCCAAAACGGTTCTTTAAAATTATAACAGTATGGGAATATAACTAACTTTCTATTCATCCCACCGTGTACGTCAGGTCACGCGGTAGTTGTCATGCATTCGCTGGACTGTTAATAAATAAACAACACAAATATTAAAAATATTAACTTCGGCTCCACCCAGCTGACACAGTTTCCAAATTAGGAGAAATGTTCAAGTCGAAACGTACAAAGTGTAGAAATATTTCGAACTCGTTAAAATATTAACCCTTTCACCCAAATCGTTAAATAGAAAGCATATGTGGAAATATAAAAGCAATAGACTGGATGAGACTTATTATTTTACTGATAGCTGCTCACTCCTGTTGGACTAAGTTGGGGGGATTTTGTAACCAAGGTGCACCAATATGTTTCCCATTACACACGCAGTAAGAGCTAGGATCCGATCTTCAAAAGTATTGTCAACTGTTAGGAAAGTGACAATAACCCCTTGTAAATGTCATATTAAACCTGTTATTTATTGGTTTTGATGCTGGAAAGAGCTTTACTATCCAGGCGTCTCAAATTGGAATAATTAATCGTTGTTATTCCTTTGTTTCAGGGAAGATATGCTCGCGTTTTTGAAACTGCGAACGAACATTAACCGATACTTTGGATAATTGTATCACTTGCTCAAGGTAAGAATGCAATATCTGAAGGAGAAGGATTGCACTAAAATACATTAAAAGCCACTTCAAACATGTTTCATATATCACACCACAGCACTCAGTCTTAGTTCTGCTTTCAGAAGGCTTCAGCTATCTTATTAATATAACAATTTGCCACGCCCAAGTAAGAGACTTCATCTAAAACGTGGTGATCACATTATGACTAAACGCTTATCGCACTGTAATAACGTTTGAACTGTCCAGTTATGTGATTGATTGTAGAGGCAGTACTCTATTAACTCGGGTTCCTTACCTTCTTATCAAATTCTGCAAATATACCATGAAAATCTGCTCTGACGAGAAACTAATTAAAGCTTACCACAATTTGATCCATTGCAACTAAAATACTGAGATTTCTAAGCGAATGAGTGCTGCTATCTGTTAGTTCTTTATAACCTGGAGAGAAAAGGGGGGAGAGATGCAAAAAAGTGGTAGAGAAAAGCAGAAGGAAAAGAGGATAGATAGTCAGATAGAAACAGAAAAGGGGAAGGAAGATAAAAGGAATAGTAAATAGAAAACAGAAAGAAGTAGGGAGACGAGTGGCAGAGAAAAGAGAGTGGTATAGAAGGAGACCGCGAGAAAGACGGCGACAGACTGAAAAACGGAGAAGTTTAGATAATTTAGCAGACTGAGCAAGAGATTGGACGTGGAGACAGAGAGAGAGGCAAAGAAAAACGGAGAATAAGATGAGAAAAAGATTATGATGCGACACAGATATGAAGAAAATTGACATGTAACACATGAAGTAAAGCGCAACACTGGGATGGCAGACCGACAGACAGGTAGTCAGAGAAAGAAAGAATGAGAAAGAGTGCTGAATTGGAGGAGGGAGAGAAAAGAAAAAGATACAGGGAATGAGAGAGAGAGAATGAAAATGTCCGGAGGACAATACTGATTGCATGACGTCAGAATTTTGCACTAGACTTTGCCAGATAGTATGGCTCGCCAAGCCGCACTTTCAAAGCTCTGGAAACATCTCACTTTTAAATATGTTAAGAGACTGCCAGATTGAACTGTGATGCAACTTCGTTCTCCGCTGGTGTATCTATCAAATGCTTAGCACAGATCTGTTCACGAGTTGCGCGCTGTCTGCTGCTTTTGATTGATTACAATGTCAGCAGCAAACCAATGATGTCCACTTCGCAAAGCACATTTGTAAATATTGCACAAAGCAGACATTCAGGTGGAAATAGATTGGGGCTATTTTTACATTTTTAATCTCAATTCTGCCACGTTTTTTTAAAAGCAGCGACAAGACTTCTTTCCCTGTTTGCCGTTAGTTTTTAATTCCCTCCATACAATGACAGGAACCACATAAGTGACAGATCTGTATCATTACTGTTTTCACGCGTTCTTAGAATATTTAAATGTCATGTATTTCTTTATCGCTTGCAATGTATACCCATTGGCTATTGTTATGTTTTTTTATGATTCGAATTGTTTACTTGCAATCAATTTCTAAATGCCGAACAGCCGATGTACACTGGCATCAGTCTGCACTTAACATGCACAGTGGCGAGAAAAGACAAGAGCAGAGCGGTCGAGTTAGATATGGCAAAAGAGATGGTAAGTACTTAATGATTTTGTAAAAGACAATGCAAAGCAGTTGCTTTGACACTATCTGTGTTCCAAGTGTATGCAAGGCATTGACTCTCAAACACTTCAATGTGTCCTTGCTAGCAACAGTACTTTTTATAACTACTATAAATCCGGCACTGTAATGAATTAAACGAGCTTCAGTGAAAATGTTTCAAAATGTAATCCATCACTTTTCTTTCTATTATCGGTTGACTATATACTAATGTAACATACGAATTAGGAGCAGGAGTAGGCCACTCAGCCCTTCGAGCCTGCTCCGCCATTCAATACGTTCATGGCTGAACTGATTACTCCACATTTCCACTTAGCCCAATAATCTTCCACCCTCTTGCTTATCAAGAATCTATCTACCTCTGCCTTCAAAATATTCAAAGACTCTGCTTCCACTGCCTTTTGAGGAAGAGAATTCAAAATACTCACGACCCTCTGGGAGAAAATAAAATTCTCCTCATCTCTGTCTTAAATGGTGACCCCTTATTTTTAAACAGTGACGTCCAGTTCTATATTCTGCCAGAAGGGGAAACATCCTTTCTACATCCACCCTGTCAAGATCTCTCAGGATCTTATATGTTTCAATCAAGTCACCTCTTACTCTTCTAAATTCCAGCAGATACAAGCCTAGCCTGTCCAATCTTTCCTCATAAGACAGCCTGCCCATTCCAGGTATTAGTCTAGTGAACCTTCTCTGTACTGCCTCCAACGCATTTACATCCTTCCTTAAATAAGGAGATCAGTACTGTACACAGTACTCCAGATGTGGTCTCACCAATGCCCTGTATAGCTGAAGCATAACCTCCCTATTTTTGTATTCAATTCCCATCACGATAAATAATAATATTCTATTTGCTTTCCTAATTATGTGCTGTACCTGCATACTAACCTTTTGCGATTCATGCACTAGGACACCCACATCCGTCTGCATGTCAGACCTCTGCAATCTCTCACCATTTAGATAATATGCTTCTTTTTTATTCTTCCTGCCAAAGTGGACAATTTCGCACTTTCCCACATAATACTCCATTTGCCAGGTCTTTGCCCACTCACTTAACCTATCTATATCCCTTTTTAGTCCCCTTATGTCCTTTTTACAAGTTACTTTCCTATTTATCTTTGTGTCATAAGCAAATTTAGCAATGATACACCTTTTGTCCCTTCATCCAAGTCATGTATATAAATTGTAAAAAATTGAGGTCCCAGCACAGATCCGTGTGGCAAACCACGCATTACATCTTGCCAACCAGAAAATGACCCATTTATGCCTACTCTCTGTTTCATGTTAGCTAGCCAATCTTCTATCCATGCCAATATGTTACCCCCTACACCATGAGCTTTTATTTTCTGCAATAACCTTTGATGTGGCACCTTATCAAATGTCTTCTGGAAATCTAAGTACAATACATCCACCGGTTCCCCTTTATCCACAGCACATGTAACTCCCACAAAGAACTCCAATAAATTAGTTAAACATGAATTCCCTTTCACAAAACCATGTTGACGCTGCCTGATTACCTTGAATTTTTCTAAATGCCCTGCTGTAACGTATTTAATAATAGCTTCTAACAGTGTCCCTAAGACAGATGTTAAGCTAACTGGCCTGTAGTTTCCTGCTTTCTGTCTCCCTCCCTTTTTGAATAAAGCAGCTGCATTCGCAATTTCCCCATCTAACGCTTCATCAACGTAACATCAACTGAAAGTATCTCCTGCACCAAAAAAAACCAAAGGACAGCAGGTGGCCAGTCCGTTGTGAACAATAGCTCTTTTTCAATGTATGCTCTTGTATAGAGGGAAAAGGGCTATTTATAGATTATGAATCTTGGGAAACTTTTTCTTTTGGGAACTTGAAAACGAGCTATTTCATATCGAATTGATCAGTATTGGTAGAAGCAACTAAGTGAAGATACCATGGCTTCTTGAAAACTGGTAAACGTATTTCTAAAGTTTTAAACCATCGCTTCTGTCCTTAATGGGGAGCTATTAACAAGATACTTTGAACCCATGAATGGCCGGTGTCTGAATGTGAATGTTTGGGCCTGTGTGCCTCTGCCGGAGTGTCTCTGTGTTCTGCCGATATCTGTGTTTGCCTTTGCTTGCACGTGTCTGTGTTCTGTACGTGCCTCTGATTCCTGCCAACTAGTTTCTGCTTGCCAAGCATCCGTGGAGAGTCTGTTAAAAAATGACATTTTAACTATTTCTACAGACCGATGTAGAAATATGCAAATTGAAAAGATAGATTGCTCGATGCATCTGGAAATGTTATCTAATTAGGGCGTAAGAAATTTAATCTTTACAGCGAGCAGGTCAAATAATTACTGTTAATTTAACGCCCAAATTATGTTTCATTGATTTGTATTCTCTTAAATGTAGTTTGGCAGGAAACCGTGATCCATACCAATGGATTTTACTTTATGTGTGAACACGGTGGGCCTTAGAGTGAATTATTGCAACCCTACCCATACAAATAACAAGATCACATCATGTATGCATTATTAAGCCATGTAATTGAATGTTCCATAGTTTGCATATCAAACTATTAAAATAATGTGTTTTCTTTTCTTCCAACACGTAATGTTTAAGCCTCCGCGTCTATTTTGTGACTCTGATAATTATGACCCAATTAGAGTAAATGTTCTCTTCATTTGGAGGATTTTTTTTGGCGTACATTTTTGCATTTTCAACCCCTAACAGTGTAGCTGGTGACGTACACTTTTCCGGAATCAATTGTTTTGCATGCATTTCTTGCTGCTGCTGATCTTTTCAGAGAAAAATAGAACAATTATTCAATTATCTAGCTCCTTCTTTGAGAAATAGCTTTAGCTACTTCCCTACACCAAAGACATTAAGACCAGTCATTTTTTTTAGCACGGGGTATTAAACTAAGTAACATATAGTTTCATACCGAGAAAAAGACTGAAATATTTAAAAAGGCAAATAGAAAATTGTGTCCCCAGCAGGCCATGATATTTTCATTGCAAATAATGTATTATTTTTTAGTCAATATGACTCTTTTGTAGCTTGATATGGTATTACTAGGTAAAAGCTACAGTAACTAACAAGTGGATATATAATTAAATAGATGTTATCCATTACTAATTAATTTGTCTATCTCAGCTACCCTGTAACACATAATTCTCACTCACTTACTTAAAAATCATGAAACCGATACAGAAAGTGCATGCACGTAAGCCTCTGTGCTGGATACCTGTTTGCATGCGTGCAAGTTTATATGTAATGCACACTAATAGATAAATAGGTAAGTAGTGCGGGAAAAATAGATAGATAGATAGATAGATAGTCATTATACCCTGTTTGTTTTCTTCCTTGGTCTTTGTCGATCACATCATTCCTTTTCTCTTTTACTCCCATTTCACTTTTTTGAAGTATAACCAGAACTAACCGTTAAGTCTTTTGGAAGCCATGTAGTACTGATAGGAAAGCAGCTCACAACCATCATCTCTGGACTTTGAAAAATCTTTAGGATGAATGCCCTCTGCAGCCTCCTTTCTGCTTTCTGCTATATATTTTTATTTCGGTTTTATGCGCCACTGGAACTTCTCCCACAGCGGTTACTTATTTTCTACAAGCTTTCATAGAGTTGCAATACAAAGCTAATTGCATCCCCTTTGCAAAATAAGAGTCCGCGATTTATCGCAAGTTTGTTGCCATCGCTCTATGCATGTGTTGAACACTGTCCTCCTTATTGTTTGACTCGCAATGTGCACCGCTTTGACATGTGAGAACATTTAAAGGAGGTACAGAAATGTTATTTCATCAGAGCCTGAAACAAAAATCTTGTGCCTCGGGAAAAGGACAATGATATTGGTGTAAGTGTATGTGCAATATAAGAAAACACATATAATTTACCAAAAATGAAAGCACTGATTACAGCTTTTTCAAAAGAAACCGGAGTGGTCTTGCCACTTTAAATCATTGTTTTAAATGAATTATTAGCTGAACCCTTCCGTTACTGATTAACACTGTCGACAGTGACATCTTCACCAACTTGGATCTAACTCACAGAGTCGACAACAGATCTAAAAGAAATCATTTTGCTCATTGCATTCGGTTAGTCGACGCAGAACCAGTTCATTCTCTTGCTGAAGTCATACCCGATTTGTTTATTTAAATCATTTGCTGTGTTTATTTTTGCCCATTGGCCTAAAGGAAAGCCGCATCACCGGCCTCCTCCACTCATTTAGTCCCGCTGTACTGGACTTTTATTTTGGCTGAGGCTCGCCCACTTTCAGAGAGTTTAAAAGAAGCCTTCAGATGTGCGAGGACACCCAAACACAGCTTTAGTGTGAGCTTTGTTATTTCATTTCTGCGCCTCACTATAGCAACGCCGAGCGTCTCGGCAAAAATGCACCTTCTCGGGACAATAGGACATCCTGCCGGAGCCCAGAAAGAGACGCATCTGTTACATTTATTTCTCAAATTGCTGCATCATCCAGCTCGGGGAAACGGACGAATTTCACTGCATTTTTCTGCCTCTTAAGATCCAGAAAACATGTTCAACATAGCTTATACAAATAAACATGCATTAAGAAAAGTCAGTGTAACTATTCAATGACTTAGTGTCGAATTATGCTGAGGCCTCTCCAAAACCGATTGTGGTGCATCAGATGGGTTGAGGGGAGTTATCTTGCGAGTTTTGAAGATCATTAAAAGTTAGTAAATTACTGTCCCTGTACGGTGGCTTTAAAAGAACGAATATAGAGCCCCAAAGCAAGCGACGCTCCTTCTGTACGGGGCACTGGGTCAGAGCAAAAAGGAAAACAGCCTCGCTGTCTGTAAAGGACACATTTCGTTAAGAAGAAAGACTTGAGCCCGTTTTAAAGTCTAAACAGAAATGCAGCTTCATCTTCTGCCATGCAAACTACTGGGAAGAATGACATCATCAGTGAAAAGGCAAAGCCCGCCTTACAAGTGGGGCTTTGACCAGATTCTGCTCTCCATTCATAATAGATAGGTGGTATGTGAAAGTGATTGAGTTGTGTTTTACGGCTTAAAGGCGGAGAAAAAAAAGTTCTTTTAATTGGCGAACACCACTGTCTGTGGGTTCCATTAGAAAACTGGATTTCAAAGAAACCTTCACTGACAAAAAAAAATCTGATTTAATTAACAATGCGTTAAAGCCCATACGGAGTAAAATGGGCGAACACGGACAGTGCCAACAGCCGTTCAAAACAATAATTACGTCAGTACAAAATACAAAGTTAGCAGCTCAGTGTTAAAATGTAAACACTTTTAACTTGTCCTTCTTCAATTTGGCATTTCATTAGATTGTCTTTCCAACTACTAGTTCGAATAGAATGGGAGTGACATAAAAACCTCCTGTTCCATTATTCTTGGGAGTCCGATTGGTGCAAGTCTAACAAATGTGAGCTTCACTGGAGAAAGGCCACAGTCTAAGGCCCTCTCGCTATAGTACACCGAGGGGCCGGAACCCATGTAAAAGCCCTCAGGCTGCACGTTTGACATGAAATGTATATTGCAAATATAACTTGCAGTTGTAACTTTAGTGAGGCATCTCAAAGTGTCGCATACTGCATTCAGAGTAAAGGAACTGTGTTGCACTTTATGTACTGTCAATTTTGAACTGTTATGTAATGTACTTTCACAAATTATACAAAGTATATATTTTGAAAAAAAAGAATGTGCCTCGTTGAACACTTCCGGTTCAGTGTTGAAAGCATCTCCCAAGCTGTGATGTAAGTGAAAGTGACTAGACTACAAATACGGTTTCCAAAGCAGCGTCTGTCAACAACCGTGGGTTTAGGAGGCAGCTACATATATACGTAGATACAGATAAATGGTTGAATGGAAATGGATAGACAGACAAATAACATAGATATGGACATAAACTTTATTAAAATGCACCCAATAAATAAGTGTTGAAAAGAAATGTCTCGGTGTTGTCGGCGCTTTGGGAAAGGTTTGTACAGTCCAGGCGGAGGATCTAATATGGCATTTCCAATCAGGCATCCAATATGAGACCAATTAATTTTGGATAGATAGCTAATATATACTTAGATTATATCGCTATGCAGATAGGAAGATAGAACCATGGAAAGCTAACGATAAAAAGGAAAATAAATATGGATACAAGTTTCTTGTATCACAAACTGCAAGTATAAGCTGCGTTACTTCAGTCGAGAAATTGTCACAAATAAAGTAAATACATTAATTTTAAAAATGATCAAAACCTGCTAAACGGTTGCTCGAGGAAATAATTTTTTAAAGATTTTTATGTTCACTTTCAATTGCCTGCGGATGTATTTAAACGAGGACAGGAGGCTCTTAAATAAACCAGCTGAGAAACTTCCTGCATCGGAAAGAAGGCTACATCACAGATCTTTGTGCAGTTCAAAGGTTTGGGGCCCTTTTAAAACCCCCGTCACGTCACAGTTAGCAGCTCTTGTATTTGAACAGCTGCTCGGGGGCTGAACTGAAGCAAACACAGCAAAGTCTGGCTCTGAAACTGCACTGGCTGAAACGCCTTGCAACCTGCTCTTCCAGAGACTGAGCCCTCACTCAACAGCTTTGATACATCCAGAGAGCCCGAGGAATGGGATATCATAAGGGGCTGCACGTGCGCCTGTCATATCCATATGCATATATTGGCACTTGGACCTCAACTACCCAAAACAAACACAAATATGGGCAGTACGTAAGCGTGCACACAGCACACAGAGATACACACATATGTAGATGCAATATATAAATATGGGCAAAACACACTGAAACGCAAATGAAAGGTTTAGTGTAAGTGAATACATATATGCACGGACACATATATTTTATACTTACATATTACATATATGCAAACCACATCTACATCAGAATTGAGGATACTGTCTTTCTCACATGGTGTAGAGTATAATTGCATCAATACGATTTCAAAGCGTGGTTTGGCCTCAGTCACACTGTCAACTTCCGAATCTTTATTACGTCTTTGTTCTAAATGGAAGGGAAGATTCCCGAAAAAAACACTATTCGGTGCACTTCAGCGGTCCCAGCTTCCACTTTTTCCCGATACTTCCGATATGACCGCAAAGAACGCTGTGTCCAATTCCAGAACCATATAACTTGGCCAGTACACCTTACACTTACCAGCACATTATCTACTGATCTCAGGGGTCGGACATATTTACGGTGCAATGGACTATGGGCGCTGCATCTATTCTTCCAGAGCCTTATGTTAAGCTGTCACTTAGGATAGGCGCTGTTAAAAGTGACATAGTCGACAGCTGTGTGGACATGGTGGATGTACAGAATGATTTTTTGCACCACGTTTACAAGTAAATTGTGTCGATTAGCAGGAAGTTCCCACTCGAACAAACTCATGAGTCTTTGATTTAGGTTTAGTCTCAGGTTCAGTTTTCGATTCAGAGTCGGGTATGTTTGCAATTGCAAACCATGAGCTCCCGAATTCACAGCCAAGTTAACGCGTGGGCCCAGAAAATCACTTCACTGACTCAGTATCAGGTTTAGTTTGAGACTCACTATCAGGTTCAGCTCTAGTCTCAGATATACTGTCAGGTTCAGCTTTAAACGCAGACTCACTTTCAGACTCAGGTTTAATCTTCAACTGACTATCAGCATCAGTGCCAGACTCACTATCAGGCTCACAAACAGGCTCAGTCTCATCACCAGGCTCAGTCTCACTATCAGGCTTAGTCTCCGACTCACTGTCAGGCTCGGTCTCACTATTAGGCTCAGCCTCAGTCTCACTATCAGCCTCAGGCTCAGCGTCAAGGCTCAGTCTCACTATTAGGCTTAGTCTCAGTCTCCCGATCAGCCCCAGTTTCACTATCAGTCTCAGTCTCACTATCAGCCTCAGGCTCACTGTCAGTCTCAGTCTCACTGTTAGCCTCAGGCTAAGTCTCTAACAGGCTCAGTCACACTATCAGTCTCAGTCTCTAACAGGCTCAGTCTCACTATCAGTCTCAGTCTCACTATCTGTCTCAGTCTCACTATCAGGCTCAGTCTCACTATCAGTCTCAGTCTCACTATCAGCCTCAGGCTCAGTCTCTAACAGGCTCAACTCACTGTCTCAGTCTCACTATCAGTCTCAGTCTCGCTATCAGTCTCAGTCTCACTATCAGTCTCAGTCTCACTATCAGCCTCAGGCTCAGTCTCTAGAAGGCTCAGTCTCGCTATCTGTCTCAGTCTCACTATCAGGCTCAGGCTCACTATCAGGCTCAGTCTCAGTCACTATCAGCTTCAGTCTCACTATCAGTCTCAGTCTCAGTTTCACTAACAGACTCAGTCTCCAACTTACTATCAGCCTCATTCTCAAGATCAGCCTCAGTCTCACTATCAGGCTCACTATCAGGCTCAGCCTCAGTCTCACTATCAGGCTCACTATCAGGCTCAGTCTCAGTCTCACTATCAGCCTCAGTCACACAATCAGTCTCAGTCTCACTATCAGCCTCAGTCTCACTTTCAGGCTCAGTCTCAATCTCACTATCAGCCTCAATATCACTATCAGTCTCTGTCTCAGTCTCAATAACAGGCTCAGTCTCTGACTCACTATTGGGCTCGCTCTCACTATCAAGCAGTCTCATTATCGGGCTCAGGCTCAGTCACTATCAGGCTCAGTCTCACTATCAGTCTCAGTCTCACTATCAGCCTCAGTCTCATTATTAGGCTCAGCCTCAGTCTCACTAATCCTCAGTCTCACTAAGTCTCAGTCTCACTCAGCCTCAGTCTCACTCAGGCTCAGTCTCAGTCCCACTATCAGCTTTAGTCTCACTATCAGGCTCAGGTTCAGTCTCACTATCAGGCTGGGTCTCACTATCAGTCTCAATCTCACTCTCACCCTCAGTCACTATCAGGTTCAGTCTCACTATCAGGTTCAGTCTCACTATCAGGCTCAGTCTCAGTCTCACTATCAGTCTCTGTCAGTCTCATTAACAGGCTCAGGCTCTGACTCACTATCAGGCTCAGTCTCACTATACGGCTCAGTCTCACTATTAGACTCAGGCTCAGTCTCTCTCAAAGGCTCAGTCTCACTATCAGGCTCAGTCTCACTATCAGGCTCAGTCACAGTCTCATATTAGCTTCAGTCTCACTATCAGGTTCAGTCTCTGACTCACTATCAGCCTCAGTCTCACTCAGGCTCAGTCTCAGTCTCACTATCAGCCTCAGACTCACTATCAGGCTCAGCCTCAGTCTCACTATTAGGTTCAGTCACACTATCAGGCTCAGGCTCAGTCTCACTATTAGGCTCGGTCTCACTATCAGTCAGTCTCACTATCAGGCTCAGTCTCAGTCTCACAAACAGGCTCAGTCTCAGTCTCATTATCAGGTTCAGTCTCACTATCAGCCTCAGGCTAAGTCTCACTATTAGGCTAGGTCTCCTAACTCATTATCAGCCCCAGTCTCACTATCAGGTTCCGTCTCAGTTTCACTAACAGGCTCAGTCTCTGACTCACTATCAGGCTCAGTCTCAGTCTCACAAGCAGGCTCAGTCAGTCTCTCTATCAGGTTCAGTCTCACCATCAGCCTCAGGCTCAGTCACTATCAGGCTCAGTCTCTAACTCACTTTCAGCCTCAGTCTCAATATCAGTCTCAGTTTCACTAACAGGCTCAGTCTCCTACTCACTATCAGGCTCAGTCTCTGACTCACAATCAGGCTCAGTCTCTGACTCACTATCAGCATCAGTCTCACCATCAGCCTCAGGCTCAGGCTCACTATCAGCCTCAGTTTCACTATCAGGCTCAGGTTCACCATCAGCCTCAGGCTCAGGCTCACTATCAGCTGCAGTCTCACTATCAGGCTCTGTCTCACTCAGTCTCAATTGCAGTCTCACTATCAACCTCAGTCTCACTATTAGGCTCAGTCTCACTATCAGCCTCAATCTCACTATCAGTCTCTGTCTCAGTCTCATTAAAAGGCTCAGTCTCTGACTATCGGGCTCGCTCTCACTATCAAGCTCAGTCTCATTATCAGGCTCAGGCTCAGTCACTATCAGGCTCAGTCTCACTATCAGCTTCAGTCTCACAATCAGTCTCAGTCTCAGTTTCACTAACAGACTCAGTCTCCGACTTACTATCAGCCTCATTCTCAAGATCAGGCTCAGTCTCACAATCAGGCTCAGCCTCAGTCTCACTAACAGCCTCAGTCACACAATCAGTCTCACTAAGCCTCAGTCTCACTATCAGGCTCAGCCTCAGTCTCACTATCAGGATCAGCAGTCTTACTATCAGGCTCAGTCTCAGGCTCACTATCAGGCTCAGCCTCAGTCTTACTATCAGGCTCAGTCTCAGGCTCACTATCAGGCTCAGCCTCAGTCTCACTAACAGCCTCAGTCACACAATCAGTCTCACTAAGTCTCAGTCACTATCAGGCTCAGCCTCAGTCTCACTATCAGGATCAGCCTCAGTCTTACTATCAGGCTTAGTCTCAGGCTCACTATCAGGCTCAGCCTCAGTCACACTATCAGGCTCAGTCTCACTATAGGCTCAGGCTCAATCTCACTATTAGGTTCATTCTCACTGTCAGGCTCAGGCTCAGTCTCACTATCAGGCTCAGTCAGTCTCACTATCAGCCTCAATATCACTATCAGTCTCTGTCGCAGTCTCATTAACAGGCTCAGTCTCTGACTCACTATCGGGCTCGCTCTCACTATCAACCTCAGTCTCATTATCGGGCTGAGGCTCATTTACTATCAGCCTCAGTCTCATTATTAGGCTCAGCCTCAGTCTCACTCAGGCTCAGTCTCACTCTCACTATCAGCTTTAGTCTCACTATCAGGCTCAGGTTCAGTCTCACTTCCAGGCTGGGTCTCGCTATCAGTCTCAATCTCACTCTCACCCTCAGTCACTATCAGGCTCAGTCTCAGTCTCACTATCACTATCAGTCTCTGTCAGTCTCATTAACAGGCTCAGGCTCTGACTCACTATCAGGCTCAGTCTCACTGTCAGACTCAGCATCAGTCTCTCTCAAAGGCTCAGTCTCACCATCAGCTTTAGTCTCACTATCAGGCTCAGGTTCAGTCTCACTATCAGGCTCAGGCTCAGTCCCTCTATCAGGCTCTGGCTCTGACTCACAATCAGCCTCAGTATCACTATCAGGCTCAGTGTCACAATCAGGCTCAGGCTCTGAATCACTATCAGGCTCAGTCTCACTCAGGCTCAGTCTCTGACTAACCCTCAGCCTCAGTCTCACAGCTTCAGTCTCACTAACAGGCACAGGCAGTCTCACTATCGGTTTCAGGCTCACTATCAGCCTCTGACTCACAATCAGCCTCAGTATCACTATCAGGCTCAGTGTCACAATCAGGCTCAGGCTCTGAATCACTATCAGGCTCAGTCTCACTCAGGCTCAGTCTCTGACTAACCCTCAGCCTCAGTCTCACAGCTTCAGTCTCACTAACAGGCACAGGCAGTCTCACTATCAGGCTCAGGCTCACTATCAGGCTCAGTCTCACTATCAACCTCAGTCGCACCATCAGCCTCAGTCTCACTATCAGGCTCAGTCTCACTATCAACCTCAGTCTCACTATTAGGCTCAGTCTCACGATCAGGCTCAAGCTCATTCATCATCAGCCTCAGTCTCACTATCAGGCTCAGTCTCAAAATCAACCTCAGTCTCACTCAGGCTCAGTCTCAGTCTCACTATCAGGCTCAGTTTCACTCTCAGCCTCAGTCTCACCATCAGCCTCAGTCGCTGACGCACTACCGGCAACTGTCTGACTATCGGTCTCAGTCACACTATCCGCCTCAATCTCAGTCACACCATCAACCACCGTCCCAGTCTCACTCTCAGCCTCAGTCTCACTATCAGGTTCAGTCTCACTATCATCCTTAGTCACTATCTGGCTCAGTTTCATATCGTCTCAGTCTCTCTCAGACTCAGTCTCTGACTCACTATCAGGCTCAGTCTCACTATCGGGTTTAGTCTCACTATCAGCCTCAGTATCACAGCCTCAGTCTAACTAACAGGCGCAGGCTCAGTCTCACCATCAGCCTCAATCTCACTATCATCCTCAGTCACTATCTGGTTCAGTCTCAGTCTCACTATCTGGCTCAGTTTCATATCGTCTCAGTTTCTCTCAGACTCAGTCTCTGACTCACTATCAGGCTTTGTTTCATTATCAGACAGACAGTCTCACTATCAGGCCCAGTCTCAGTCTCACTATGAGCATCAGTCTCACCATGAGCATCAGTCTCAGTATCACTATCAGGCTCAGTCTCACTATCAGGTTTAGTCTCACTATCAGGCTCAGTCTCACCATCAGCATCAGCCTCAGTCTCACAGCCTCAGTCTAACTAACAGGCTCAGGCTCAGTCTCACCATCAGGCTTAGTCACACTATCAGCCTCAATCACTATCAGACTGAGGCTCACTATGAGGCTCAGTCTCACTATCAATCTCAGTCTCACTATCAGGCTCAGTCAGTCTCACTATCAACCTCAGTCTCACTCAGGCTCAGTCTCAGTCTCACTATCAGCCTCAGTCTCTGACTCACTATCAGGCTCAGTCTCACTCTCAGCCTCAGTCTCACCATCAGCCGCAGTCGCTGACTCACTACTGGCATCTGTCTCACTATCAGTCTCAGTCACACTATCCGCCTCAATCTCAGTCACACCATCAGCCTCCGTCCCAGTCTCACTCTCAGGCTCACTCTCGCTATCAGCCTCAGTCTCACTATCATTCTTTGTCTCACTATCAGCCTCAGTCTCACTATCAGGCTCAGGTTCACTATCAGGTTCAGTATCAGTCTCACTATCAGCCTCAGGTTCAGTCTTTAACAGGCTCAGTCTCTAGCAGGCTCAGTCTCACTATCAGTCTCAGTCTCACTATTCGCCTCAGGCTCAGTCTCACTATCAGTCTCAGTCTCACTATCAGCCTCAGGCTCAGTCTCTAACAGGCTCAGGCTCACTATCTGTCTCAGTCTCACTATCAGCCTCAGGCTCAGTCTCTAGCAGGCTCAGGCTCACTATCTGTCTCAGTCTCACTATCAGCCTCAGGCTCAGTCTCTAACAGGCTCAGGCTCACTATCTGTCTCAGTCTCACTATCAGCCTCAGGCTCAGTCTCTAGCAGGCTCAGGCTCACTATCAGGCTCAGGCTCAGTCTCACTATCAGTCTCAGTCTCACTAAGGCTCAGGCTCAGTCTCACGATCAGTCTCAGTCTCACTATCAGCCTCAGGCTCAGTCTCTAACAGGCTCAGTCTCACTATCTGTCTCAGTCTCACTATTCGCCTCAGTCTCACACTCAGTATCAGGCTCCATCTCAGTCTCACTATCAGATTCAGTGTCTCACTATCAGGCTCTGGCTCAGTTGTACTATCAGGCTCAGCTTTAATCTCAGATTCACTGGCTGGCTCAGACTTAGTCAACCTCACTTATTGCACAATGGACTTTGGGCATTGCCTTCATTCTACTGTTAAGCTGTCACTTCGGATAGGCGCAGTTAAAAATGACATAATCAAGAGCTGTGTGGACTTGGCGGATGTATACAATGATTTTTTTGTACCACATTTACAAGTAAATTGTGTCGGTCAGCAGGAACATCCCAATAGAGCAAACTCATCAGTCCCTGCTTTAGGTTTAGACAGGATAACTTTCAAATGCAGATGCAATATTAGGCTTCGATTCAGTCTCAGACTCTATCACTCTTTGTCTGAGACTCAGATTTTGACTTAATACTGGACTGAGGCAGCACAGTCCTGTCTCTCCTACGTCCATATGCTTTGTAGTAGCGATGTGAGTATGTTGTTTATATCTTCCAATGCAGTCATTACTTCCATATTTTGCACTCTGAAATGCACCATGGGTAATAAAATCTCCTTGCTGTCAGCAGAAAACACAATCGGTGACTCACTGCTGTCATCATCTTTGTCTTCATCATGTCAACTTTACCTGTCATTGCACAAGTTTTAGATGGGTTTACAATATCCCTGATTTGGTAATCTGTTAGCAGCTCCTCACATCGTATATATATCATTGTTGGAGTTTCCATAGTAACAAATGAGAACTGTCACTTGAATTTTAATGTCATCGGTCCATCCTTCTCTTGATATTTGATGTGGTGGAAATGTTCTTTATTGTGTCAACAGTTAGCAATAGTTTCAATCTCATCTCATTCAATGCAGCATGAATGAAGAATAGAGCTTGTTTTATATTCAAGTTAGGAATGAGGACATGCATCCCAAGGATTATTGGAATGCAGATAGATAAGTAGATTCGATTGAACCAGTGCAATGACCAATCAATGCTGTGTATCCATGATATCATCAGAAGGACAGTGGGAATGTATTTACATTTTATATGTGTTGTGCTCCTCACTGTTTTGCTTGTGCAAAGCTCCTAGCACCTCCTGTGCACCCAATGAAGACTCTAACCTATGGTTGTCAGTTGCCTAATGACCAGTTTGGCTCTATGATGACAGGCCTGCTTTTGGAAGCTCAGAACCAAGTAGACACTCCCTAGTAGGCTCAGTAATATGATACTGAAAACACTGGATTAGTACTCTAAAGCGCAGCTGAAAATTAATGGAACTTGAAGGAGGCTTTTTCGGGAGCAGAGAGTGCGAGCGAGTGAGCAGCTGGGAAGGTCAGTTTGAAAGTAAACTTAATTTCCTTTTGTTTTCGGCGGAGGCCAGGGGGCTGCTGCGTAAGTAAAACACTATATATTTGGGTGGTTTAAAATAACTTTCCTTTCATTGCAGCAGCTTTTTCGGGAGCAGAGAGTGCGAGCGAGTGAGCAGCTGGGAAGGTCAGTTTGAAAGTAAACTTAATTTCCTTTTCTTTTCAGCGGAGGCCAGGGGGCTGCTGGGTAAGTAAAACACTATATATTTGGGCAGTTTCTGAACCCGAGACACCACACTTGTAGTGTCTCCCACCCGCCCTCCTCCTCTAACCAAAAAAAAGGTCTCGGTGGGGTGTATATAAGGTAAGGCTTTTTCTATTTCTCTTGTTTTATCGTGATTGGTAAAAACTTTTCGTTCCTTTTTCATTTAACTAAGTTAAGCTTAAGATTAAAAATGGCAGGAGATCTCAGACCCGTGTCATGCTCCTCTTGCTCAATGTGGGAGCTCAGGGACACGGCTGATGTCCCTGACTCCTTCACGTGCTGGAAGTGTGTCCAGCTGCAGCTCTTGTTAGACCGCATGACGGCTCTCGAGCTGCAGATGGACTCACTTTGGAGCATGCGCGATGCTGAGGAGGTCGTGGATAGCACGTTTAGCGAATTGGTCACACCGCAGATTAGGATTGCTGAGGCAGAAAGGGAATGGGTGACCAAAAGGCAGAGAAAGAGCAGGAAGGCAGCGCAGGAGTCCCCTGCGGTCATCTTCCTCCAAAACAAGTATACCGTTTTGGATACTGTTGAGAGAGATGGCTCACCAGGGGAAGGCAGCAGTAGTTCATGGCACCGTGGCTGGCTCTGCTGTTCAGAAGGGCGGGAAAAAGAGTGGAAGGGCTATAATCATAGGGGATTTGATTGTAAGGGGAGTAGATAGGCGGTTCTGTGGTCGAAAACGAGACTCCCGAATGGTATGTTGCCTCCCAGGTGCACGGGTCAGGGATGTCTCAGATCGGCTGCAGAACATTCTAAAGGGGGAGGGTGAACAGCCAGTTGTCATTGTGCACATAGGCACCAATGATATAGGTAAAAAAAGGGATGAAGTCCTACAAGCAGAGTTTAGGGAGTTAGGAGCCAAGTTAAAAAGTAGGACCTCAGAGGTAGTAATCTCAGGATTGCTACCAGTGCCACGTGATAGTCAGAGTAAAAATGAAAGAATAGTCAGGATGAATGCATGGCTTGAGAGATGGCGCAGGAAGGAGGGGTTCAGATTTTTGGGACATTGGGACCGGTTCTGGGGGAGGTGGGACTATTACAAATTGGATGGTCTACACCTGGGCCGGACTGGAACCAATGTCCTTGGGGGTGCTTTTGCTAACGCTGTTGGGGAGGGTTTAAACTAATGTGGCAGGGGGATGGGAACCAATTGAGGAGGTCAGTTGACAGTAAGGAGGTAGTAACAAAAGCCTGTAAGGAACTAGATAATGAAGTCAGTGTGACTAAGGGGAAGAGCAGGCAGGGAGCAGATGATGATTGTAAAGGGACTGGTGGTCTGAGGTGCATTTGTTTTAATGCAAGAAGTGTAGTAGGTAAGGCAGATGAACTTAGGGCTTGGATTAGTACCTGGGAGTATGATGTTATTGCTATTACTGAGACTTGGTTGAGGGAAGGGCATGATTGGCAACTAAATATCCCAGGATATCGATGCTTCAGGCGGGATACAGAGGGAGGTAAAAGGGGTGGAGGAGTTGCATTACTGGTCAAAGAGGATATCACAGCTGTGCTGAACGAGGGCACTATGGAGGACTCGAGCAGTGAGGCAATATGGACAGAACTCAGAAATAGGAAGGGTGCGGTAACAATGTTGGGGCTGTACTACAGGCCTCCCAACAGCGAGCGTGAGATAGAGGTACAAATATGTAAACAGATTATGGAAAGATGTAGGAGCAACAGGGTGGTGGTGATAGGAGATTTTAATTTTCCCAACATTGACTGGGATTCACTTAGTGTTAGAGGTCCAGATGGAGCAGAATTTGTAAGGAGCATCCAGGAGGGTTTTCTAGAGCAGTATGTAAATAGTCCAACTCGGGAAGGGGCCATACTGGACCTGGTGTTGGGGAATGAGCCCGGCCAGGTGTTTGAAGTTTCAGTAGGTGACTACTTTGGGAATAGTGATCACAATTCCGTAAGCTTTAAAATACTCATGGACAAAGACGAGAGTGGTCCTAAAGGAAGAGTGCTAAATTGGGGGAAGGCCAACTATACCAAAATTCGGCAGGAGCTGGGGAATGTAGATTGGGAGCAGCTGTTTGAAGGTAAATCCACATGTGATATGTGGGAGGCTTTTAAAGAGAGGTTGATTAGCGTGCAGGAGAGACATGTTCCTGTGAAAATGAGGGATAGAAATGGCAAGATTAGGGAACCATGGATGACAGGTGAAATTCTGAAACTAGCTAAAAGGAAAAAGGAAGCATACATAAGGTCTCGGCGGCTGATGAAAGACGAAGCTTTGAAAGAATATCGGGAATGTAGGACCAATCTGAAACGAGGAATTAAGAGGGCTAAGAGGGGTCATGAAATATCTTTAGCAAACAGGGTTAAAGAAAATCCCAAAGCCTTTTATTCATATATAAGGAGAAAGAGGGTAACTAGAGAAAGGATTGGCCCACTGAAGGACAAAGGAGGAATGTTATGCTTGGAGTCCGAGAAAATGGGTGAGATTCTAAACGAGTACTTTGCATCGGTATTCACCGAGGAGAGGGACATGACGGATGTTGAGGTTAGGAACAGATGTTTGATTACTCTAGGTCAAGTCGGCATAAGGAGGGAGGAAGTGTTGGGTATTCTAAAGGGCATTAAGGTGGACAAGTCCCCAGGTCCGGATGGGATCTATCCCAGGTTACTGAGGGAAGCGAGAGAGGAAATAGCTGGGGCCTTAACAGATATCTTTGCAGCATCCTTAAACACGGGTGAGGTCCCAGAGGACTGGAGAATTGCTAATGTTGTTCCCTTGTTTAAGAAGGGTAGCAGGGATAATCCAGGTAATTATAGACCGGTGAGCCTGACGTCAGTGGTAGGGAAGCTGCTGGAGAAGATACTGAGGGATAGGATCTATTCCCATTTGGAAGAAAATGGGCTTATCAGTGATAGGCGACATGGTTTTGTGCAGGGAAGGTCATGTCTTACCAATATAATAGAATTCTTTGAGGAAGTGACAAAGTTGATTGATGAGGGAAGGGCTGTCAATGCCATATACATGGACTTCAGTAAGGCGTTTGATAAGGTTCCCCATGGCAGGCTGATGGAGAGAGTGAAGGCGCATGGGGTCCAAGAGGTACTAGCTAGATGGATAAAGAACTGGCTGGGCAACAGGAGACAGAGAGTAGCAGTAGAAGGGAGTTTCTCAAAATGGAGACGTGTGACCAGTGGTGTTCCACAGGGATCCGTGCTGGGACCACTGTTGTTTGTGATATACATTAATGATTTGGAGGAAAGTATAGGTGGTCTGATTAGCAAGTTTGCAGATGACACTAAGATTGGTGGAGTAGCAGATAGTGGAGGGGACTGTCAGAGAATACAGCAGAATATAGATAGATTGGAGAGTTGGGCAGAGAAATGGCAGATGGAGTTCAATCAGGGCAAATGCGAGGTGATGCATTTTTGAAGATCCAATTCAAGAGTGAACTATACAGTAAATGGAAAAGTCCTGGGGAAAATTGATGTCCAGAGAGATTTGGGTGTTCAGGTCCATTGTTCCCTGAAGGTGGCAACGCAGGTCAATAGAGTGGTCAAGAAGGCATACGGCATGCTTTCCTTCATCGGACGGGGTATTGAGTACAGGAGTTGGCAGGTCATGTTACAGTTGTATAGGACTTTGGTTCGGCCACATTTGGAATACTGCGTGCAGTTCTGGTCGCCACATTACCAAAAGGATGTGGATGCTTTGGAGAGGGTGCAGAGGAGGTTCACCAGGATGTTGCCTGGTATGGAGGGTGCTAGCTATGAAGAGAGGTTGAGTAGATTAGGATTATTTTCATTAGAAAGACGGAGGTTGAGGGGGGACCTGATTGAGGTGTCCAAAATAATGAGAGGTATAGACAGGGTGGATAGCAAGAGGCTTTTTCCCAGAGTGGGGGATTCAATTACTAGAGGACACGAGTTCAAAGTGAAAGGGGAAATGTTTAGGGGGGATATGCGTGGAAAGTTCTTTACGCAGAGGGTGGTGGGTGCCTGGAATGCGTTGCCAGTGGAGGTGGTAGATGCGGGCACGATGGCATCTTTTAAGATGTATCTAGACAGATACATGAATGGGCAGGAAGTAAAGAGATACAGACCCTTAGAAAATAGGCGACATGTTTAGATAGAGGATCTGGATCGGCGCAGGCTTGGAGGGCCGAAGGGCCTGTTCCTGTGCTGTAATTTTCTTTGTTCTTTGTTTTTGAGGAGACCTGCCTCTGGGGTTTGTTATTCTTCCTACTCAAATTCAAATAATCCTGCAACCCAAGCCCTTAATTAAAAAGATGGTTCTAACTGGACAAGCAGATTAGCAATGATCTACTTTGGTGATCCCTGAGACTTAGCTTTATCAACCTGCACCCAAACTCTCTGGATTTGGGTATGTGAGAGTGGTAGCACTCTATATTGGGCAAACCGAAAGTCGACAAGTAGATGGCTAAACAGCTTCAATTGTCTCATCTTTGCTGTTGAGTGTCTGACGTGTAGAAACTCATCTAACTAAAAAAAAAATGGGTATTTGGGGTCTGCACATTCCAGGTCAACGTCAGCTGCTATCGGTAGTACAGTGAATGTTGAAATGATTCTAGGATTCCATGGGCTGGTTGTGATCTGTCATATTGAGTAGCAACCAAAGCAGATAAATATGGTGCCCACATAACTGACTACGTTCCAAAACCAAGATTACATGTTGAGTCTCAAAATGCATATTTCAAATGAGACATTGCACCAATTCACTAAAGGTGATGTTGACTATTCAAGAATAATGTTTTGCACACCCTTTCGATGATGTTGCATGGATCAAGAGTTTTGAATCGAGGCAAGCAACCATTTTTAAAACCACGTTCTCGGTCGCAACAATATGACAATCAGTTCATTTTTGCATTTCTTCTTTTATACGCAATTGGCTCCATCAGGAAAAACATCTCTCTCGTCACATAAAGGTTGATAGCGTCACATTATATGAGAATCTCCTTAATCCCTCCCCAACATAGATTGAATTTGCAGATGTGAATTCTCCGCGTCTTCTGCAGTTCTTGACTCCGCATTGGGTCCTGAAGTCTCTGCATTTTCAGTTCTCTCCCAGATCTTTGACAGGTGAATACAACATTTCCCTGACTGTGAAGCTACAGGCTCAGATTCGTAAACTGCAATTTCTGTAGCTTTTCCCGTTGAGGACGACAATCTAATGTTCCTTAGGTGGCTGTCAGCCGTGTTCAGCCACTTTGAACTTTCTCAGAATATTAGAGACCATTGATCTTCCAATCTGGATTTTAAATCTCGATTCTGCAAGTGTAGACAGTTTGGCCTGTGTCATCGAGGCAGTTCTTCTGCCGTCCAGTAGATGCATTTGCAGCGAACTCGAGGTGTCTTCTTATTGTCAGCTATCTTGGATTCCAGCTTGTCAAGTAAGAGAAGTGTTTTTGACAAACAAGGTTATTCCCAATATCAATATTTTAAACTCAGAGTAGAGGATTTCCGGATTAACAAAACAAACTGCAGCAAACCATTCTCTGCTTAACATTCAGATAATCAAGGCTCCAGATTAAAGTTCCAGATTGAACAGAATGGGCTGTATTAGGCCCAGGCTCGATATCAGACACCCTCAGTTTCAGGTGCAGATTCAGTTTTAGATCTAATTTCTCTCTTGGTCGATGACTAAGTCTTGGCCTCAATTTCAGACGAAGGGCCTTGGTCTCAGACTCGGTCTCAGATTCACTATCAGATTTAGGATGCTATTATTACTACCTTTATACTCAGATCATTATCTGTATGGTGTGATACACAGCTGCACTCCCGAGCTATAGTGATGGCTGCACCACACACTGAGTTCAGCAACAAAGAAGCGCTGCATATATATGCTCGGACACACGCACAGAGCTCTGCTCTGCAGGCAGCTAATTCTTTATGTTAAAAGAAAGCAAACAGAAGCACCATCTGACAACTTAACATTAAAAAGATTCCACACAAGGTTTAGTAAGTTCCCAGGTAGTCAAACAGGCTGCTTGGAATTTTTTACAAAGCCCACTGCGAAACCCAAATGCTGTTACATCACAGGTGCTCTCACACGTTCCAGCGTCAGAGCATTCAGTGGAGCAACCGGACTCCTAAATTATACTAAAAGCAAAATACTGCGGATGCTGGAAATCTGAAACAAAAACAAGAAATGCTGGATTCACTCAGCATTATACTCACGCTTCTGTGCAACAGCATGTCAAACACTGTTGTGCATCAGTGAAAGAATGGTAGAGCCAGTCCCTGAGTCGTGTTCAAAATAAACATACTCTCAGATACAATCACACGCAGAAAAATAATGTTGGAAATATGAAATAAAATGAAAAGGTAAGTGGTGATTTGTTCGTGTCTATACCAGCTGTCAACAGTACTAACTAATGTTTCTCTTCTCAGTTGTTTCTAAACCTGCTGTATATTTCCAGCATTTCCTGTGTTTTGTTTTTAAATCTCGGGTTTATTGTTAGAGTTATACTGCATTCATATCTAACTCTCAATTTCAGACATGCAGCAGCCCATTTACATTGCTTAGCTAAAAGTGCAATTCCCCAGCCCAGGGTGGGAGCGCTGCACCTGAATGCTTACACATACGCACAACATTCCTTTTCCAGCAGTTAGTTTCGAACTGTTTCCAGAGGACAGGAACCTGTACTTCCTCCGCATTTAACTCAACTTCTGGTAGGTTAAAGCAACGTCACAAGAGTTCCATATGAGAACCCCCTGAGCTCTTGGTTGGTTCCATATAGCATCAAACTCGAGCAGTGGAAGACCGTCTCCTCCAAGGTTCCCACACTGCTGGGCTTTGGGTTTTTGGGTGGGCTACCCGATCAAGTGCTATATAACCATCTTTAGCATCACTGCAAAGCTTTTCCGCGACACTGAGGTTGCGTCTGTCGAAAGGTCACAGTCCTGAAACGTTAACTGCTTTTCTCTCCACAGATGCTGCCTGACCTGCTGAGTATTTCCAGCATTCTTTGTTCTTATTTCAGATTTCCAGCATCCGCAGTATTTTGCTTTTGTACCTTGAGTCTAGTCTGCGTTTACAGTATGCTGCAGCTCCAAGTCTCAGATTAATCGGTGCTCTTATTTTCCCAGCCATGCAGCATTCTGTATCACTGTGCTTCGTCCGGCTATATATCCAGCTGTCCTGACCAAGGAGAGAGTTTTGTGCATGGATTCACAATGCACCTCTCACTGTAGTGAACGTTTAAATGTTTAGAAGGTACTTGGAAAAGAATCCCCACTCTCCAAACTTTCAAATTACCTTCCGATAGCTTCCAAGTATGTCCGGCGGAGGCCCTGAGGTTTAAATGTAGTGGCAAACCAAAGCGTGTTAAAGTCCCCCGCCCCCAAGAGTGTCTGATCGCTTCTCTTTAGAGGGAGTTTGGCCTTTGCTGCAGATTGACACGAGAGGTTTAGTGTCGTGTTAAACAGAAAGAGGAGCTAGATCTCGCAGTACAAAGGCGCTCTCGGTGTCAGACTCAGGTTCGGTATCACTGTGTCTTATTACATTACAAAAAGTCTGACAGCTCCGGAGTGTCATTTGCAAACCAGATTGCACCGGAAATGGGAAGTGCTCAATATTGCAATTGAAAGTATAACTGTTGGTCTTTGGTTCGGCATCTGACTCGTCCTCGTGATCACTTTTATTTTGTCATTAGCAAAGTGAAGCATGTTCCATTTCCAGCGTAAATATTGGCGGAATGGATTTGGCAGGTACTGAGATCAACCGAGAACAAGCCTGACCCGATATCCAACCTGGGCCAGGGCCAGGGCTCTGCTTACTGTGGCTTGAATTGAGGGTTGGGAGGATTTGGTTGCATTTCGGGTTAAACTGTAGTCGATTCTGCAGTCCACAAGCAATGACAAGACTGCCGGAACGTGTTTCCAGTGCAGTCCGGGCCACTTGCATTGATAGCTCTAAAGCAGATCGCATCGGAAAGGCGAAGCGCGTCGGTTTGCAAATGACAATATGAAGTCCCAGTGCCGGCCTCTGGTCCGGTCTGAGACCCGTTCCCTGTCTCGGAAAGTAGTCTGGGATGCATCACACAAGAGGGAGGGGGAACAGTGCCTCCAGCAGCTGACGGAGGCGGATTGGGGAAACGCCAGCCTTTCCGAGACGGGCAAACTTGGGACGAATGGACGCTGAGACTGGCAGTAGTTCTCGCCGCTCTCTGACACTCCAGCGCAGGAGGTCTGACCAAAAGGGGCAATGTATGAAACAGAGCTGATCACACAGCAACAGCCCAGGCCGCCTCAATCCCTCGATAGTGCCCGTGAACAACTATGAACGGAATGGGGAATAGTTTTCACTACATTGTTACATCTGAAAGACCGTTTTTTAAAAGTTTAACGACCGTGAACAAACAGGGTTGGCCGAACTCGCCGAGTCCTTACAGCAGCTTACAGTTTTATCAATTACTAAAGATCGAGATCCATCCTGACCTGATCAGCTGGTCGCTCAGTGGATCCAAAAGCTCCTGCAGCAGGAAATTAAACACTTTTAAAAAGTAATCGGTGGTGAAATCGATACTGTAAATTAAATGAATTGAGAACTAAAGTCCACAAATGGTTAAAAAAAATTGTGTACGGGGAGCAAGTCGGGTGTGTTTCTTTCACACATAGACAGGAAGGTGGACGAAATGTGCTAAGAAAGTTGGAGCATGGATCACTTGTGAACATTTTTATTTCTCTTTGAACCCAATAGGGCAGCCACTCTGAAAGGCAGGGAGCTCTTGAGATGTTTGGCAGCTTTTCTCGAGTGTTTGTTAATGTTTCCTGGTATTGAATACACTTTCACTTTCTTTCTCCTCAGCCTTGCTGCTTTGCAGATTTACTTTGGTTTGAAGCTGCACGGTATCATCTCCTATCATTCCGCCTGTTATATTGGGGCAGACTCTGAAGCTCTCATGCTGTTCACTTTGCTGCTTTTGTTTTGCTTTCTATTTGCAGGAGCTTCTCTCTCTCTCTGCTCCTCTCCTCCTCCTCTCCTTCCGCGTGGTTGCCCTGCCTGCATGGCTCCAGAGCAATGAAAGAAATTCCCCACCAGGCCTGGGCAGCCAATCACCTGCCTGGGATGCTGTTCCCCGGCCGGGGTTGCCATGGCTCCTCCCATCAATCAGGAGGCGAGCAGCCAATGGGAGGCCGGGGCCGGCGCGCGCACAACCTCGGCTTCCCCCTGCTCGGTGCCGCCAATGATCCGAGCTCGGTGCAAGTTGTCAAAGGCTCGGCTCGTTTAACAAGTCAGATCACTCCGGCTGAGCAAGTCATGGCGACCACAGCATCTAATCATTACATTACGAGCGGCAACATCCTCACTTCCAACTCCATGGTGCACGCCGAGCCGGGGAGCATGCAACAAGGGACAGCCTACAGGGATGCACAGAAACTGGTCCAGAATGATTACATGCAAAGCAATGGACACCCTCTCAGCCACGCTCACCAATGGTTAACGGCTCTCTCTCACGCCGAGGGTTCTCCGTGGTCGGCCGGTGTGGCGGCCAGTCCCCTCGGCCAGCAAGACATCAAGCCCTCGGTGCAGTCGGGGAGGGACGATCTCCACAGCGGGGGCACCCTGCACCACCGGCCCCCTCACATGGTCCATCAGCACGGCAACCACCACGGGGCATGGGGCAACGGCACGTCAGCCCACATCCCCAGCATGGCATCCAACGGGCAGAGCCTCATCTATTCCCAGCCCGGCTTCACGGTCAACGGCATGATCAACCCAGCAACGAGCCAAGGCATGCACCATGGGCTCAGGGAACCTCACGAAGAACACCACGGGGACCATAGTCAACACCACCAGCAGCATCAACAGCACCATCATCACCAGCATCAGGGTCACGATCACTCGGACGAGGACACCCCTACCTCGGACGATTTGGAGCAGTTCGCCAAGCAGTTCAAACAGCGGAGGATCAAGCTTGGATTTACCCAGGCCGATGTGGGACTAGCTCTTGGGACGCTGTATGGCAACGTCTTCTCGCAGACCACTATCTGCAGGTTCGAAGCGCTGCAGCTGAGCTTTAAAAACATGTGCAAACTCAAACCCTTGTTGAACAAGTGGCTGGAGGAGGCTGACTCCTCGTCTGGAAGCCCCACCAGCATAGACAAAATTGCTGCCCAGGGCAGGAAGAGGAAAAAGAGGACCTCTATCGAGGTGAGCGTCAAGGGGGCTTTGGAGAGCCATTTTTTGAAGTGCCCCAAGCCCTCGGCCCAGGAGATCAACTCTCTGGCGGACAGTCTGCAGCTGGAGAAGGAGGTGGTCAGGGTTTGGTTTTGTAACAGAAGACAAAAAGAGAAACGAATGACTCCTCCCGGAGGAGCTCACCCCGGAGCCGAGGATGTATATGGGGCCAGAGACACTCCACCGTCACATCATGGGGTTCAGACTTCTGTACAGTGAATGATCACTTCTCTCACTTTTTGTTCCTTTTATTTGTTCTTTTCTTAACGAACAGCTTAAAACACTGGACTATCGTTACGATAGCACATGTTAATGATGTGTTTTGACCTATACAGAAGGAACTCGCAGGCAAATGGAGTGAGTATATAAATAATAACAGAGGCACTGATATACATACCTTTACAAAACTGTGGCAAAGAGACACAAAACTGCCTAGATAGAATGTGACCTGAAAGGCTGCTATAATTGATAATGTATAGATCCACTGTGACAGGCGGGGGCAAAGGGATTTTTTTGTAGGAAAGCAGAGGAGGATTTGGCCACGATCTGCAGTTTTGTTTGTTGGAGGAAAAGGCAAAAGGAGGAAAAAAGGAAATTCCAATACACTGCTCTCCGGTCTAGCCACAGTCCTAGCCATTTGCGGGTTTAAAAAAAAAATCTCAACCGAGTGGGAGATATTTCTCCTGGGCGCTGAATTGTATGAGACGAGAGGCTGTGTATGAGCAGAAAATAGGCTGTGTCAATCAGGCAGAGAGGGGCTCAGCTCGAACGACACCATTCTCTCCAAGATCTGAAGTTGGGAGCTGCGAAATAGCTAAACGGGATCAATTCACACAAACAAACAAAAAGTAAATAAATGAAAGATTAAATCGATAAATATCAGGCGCTTTAAAGTACTATGGATCACCGACTAAAAGTTTTATCCCTATGTTTAATAAAAACTTAATTCCGGTGGCAAGAAATGCAATACTTTTTTATACGACTAGACTATTACAAATCTGCTAGCTAGCGTCCGAACGCCTCCGAATTAGCACTGTACAATAATGAATAAATAAAAACTCAGAGTCAAAATGTTGTAGTTCCTGCCACATTTTTTTCGAAAAAGATATATTGCAGTATAAAACATTGTACTTAATAAACATGCGCCTACAATCTAACATAAAACAATTGACAGCCGGATATAATGAGACAAAAACCTTGTAAAACATGCCAGTACATTGCGCTTTCTTACAAAGAACATATCCAAACATTCAAAATTCTAGAAAAGATGTGTACATATTTGAGATATTTTGATGTGGTGATATGATTGTAATTTAACCGCAGTTATAGCGATTCCTAAAGACAATAAAATTTAGTGGTTAGAAAAACATTTAAAAATAAAAAAAAACACCGGGTCAGATAGGTTGATACAGAAAAAAAAAATCCTGAGACACGAAGTAAATTTGTGTCTGTTCGTTTAGTAACATGAAGTTGAACGTGGAGTACTTTGTTAGAACCTTTTATCATAGGTTTATGGAGAGCGGTTACCATGCACATCTTATACCACTATGTATATATGTTGCATATATTTGTCTTTTGAACTGAAGAAGAAAAAAACGTTATCTGAATGATTTTTTTCCTTGTATACATTTTTTCCATACTGCTGCCCAGGGAATTTTAATATCATTTTCACGTGGCCTGCCTCAATGTATTTATTTCTTTAAAAGAAGTTCTGGAAATTGTTTCTTCTGTAGCTTTAATTGATTAGATGTTCTATGTGGGATGTAAATTTTTCCGTTATGCTATTTTACCCCTTCTCTTGAAAAGATTGTTTTTGGTACATTTCAATGTGTCTTGTGAAGATAAAGGAAACAACGCAGAGTCCCTTATATATTTATGTTAAAGTAATATTTTATTACTTACATAAAACAAGCAATCGCACAATTTTGAAGTCTTATGTCTTGGTTTTGTGGGATATGACATTTCTGAGCGGGTGGCGAGAGCGTGCCGTTTGTCTTCCAAATCCGTATCATGGCCTCACTTTTATTATTCCAGTAAGGGTATGAGTATAATATTCATTTCCATAGACACGGCATTAACCTTATAAAGATAATCGGACAGATATTGAGAAACGCACACAAAAACATATACATATACACAAATGTTTACATATGCCTTATAAAATATGTTGATTTCGTAAGGAATATGTATTTTATTTACTTATGATGTGCGTATAAAACAGAATATGCTTTCAAATCATCATTTAGCACATTAGATATGTGTGTTTGAATGCTATAATCGCGCACACATATCGTCTACTTACTGAATCAGCTTTTTACATTTTAAAGCCTAAAACGTTAATTTGGTATATATTACATGATACATGGTAAATAATAGGAATCATACACATTTGGTAAATAGATATTGACTAAAATTGATATGCACACATTTTATATATGTGCCACATATGCTTATTATTTTAGATTATTGCATATTTGAACTAACATACCATAGTGGGCATTTCAAGTACAATCGTTTATCCTGCACGTGTTACCTCACCGGCGGTGTAAAACATATGGGTTTCTCGGATGCTAAAATATTTTATTCTACTGATGCATAGTTAAAATAACCGCTTTCAGCGTGTCTTTTTTCTGAATTGGCTGCAATATTTGGTAAATCCGATTTGTTTTGAGAATTAAAAGCTCCGATCGGCTGTCTGACTGGACACCAGTTCGCTCTGCGCTTAGTCAATATTACACGCGTACAGAACATATTCAGCTAAATTATCTTATCAATACAAAGAGAAATTTGACAGAAAGAAGAAGTGTTTTGTGACCACAAACGTGCTGATCGGGTGAAATGTTTTAGTTGGGTATGGATCCGGGTGCATTGTTCAATAGCTGCCACCACATCATCTGTAAGGAATGTGATTGCCCTCTACTGGCCAGTGGTCCACACAGGCTCACGATCAGGCGCCACTTTCCTCCAAAGCAGTTCAATTTTACCTGCTGGCCTTTACATAATTTGTTGATCTCGTAGACTGAGCATTTATTTAAAGTTGTGACCAGGTATCGTTACGACAGTTACCTAACGGATATGCTTTTTGCGGGGAAAGAAGTGGGTAAATTGGAGGGAAACTACAAATGTCCAATATTCTTTTCCCACTGAACATTTCCTTGCATTGTGGTTCCCGTTATATTGTTAAACTTTAGGAAAGTGATAACTATATCTATTAAGTGACTATGTCATTGTGGCTAATATAGAAATATGTTACTTCAGCTGAAATATTTTGACATAATAGATGCCCATTGTGAGTTACTCCAACCTAAACACAGCATGTAGGCGACTAAAATTGTAATGACTATTGAATAATAACAGAACTTTTAGTAAATACATTTTATTTATTTAATCATTACAAATTTAAATTCACAAACTTCTAAAAAAAATTATACTGACTTTCCAGATTATCCACCGTTCTTATTGTGAATGCAATCGCTACTTAAACGTTGTTCAGTTTGTCGAATAAGCCCCATCTCCTTCGGCGAATTTCCTGTATGTTGAATGTTTGATGTTCTAATCCACTTTTAAATTAGTTTCACACCAACAAGTGAAATGAAGACGTGCACAAAGAAAACTTGTTTTAAATGGATTAGCTCCTCCATCTAATGCAAAAGGGGTGTCTCAGGTGCGTTTCACTATTAAGAAGAATTATTAAATTAGGTTCACGTAACATACCCAATAACTTGTTTTCATATACTGTTTTGAAACACCATCTTCAGTCTCCCCCATCCACTGTGACAGCAAACTAAACTGGAGGCAACTTATAAAATTGGTTAACTTTAATTCTGTCTGTCTTTTTGAGTCATGCTGTAGATTTTCCCAGAGAGAAATTGCTTTTGACTTCAAGGCCGGATTGTGGAATGGACTAGTATTTATGAAGCAAGACCAAGTTAAAATAGTCATCTGACATATAATATAATTAATTTAATATAATATTTGCACTGTCGTGTTTTGCATTTTTTCAAATTAACGAGTATTATGCGCATGGAAGATTTATTTTCTGTTCCAAAAACTTGGTAGAGTGGCAGCGAGCGAGTTCCTTAAAAACAGGAACCGTTTTTACCCTTAAAAATTAATTTAATTAGAAAAAAATAAATACAATTGAAATAGATTCAAATAGAAAATTCATTCAAGTGATATCTATCGGGGTAAAATACATTTTGAGGCCAAATATTACCGTGTTGGAAGCTAAAATGTGCGGTAACCGAAAAAATATTGTGTTTTGTGAGGTTTCCAGACTTTTTTTGCTGGGTGGGGGGGGGGGGTGGAATTCCAGCAGCTAACATATATCAGATATTACAAATCTCTTCTTGCAAAAATGTCGAGAGAATTAACATATTCAAATACCGTCAGGATTTGAGTAAATTACAGTAAACAAATGTTCCCAATAATATCATTTTATTTATATATAGTGATAATTATAAAATTATTATTTTTTTAAACATTGCGATATTTAGATATTTATCAGCCAGGATGGCATACCTCAATGCTATTAAGTTTTACAATCGTTATCAATCTTTAACAAAGATATATTGAATATACGACACTTGTGATTGTATGCGTGCTGGTGCCCGGGTGTTATGATTTGGAGCTCACCTCATGTGAAGGATACATTTAGAACTGTGCGTTACTTGTTGGGCGCATTTCAATCTATAAACTAACATCTCGATGCGTTCAAACCTTCTCCGCCGTCTATGAAGCATTCAGACAGAGCCTCGACCCACAGGTCATTAACGCCAGACACAGAATAGATTTCAACCCAGGGTTTCAGAAAAGAAGCCAATAGGACATGGAACGAAATCAGTTAAATTAGAACTTTTAGTCTTTTTGTTTCAATTCTTAATTGAAACAATTCCGGTTGTATAATTATCTGGTTCATTTAATTGGTGGGAGGGAACGGATCGACGGTTTATTTACTCCCAGTCACATTGAGGGCAAAATCAGGGGCGCGTTCACACGCTTTGCTGCAAAACAATGCAAACTTACGTAGAAACTACTAGAGGCCGGTGTGTGCAAATACACGAGCAAAGGCACGACTTTAATGTCCAAAGTAAGCACACGGGCTTGCAGGATACAAACTTGAACAAAATTGCGCAGGAGTTAATTGAAGGAAAGACTCAAACAAATCCGGCACAAACGTATAAAGCAAGACCAAGTTAGAATAGTAATCTGACATATAATATAATTAATTTAATATTTGCACTGTCCTGTTTTGCATTCTTTCACATTAACGACTATTCTGCGCATGTGGGAGTGCAGATTTCTTCACACGCACCCCAGGCACACATGTGGACAGAAAAACAGCTACACCGACACTTTCTGTGCATTGAATTCAGTGAACTCGTCGGGACCGTTAGAAACTGAGAACTCAATAATACCGAAAATCAAATTGTATATTAAATCAACGCACTGTCCAGCCAAACGTTCAGATTCCCCAAATACAGGAACGCAAAGATCGTGGGATAGATTTGAAAGCAGAATCTGTTCTCACCACGATAGAACTGTCAGAGACCCAATTATTTAAATATACATTGAAAGTTGAAATCCATGGCTTGCACAAACGAAAAAGTGGCGCAGAGTAGTAAAAGAGCACGCACACGCATATAAAATGCATGAACCATCTTGCGCACAAAGAAGATTGCATCTGTACACACACAACTGGGATATCCAGTCGGACGAACAAAAATACAGATGATGCAGAAAGGTTGAAACAATGAAAGTTGTAGAAAGTGGATCCAGTCATGTTTCCACGAACACGAATGTACACTTCAACACCTCCGCACATGCACATAAAAACACACGCATATACACAATAAGAAGGTGAGGGGTCCTCTCGCAGTTACAATAGAGATGTCTCATGTCAATCATTGACCACAAGGGCGAGAAAATAATGAGGGACCAGTGGAAAGGAAGTTTTGTAGGAATCCCTTTATCACATTGCATTGTGATTGGTTAGTAATGATTTTATTTAACTTTGAACAAAATATATCCCTGGGAGTCCATCTATATTCACAGAACACAGCTCGAGTATCCACTCAGTAACAGATATGCAAGCGGTGTCTCTTAAAGGACGTGGAACGAAAAAAAGACACGTGTGTAAATTATTCTGCAGATCAGACGGTCACATTCCCCATGCCTGTCCTCCAATAGTATGTGTGGTGTTGCAGCTAAACTATCTGGTGATATCTTGCACGATATTTGTTCATGTTTCGACGTTTACATTTTGCATAGAAGTGAACACATACGCGCAGGCACATAAAACAATCAGGAATGACAAGCCAATGCTCCTTATTTCCAAAACAGTACCAGAACTAAATCGTATTGGTGGCTGTTATCTTATAGAAAGCACGTGCGTCTTGCAAAAAGTGAGAGTTAAGTATTCAAAAGGTTAACTGAATATTATTTCAAGTTAGCGATCTTGTTTATACAGCACAGTTCATCGGCTCCTTCGTGTGACTGAAAATGATCAGGGCTACAATGGAAAGGAACCCACATCCAGTATAGCACTCCATTAAAACACAGCACGTCGTTGCAAGTAGAAAAGGGCGCACCTTCCCACAGCAGTAAGAAATAATTTAGGCCAATGTATTTTTGATTCCGCACATTGAAAGTTATTCTAAGACCCATAAATTATAATGCGCACTGGCTGCAAATGAATAATGTATAATGCCGGTTTATGAGCAGGTAACTGATACCTGGAAATTATGCTTTCGAGGCAGAGGTTATAGATGTCGCTGATCATAATATACACAATAAAAGGAGACAATAGATCGCCAACCATTAACGAATAAAATATTTCCTATGTTCAGTACCAGCAGTCCCGTACCACCACTGCGATTACTACAATTGCATAATAAAAGAATACGAAACGACGATTTCCTAATGAATATGGTTCAAATGTACATTTTCAACCACGATGCTGACGTTTTTTAATTAAAAATGTAAATTTGACTTAATTTTATGTAATGAAAGTTCGTAACATGCACACCAGTTCAGCGATCGACCTCACCGCAATCTTTTTGCTGTGCTTAACCTAATGTTCTACCACAGTAAATTCACGGCTCGACCCTTTTGGAAGCTTTCTTCGCAATAATGATTTTCTTTTTACTGCAGATGCGTACATAGAATTGATCATTTCTGTGTCAGCACTTAAATATCATCTATTTACTTGTGAGTTAGTGCGGCTTGTTTGGTTAGCCATTGGCACTCGTTGGCTTGGCAGTCACTTAATTCGTATTGCGGCGTTGCAATTAGAAATGGTTTAATACTGAACGAAATTCATCGCAGGAACAATAACTGTAGGCATGATTGCATGCATGTGTGGGGGAAAAGTTAGGAGACGTTAAAAGTAATCAAAAGTTGAACACAGGAAAAACAAAAGTCGGAATATACTGTTGATTTAAAAAAAATTCAAACATGGAATTTTTAATAAATAGAAATTAAGCCTTGGCAAATTGGCATATTGTTAAAATAATTTGGGGAAACGTCTCGGCCACATTTCCCTTTACATCAGTTTTGTGCCTTTAGAAATGCAGTGACCGGTTTGATATTTTAAAAAAGCCAATCACGTAAAAATGAAGGATAGTAGCCTGTTTCATACATAACATGAAAGAAGACTGTCCACATGTAAGGTGAGAAAGTTTCTTGCTGCACTGTGAAGTATACACGATGATTTGGGCTTTTTAAAATTTCTGTTCCCAAAGCAATGGAGACAGGAATAGAGCGGAAACACGATCAATTATTAATTAATTTACAAAATCTTTGACTTTCGTGGAATTAGGATAAGAAGCTGCTGCTGTGCATCTTTAATAAGGGTGCGGAGTTAACAAGCGGACAGGTAATGCACTCATTACTTTTTCGACGGCATGCTGTATATAATACCGTTCTGGTATCAATGTACCGTGCCATAGCAAATTATGACTCAAATGCTGAGAAACGTTATTAGCAACTTAATGTTCTTATTGAATAAATTGTCACTTAATAGACAGTTTGAGCCAATTTCGAGGGAAAACAGTTCAGAGAAGTCTAAATGATAGAGAAATGTGGATTTTTTAATGATCAGAATTAATTCTATTTTGCGCCACAAACAATTCCGTGCTTACGTCGATCAGCCTTGGTAAACGCAATACAAGAAAGTAAAACAAAATACAAAGCATTTATTTATACAAATATTTAATATTCTAGCTCACGTCAACTGAATAAAGAGACTGTAGAATCGCTGGCATCTCGTAAAAGATTTGTTGCATATAACAGTCAAAGAAATATATTTCTAAGATGTCTTTAAAGGTTCTCTGTTTGATCTCTGGGCACCGCCTTGTAAGCCAACCGAACCAGACTAATTCTACAAATTTCAGTTAGTTCAGCAACTCTAATGTAGCTCATCCGAGGAAATAAATGTAGTTTTTATATTGCAGCATAGTTTTGTACGCCAGCAGAATTAAGAAAGGAGTAGCACTGCTATTAGCCACATTGTCGAATGTTTACTAACAACACTGGCAACTTTCTGAAAACATTCAGGCAAGTGCACGCTCAGCTGGTAAAAATAGGATATTTTGTCAGTTGTTAAATACAGTTTATCTATGGCTTCAATGGAGACATTTGCCTTTAAAGGAAACTTGATTTGAATATTTTCCAGTACCGATACGTTCAATAGCATAGCCAAACCTCTTAACATACACACAAAATATGAAGTCTTTTGAAAGTCCGTGTGTCTCTGTGCTTGTGTAAGCTGTCTGTTCGTCCGACTGTCTGAACATGATACAATGGCGCGCCCTATCGGTTCGAATGGACAATTACAGCTTCCAAAGGTTTTGGAAACCTTCAGGTTCCTTTACACCAACAAAAACGTGCCTGAAATTACGGCTTTTATGAAATTTTACGCCCGACATCATTACAGACCTTGCATTGAAAAGCACAAAATGAAACCGAATTGCGTGAAAAGTTGATGGTAAATGGAGGTTTATTTGTAAAGTCGGTAACACATTGAGTGTCGCTAAATTATTGGCTGATTATTATGATCAGAATGATTACTCTCTGATCAATCATTGATCAGTCCATCAAAAAGAGGGGACGGTTGTTTCATATGTGATGTACAACACAGGCAGAAATAACAGATAGGGAGTACATTGCCATCTCAAATTTGCATGTTAGTTAATTTAAGGTAAGTGTCAGTTTAGTTACACCATCCTGCAATGTTTATTATTAATCAAACAAAATGTTGTATTGCGGTCAATACCTGTTAGTTCCGGTGGAGTAGAAATGTGCACGTTAATTAATATTGTATTGCATCCATTGACGTGGAATGGAATTAGTCCTACTTGGCAGCACACAAACATGATGCCTCCCATAAAATATAAAACATAATACTGTCCAACACTGTAATACTGTCATACGCTTGAGTTGAACATCACAGGACTAATTATTATCTTTAGAAAAGTGTCTCAATCGTGGCCCCTTTAAAAGTTAGTTGTATGCATGCGTGTTTGTTTGCGATCATATAAAGCAGAACAATCTCAGTTCATCTTTTAATAGCAAGATTAGCGATTACATGGCAGGAGTTGAACTTTCCAAACCGGAGCACAATCTATGAAGTCGCCCGGTATTTCAGTAATATACTGGATGGCACTACACAGCAGACACACGAGAGAACTATTGACGTCTGTGGAAAACGATGACAATTTAACGATACATGCAAGTATTTATATAAAATGTACATCGTCGGGAGACAGTAGTTGAATACAGAAAATTATATATGTTTTAAGCTTGAAGAAACTTACGAGATAGACCATCATTCTAACCGAATTGTTTCTCTTCGCACAGTTCATACTTCTTTAAAAGAGGCATACAAGCTTATGGTTCGCACCAAATGAGTGAGATTCCAATTGGAACAAAGATGCACGAACATTAATTTCCATCACCTTCAGCTTTCTTACTGCGCAAAGTCTAACTTACGTTTGACTATAAACATTGAAATGACTCAGTATAGGTTAAAAATGCGAAACAGTAATACATATCCAAAGTGCTACGGTGCTTTGGTGTCAACATGAAAATTGATCTGTTCCAAGCTGTTGTAGTAAGCTAGTTGGAGTCTAGCAACACCAGAGAAAGGGGTTAACGTTGAATTAGCCTTCGATTTCATACTTCCAAATAAAATGGAAACGGCAAACGTTTCCACCCAAGGGATGCTGTTATTTATACTGTAAATCGTTGACTTTTACACGCTACAATATTTATAGTTATTTATATGTGTGCGTTATTGTGAATTTCGATAATGAGGAAGTTTCGCTGTGCTGTCCTTAAAGGTATAAATATTTCCCGTAGCGTCCTTCGCGATAATTACAAAATTAAGTTCCCAAACACGAGTGTGGCAAATTATTGGGCGCATAAATCGGTGGAACATCTGTCTGGGGAATGAGTTTGTTTTTTTTTATATAGGGGAACCTAATGTAGCGAATGATTTAAATTGTATACAATTGAACGATAAGAAGAAGTCTGAAAAGACTTTGTTCATTTATTTTAGAATGAGTAATCTGAAGTCAGATTTACAAACAATCCCATAACCTTTCACATAATTGCGAGCACGTTAAAACGAAATGGAGCCCACAGCAATGAAGCAAAAGTTCAGAGAAAACAACGGTCGGAACATTGCAATACAGCCAATCCCTGCTTAGGTAAATGTTAATGTAGAAAGTTTAGAAAATAAATCTAATACACAGTTTTGTATCCACTTGAACATTATCATCTATAAACTGGAACTGAGTCAATCTGTTCCAACTATATGCAAAAGTACTTTAAGGTATCACTGCCTTAAAGTCTGGTGTAAAGAAAATTCACCCTTCCCCCAAAATACATAAGACACAAACTGTTAAAAAAATACAACATTAGCGATGTCCTGCATTACACCCGCGACTACTCTTGAAAAGTATTTCATTGGTTGCAAAGAGCTTTGGGACGTCCTGAGGTGGCGAAAGGTGCTAAATAAATACAAGTCTTACATTCTTTCTAAGTACTAAGCGCATGGACCCAGTGACCTGTCCGCACCTATGTTCCGGAAGCCTGACACATTCCTCTGCTAAATTTGTCTATTTTTGTCCCTGCATTGACTATCAAAGAAACTCCAGGTCTGAAATACAGCATGCTTATACAAAGTGCAGGCGGAGGGACATGGACACAGAGAACAGCCACATTGTGTAAAATGCTCCTTACTCTTTACTTAGGTTGCCCGAAAAGGCAACATAAAAGAATGGAACCGACACAAAATCAATGTTACAAGAACGGAACACTCTAAAGAAAACAAATCTTGACAAATACATTTAAATTTAAAAAAATGTTCCAAGAAGCCAGTTTCACACAGGTCCTTCTGCCAGCAGTGTTAAAGCATACACACGCACCGATTCCTGAATTAAACAACCTCCTTACTTTCAACTAGTTCTTGCTGTCTTTAAAATCCTGAATCACCAATGCTCCCGCGAGGGAATAAGCTTAAGGTGGAGAAAATTTTGATCTGTCCGATTGCAAAGTTCGGACTTTACAATCAGTGAGATGACAGGAGATGTCACTTTGACAGCAAGATGCGGCATTGAACAAAAAAGGCAAATTGTTTTGGTGTTACCTAAGGCCAGTGATATACAATAGTACAAGAAACTTTTCCCAGAATTTCTCTTCAACCATTTAAAGAACGTGTCACTCAATGATAGATGGCAATAGATCCGAATTTTCATATAACATTTGAGTATATATTATATAAAGTCATATCAATAGTTTCAACACTTAGCACAATATTATGTCGGCTGGAAAATACTAAATGCCAAGTGTATTTTTACAGGTAGTTTTTGAATAGTTACCGCGTAGACAGATACAGATGACTCAGACCCACTGATGAATGCAACTTCTTCTGTTGAGTCCTGCGTCGACTTTTCCGCAAATATTGAATCATTGCAATTTGATTCCGACCATTAACTTCGTTCTTATCCGATTATTTAATAATTTAATAATGGTTTTGATTTACAAAATTCGTTTAAGTTACTATCCCAAAACTGTTGTTTACATCATTTGTAACATAAATCAAGTCAGAATGTTTATTAGAAAGCTGTAAGATCAATCTTTATGCAGAAACAAGCCGAGAATATATCAATTCATAGAATTTGCTACCTTCCCAGTCCATTTCAATTCAATCTTCTCAAATTCAGTAGTCAATATTTCAGGTAAAACAGATGCTACAACTCCTAGAATTTCCATTCAAGAAATAAAAATCACAAATACAGGTCAAAAGTGTAATACTTTACCATCAGCAACTTAATTCAGGAATAATAGAAACTAGCCCACCATGCTTTTGGACCAAACGCACACACACACACATGAAATTGATATTTGTTCCAGTTTGTGATACTCATTTTATTGGGAGCAATTCGCGCTATCATATTTCCTCCTGTTTGGGAAATAAAAGCAACAATGGAGGTGTGGATAAGGAAATGGGTCATGCAATAAAAAGACCGCGATAATATTGCAACCCAGTTTCTAGGTTTTAAACATATATTTAAATAATTTAAGCTTCAGTTTAATCATTAGAAAGAAATATTTTGCAATTGTTACAACCATGTACAATAAACCTGTTGAATTCTCTTGCAAATCAAATTCTAGATGGATGCAGGCCTGAGATGAGTGCAGATTCCTTTCTTGATTGAAGGTTCTGTTGAAGATGGTGGGTTACTTCTTAGCACTCTCTGCTGTATAATGCAGATGTTGGATTTTTCAGCTGGGCATATGCTTTCTGGTTTTGAATGCAAGCTGTCAGAGGTTGCTTCTCTCCTGGGTAAGTCTCTCTCTCTCTCTGGCTGTCCTTTTTTAAAAAGGAAAAGCTGTTATCACTCACTTCCTGTTAGGAAGTTTCATGTTTCTTTCACATGGTGATCACACAATGGTCCATGATGTGGCTATTTCACACCTCCTTAGTTTCAGAAGAAGATATTCAATTCTGGAATGTTTTAGGATAGGTGTAGGATGGGTTCCATTGACAACTTTTAGCATTGAAGGTTTGTCCTTTGTCTTTGTCAGACAGTTTGAATACACAAAAGGCCAATTCCTTTTTCTTCAGCAGACATTTTGGCCATTTTTCACTTTTTAAAATAAAGTTTTTTTTAGGACAAAGTCCGTTTTTCATAACTCTTCAGCATTAGTCCATGTTTGTTGCATCTTCTCACTTCTGGTGTGTGTGACACCTTCCACAAATGGGAAGAAATGAAATTCCTTGGATTTCATTTTTATGTTTTTTTTGATTCAGAAAGATGGAAAAAAGAAACAGTAAGAAAGTTTGGGTCACACCACTGTACATATTCATTTCATTTACTCCTCCATCTTACAACTGCTTCAGCTGATATTGCTTGTGACAGCCATTTGAGGTTCAAGATTATGTCTTTTCAACATCCTTCCTTTGGATGAGGTACCATCAAAAATTGCATTTCATTTGATGACATGTTGCCAAATGGAGTTATGGTTTCTCTCACACCAGGCTGTATTACTTTAAGAATGTTGATCTCCAGGACCATGTGATTGTTGGTGAAGCTTGTAGTATGCAAATTTCCATTACTGCTTGTGACAAGGATCCCTGTTTGTTACAAGCTTTAACTCCTTAACTATTTTTTCCACCCTACATGGCATTAACCATTCAGGTTCTGGCCCATTGATAGTTTTTATTTTGAGGGTGATAATGGGTGATACATTGTGAAGCATCTGGGCTTTCTTCCTGCCCCTTGTTCTTGCTGAATTCTGACTCTAAATTGTTGGGTTTGATTAGTTTTGGATTTGGATCCTGTTTGTCTGATTCTTCAGTGGGTAGATCCATGCTGGCCTCACTTTTAGTTTTCTTGCAATTTTCACAAGTGAGGTTCACTTTAGGGTATGTTACCTTCCCTTTTCCTTGTACTTCAGAGATAGGTGTTTCCCTAATCTGCCCCATGTCCTCTGGGGCATTACTGCTCGCAGGTGGTTGTCCAGTTTCCACATCACTCCCCTGTAGCACTTCAACTAGGTGAGGCATCTCCTGCATTCTTGGCATTCATGTTTGGGAACTTTCCTCCACCCTATTTAAATTTCAGATTTAGATTTCAGCTAACCATATCTCGGTTGCTTTTCCTTCAACTTTTGTGGCTTTTATCTCAGCTTTTTAAAATCGTTTTGGCTCTATCTGGGCCTTTTAAATTCTTCTGGCTCGATCACCCCATGTGGAATTTTTGGGACTTCCCCAGACCTCTGCAGTTGTACAGAGTTTTGTTTTCTCCTATCAGTTTCTCCAGTCTCTGTGGACAGCTCTGGGCCCTCTGGATACAATACTTTGCTTCCTGCCATGTCAGTGCCCAGTAATATGTCTATCTCCTGCAAAGGCAAGCTCGGAATGATTCTGAGTATCACTACCCTGGTGACCAACTTACACTGTAGGTAAATTTTAACTAAGGGAATTTTCAAGCATTTGCCAGTAAGCCCTTTTACTAATACTGTTCTGCTTTCTGGTGGCATTTCTGTCAGCTTGCCTGCCAGTAGAGTTTGAAAAAACTGGCATCCCTGAGGATGGTTATCTCCTTGGTTGGTGCCTGGTGCACAAAAGGAGTCATTTTCCTTTGTGCAAAAAGTTCTGATATATGCTGTGCTCTTGAGTGATATTAGATCACACTTTCAAAGCCACAGACACAGGCTTGACTGCAATGCCTTCTGCTGTTTTTTGGTATACCAACAATTGGCCTGGACATGCCCAGATTTGCCACTCTGGAAACATGGCAGGTGGACCCCTATTGGTTTATCCCCTGGGTTCCTCATTTTAAAAGTTGGAGACTGGTTGGATTTTCCTTCCCTGCTCTCCTTTTCTCTCAAGTCTATTTCTGCTTCCTCTGCATCCCTACTATCTCTTCTGAACTTAAAGGAGTTACTAGATCCAAATTTATTCAGAGTTAGGGATTTGTGTATTAATTTGTAGTCATCGGCCATTTTAGCTGCTTCCCTTACTCATGTGACTCTTTGTTCTTTGATGTGGGTAATACTATTCGGGATGCTATTTTTGAACTCTTCCAGCAACATCACTTCTCTCAAGTTTTCATTATGAGGGTTCTAGCTTGAGAGATTATATGCAATGATTGAGGGTGGTGGGTGCCTGGAACGCGTTGCCAGCGGAGGTGGTAGACGCGGGCACGATAGCGTCTTTTAAGATGTATCTGGACAGATACATGAATGGGCAGGAAGCAAAGAGATACAGACCCTAAGAAAATAGGCGACATGTTTAGATAGAGGATCTGGATCGGCGCAGGCTTGGAGGGCCGAAGGGCCTGTTCCTGTGCTGTAATTTTCTTTGTTCTTTTGTTCTTTATCAAAAGCCATATGTTTGATTCTTCTGAATTCAATGTAAGTCTGTGTGGGTCTTTTCCGGGTGTGTTGGAATCTCCATTTATATGCTTCCAGTACAGCTCATATGCATTTAGTATTGCAGTTTTAGTTTGTTCATAATCAAAGGAACGTTCTTTTGATAACAGAGAAAAAGCCTCACAAGCCCTATCAATGAACTTGCCTTGTAAGAGGAGAGTCCAACATTCTTTTGGCCATTTTAGCCTGGTGGCTATTTTCTTAAATGAGATAAAATATCTCAAACTCCTCCTCATTAAATTTTGGCACTAGTCTTGAGTGTCTCAGTACATCAAAGTTTTGCTCTGAATTGGGGATAAGGTTTAAGTGGTTGGAGCATTTTCATTTTGGGTTTACAGTTACTGTAACTCAACCCTTTGCAATTGTATTTCCTCTCATTTGAACTGAAATTCTTTATCCTCTCTTTCCTTTTATAACTGAGACTCTCTTTCCTCTTTTTCGTTTTGTAACTGAAACCGTATTTCCTCTCTTTTCTTCTGCAACTGGATTCTAGCTAGAATGATTTTTTTTTTCAGTTTCTGGTTCCATCCTGTCCTCTTCAAGTTCAGGGGTAAGTTTATAATGGTTAGCTAGAATTTTCACTAGTTCAGGTTTTTTTGCTATTTGTCTGAAAGTGATTCCCAACTCTATAGCTAAGCTTTTTAAATCTTCAACACTTAATTTGTTTAACTTATCATGGAACATCTCTCCCTGCTCTACAAATTCCACAGCATTAAATGTGGCCATCTCCTTTGTTTCTTGCAATATAGAGAAAAATAGCAGAAGAATACAAGAAAACCTATTTGCTTATTTTCCACAATTTTTGGAGGTCAATTTTCCTCCTGTTTTCCAAATTTCTCATTTTTCTGGCAGTTCAGATCCTGGATTTGAGCCTCCAATTTGCTATGACCATGTATTGTGATGTCCCACTGTTCAATTCCTCACCTGACCACAGCAAGTGTATTTTGTATTAGAGTTTAGCCCCTTGGTGGTTTTTTTTTCAAATAAGCAGACAACCACTGGTTTACTTATAGGTTTTAAAAAACAGAAAATCAATTGTTTATTGAGCAATATACCTTACCCTGAAATTATTGCAACCACATCCACACACGCATTTGCTCATGCACATACACACACACACAAACAAGAAAAAACAGATATAGCAGGGAAACAGGAAGGCGGTTTTTATTGGGAGGAAAGGTTATGATAAACCTGTTGAATTCTCTTGGAAATCAAGTTCTAGATGGATGAAGGCCTGAGAACAGTGTCAATATCTCTCTTGATTGAAGGTTCCTTTGAAGATGGTGGGTTACATCTCAGCTCTCACTGCTGTATAATGCAGATTTTTCAGCAGGGCATGTGGTTTCTGGCTTTGCTGGAATGCAAGCTGTTAGGTTCTGCTTCTCTCCTGGGTGAGTCTTTTTCTCTCACCTTGGCTGTCTCTTTTTAAGAAAAAGCTGTTATCTCTCACTTCCTGTTAGGACACGCTCTGCTTTCTTCCTCATGGTGATCACACAATGGCCCAGGACATGGCTACTTCACACCTCCTTTGTTTCAGAAGAAGACATTCAATTCTGGAATCTTTTAGGATAGGTCATAGAGTCATAGAGTTATACATAATAGAAACAAGCCCTTCAGCCCACCGTGTCCATGCCGGCCATCAAGCCTATCAATTCTAATCCCATTGGCCCATAACCTTGTATGCTATGGCATTTCAAGTGCTCATCTAAATACTTCTTCAATGTTACAATCATAGAGTTATACAGCAGAGCAATAGGCCCTTCAGCCATCGTGTCTATGCCAGCCATCAAGCACCTAAATATTCTAATCCCATTTTCCAGCACTTGGCCAGTAGCCTTGTATGCTATGGCATTTCAAGTGCTCATCTAGATACTTCTTAAATGTTGCGAGGGTTCCTGCCTCTACCACCCCTTCAGGCAGTGTGTTCCAGATTCCAATCACCCTCTGAGTGAAACAATTTTCCTCAAATCCCTTCTAAACCTCCTGCCCTTTACCTTAAATCTATGCCCCCTGGTTATTGACACGTCTGCTAAAGGAAAAGGTTTCTTCCTATCTACCCTATCTATGCCCCTCATAATTTTATATACCTTAATCAGGTTCCCCCTCAGCCTTCTCTGCTCTAAGGAAAACAACCCTAGCCTTCTCAGTCTCTCTTCATAGCTGAAATGCTCCAGCCCAGGCAACATCCTGGTGAATCTCCTCTGCACCCTTTCCAGTGTTATCACATCCTTCCCTTAGGATGGGTTCCATTGACACTGCTTAGCTTTGAAGATTGGTCCTTTGTCTTTGTCAGACAGTTTGAATACATGAAAGACTAATCTTTTTTTCTTCGGCGGCTATTTTGGACCATTTTACACTTTTTAAAATAAAGGTTCTATTGTTTCAGGAAAAAGTCCATTTTCATAACTCTTCAGAATTTGTCCATGATTGTTGTATCATCACACTTCTGGTGTACGTGACACAATGAAAAGTCCTATTTTATATCTTGGTAAGAAGTACACTGTTAAGCTAAAGCCTTAATTAAACAGTCTCATCCCAATACATTCGATTGGCCTTGGGAGAAATGCAGCTTTCATTCTATACCTGTTAGGTTAACACGGCACGCTAAGTTACTTTCCATAATTTATTACAGGTTCTGCTGAAATACATGAAACAAATAGATCCTATGTGATAATATGTAGAAGCACTCTCCAGATTTAATAGATCTTCATGTTACAGGCAATGTGAGGCTGCGCCTGACAGAAGTGTTGCACCGTGCAGGCATATTTCTTAAGATTAATACTCTGTGATAAGTTGCATAATTATGGCTGTGACAATATTTAAGTTTTAACTAGCTAGCTCTTTCACTGTCTATATATTTGCCCTACAATTAAATGTCTTTTGAGTAAACTAGCCAGTAATATAAAAACAGATTTTAAGAGCTTTTATAGGTGTATAAAAAGGAAGAGAGTAGCTAAAGTAAACATTGATCCCTTAGAAGCAGAGACAGGAGAAATTATCATGGGGAATGAGGAAATGGCAGAGGTATTGAACAAATATTTTGTCTCTATCCTCACAGTAGAAGACACAAGTTTCATACCAGAAATAGACAGTAACCTAGGGGCTAAAAGGAGTGAGGAAATTAAGGAAATTAATATCAGCAGAGAAAAAGTGTTGGAGAAACTTAAAGGACTAAAATCTGACAAATCCCAGGGATCTGATGGTCTACATCCTAGAGTTCTAAAAGAGAGCTCTGGAGATAGGGGATGTGCTAGCTATGATATTCCAAAATTCCTTAGATTTTGGAACAGTCCCATCAGATTGGAATTTGGCAAATGTTACATCACTTTTCAAGAATGGAGGGAGAGAAAAAAGAGTGAACTACAGGCCAGTTAGCCCAACATCAGTCATTGGAAAAATGCTGGAATCTATTATTAAGATAGTCTTAACAATGCATTTAGTAAAGCACAGCATGAGTACAACAAGTCAAAATGGTTTTACTAAAGGGAAATCGTGTTTGACAAATTTATTAGAGATTTTTGAGGATGTAATTAGTAGGGTAGATAAAGGGGAACCAGTTGATGTAGTATACCTGGATTTCCAAAAGGCACTCCATAAGGTGCCACACAAAAGGGGGTGGATTTTGTTTTCCCCAAGGCATCAGGGTCCGTGGTGGGGGGAGGCCTGAAGATGCCTCCGGGAGAGGGCCTCCAAGCACCCCAATGCTGGGAGGGCTCGGCCCGATACAACCAGCGGCGGCAAGGCCTTGTGGCAGCCCCTCGTCGCTTGGCAATGGGACCCCCATTCGAATATGTAAATAAATTAAAATGAATGAATAAATGATACTTACACCACCACCTTCTGTCCCGCTGTGATCATTGTGCCACTGGTCAGCACTCCCGTGTCTTCGGATCCCCATCCGGGGAAACGAGGTGCCACACTGGTGGGGGAGGGGGGAGCGGGGGGGTGGTGCGGTGGGGAGATAGGATTATCAGTGCAGTGGGGGAGGGAATGGGCTCTGATGCAAATTATAAGTGTAGGGGAGGGTGAGTAGGGGGCAGCTCTGCAATTTGATCAGTTTGGTGGTGTGGTGGGGGGAAGGTCAAGCGTTGAAGGTAAGTGTTTTTGCGTGGGGGAAGAGGGCAAATGCTGAATTTAATTGTTATTGGGGGCAAGAGGCGATTGATTTATTGGTGGTACATTGGGTGGGGCTAGCCCTTTAAAAATTTAAATAACCCGCAGGGCTGGCTGTGCTTTAAAAATGGCGGCAGTGCCTGCACACAGGCAGCTGACATTATTGCTGGCGTTGGAGAGCCCGCCTCTTCCATGTGTTTGCGGGGTGGGGGGTAGTGGGGGTGGCCTGACCGACGCATTATCCTGGGCTACCACGAGTAAGATGGCGGTGGCATGATGGCATGCAGCCCGCATTTTTTTTGCCCTCCACTGCTCCTGGTGGCAGGAGAATAAAATCCAGCCCAAGCTGTGGGGAGGACACAGAGAGGCTGCAAAGTAATATAGACAGGTTAAGTGAATGGGCAACAAGATGGCAGATGGAGTATAATGCAGGGGAGAGTGATGTTATTCACTTTGGTCACAAAACTAGAAAAGCAGAATATTTTTTAAAAGGTGTGAAACTTGTAAGTGTTGATGTTCAAAGAGACTTGGGTGTACTTTTACAAGGAATGTAGAAAGTTAGCATGCAGGTGCAGCAAGCAATTTGGAAGGCAAAAGGCATGTTGGCCTTTATTGCAAGGGGATTGGTGTACAGGAATAAAGACGTCTTGCTGCAATGGCACAGGGATTTGGTGAGACCACATCTGGAGTACTGCATGCAGTTTTGGTCTCCATATTTAAGAAAGGATATACTTGCATTGGAGGCAGTGCAGCAAAGGTTCAGTAAATTGGTCCCTGGGATGAGGGGGTTGTCCTCTGATGATAGGCTGACTAAGTTGGGCCTATATTCTCTAGAGTTCAGAAGAATGAGATGTGATCTCATTGAAACATACAAGATGCTAAAGGGGCTGGATAGGGTAGACACTGAGAGATTGTTTCCGCTGGTCGGGGAATCTGAAACACGGGGACACAGTCTCAGGATAAGGGGCCGATCATTTAGGTCTGAGATGAGGAGAAATTGCTTCATTCAAAGGGTTGTGAATCTTTGGAAATCTCTACCCCAGAGGATTGTGCATGCTCCATCATTGAATACATTTAAGGCTGGGATAGATAGATTTTTGGTCTCTCGGAGAGTCAAGGGATATGGTGGGTGGGCAGGAAAGTGAAGTTGAAACTTAAGATCAGCCATGATCATTTTGAATGGTGGAGCAGGCTCGATGGGCCACATGGTCTACTCCTGCTCCTATTTCTTGTGTTGTGTTCTTGAAAACTGAAAAATTGACGAGAGGTTGGATTGAGCAATTGATTGAAATATAAACAAAAAATAGGTCAAGGGTTACCACTTAAAATGATGGCTCAGTTTCATTATTAGATCTTGGTTCCCATTTTCGAATTGGAATATGTCAAATCCAAACTAATCAAATTTAATTTATTAATAGAGGAGAGACCTCCATCCCTTTAAATTAGGCATGCACCTTGACCCAAAATTGCATGTGGTCATTGAAACAGGTGTCTTGATTCTTTGCTTGGACCATACTCACAGAACATCTGAATAAGAAGCAAGTTGCCTTTTTCTTGGAGAAGAACGAAACCTTCCACTGTGAGTTTAATTTTACAGACCGGAGCCTACCGTCTGCATCTACCAGAGAGGGATGTTATGATATTTAATTCATCCCACCTTGATGGGATAATCAAAACACAAATAAAGCAAGATAAAATATTTTTTTGAAAGTGAGCCTTATCGTATATACGACAGAATAACACAATTGATACTACTCACTTCCTGACTCCCCAAAGCCACTCCCCAATTTACAGGGCACAAGTCAGGAGGGTGATGGAATACACTTCACTTGCTTGGATAGGTGCAGTTCCAACAGCACTCAAGAAGCTCAACACCTTCCAGGATAAAGTAGCTTACTTGATTGGCAACCCATCCACTAACCTAAACATGAACTGCCAGTATATCATACCTGCAGTGTTAATTATCTACAGGATGCACTGCAGCAACTCACCCCCAAGACTTCTTTGGTATCACCTCCCAAACACACAACCTCTATAATCTACAATACATGGGCAGCAGATGCATTGTAAACACCATCACCTCCAATTTCCTCACCAAGTCACATACCATTACATTTCGGATATATATCAGCATTCCTTCATAGTTGTTGTGTCAAAATCCTGGAACAGCAATGTGGCAGCACCTACATCATATGGACTACAATGGTTAAAGAAGACGGTCCACCACCATCATCGTTTCACGGTAACTAGGGATAGGCATTAAATACCAGCCTTGCCAGTGAGGCTCACATCCCAAGAATAAATATTTAAAAAATAACAAGCCTAATTGTGAGTTAGTAACAATCAAATGTCTGAGGCAAAATTAAGTACATCAACAGCATAGTTGAAGTTACAAGTCACAAACTAAGACATTATGATGAGAGTATGGATGAGAGCTCAGAAGAAACCTGGGAGATCCATTCAGACTTGATAGTGACAGATTGCTTAGAACCCATACATTAGGTCAGGGAATTTACATTTGAAAATGTCTTAGGAGGGATCTTCAGGCATCTAAAGGACTAGTCTAATAAGAGGCATCAAGTATTTGGAAACATAAGTGGATGCATCACCTGTGTGAGAATGAAATTCTGAGGAAAATGGGCAAATAGCAATATCTAGAGGGAAGGGCAGAGGAAGGGAGGTGAGGAGAAGGGACAAAAACAAGCAGAACAATGCTTGTGGCAGATATCCCCTCCCACTGCATAATGAGAAAGAGACAGAAAAATACAGAATCCTCTAGAACTGTGGCATCACCAATTACAGCGCCAGAACAGACCCAAGGACCAACTGTGAAGAGTGGGACTAGCACAATCCACTCTGTCTCCATACTTAATAAATCAAAAAAGGGAGATCTTCTGCAAATAAGTTTCATCTGGGGTATATGAAAAGAATACATCATTCTCCCTGTTCAGCGACCTTCTATAATTACTCCTTTCACACTGAGCAAGGTGGAATAACCAGAAGCCCCCAAAGAACTGGAAAGCAACAACAAACAGGTCAATTAAAAATCCTATTATGGAACCTAATGGGAAATATACAGGAAGAACAAAGACTTAATTCAGTTGGTTTAGTGTGATAAAGATAATTGCAGTGGACCTGATTGCCTGTAGCTTCATGTCGAATATGAATGGACTAAGGACCAAGTCCAGAATATATACAAGTGGGTGTGAATTCTGCTGCACCCTCTCAAACACTGAACTGCAATCTCAGACCAACAATACAACTACACTGGTGTGAGGTAGGTACAATAGAGAAGTTTTAATTGTTTATTTCACAGACATTTGTTAGCTAATAATATGACAATTGCAGCCCAAATAGTTCCTCATTCATCAAACATAAAGTGAAACAAGAAATGCTGGAAATACTCAGCAGGTCTGGCAGCATCTGTGGAGAGAGAAATAGAGTTAACTTTTCAGTGACCCTTCATCAGAACTGACCCGAAACGTTAACTCTGCTTCTCTCTCCACAGATGCTGCCAGACCTGCTGAGTATTTTCAGCGTTTCTTGTTTTTATTTCAGATTTCCAGCATCTGCAGTATTTTGCTTTTATATTAACAAAGTGAAACAAGCTCACCATGCCCACAGAAAGTAAAATAGAATACAGCTTAAAATAAACTCACCTTCCGGAATCAATCCATGCAAAACAACTGCAGCCTCAAACTCTGCCTAGACACTCAATGCATGGCTTGTGGTGTAGAAAGCAAACAGCAGATCTGCCAATTTGATAAAATAATGTCATAATTTTTAAGAAAATACTTGGTTCATAGGAGAGTGAAGGATTTGATTGAGTCAGCCTGCAGCAAATGAGAGAGCCATGAAACATGAGAATTGCTGAAAATAGAGACAGGCTGTCGAAGCTTTTCGTCTTGCACTCATCAGGACAATCCGCAAGAATAACAATGTAAGGGAAAACAACAACTTATACTGCATGACAAGAGAGCGCTGATTGGTTGGCAAGTGAACTCTGATTGGTAGAGGCATTGCCATGGAGAATGCAACAGTTTACGGTGACTGACAGTTAACTGCCAAACTTTGTTTGAAATTTAAACCAGGCAGCCTGACTCTGATTGGTCAAGGTATTGCCCTGAAACAGGCACAATTTTGTACATATTCTTTCTGTCTGCAAAGAACAGGGCCCTTTGTATTAATATATGTAGCTTCCAGTACGCGCAAATGCGCCACACTGCGAGCCCTACTGACAATCTTAAATTGGTTGTCAGTGTAATTCTTAGCACACTGTGGATTACTTAGCAAATGTTGTCCAATTGCAGAATCACATTTAATGTTGGGCACTGTGTTTTGCGTTTTGCAAGCACGGGCTGGTTGGGTAAGACCCATACCTTGTCCATTCCAAATAGCAGAAGGGACGTTGTTTGATAGCATCTGCCAGTCTTTGGGACATACGGCCTATATACCTAGCATCACACTGGCATTGAAATTCATATATCACATTACTTATTTGTGTGATAGGTAGGACGTCTTTTTGGCTTGACAGCAGCATCCTGTTAGTTGTGAACGGTCAGTCACCGTAAACTGGTGCTTTCTCTATGGCAACGCCTCTAACAATCAGAGTTCATTTGCCAACCAATCAGCACTCTCTTCTCATGCAGTATAAGTTGTTGCTTTCCCTTACGTTGGTTATTCTTGCGGAATGCCCTGATGAGTGCAAGGCGAAAAGCTTTGACAACATTACTCTATTTTCAGCAATACTCAAACATGGAAGGGTGAATATCAAAGTTGTTCCACAGGGAAAAAGAGATATACAAACTTAGTGCAATATGTTTCATTTGACTTTCATGATAATATGCAAAATGGGATAAGTCTCCACCACACTGGGGACTCAAGGGGTTGGATTTTACCTTAGGCGGATGGGAATTCGCCACCGACATGAAAGTCGTTGGCGAACCCGCTTCCGCCTAGCCCGGGGATCCGTCCCGCATTTTAAGGGTCCCCGGGCTTTAATTGTCCCAAGGCGGGACTTCTACCCGCTTAAGGGAGGAGGTCCCACCTCAGTGAGCTGCCAGCCAATCAGCCCCCACTGGGGCGCGGAAAGGCCAGCAGCTATTGCTGGGCGGCCTTTCATGTCCCCAGCACGCCCACTTGCCACTGGTAAAATACCCGTGGAGGCAGACGAGGGCCCTTAAGTGGCCATTGTGGCCACTTAAGGGCCTTGATTGGCCTCAGGCAGGCAGGCCATTTCCCACCCCCCACCCGACGTCGTAAACTTGGCCGGAGGCGGCGGTGGGGCAGATAGGCCTCCTGGAGCCTCCTGCTCAATATTACGCTGCCCCCACGCCACCATCCAACCTGCTGGAGCGGCGTAAAATTCAGCCCAAGACATTTCAAAGAGCAAATCTGAATTCGGAACAGAGGGTATGACTGCATGCTAAATCTCCATCTATAGAATGCATGCCCATTTGCCTGTTGATCAATCCAACAACAGTATAGGCAATTGGAAAAGCTAAACCATCCTGACAAAAGATAGCATTGCATCAAGATTAGTCTAATCTGCACACATCAACAATTCCACATGAAATATATATTTTTTTGGTCTAATTCCAAAAATGTGGGGCAGAGAAAATGAACTAGGAACATTACAAATAAATAATATTCAATTTTAAAACACTCAGGTAGTTATGAGGGAACATGCAAACATATGAAACAGGTGGGGAAAAACCATTAGGTCTAAAGCTGACCCATTCAGACACAGTGCAACAATGTAGACCCACCAAGCAATCAACTGGGAGAGGTAAAAAGAGACATTCCTGCAACCAGTTCAGGAAAATCTCTGGGAGTTCCTCTCTGATTTCCTAAAGCAGCCAACCAAAACTCTAGTAATCCATAACTCCTCTTGATCCCAAGCGACTGTCAACGTACTCTTCCTACAATTGAAAATGTTCCAGCAGCCTCCAGTGAATCGATAGCAAAAATGAAATGAGTCCAACTATTCATCTATCCTAAGTACAGGCAGCATCTTTAGAGAGAGAAACAGAATTAATGTTGCTGGTTGATGACCTTTTATTAGAAAGGTGAAAAGTCACCAGCCTGAAACATTGGGCTGAATTTTATGAGCATACAGTATATCGTGGCGACGCACTCTGATCTCGGCAATCCACCCTACATTGGTTCCTCATCAAGCAACACCTCGATTTTAAAATTCTCGTCCTGGTTTTCAAATCCCTCCATGGTCTTGCCCCTCCCAATATCTGTAATCTCTAGACCCTCAATCCTCTGAGATATCTGCACTCATCCAATTCTGGCTTCTTGAGCATCCCCATTTTAATTGCTCTACTATTGGTGGCTGTGCCTTCAACTGCTTGGAGTCTCAGCTCTGGAATTTCTTTTTGAAATCTCTCTGCCTCACTTTCCTCCTTTAAGATAGTCTTTAAAACCTACCTTTTTCACCAAGCTTTTGGCCATCTGTCCTAATAGCTCCTTATGTGTCTCGGTATCAAATTTTGCTTTATAACACTCCTTTGAAGGACCTTGGACATTTTATTAGGTTAAAGGAGCTATGTAAATACAAGTTGCTGTGTTGGTTGAATTGAGGTTTTCTTCTGCTTGTCTTGTTAGAACTGCAGCTTTCTTCCATCTGCCATGGTGTGGAAATGACTAAGTTTGCTCATCAGTACTCCAACACAAATATCAGTGAAAAATGGTTTTGCTTTGCAGGGATACTGAAGTTATCGTGTAAAAGGATTATTAAATCCAGTGTCAGGGCCTAACCTGATTCCCCAACCAAGCGAGTGAGACTCCATAAAGGAGCAGCCTCTAAGCATTTAATTAATGACAGGTGGGACTAATAAGTGAGATGGATCAAATGGACCCCAAAGTACTTTTTAAACCAGGTTTGATGTTGTATTGAATTTCTGTGCAGTGTCAATCCAAGCAGTGCCAACCACTTTTCTCTGGGAGTCCCTCCTCTTTACTCCTGGGTTGGGCCCTGACTCTGGATGTGTATTGTACGTTTAGCATAAGCATGAAGCAGAAATTGCTTTGCATTACTGCTGAACATGTAGGATAAATTACATCATGCAATGACAATTCAGTATAGTACAGCACAGCACAGCACAGAGAACTACATTGCTGGAGGTGCTATCCTTTGGATAAAACATTAATCCAAGCCCTGTCTGTCTGTTGCAATAGTTCAGGTGAATGTTAAAGATCCCATGGTGCTTTTCAAAGAGTAACAACAACTTATATATATATATATATATAATTTATTCAGAGTTATTTCTCCCAGTATCCTTCATTAAACTTATTTGTGGGTATTATTGGCAAAAAATGACTGATCCATTTTACCAATACAAAATTTGGAACTTTAAACTTGCTTTATTGCATGTGCAATGCTTGAAGATGTTTTGGAAGGTGTGGTAAGGCACTAATGCAATTTTTCAAAATTATTTTCCAAACAAACCAAATCTATGACAGCTGCTAATATAACTCATTTTCTTGTGGTCACTAAAATGACTCTGATAAATGTCAAAATCACCCCAAGTCCTCATTTACTTTTAAAATATGGTAGAAATTGATCAAATCCAAATTGGCTGTGGACAGCACATTGATTTTATTTTGTTTACAATAATTACAATACTTTGTTCATTTGTCCCCAAATCTAGTATATAGTAAGGCTTTTATTACAATTAGGTTTCTTTGTAATTGGGACATGAATTGATCACTTCAGTTTTACTTTTAATTATACAGGAAGCCCTCTTGCCTCTCCCCACTCAAACACACACATGCAATTCAGAATAAGCCAGCAGTTGTTAAATTTGACTGGGTGTTTTAGGGATACAAATGGAGATAATTATATCTATTTATTTCAGGGGGAAAATACTGTTCCATTTAAAAGCTTAAAAAAACAAAACCTTGGGGAAATATGCATATTGTAGGAAACAGCAAAATGCTACTTCCCATGTGGCAGCTTAGATTAATTTGCATCTGCAGGAATATTAACATTCTCCATCAGAGTTTTCCATCTCATCTAAGATTTGAATTTAACTCTTACCTCTCTTCACTCTTGGTGGTGGGCAGTACTTCATGTATCACAGTGTAGGACTGGATTTTGTTCCCAGGCTGATGTCGGGTTCCGTGGAGGGGGGGGGGGGGGGGGCAGAGAATCGGAGCACCAGCGGCCGCCATGGAACCTGACGCCGGGATTGCGGGGCCAGATCTTCCCGGCGGTGGGGAAGCTCTGTGGTGGCCCCTCTGCCCCTTAATGACGGGACCCGAGTTAGCATATTTAAATTACATATTTGCATGTATTAAAATGCAAAATGCAGCGATCTTACCATCAGTTCTTGATCTTCAGCACGACGTGCGGCACTCACACTTTCCTGTCCAGAGAAAGCTGGTACCACCGAGGTGAGGAAGGGGTGAACTCTGCACTCTGATGGGTGGGAATGGGAAGGGGTAAACTCTGCACTCTGATGGGTGGGAGTGGGAAGGGGTGAACTCTGCACTCTGATGGGTGGGAATGGGAAGGGGTAAACTCTGCACTCTGATGGGTGGGAGTGGGAAGGGGTGAACTCTGGACTCGGATGGGTGGGAGTGGAAAGGGGTGAACTCTGGACTCGGATGGGTGGGAGTGGAAAGGGATGAACTCTGGACTCGGATGGGTGGGAATGGGAAGGGGTGAACTCTGGACTCAGATGGGTGGGAGTGGAAAGGGGTGAACTCTGGACTCGGATGGGTGGGAATGGGAAGGGGTGAACTCTGGACTTGGATGGGTGGGAATGGGAAGGGGTGAACTCTGGACTCGGATGGGTGGGAGTGGAAAGGGGTGAACTCTGGACTCGGATGGATATGGGGTGGGGGAAAGGGGTGAACTCTGCATTATAGCGTGTGTAATCGCGGCAGCGTGGGTCCCATGAGGACAGCCACCATGTTCTGCGTCTGCTGCCGCTCCCGGCGGTGGGACTACAAAATCCAGCCCAGTAAGTGGATTCCTTGCTGTCCCAGTTTATTCAAAAACTTAGCACCCAAACCTTCACTTTTCCTTTGTGAGCATCATCAAAAAGCATGGCATTATTTTTCACATGTATGCTGATGACACTCAGCTCTACCTTAACACCATTTCTCTCGACTCCTCCACTGTTGTTAAATTATCAGACTACTTATCCGATATCCAGTACTGGATGAGCAGAAATGTCTTCCAACTAAATATTGGGAAGACCGAAGTCATTGTTTTTGGTCTCCACTCCAAACTCCATTCCCTAGCTACCGACACCATTCCACTCCCTGGCAACATTCTGAGCTTAAGCCAGTCTGTTCACAACCTTGGTGTCACATTTGACCCTGAGATGAACTTTTGAAATCATATTTGTGCCATCACTAAGACTGCCTATTTTTATCTCTGTAACATCACCGGACTTCACCCCTGTCTCAGTTCATCTGTGGCTGAAACCCTCATTCATACCTACATTACCTCTAATCTTGACCATTCCATTACACTTCTGGCTGGTCTCCCACATTCTACTCTCCATAAGCTTGAGGTCATCCAAAACTCTGCTGCCAGTGTTTTAACTTGCATCAAGTCCTGTTCTCCTATCACCCCTATGCTCGCTGACCTACATTGGCTCCCGGTCAAGCAACGTCTTGATTTTAAAATTCTCATCCTTATTTACAAATCCCTCCACAGCTTCGCCCCTCCCTATCTCTGTAATCTCCTCCAGCCCCACATCCTCCAAGATATCTGTGCTCCTCTAATTCTGGGGTCTTGTGCAACTTTTGGTCATCTGACCTAATATCTCCTTTAGTGCCTCGGTGTTGAACTTAGTTTTATAATCCTCCTGTAAAGTGCCTTGGAACACTTCATTACGTTAAAAGTGCTATATAAATATAAGTTGTTGTTGTTGAGCTTATACTCTGGACCTTTCTGGTGTTATTTAGAATTTCTCCTCTCCACTCCATGGCTTGATTGGCTCTATAGATATATTTCTGGCTTTGCTGCTCTGTTTTCAGCTTGTTTTCTAACCATGTGTTTCATAAAATAAAACATCTGAATTCAGCTGTTAGACCTGCCTAAGCACTGGTGGCATTGGGAACCCTCTGGCTGATTTACTTAAGTATTAGTAGTTGTAATCTCATTGGGAGTCAGCTGACTGGTCTTGTTGATGTATGCATTGGAAATACCTGGAGACATCCACTGTGAGGAATCAGCTAGTTGGTTTTTATGTGTATTGGAAACATCAGGAGCCCTTCAAATGGTAGGAGACAGAAGCCAGTTGATGTAGTCACTGCCACCATAGTCATTCAGTGTCCTGTGGAATTTGTAATTCCATTCAACAGATGGACTCAAAACATGCGAATCAGCTGCCCAGGTAGGGTTTGTAAATAATTTGGGAGGTGGGTAGGAAGTACGTACAATGTGTCCAGGATATTCAATGGTCCAACAGCTTTTATCACATTGCTTAAATTGAGGGTGGATGGGAACAAAGTGAAAGGACTTTCTGGGAACAAAGCCTGTGAGCAAATTTACTTTCTTGGAATCTTAAATATTTATTCTGTGTTAAATTTTATTTTTCTGTGTATATAATGAAGTAAGTTCAGAAATTTCACAGTGGCTGCATGTTAGAAAATTCATTTTGCTATATTTGGATTGTATAAAATGTGTTGCTGTACTGTATGAAAGATCAATTAGAAAGGACTGAAAAGAAAATTGAAATGGCTCAATACAGATGACAGTTAAACATCATAACAGAGAAGACAGAATCAACATACACATTTATAAAAGATTTAGTACTAGGCCTTGTAGAAAGAAGAAATTCTTGGCTTCGTACATTGTAGTAGATAACTAGAAGTGCCTAGAAACTGGTATTCTATAACTTTTTAATGACCTCTACTTAATGCTAAAATTAGCAAAGGCAGAAATTTTGGTTCATGGTGTATTTGATCACACAGAATCATACAATGGCTACAGCACTGAAGGAGGCTATTTAGCCCATCGTGTCCATGCCAGCTCTCTGCAAGAGTAAATCAGCTAGTCCCACTCCCAGCCTTTTCACTGTAGCCCTGCAAATTTTTTCTCTTCAGGTGTTTATTCAATTCCCCTTTGAAAGCCAGAATTGTATCTGCCTCCACCACACCCCCAGGCAGTGCATGCCAGATCCTAACCATTTATTGCATAAGAAAGTTTTTCCTCATGTCGCCGTTGGTTCTTTTGCTATTCACTTCGGTGTTCTCTTGTTCTCAACCCTTCCACCAATGGGAACAGTTTCTCCCTACCTACTCTGTCGAGACTCATGATTTTGAACATTTCTATCAAATCTCCTCTCAACCTTCCCTTGTCTAAGGAAAACAGCCCCAGCTTCTCCAATCTATCCATGTAACTCAAGTCCCTCATCTCTGAAACAACTTTCATAAATCTTTTCTGCACCCTTTCTAAAGCCTCAGATCCTTCCATCCTTCCTAAAGTGTGATACCCAAAATTAGACACAGTACTCCAGTTGAGGCTGAACCAGTATTTTATAAAGGTTCATCATAACTTCCTTGCTATTGTACTCTATGCCTATATTTATAAAACACAGGATCCCATGTACCTTTTTAACCACTTTCTCAGCTCTGCCCTGCCACCTTCAATGATTTGTGCACATATACCCCCAGGTCTCTCTGTTCCTGCACCTGCTTTAGAATTGCACACTTTATTTTATATTGCCCCTCTTCGTTCTTCCTACCAAAATGTATCATTTCATATTTCTCTGCACTATATTTCATCTACTATGTGCCTGCCCATTCAACCAGCTTGTCTATGCCCTCTTGAGGTCTTTCAGTATCCTCCTCATAGTTCACAATACTTTCAAGTTTTGTGTAATCTGCAAATTCTGAAATTATGCTCTGGACATTCAAGTCGAGGTCATTTATTTGATTGATTGATATATATATATCAATCAAGAAAAACAGTGGTTCTACTACCAATCCCTGGGGAATGCCACTGTATACCTTCCTCCAGTCCAAAAAAAAACACCATTTACAACTACTCTGTTTCTGTCACTCAGCCAACTTTGTATCTATGCTGCCACTGTTCCTTTTATTCTATGAGTTTCAATTTTCCTGGCAGGTCTATTATATGGCACTTTATCAAATGCCTTTTGGAAGTCCATGTCCACCACATCAACCGCATTACCCCCATTAATCCTCTCTGTTACCTCATCAAAAAACTCAAGAAAATTAGTTAGACATGATTAGCCTTTCACAAATCCCCGCTGGCTTTCCTTAATTAATCCTCATTTGTCTAAATGACTGTTAATTTTGACTTCTAAAAGCTTTCCCACCACCAAGGTTAAACGGACTGGCCTGTAGTTGCTGGGTTTATCCTTACACCCTGTCATGCAGACCTCCACCTGCCAACAATGAGGCATATTAATTTTGCCATATGAACATTGATTTTAAACTGTGGCTGGAGTGAAGAAATTACTTGTTTGAAGATCACCAGACACTGGGCTGGAAGGACATTTGCAAACTAAGAGATGTTGCTTGTGGAGACAAAGGGCTATTCTCTGCTCCAATTAACCCAAATGGATTTTGATCACCAGACAGTGAAGGTGTAAGGAAGCACATTCCAGGCCTTGCTAAGATGATACAATCCACAAAGTCAGGACTCGTTAAACCAGCTGGTCACATGATTAGCTGGCTGGTCCAGGTTTTTTTGAACTAGCCACAGGACAGTTTGAATTCAGAAGGCAGTGTGCAACTGAAACTGAAACAAGCAAGTCTCTCGCCTGGCTGTGTGTCTCTCTTGCACTTTCTCCCAAGCCACCGGACCCAAGGAAGACATGTAAACCTCAAGCGAGAAAAGACTCCTACATCAGAATAAGTTGAAGCATGAACTGGGCCCCAACGAATTGCAAGACTTACCGGCAACCAAAGACTCCACATTGAACTCAAAGGACTGTAACTACCAGATATTGCCTCAAACCTTTCTCCTTTATTCCTTCTACTTTTCTGTCTCTATCTGCGTGTGTGTTTATCGTGTATGCATGCTAGCGCGGTCGCGTCGCATATTCGTAATCATTAACTGGATTAGAGTTTAAGATTAATAAACTTCTACCTTTCTTGTTTAAATCTAAGGAAACCTGTTTGATTTCTTTGCCTTACAATTGGAGCAGTGAACAAGGATTCACTAAGGGGGAGCTAAAAACTCGGTGTTTTCAAATTAAACCCTGTTACGATTAAACCAGGCAATGGCTGAAAGGGAACCCCCCCAGACCCCTTCTCACCTGGTCGTAACAGAAATTTGGGGGCTAGCATCTGAGATTTGATCCACAGACAAATGGGAAATTGGAAGTGGGAAACCAAATTGATCCCAAACTCAAAAAGAGAAAAGATTTCAATACAGGTTTTCTTTGGTTGTGTGTGCTACAATACTAACATGTCTGCGACTGAAGCTAATAGCTCCCCAAGCCAGGGTGAAGTAACTTGGAATAAGTTAAAAGCCCTGTTTATGGAGGAGTTGAAGAAAATGGTTGAGCAGTGTGGGATCATTGTACATGGCAAGGCCAGGAAGTCTGAACTCCTAAGTCAAGTAGCCAACCATTTTTCCCTTGAATTGAAGAAGCAGAAACAGGGTTAGAAGTAGACTCTGACAGGGTATTGATAGTAAAGATACAATTGGAACAGAGGAAGCTGGAATTAGAAGACAGGGAAAGAGAAAGAGTGAGAGGGGAGAAAGAGAAAGAACCTTCCAGAAAGAATGCGAAGAGAGCTGAGATGACTTAACTAGGTGGTGACAGAGTAACCCCAGTGAAAGCATGGCCAATATGGAGGAGCGTAATTCAGGGCTGGGTACAGAATTGTTAAAACTTTCCCAACTGATCCCAAAATTTAATGAAGGAGACATGGAAGCATTTTTTGTGTCTTTTGAAAAACTGGCAAGGCAGTTAAAGTGGACAGCTGAGGCTTGGACTCTGCTGTTACAGAGTATATTGGTTGGAAAAACCCAGGAGGTTTATTCCCTGTTGCCAGATGAGAGTTCATCAAATTATGAACTGACAAAAAATGCTATCCTCAGGGCATATGAGTTAGTACTGGAAGTCCATTGCCAAAAGTTTAGAACCCTCCACAAGCAAGCTGATCAAACTTACCTGGAATTTGAGAAAAATAAGCAGCTGGCTTTTGACCAGTGGCTGAGGGCTCTTAAAGTACAGCTCAGCTATGAGAATCTCAGAGAAGTAATTTTGTTAGAGGAATTGAAAAACTCTCCCCCGCTCTCCATAAAGACACATGTGGAGGAACAAAAGGCTCATAAAGCCCGGCAGGCAGCAGTCCTGGCTGATGAGTTTGCTCTCATTTATAAGTCAGCTTCCCAGGGGAAAACCTTTCCTCATCACCCCCACAAATCCGAAAAGGACAGAGGGTGGGAAGATGAAAGAAGCTCAAGCAGTCCTGGGAGGGGAAGAAAAGCAGGAGACACAGGGGGCCCTCCTCCAGCCAAAAAGGAAGGTGGTATATGTAGGAGTGAGCCCCAGAGATCTGTGTGGTTCCATTGCAACAAAGCAGGGCATTTAAGCGCTTACAGCTGGAACTAAAGGGAAAACCTATAGGGAAAATCAGGGCACACCCGCTCAGTAAAGAAGGGACTGTTACGACCAGGGTGAAAAAGAGGTCTGGGATTCCCTTTCAGCTGGACTTACTGTAACAGGGTTTTATTTTTAAACACACTGGACTGAATTTGACTGGCCCTTCAATGCTGCAGTTCACGACGCGGCGGCCAGTAAAATGCTGCGGGGAGAGGCCTGCCTCGACCCACGACATTGAGAAGGGTCTGCCACATATTACCGGCTGCAGCGGGACCTCTGTGCGGCACCCACCACCACCCCACCCAGCCATGAGGCGGCAGGCCCTTCATCAGCACATGTAAATCAACATGTAAAATATTTGAATAAACTTATCTGCAGGCGGCGGCCGTCCCACTCCAATATTATGGCCGCCATTGGTGCTCCGCGCGCCTTGGGAACTCCATACAGAGTTCTGGGCGATAACCTGGTGGGGAGGGGGAAGTAATAAAACTTTCAGGGTGGGAGGGGTGGATGAGCGGGGATATCGATCTTTGTTGTTTGTGGGGATGGTGGGAAGGGGTTGAAGGGCAAAATATTGAAGGTTGAGGGGGAAAGTCCGGGTATGTGAACAATCAACTGATGGTCATTTCATTGCCTGGATTGACCATTGGTGAGGGAGGGGGGAAGGGCTTCCATCACTTGTCTTTCAATGTATTGAAAATCTTTTATTTTATACCTTTTAAAAATTAAACTTATTTGTGTGGGCTTAAAGCCCTTTAAAAATGGCGCTGGCGCCTGCGCGGTGGTGCCGGATGCCGTTGTCAGAGTCGTGGAGGCTGCCCACTCTACGTCATCGGGGCGGCTGCTCGGCCCCCTCTGTTTAAATGTGCCCCCACAAGTAATATTGCAGGGGCTCAGGGACGGCCCATCCGCCCGCGATGCACGCCGTTCTTAGAGTGTGACGTCGCGAAGTGTGGCGCACTCAGTAAATTCAGGCCACTGTGTTTTTAGCTCACTCTTGGTGAATCCTTGTTAACCACTTTCCAATTATAAGGCAAAGAAACCAGCAAAAACAGGCTCTCTCAGGTTTAAAGAAAAAAAGTTTATATTTATTAAACTTAAACTCTAATTCGGTTAACGCTTACGGATACACGCCATGCACCATGCTGACATACATATGCAATACACACATGCAAATACAGACAGAAAAGAGCAGAAGAAAAATAAAGTGGAAATGTTTGAGGCAGTATCTGCAGAGTTGTTGTTACGGTTCTTGGAGCTCACTTTCGAGTGCTTGATTGTAGGTAGATCTTGTTCTTCGTTGGAACCCAGTATTCTTCTTAAACCTCGTTTGCTGGAGGAGACCTTTCTCTCTTGGGGTTCATGTGGATCTGGAGTTCCGTGAGAAAGAGAGGGAGAGCCAGACAGGAGAGGTCTTCTTCAGTGCAGGAGCATACTGCAGTTTCTCTGTTCAAAACTCTTTGTACAATTCAGAAAAGTCAGGTTTCCAAGCAGGCTAGTCATGTGAACAGTTGGTCTGACCACCTCTGTTTGTGGATTTGGCCATCCGTCATCCTGAAATTTGAGCTCTCTCACCTTCAATGTCTGGTGCTCAAAGTCCAATGTGGGTAAACTGGACAAGGGAAGTAACTGTCTGTTAATGTGCAAATATCATTCCAGCCAAGGGCCTGGTGATTTATTTTTTTAAACAAGTCCTTTCTTCACTTCAGCAACAGTTTTCAAATCAATGTTCATATGACAAAATTAATGTGCCTCATTCTTGGCAGTTGAGGGGCGGGGGGGGGGGGGGGGCGGTGGGGGTGGGTTCTGCACGACAATATCTTGTGACTACAATAGGAAGAGCTATTCCTGGTTTATTTCACCTGGACTTACGATTGTGGAACACCTTATAAAGTTGGTTAGAGGGTTTGACAACGGAAGGTAACATGCTAAAGAGCCCCAAAGTAAGTTTAATATTTAAAGAAAAACTTTCATAGTGAGTCTTCAGACATGCAGGCTGTTGTTGTTTAGCCAGAAGACTCCAAGGATGGCTGTTCGTGCTCTGGTTTCTGGTACCAGGGCCAGTCAGAGGAGTGCCTTGTGCAGGGAAATGCTGGGGCTTAACTTGGGACAGGAAATTTTGATAAGTGTGGGTCTTACGGGCACAGTATCCTTTAGGTACTTTGGTCCTTTCCAATGCTGAGGCAGGAAAATTGAACCTTTTTGGACTGTGAGCAAAAATATCCACACTTTCAGAATATTAAAATACATTATAGCAAGGCTAAAAATTGCTCAGACGGTCCAAGAGACTGCCTGACCAATTTTAAAACCCGGCTTCATACTTTACTGTACTTTCGACAGTACTTGACTCCAGAGTTATGTCACTTTCATGCCACTGAATGTCTGAAATTCATTTGCATTGACATCAAAGTACCTGTCTTTAATTTTAAGCTTATTTTAAAGCTTCTGATCATGGGTGCTATCAACTTTTGAGTGAGACCTTTTAGAATCATACAGCATAGAAACAGGCCCTTCGGCCCACCGTGTCCATGTCGACCATAATGCCTACAAATTCCACCTGCCTGCATTAATACCATATCCCTCTATGCCTTGCTCGTTGAAGTACCTGTCCAGATGCCTCTTAAATGTTGCTATTGTTCCTGCCTCCACTACCTCCTCTGGCAGCTCATTCCAGATACCTACTATGCTTTGTGTGAAAAATTTACTCCTTTGATCCCCTTTAAACCTCCTCCCTCTCACCTTAAATCTATGCCCTCTAGGTTTGGTCACCCCTACCATGGGAAACAGACTCTGGCTATCTACCCTATCTATGCCTCTCATAATTTTATATACCTCTATCATGTCCCCTCTCAGCCTCCTTCGCTCAAGGGAAAACAGACCCAGCCTATCCAATCTCTCTTTATAACTCAAGCCCTCCAAACCAGGCAACATCCTTGTGAATCTTTTCTGCACCCTCTCTAGCTTAATCACATCTTTCCTGTAGTGTGGCAACCAGAACTGCACACAGTACTCCAAATGCGGCCGAACCAACGTTATGTACAACTGTAACATGACGTCCCAACTCTTGTACTCAATACCTCAGCCGATGAAGGCAAGCACGCCATACGCCTTCTTCACCACCCTGTCTACCTGTGTTGCCACTTTCAGGGAACTATGTACTTGCACCCCAAGGTCTCTCTGCTCAACAACACTCCCCAGGGCCCTGCCATTCATTGTATATGTCCTGCCCTGGTTTAACCTCCCAAAATGCATCACTTTGCACTTGTCTGCGTTAAATTACATTTGACAATCCCTTGCCCACTTTATCTATATCTTGTTGTAACCTCAGACAACCTTCTTCACTGTCCACGATACCACCAAGTTTGGTGTCATCTGCAAACTTATAATCACGCCCCCTACATTCACATTCAAGTCATTAATATATATGACATCAACAGAGGGCCCAGCACCGATCCCTGCGGCACACCACTGGTCACCGGCCTCCAATCTGAAAAACAACCCTCCACTACCACCCTCTGCCTCCTATCACCAAGCCAATTTTGTATCCAATTTGCTAGCTCACCCTGGATCCCACGTGTTCGAACTTTCTGGACCAGCCTACTATGTGGGACCTTGTCAAAGGCCTTGTTAAAGTCCATGTAGATAACGTCCATCGCCCTGCCCTCATCAATCCTCTTCGTCACCTTCTCGAAAAACTCAATCAAATTGACTCGCCAACTTTAAGGGCGTTTAAGTGGTCATTGGATAGACATATGGATGAAAATGGAATAGTTTAGGTCAGATGGTTTCACAGGTCGGAGCAACATCGGGGGCCGAAGGGCCTGTACTGCGCTGTAATGTTCTATGCTCTATAAATTCGTGAGACATGATTTCCCACACACAAAGCTATGCTGACTATCCCTAATCAGACCATGCCTTTCCAAATGCATATAAATCCTGTCCCTCAGAATCCCTTCCAGTAACTTTCCCACCACTGATGTAAGGCTCACCGGCCTGTAGTTCCCTGGCTTATCCCTGCTGCCCTTCTTAAATAAAGGCACAACATTAGCTATCCTCCAGTCTTCCGGTACCTCACCCGTGGCTAACGATGATACAAAAATCTCTGCCAGGGCCCCAGCAATCTCCTCCCTTGCTTCCCATAACATCCTAGGATACACCTGGTCAGGCCCTGGGGATTTATCCACCCTAATGCATTTCAAAAACTTCAACACCTCCTCCTTTGTAATGTTGATATGCTCCAAGATATCGCTGTTCCCTCCCTTGAACTCACTAGCTTTCATGACCTTCTCCATGGTAAATACAGATCAGAAGTATTCATTTAAGACCTCGCCCATGGATCCACACATAGATTACCACACTGATCCTTAAGGGGACCTACTCTCTCCCTTGCTACCCTTTTACTCTTAATATACTTATAGAATCTTTTAGGATTCTCCTTTATCTTACCTGCCAGGGAAATCTCATGGCCCCTTTCCGCCCTCCCAATTTCCTTCTTAAGTGTAGTCCTACATCCTCTATACTCCTCTAGGGAGGATCCCAGCTGCCTATACCTGACATATACCTCCTTCTTTGTCCTGACCAGACCCTCAATATCCCTTGTCAACCAAGGTTCCCTAAACTTGTCAGCCTTGCCTTTCCATCTAACAGGAACATGCCGGCCCTGAACTCCTCCTATCTTACTTTTAAAAGCCTCCCACTTGCCAGACGCCCCTTTACCTGCAAATAGCCTCTCCCATTCAACTTCTGAGAGTTCCTGTCTGATGCCATCGAAATTAACCTTCCCCAATTTAGGACTTCAACCTGTGGACTAGTCCTATCCTTTTCCATAACTATCTTGAAGCTAATAGAGTATGGTCACTGGTCCCAAAGTGCTCCCCCACTGACACATCAACCACCTGCCCATCCTCATTTCCTAAAAGGAGGTTGAGTGTAGCCCCTTCTCTAGTAGGGCCATCCACATACTGCTTCAGAAAACTGGCCTGGACACACTTAACAAATTCTTCCCCATCTGATCCCTTAGCACTAAGGCAGTCCCAGTCAATATTAGGGAAGTTAAAATCACCTACTATTACAACCCTATAATTCCTACACCTATCTGTGATTTCCATACCTATATGCTCCTCCACTTCCCTCTGACTATTGGGGGGCCTATAGTATAATCCCATCAAAGTGATCACCCCTTTCTTATTTCTAAGTTCTACCCATATGGCCTCGCCAGACATTCCCCCCGGGATATCCTCTCTAAGTACTGCCGTGATGTCCTCCCTAATCAATAGTGCAACTCCCCCTCCTCACCCCCTCCTTGGCACACTCCTTCAAAAGTTAACAATCTTCAGACCCATTTTTCCAATATCCACCTAGCTATATTTATTTTGAAACCCCCTATTTAATGAAATACACTGTTATTGCACTTAATATTAGGCCACAAAGCTTTACAATCAAGGGCACAATTAACAATTACAACTGCAAAGTGGCAAGCGGAGAATTTGAAAATGCACCCTTGGAATAATAAATAGCACTCATATAAGTAGATGATAGCACTGAAAGATTTTATTAACACAAGAAACATTTATAAAAATAATGACTTCTTAACGATCAAACACAAGCTCTCTTTTACATCAATAATTATAGATTATAGTACTGCATTGTAACACGCCTTCAAAAATACAATTCATTAAAAAGTGGTTATATTTGTTAACACGCTGCACAAGTCACTGTGTCAAAAAATGGATTAATTGTTCCTACAAAACACATTCACCAATATAGTGCAATCTCATGTAAACTAAAGATTCAACAGAAAGCTGTATTTTAATGTTAAAAATGGTTGGAAAATACATCTGATGTGATAACTTATGTAATGTTTAAGTGAAAGAATTTCTTTCGCCTTCATTTTTCTTCACCTCTCTGCATTGTTTCTGCATTGGGAGGGTAAGAAAACAGGTTGTCAACCTCTTGTATGATTTCCAACAACCATGTAAATTTGTGGCTCATCCAACCGAAAGCAGATGGACAGCAAGATGAGGTGGACAGAAGGCATATTTTCTGCTGTAATATACCCTGTGGCCGGTTAACACCTGTCATACTGATTCTCCTGCAGTGTGTCACTCGTCTTGAGAAGATTTAGATCACAATGCTGTGAAAGAAATGTCTTAATTCCATCACTTTTTTACCAGGTTTCTCAGATGTATCAGAAATTTTAAAAGGAACAAGAAAAGTTTTGGAATTCTGAAAACAAATAAAAGCCTACAAAGTCTAATTCTGCAGTATTCTTGTTAATTTTTAAAAAGGTTTTCTTTCAGTGTCTACTTCCTTGCAATAGGAACATAAGCCCCTATGCTCAAACAGTCCAGAGGATAACCTCTGACCATAGTCCCTCCTATCATCCACCTCCCAATCAGATTTCCTTCCCTTCATCTAATTAGGAAAAGCAAATTTGCTAATTTTCAATCTCCAAGTCAAGAGCTCACTGGTCAGCGTTGTTGTAGATAAGCAATACTAACACTACAAAGGTAATTGACAAAACTATCCTCTCCTTCCTTTTCAAATTAGTCACTTCACTGGCTCATATAAAAGGCTGAATAAACAACAAAAAATGTCAGGTCAAAGAGACAACTCTGAACTAGTTTACTATGTGGCCTTTGAGAGGAAGGGCAACAACATAAATGACAACATATAAGATAAATCTTACGATTTTCTAGCTTGGAACATTATAGATTTCTTACGGGACTCAATTAGGTGCCAGAATTAAAAATATTTGCTCTTACAGACATTTACCTTGTGGATTAACTTTAAAAAGAGCACACTCTAAAAGCCTTCTTCAATGCATCAATGATTTCACAAGGGTGGACAAATGATCATAACACTCCTCTTTCTTCCAATAAAAAACAAACATATAGCTTGTTCATTTCAACACCCATTGCTAGTGCATTTGTTGGATTAAAATCAGCATCCTATTAAATTATAGATTGATTATTTTGCCAGGCCATACATTTTAAGACTCGCACACATCTTCCGGGGGGGGGGGGGGCGGTGCTGGGAACACATTAAGTTGATCAAGTAAGTAAAATTAATGATTATTTGTACAGATCCACAATTATAAACAAGGTTTTTTTTGCTTAATGCAAATAGCACTCTAGGAAAATGGTAGCTGTCAGCAATATGGTATGTAGTATCTTGATTTGGAGAACAGATTGCAGTTTAACACTCTACAAGCTACACAGATTTCCAAAATACATTGCAGTAACAGTTGAACAATACATTATTTTACAGAGTATTTCAAAACATGGAACATGTTTTATGCAAAATGGATCCAGAAGACTGTTGTTTAAGTATCTGTACTGGTTACTTCCACTGAAAGCAAGGCTAGTACAAGTGGATGCATAAAAAGTTTGGGAACAGAATCTAGTTTTCCTGTCCTTCTTCATTCGCATTGTTTTTAATGACAAGTAACTTAGAAATCATTTTGGTGGCAATATCCTATTAGCACTATGTACAAATATTTACTGATAATAGGAAAGGAAGGTTCTATTTTTGCAGTTCAAAATAAATCTCTTAACTTTATCTAAACATTTAAACCTGCTTTGAGAGAGTTTAAGGTTACTGGCAATTTAAAGATGTCATGTAAATGTCAACATTTACTCTTATCACTACATTTAAAGTCATTATAACGTGACTTGTGGGTCATCTAAATACCAATGCACTTGATTTTGAATTTCCCAGAAATCAATTTCAGTTTATTTCTTCATAAACCTGCAGTTGCACTATCACAGTCTTAATTCTCTTGTGTGAGCAGTAACAGACATTAAATACATGGAGAATAAGATTACTATTCACATGGACAATAGCTGTCAGGCAAGAAAAAACCCACCTGAACTACAACAGCATGGATTGTAAACAAAACAGATATCAGGAAGTGATCTGAAATTGGATTACTGCTTTGTCTTCATTCAGAGGTATCCTTGATTCTGCATTTAAGTAATTGCCTACAATTTGAGGACTCCCATGGAAAATTGGACAATTTACACCTGAGCATTATATAGATCAGAGGTTGGCCAAAACATATATTAAAGAATATTTCACATTTTTCTCATTTATTGTGCAAATAAGCTGATATTCAGTGAAAACGAAATTCTTTTTAAAGCACACATACAGAAATATATAGATCTGATAAGTAAATCCCTGATTTAAACTATAACAAAAACAGAAAATTCTGGAAATACTCAGCAGGTCAGGCAGCATCTGTGGAAAGAGAAACAGAGGCCGGAATTTTATGCCACCCCAACGAGCGGGATGGTGGCGGGGCGGTGGGTGCGTAAAATGAGTGGGAGGCTTTCCCAACCCACTCCCACCTCTGCCGCCCTTTACGTAGGCCGGGGGGGGGGGGTGGGGAAAGGGGTCTGCTCTGGAGGGCCGGCCCCACCACCCCAACTATGCCCAGCATCCAATACGCCCCCCTTCCACCGAACCGACCATCCTTGCCTTGCCGGGGTCCGACCGATTACCCCTGGTGAGGCAACCAAAACTTACCTTTCCTCCTGGCTCCACGTCTTCTTCTATCTTCGGCTGGGTTGCAGTCCCAGCAGTGGCCACCACTCTCGGCTCAATGAGGTGGGACTTTCTCCCTCAAGCGGGTGGAAGTCCGCCTCAGAAAAATTAAAGCCTGGGGACCTGTAAAATACGGAACGGATCTCCAGGCGAGGCAGAGTCCGGCTCCCATCCGCCCGCTGTAAAATTCCGGCCAGAGTTAATGTTTCAGGTCAATGACCTGTTATCATCGACTTGAAACATTAACTCTATTTCTCTCTGCACAGATGCTGCCTGACTTGCTGAGTATTTCCAGTATTTTCTGGTTGCATTTCAGATTTCCAGCATCCGCAGTATTTTGCTCCTGATTTAAGCTATTCTTTTAAAGCCAAAGTTTGTTCCTGACACAGCAAGTGCTAATATAACTATAATTTTATACAGCAGTCAGGTTTTAAGCAACTCTTATCCACTGCAAAACACATTTTCACTAATAATCAAAATGGGGAGGGGAATCAAAATACAAACTATCTTCTTTTTAAATATTAGCTAAATACTTTCCAAAAGAACATTTCAGCTTGTTCTACGAAAACATATCAAGTCTTTAATTCAAATTCCTTGTCGTCTAATCCTGTACCAGATTTTATATCTGCATTAAAATAAAGAAAATTAAACTTAGTTATTTTGAAGCACTAACAAGAAAAATATATCATGCATAAATTTATTTTTCTAGCAATTTTCCATCCCATAGCATGGCTAAAAGATGTTTGTACAGGGATAATGTGATATGTGAAATACTGTATCAGTAATGTGAGAAATATCAGTGTAGTGACATTTCCAAATTCCAAGATTTCCCTCAAAGGTTGTTTAAAAGTCTGCTATATACATCAAAACATCTCACCTTCAGCACTGTAATGTGCACTGAAAGTTTTAATTTGTAGTAGGAGCTCCACTTTTGAGACCCATTGCTCAGTGAGCAATGTAAATATCAGAATGCAAAACAAATTTTAAATGCAAGCTTTGCAACAAAGCACCCCTGTCTTCTGTCCAAAGATCCTTTATATAAACTCTGCTTTACACCCATTCCACTAAAGTCAGCTGCTCTATAACGGAGAGGTATAAAACCTTGTGGCATTTAAAAAATATGTTTGGCGAAGAAAAAGATTCCTTACCTAGTTTGAAATTTTACTCATTTTTACTGGAGCAATTTGGAGTCGGAATACAGCTGAGGACAGATCTGTTGTTCATCTTACATTACCTTTATATACTTACTGAGTTATTAGAAAGACACCTGTTTGGTTCCTTGCAAGCCTCCACTTTAACTCATTCACTTTATTTCGTCATCACTAATTTAGTTGCGAGAGCCCAGATCCACTCTGCATGATTGCAATAATTACACCTTTTGGCACCTCCCCAGGATGAGGGACCGTCGTGGGAATGCTGCCAAATGGTGAAGGAATTAAGCTTCGAGTTAAGATTCATTTTGTTAAATCTCAGAAACCAAAAACAGACAAGAGAGCTAATTAATAATTTGGGCAATGAGAAACAGCAAGGTTGGTCACTGGGTGTAACTCTTCTTAATTGACACGTTTGGGAAGTTGGCACTGAGTTCTTGCACCACTCGACTATCAATCTGGGAACAGAAGGAAACGTCTAGCAGACAGAGCTCCTTGCAGTACTGTAGCAGCTTTCGTAGGGCCCCAGGGCTCACCATTCGTGTTCCTATAGGAAAATTTGGGAAGGAAAATAAGTCACAGGTTAAATAATCTTGAGGAGTTATTTGATGTGCAAAAAATAAGGCCAGTATAATGTCTGGAACTAGAATCTGCAACAACATTTATTTATTGATGAGAAAATTAGTGTTCTGGCAAAACCATGATGGAGCAATTAACTCCTGAGAGGTTACAGGAACATAGGAACTGGAGTACATCATTCAGCCCCTTGAGCCTGTACCACCATTCAACTAGATCAGGGCTGATCTGTATCTTTACTCCATCTACCTACCTGGGTTCCGTTACTCTTAATTCTGTAATTCTTGCCTAACAACAATCTATTTGCCTCAGTTTTTAAATTTTCAATTGACCTAGTCTCAATAGATGTTTAGGGGAGATACCAGATTTCCACTACCCTCTGCATGAATAAGTGCTTTCTGACGTCACCCCTGAATGGCCTAGCTCTAATTTAAGGTTAGGCTCCCTTGTTCTGGACTCCTCCATCAGAGGAAGTAGCTTCTCTCAATCTACCCCACCAAATCCTTTAATCATCAATCAGATCACCCCTTAACCTTCTATATTCAAGGGAATACAAGCCTAGTCTATGCAACCCTTTTAGCTTAAATTTTAATTTTTTAAAAATCTCAACAGAAAATGCCATTCAGGGCGAACACTCAAACGGTTCATTAATCACCAGCCCAGCACCTGGATAGCGTACTGCAATGAGTATCGCTAAATAATGACAATCGTATCCATCTTCTTCTTCTTTGGCATCCTTGTCTCGGGAGACAATGGGTAAGCGCCTGGAGGTGGTCAGTGGTTTGTGGAGCAGTGCCTGGAGTGGCTATAAAGGCCAATTCTAGAGTGACAGACTCTTCCACAGGTGCTGCAGAAAAAAAAAATTGGTTGTCGGGGCTGTTACACAGTTGGCTCTCCCCTTGCGTTTGTCTTTTTTCCTGCCAACTGCTAAGTCTCTTCGACTCGCCATACTTTAGTCCTGCCTTTATGGCTGCCCGCCAGCTCTGGCGATCGCTGGCAACTGACTACCACGACTTGTGATCAATGTCACAGGACGTCATGTCGCGTTTGCAGACGTCTTTAAAGTGGAGACATGGATGGATGGTGGGTCTGATACCAGTGGCGAGCTCGCTGTACAATGTGTCTTTGGGGATCCTGCCATCTTCCATGCGGCTCACATGGCCAAGCCATCTCAAGCGCCGCTGACTCAGTAGTGTGTATAAGCTGGGGATGTTGGCCGCCTCGAGGACTTCTGTGTTGGAGATACGGTCCTGCCACCTGATGCCAAGGATTCTCCGGAGGCAGCGAAGATGGAATGAATTGAGACGTCGCTCTTGGCTGACATACATTGTCCAGGCCTCGCTGCCGTAGAGCAAGGTACTGAGGACACAGGCTTGATACACTCGGAACTTTGTGTTCCGTGTCAGTGTGCCATTTTCCCACACTCTCTTGGCCAGTCTGGACATAGCAGTGGAAGCCTTTCCCATGCGCTTGTTGATTTCTGCATCGAGAGACAGGTTACTGGTGCTAGTTGAGCCTAGGTAGGTGAACTCTTGAACCACTTCCAGAGCGTGGTCGCCGATATTGATGGATGGAGCATTTCTGACGTCCTGTCCCATGATGTTCGTTTTCTTGAGGCTGATGGTTAGGCCAAATTCGTTGCAGGCAGCCGCAAACCTGTCGATGAGACTCTGCAGACACTCTTCAGTGTGAGATGTTAATGCAGCATCATCAGCAAAGAAGAGTTCCCTGATGAGGACTTTCCGTACTTTGGTCTTCGCTCTTAGACGGGCAAGGTTGAACAACCTGCCATCTGATCTTGTGTGGAGGAAAATTCCTTCTTCTGAAGACTTGAACGCGTGTGAGAGCAGCAGGGAGAAGAAATTCCCAAACAGTGTAGGTGCGAGAACACAGCCCTGTTTCACACCACTCAGGATAAGAAAGGGGTCTGATGAGGCGCCGCTATGCTGAATTGTGCCTTTTATATTGTCATGGAATGAGGTGATGATACTTAGTAGCTTTGGTGGACATCCGATCTTTTCTAGCAGTCTGAAGAGAACACGTCTGCTGACGAGGTCAAAGGCTTTGGTGAGATCAATGGAAGCAATGTAGAGGGGCATCTGTTGTTCGCGGCATTTCTCCTGTAGCTGACGAAGGGAGAACAGCATGTCAATGGTCGATCTCTCTGCTTGAAAACCACACTGTGCCTCAGGGTAGACACACTCGGCCAGCTTCTGGAGCCTGTTTAAAGCGACTCGAGCGAAGACTTTCCCCACTATGCTGAGCAGGGAGATTCCACGGTAGTTGTTGCAGTGACCGCGGTCACCTTTGTTTTTATAGAGGGTGATGATACTGGCATCACGCATGTCCTGTGGTACTGCTCCCTCGTCCCAGCACAGGCAAAGCAGGTCGTAGAGTGCTGAGAGTATGGAAAATAATCAAGAGTGCTAAGCCTGCCATACTCTCAGCAATCGTATCCTACTTAAGAGCATAGCCTGCTGGCTGAACTTGCTTTCCAAACCTAAGATAAAGCAGCAGGATGCAGGTACAAAACTGTTCATATCCTTCTGGATTAATTTTATCTGTTAAGGATTCTGAACTTTAAAATGTGTTCTTTAAATCAGATTACATGACTAGAAATGGCAGGAACTATCACATCATGGCCTGGACAGCCGAGCCTAACAGAGCAATCTAAAAATATTAGTACACGCTTCATTCAATTTTTTCAAAACTCGATAAACCACCTTCTTCCACCAGACTTTGGTGGAAGCCACCAGACTGAAAGCACTAACCGGTTTCCTGAGAATATTTCAAATACTACAAATTGATCTCCTGTGGCATTGCACACAGGGAACCAAGAGAAAGTGCAGTCTTCAGGTAAAGTTGGATTCCCGTCATGGCGCTAAATGGACCAGGGCATGCAGACATGCTTCAGTCCCCATTTTAAGATCATACATTTAATTCTTATTTTTCCATTTCAATTATAGATTCTTATGAACATATTTATAATGGCAACTGCCTACGTAATGTGGTTACAATCTGACAATATTCCACCAGCGATTCCAGCCCTGCAACACCTTCACTAGGGGGTTCACTAGGGGTTCCCAATATAAATGTGGCCATAGGAATTCATGATGGAAAAAATGTTCACAGGAAGCAAAATAAAAACAGAAAATGCAGGAAATACTCAGCAGGTCAGGCAGAACTCAGTTCTGATGAAAGGTCACAGACCTGAAACGTTAACTCTACTTCTCTCTCCACAGATGCTGCCTGACCTGCTGAGTATTTCCAGCACTTTCTGTTTTTATTTCAGATTTCCAGCATCTGCAGTATTTTATTTCACAGGAATCACATGCATATGTAAGATTTTTTTAATATATTATAGATATCAATGAACTCAGTCTAGGTAGAGGGATAGAAAAATAAAAATGCTATAATTGGCCTCCGTGCTTCTTGATAGGGAGAGTAAAAAGAAAATTAGCAAGAGCTCTTGCTCGTGATTCTTATTGAGTGATCTCTGCTGGAGAATGTGAGTGTTGAAGGAAGAACAGGATCAGGCTTGGCTATGATGCTCCTTACAATAAAATCATCCATCAATATTCTCTGCCTGAATTCAGGCATGAAGAACAATCACTTGGGTGAAGTACTGGAGGGCTGCTCCTACCTGTGAAACTGCATGCCAGCAACAGAAGATAGAAAGGGAAGGAACAATAATAAATCTGTGGGAAATGTACATACCAAGAACCTCTGTGCTTCAAAACAAAAGAATCAAAGTATGTACACAAGTCAAAATCTTTTTTTTTTTTTTAAAAGTTACTCTTGTTAGTTGGTTCAAAATACTGGCTAGGCTTTAGTTACTGAATTTGGTGGCACCCTAATAAAGCCTGCTGAGAAGCTGGTGCTTATCGATGTCTCAGATTCCTGCATGCCTTTATTTGAAGCTTCAGAAAAGGAAGGTGCTCGTCAAATTTAACATCCAGCAGTATTTTTATTTTCATTTTTCCAACTGAATAGATATTTCTGGTAAGTACATTTTCCACACATCTATCATTTTGTTCTCCCCTCTCTGATTCCACAGGTGCCAGAAGCCTTTGGGGATCTTGCCCAAGTGGCCTATTTTCACGAGTACATCACAGTCAAGCCTGATCATGTCCTAAACAGATGTCAGCATGCAAGTTTTCCAGCAGGGGTCACTAGATAGTGACAAGGACCAGGAACCCTGCTGATTGTACCTCGTTCTCGCCAGAGGCACTGAAGACAACTGTACTGTTTCAACTGCTACCCTGCTAAAATCAACAGATTTAGCAGAGACCAAGAGTGGACGTGGAATTTTCTGGCTTGCTTGGCTCAGCATGGCATAGGTAGTTGCTTTTGTCACTAGGCCATTGAGGGAACCCAACCACACATTTACAACTGACATTTCACCACAATAGATGAGTTCAGTTCACATCAGTGATAACTAGATTTTTACTGTTGGTTGATTATGGAGACGCCAAAAACCCAGGCCCAATCATGCTTTAGGAGAACGACTGCTTGACATCCAGGAAGAAAAGCTATGCCAATCTTCAATTTCTCTGGTAGACAAGTAAACTGGTGAGATTCACTAACAATGGCAGAGTGCATCTAATCTGATGAAATATTTGTCTGCTTAGAGTTGTGGAAGGAACTTACACTTAGAGAGATTTGAGGGAATGTTCTAACTGCACATCCATGAAAACCAAATTTGTTTCCAGTACCAAGCCTAACAAATAATCTCATCCACCAGCTTCCAAGATTCTTTATTAAAATGGGATACTGGGAAACTGTTGGGCATCCTCTCATGATTATTAGTTTGCTTAACTCAGAAATGCTTTGAATCAGAAATTCACAAGATGTTGGTTAAATGCTATTTCCCTGTTAGATAAATAATTGTAAACTGCAAAGGTGGAAGAAATGCTATGTAAGTGAAATGATTATGAAACATGTTGGATATATTGAATAAGCAAGAATTTATAAAGTAAGCTGATGCCAGACAGGGTTTGGTTGTTTTACTTTCTTTTCATTTTTAAAAATAAATTACACTGTACACCCTGTTTGACAATTTTGGTGATGCTTGAATGTTCTGGATTATTATTCAACAGAAACATAACGGCGTAATGTTTACTAAGAAAATTAAGGGGCGAGCCCAGGGCAACAATGCAAATGACCAGTAAAGTTGGAAAAAAGTAGAGGGGAAAATTAAGGAAATGAGGAAGTAGTGTATAGGTGATGCCAATTTCTGGCTTTAAGAGTCTGAAAATTTAAGGGAAAGGAAAGGTTAGACGATGTATAGAATTTTCAGAACATGAGAAAAAATGAGTTGGCCTTCAAGACAGTGCAACAAGTCTTCTTTTCATAAAGTGAGGACACAAGTAGGACAGCAAGAAGACAGAAAAGGAAAGAGAAGAAAACCCACTTTGAAATTGATTGCAAAACAAGTGTTACCAGTGGGGCAGAACCACAAATGAGGAAGTTTCTGTCATTGAATGTTTCTTAAACCTCATGATTTGTTTATTGATGCCTTCCAAAATTTAAAGGTTTCAATACCATAATCTCAGAAAGCATCATAATACATTTCCACAACTACAAAAATGGTCTTAACAGGATGCATACTATGACCCATGTGAACACAGGGGAATAACAAGTAAGGAACGGACAATCCACAACATCACAAATAACCTTTCGGTTGCCCTGCAATGAAATATGCGCTTGTCTTTGGATAGAGTATCGATATCTGATGAACAGCATCTTGCATTTAGATTACTGACAAGATAGTGCACAAGATGAAGATGTTGGTAAGCACATACAAAATGCAATGTTTCCCAAATGATTTGCTTTGTATCTTTTTAAAGTATAGAATAATTTTAATTTAGCAGTTCAATGTAATCATATGTAAAGTCTGAAATGTTAAGTAAATTCTCTTGCACCTTTGTTTAAATATTTTACAAACTACCAAAAATAAAAATATAATCACTGCATTTGTATCAATACTTTTGCATGATAAAATGTTTACTTTTCTATTTCTTAATGCTACCACCAATAGAACTGAAAAAAAGCAACTAATGAATCTTAGAATCTGTAAAATAAAAAGCAATTCTATTTGCAGCAATATTGAGAAGTTAGTAGGCTAAAAATCTGTGCTACATAGAATACGTTGATTCCCCGGGGGCAGGCAGCGATGTAGCTGCTACCTGCATGGGCCACACAGTGTTCCTCATTAACATCACTGAGGAAAGATGCTTTGAAGCAGCGCTACACAAACACATTTTTAGCCCAGTGTGTTTATTTCCATTCATCCGTCACCTCTGACAGATTTCTAAAATCTTCTACCGGAATACCTCTTCTGCAACAGGGATTTTGAGAAAGTTTCTCTCTTTCTGGTAACAGTTATTCTGCTGCTAGCTAAATTTGCTGTTCATGAAAAACATTTACAATTCCCTTCCTGTTAAATATGACAAGCACTATTCAATTATAATCACAAATTATTAATAATTTTGAAAGATACGCATATGAATAATTCAAAATATTTCCAATCCATTTAGCTCAAAATCTACATTTTTCTTAAGGCAGAATCGTAATTTGTCTTTATTTTACCAATCAAAATACTTGCTGCATTAAATCCTCACATAAAGAGAATGAGAAAATAGATAAAACTATGGATTACACCCAACCAAACCTCTCTCTTTCTCTCTGTCTCACACACACTCAAAATGCTATTAGCATACGCACAGACGCATCAAACAACCCCAAACTGGTATTAACACATGCATGCAGACAGGCAAATACATTGACCTCATATTGCTATTAATGTGCACAGGCACACACAAACTGAACAAACCCTGCTACTAACAAATTTACGGAAATAATTTATTGGCTCTTTCAAGCATAACAGAACTGAAATAAAGTACACTGTTACAAATGCAAATCATATTAAATTTTATAACCATCCATTCATTTAGATTTTTGGAAGTTTTGTTGAACACACTGAAGAAGTTAACTACAGGTATAGTATATTAACAATAGCAAATGATTCAGAATTTATTCGAGATATTTGTTAATAAAGAATGGCTTGTAACAAGGTGAGAAAATCTCAAAATCAGGTGGCCGTTGTGAAAAATCTGAACTGCGTCAATTAAGTACTAAACAATTGGAAGGACAAAGTAGTGCTGTCTTAATGTACCATGCCACTAAATAGTAAGACTTGGGTATGCATCTCAAAATATGTCCTATCAATGGGGAGAAACCAACTGGAGGGCTAGGTGCTTATACAAGAAATACAGAGATGCTAAGAGGTTTCAGGGTGATTTGGACAAGTTGAGTGAGTGGGCTAATGCATGGCAGATGCAGTATAATGTGGATAAATGTAAAGTTAACCACTTCGGTAGCAAAAACAGGAAGGCAGATTATTATCTGAACGGGTATAAACTAAGAGAGGGGAATATGCAGCGAGACCTGGGTGTTCTCGTACACCAGTCGCTGAAGGTAAGCATGTAGGTGCAACAGGCGGTAAAAAAGGCAAATGGTATGTTGGTCTTCATAGCGAGAGGATTCGAGTACTGGAGCAGGGATGTCTTGCTGCAATTATGCAGGGCCTTGGTGAGGCCACACCTGGAATATTGTGTGCAGATTTGGTCTCCTTATCCAAGGATGTTCTTGCTATAGAGGGAGTGCAGTGAAGGTTTACCAGACTGATTCCTGGGATGGCGGGACCGACGTATGAGGAGAGATTGAGTCGGTTAGGATTATATTCACTGGAGTTCAGAAGAGTGCGGGGGGGACCTCATAGAAACCTATAAAATTCTAACAGGACTTGACAGGGTAGATGCAGGAAGGATGTTCCCAATGGTGGGGGAGTCCAGAACCAGGGGTCATAGTCTAAGGATACAGGGTAAACCTTTCAGGACTGAGACAAGGAGAAATTTCTTCACCCAGAGAGTGGCGATCCTGTGGAATTCGCTACAACAGAAAGCAGTTGAGGCCAAAATATTGTATGTTTTCAAGAAGGAGTTAGATATAGTTCTTGGGTCTAAAGGGATCAAAGGGTATGGGGCGAAAGCAGGAACAGGCTACTAAGTGGGATGATCAGTCATGATCATAATGAATGGCGGAGCAGGCTCGAAGGGCCGAATGGCCTACTCCTGCTCCTATTTTCCATGTCTCTATGTTTAATATAATACAAAAATTAGAGGGCAAGATCCAGGGATGAGGGATTACAGTTCTGTGGATGGACTGGAGAAGCTGGGGTTGTTCTCCCCTGAGTAGAGAAGGCTAAGAGAAGATTTGACAGAGGTGTTTAAAATCATGAAGGGTTTCGAGAGGGTAAATAAAGAGAGACTGTTTCCAATGACTGGTCAATAACCAGAGGGCACAGATTTAAGGTGATTGACAGTAGAACTACAGCTGGCAGGAGGAAAATAATTTTTTTTAATGCAACAAGTGATTAGGATTTGGGATCCACTGCCTGATAGGGTAGTGGACACAGATTCAATAGTAGCATTCAAAAGTTAACTGGATAAATACTTGAAGGAGAAAGAATTGCAGGGAGTGGGGCCTGGGACTAACTGGATTGCTCTTTGAAAGAACAGGCACAGACTCGATGGGCCAAATGGCTTCCGTCTGTGCTATATGTGTGGACTCGATGGGCATTCTGAGCTATATTGTTCCATGTCTCTATGATGAACTTGGGCACTATGATGCACTTTCCTGCAGCCAGCTAAAGAGTGGGATTCTCAAGGGGTTGGAAGGCAAATGTCTGCTCTTTGTTTTATTTGGTTAATGGTCCAGGGATAGATTACAGAAGGGATGCGGTAAGAAAAAGATTAATGTATAAATTCACAGAACTGTAAAAAGGCTAGTGATACTTAAAAACTAGAGTTGAGATCCTGACTAAACTGAACTGCGACACACAACTGTCCCGCAGTCAAACTATTCATTAATTGGTTGGTTTCTTTGCTATATATAACTTTCTAGTGCCTGGCTGGAAGGGATTTTGGCTACATAAATTTTAGAGCTGGTAAAGTAGCTCGAGAAATTTAAAGTTAAGTTCGTGCCACCACTGTAAGGTTCATATTCGTATATATGACTGCACTGCCTTTTTTGGTACATTTGAGAGTAATCTTACAAAGCTGTGCTTCTGGTGAGAGGCCTTGTCCACTGAAGTACATATTGCAAAGGCTAAGTATTTAATAAATGGCCTGAAAATTGTGGGCAGTGTATGCACCTGGTGGGTGAACCTCCCCTCCCCAGGGAACATGAGCTCATAAAATTACCCATGTATGGGTACAGCTAAGGAACAGCAAACAATACAGGACTCTGGAAGGAACTGTAAAGACCTCCAAATAGTGGTGATGCAGTGGACATGATAACACAGATTGTGCAGCAAGTGTTTGATCTATCCTTTTTAGGTCCAAAATGGATGACCTGAGTGCTTTCTAAATGGTAAAAAGTTGGAAACAGTAGAGGTCCAAAGAGACTCGGAGGTCCATGTACATAAATCATTAAAATATCATGGACAGGTACAGAGGATGATCAAAAAGGCTAATGGAATGCTGGCCTTTATATCTAGAGGACTAGAATACAAGGGGGGAGAAGTCATACCACAGCTCTACAAAGCCATAGTCAGACCACACCTGAAGTACTGAGAACAGTTCTGGACACCACACCTTAAAAAAGACGATTTGCCCTTAGAGGGGGTGCAGCGATCGTTCAGCAGAATAAAGCTGGACTCCAAGGGTTAAATTACAAGGAGAGATTACAAACTATTCCCTGGAATTTCGAAGGTTAAGGTGTGATTTAATCAAAGTTTTCAAGATATAAAGGAGAACTGATAGGGTAGATAGAAACTATTTCCGCAAGTTGAAGAATCGAGGAAACGTAGCCTGAAAGTCAAAGCCAGACCCTCCAGGAATGAAGTTAGGAAACACTCCTACAAGCAAAGGGCAGAAGAAGTTTGGAACTCCTTTCCATAAATGACCGTTGATGCAAGGTCAATTGTTAATTTTGAAATTGATAGATTTTTGTTAACCAAAGGTATTAAGGGATATTGAGCGAAGGCAGCTTTATGGAGTTAGGTCACAGTTCAGCCATGATCTTATTGAATGGCAGAACAGGCTCAAGGGGCTTAATGGCCTACTCCTGTTCCTATGTACATTCAGCCCAACTGACCTACGTTTATGCTCCACATGAGCCTTCGCCACTCTTCTTCATCTAACCCCAATCAGTAATTCCTTCTATCTCTTTCTCCCTCATGTGCTTATCTAACTTATACTTAAAAGCATCTATACTATTACATTTAATTATATTAAATCTATACTATTCACCTCAACTGGTCCTTGTAGTAGCAAGTTCTGCATTCTTACCACTCTTTGGAGAGGCATCTCTTGAATTGCCTATTGGATTTATTGGTAACTATCATACTTATGGACCCTAATTTTGGCCTCCCTCCCCCACAAAGGAAAACATCTTCTCTATTATTAGAGATCCTATTAAACCCCTTCATAATATTAAAGACCTAAGCCTTTGCTTTTCTAGATGTATAGATATGGAAAAGAGAGAAGCATGTAGAAAAAAATGATATGGTTATAATGGGAGATTTTAATTTTCACAGATTGGGAGCATCAGAACAGCTTAAGTAGCAAAGGCAATGAACTTCTTGAATGTATTCAGGTCATTTTTCTAAACAATATTTTTTGGAACCAACAAAGGAACAGGGCAATACTGGATTTAGTGATGAGCAACAAACCAGAATTAGTTAACAATGTGACAGGGAGAGAAAACCTTGCAAAGAGTGACCATAATATGATTGAATCTCATATCAGATTTGAGAGGGAGAGTCACAAATCAAGGGCTGGATTTCAAAAGCCCAGTGGGAGCGGGACTAAGTGCGCACGAGATTGGAAGATCGCGTTCTCGGAGGTTGGCACTGGGTCTCGCTGCCTCTGGAACACAAAGTAATTTTTAAAGGGATGCCGGGAAGTGCGAATGCCTCCAATTAATTGTCTGTTGAACTCACTGACAAACTCATCAAGAAGCTGGTCAGGAGCAGTTTGTGAGTTTCAATAGAAGAGCAGGGGGAAAATGCCATGTCTGGAAGATGGCAGGGTGTAGAAGCCGTGAACAATGCAGAGTGTCATGAGGGCTATTGGAAAGGCTGATTAACATAAAGCAGAAGCCCAGAATAAAGGTCAGCTGCTCCAAATGTGTCATAGAGTAGCCATTGCTGGAGCTGAAAGACTTGCAATTCTCAGTGGTGAGTAGTAGGAATCTGGAGAGGGACGTAACTTGGGCAGCTGGGGGTGGCAGGGGAAGGCCTGGTGAGCAAACGTGCGCCAGTTGAGGGAGGTCAGATGGGAACAGACTACTCTGACATTGGATAGACCAGCCAGGATAAACTTCAGCAAATGCATCCTCCTGGACAGGAGGAGGCCAGAGGAGCATAGTGGATTCTGCAAGAGGAGAAATGTGCGCCCAAACCTCCCAAGAGTCAGCTAACTACAAATAACACAGTGCCATAGGAGGCTGCGCCTATTCAGGCTGACTGTCGCAGACATTTGTGCTCTGATCCACAATGACCTGAGGCCTCGAGGCGCCCATGGCAGTCCCTTACTTGCAGCCATCAAGATCACTGTTGCCCTAAACTTCTATGCAACCAGGTTGTTCTAGGGATCAGCTCAGACCTAGGTGGCATCTAGCAATTGGCAGCTCATCACGCCATCAGGCAGGTCATAGATGCCATATTCAGGAGGGCAGGGGACCACATCCACTTTGACGCAGATAGGCTAGTGCAGGCACAGAGGGCTTTGGGTTTTGCCACCATTGGTGGCAAGGACTCAGGTCCAGGGGGGCATCGATTGCACCCACGTAGCCATCAAGGCACAGACAGACCAGCCAGTCAGATTCCTCAGTAGAAAGGGTTTTCACTCAATGAATGTCCAACTGGTCTGTGACCACAGAAAACAAACCTTGCAGGTCTCCACTCAGTTCCCAGGCAGCTGTCATGACTCCTTTATCCTGCAAGAGCCCCAGGTGCTGCACCTCTTCAGGCCCACATTAAGACTCCATGGGTGGCTGCTGGGGGAATAAGGCTTATCCCCTAAAGATTTGGCTTCAGACACCCATCTGAAACCCAGACATGGATGGAGAGAGGCACTACGATCAGAGCCAACTCCTAACACAGACCTGCACTGGCATCTTGAAGATGTGCTTCTGTCGTTTTGACCAGTCAGGTGGTGCCCTCCAATATGATCCAGCCAGTGTCCCATATCGTGGTTGTCTGCAGCATCCAGCACAACATGACAATGCAAAGAGGCCTGGAGATGGATGGAAAGGAGGAGCTGGAATGTCACTCTAGCTCAGAGGAGGTCTGAGAGGATGAAGAGGACGCCCAGCAGAGGATGCCCAGGGACGCCATCACAGACCTCAGGGTGAATGCCAGGCTGGTGTGGCAGCAAGGGCCACACTGATTCAGCACCGTTTCACCTGATTGCCCCCGAGCACTTACGGCTGATGACCCCAAAACTCACCTCACAGCATAGTGAGTCATCATACTCCTATGCCCATAGGTCCCATTGCCATCCATGAGCATGGACAATGAGCGTTCCTCTGCCAACATTATCCAACATCACAAGGCATGGGAATATAACATTTCAAGGGCCCCACCTCCCCCTCATTCACCCCATAATACTACCTCCCGCTTCTGATGTGAAACATCATTAACACACATATCAGATTGACACATAAACGAGTGATATTGTGATGATAACAAAAGAGTATACAAATTTGCAGAACACTTCTATAGAGTGCTCCTACTTTGGCACAGGATGAGGTGGAGGTAGCCTGCTCCCTTGGCTCTACTTCCGGCTGAGATGCCCTTGGCTTCCATCCTCGTCTTGGAGATTCCTGCAGGAGCTCCTCTACAGGCTGGCACACCTGCGCCATTGCAGGGGCTGCCCCTCGTCACTAGACCTTATGGCACAGATGGTTCCTGATTCAGACGGGGCAAGGGGCCAAAGGTTGAAGCCAGTGCCCCGAGGGGTGGCTCCTTCAGCTGCCACTTCGACCGTCTCAGCCCTTTCCTGGCACCCTTGGATGTTGGAAGTGGCCACCCACTGGGACGCATCCACTCGGAGCATCTCTGAGCCATCAGCGAGACTGAGCGATCAATGCTACAGAGAGTCTCACTCTTTCTCTGCATATCAGCGTGCTGCTCATGCATCCACTCAGAGTGGTGCTGCATATGGCTCTCCGAGGTTTCCCAGTCTCTCAATGGAGGAGCTCATGCAGCTGAATCCCTGAGTCATAACAGAGCACATGTGCTGCATGGACTCTCCCACTGCCTACCCATTGCTCCTCAAGGCCTCAGGGAACTCTGACAAATGGGAACTTATCTGCTACTGGTTTGCGAGAAGACCCTCCTTGTCTGTGACACCCAAGACCCAGCATCTTTACCCAGCGAAGCATCGCTGTGTCTGTCCTCCATCCTCTGAGGGGAACTACGTACAGCTGATCCTCACCCCTCCTCCTCATTCATGATGTGAGGTCCACCCAGCACTCCCCTTTCTACACTACTCTGGGGCCCAACCTAGGTGAGTGTGTCTGTGCTGGTGGAAAGTGCTGATGAATGATGTGATAGTGCTGGTTCCATGGAGTCCACCCCCGCTGAGGACAGCAGCGCCAATTGGGCAGGTGCATCTGACCATCTGCAACTGACCCTGTGGGAAATGCAAAAAAGTGGAAATAACAACTCGTCCTACTCAGCAAGTGCCCCAGCACAACCATCCCCTCAGATGACAGTTGTCAAAGATCCACAGCATGCACTGGACAGGAGTCTCCTCCATGCCCTTCACCTCAAGAAAGATCTATCCAATGACCCTGCTGCTCACAGCCTCCCGTCTCACCATTCCCATCAACTGCCTCAAGGGCACCTTGGCAATCTCCAGCACTGATTCCACCATCAGGGTCAAGCTGTGAAATTGGGCCAATCTACAACCTGTTCCAGCCATCTCTCGAGCGTTATGGGCTCTCCTCTCCTGCAGGATGAGAGGAGAATGATTCATGGGTAGGCTGCCCTCCCTTATCTCTTCCAGCATGCCATACCAGTGGGCTGTTGTTCCTCTCAGTGATTTCCCAATCTGAATGGTGCCTCAAATGTGGAGCTGGCTGCCCTCTCAGTTGCCATTGTTCACTTACTTTGACAATGTGAGGGAGAACTATGGAAATTCTGTGAAGTCAGCTCACTTGCATTCTGGTGCTTACAGAGATGGTGACCAATCATCCAGGTGCCACTGGCCTCTCACCTTACCAGAGGTCATTGAACCTCTTCCTTCCATTTCCTTCTGTTGAGTCCCTGGCTGCTGACCTCTGTCCCTACTTCCCTCTAAGCCCTCTTGGTCTCTCTGGGCGCATTTCTCCTTCCGGGCCGAAAAGAACGCCTCATTCCTCTCTGCCACTGCATCTATCAACGCCTAAAGGAAGGCATCAGAAAATCGTGGTGCCGCCAGGAGATACATGCCCATACCAGCACCAGCCCTCTGATCTCCCTGCTGCTCTATACCTGCAGGCAATGGCAAGCTCAGTCATGGCTGACATTTGCATTTTAACATCAGCCTCTGTAACCCAGCCCACCTGCAGGTCACTTCCGGTGCCTCTAATTGGGTACCGGATTCGCCCCTGGGCGAATTAGGCTCTCTACAGCACTGACGTGGTGCGGGGTTGGGACCGGAAATGTTCCGGTGGGTTCCTGACCGTGGAACGAAAATCCAGCCCCAACGTTTTAAATTTAAGAAAGCAGACTTTGGAGACGTGAGAGATAAATTAACTGCTGAACTATTAATGGATAAACCTATAGACAAGCAATGGAAGTGTTCAAATAAAATATCTGGTACAATACAAAACTCCCTAAGAGGCAAAGGCTTCACTTGTGTAGTTAAGCAACCATCGCCAACAAATGAGCTAAGAGACAGTACCAAGCTAAAAGAAAAGGTTTACACAAATGCAATGAAATGTAGAAATGTTGCCAGCTTTTAACCTGAACTGTATCATGACGCATGATTATATTATAGAAGGCGCTACACAATAGCTGTGTGTTACTGGCTGGATCAGTGCACTATTATAAAAAGTTAATGATTTGGAAATTAATTTATTTAATGTCAATTATGCTGTATGTAGAGCAAATCATTTCAGCTTTATTTTCCTCTTGTTTTTGTAAATTCAAATGATTGGCATGTTAGTTTTAGAAGAGCTATCAAAATCAACAAAGGACTACAAAGAAAGTAACAAGAGATACAAAAAAAGGAATATGAAAAAATACAGAAGGTAAAATACAAAGCTAACAGCAAAAGGCTTTTGGAAATAATTTAAGTGGAAGAGAATGGTAAAGAGGAATGTAGAAAAAAAATGATGTAGATAAAATATAAGAGATAATAAGGCAATGGTAGACTTCTTAAATGACGACTAGTATCTGTGAAGGAGCAAAAGGGATTTGGGTGTCCATGTACATAAATCACTAAAAGCTAGTGCACAGTACAAAAAGTAATCATATATGCCAATGGAATGTTGGCCTTTACCCCAATATCTTGTTGCAGCTTCTAGGTTTTTGTTCATTAGCTGTGAGCAGTACTTTAACACTTAATCAGAGTGACTGCAAGTGTTGACTTGTACAATACCCGCCAGACCTGCCCTGCACTATATCAAGAATATGGTTGGATATTGGTTGCCCCTTGCCATGATGTGCTACATTGGAGCTGCTTATTATTGGCTGTGCTGTCTTTCTTCTGGTGGCCTGGATTAATTGGTTGAGTAGACCATGACCACAGTCCCTTATACGTATAAAGTTTTTGGTTTTCCATTGTACTGAAGTCTGGCATTTTTACCCATGTTACGTACCATTTTAGAAGGTAACCAGTAACCAAAGACACATCAAAAATAAAACCCTTGTCTACTCTGCTTTTCATCTTACCATTTTACCAACAAATGCACAAAACCGTTAAAGTACATATGTATATGCTGTGCAAATATGGGTATTAGGATCGCATGCTTAAGGATGATGATGTTACGCTTACGAGAAGTGCGACAATGAAAATATACAAACTGAAGCGTTAGAAAAAATTGACTTTACCTTTTTTAAATGGACAATGCTGCAAAAGATGGCCGCATTTGTATTCGAACATTGCCACACTGTCTGTTTAGAACAAAGGATGCCTAACTAAGTTGAGAAGTGTCAATTATACCCATCCCGAAATATTCCTGAAATGAATGGGTTCTACTGAAACAAAGAAGGTATGAAGTGGAAACATAATAACCAGATTATTTTCACCTTGGGCCATTGTGTGATCAACATGGGGGAAGAGACCAAAGTGTCTCTTACTAGAATCTGATGTGACAAACTTTTTACCTTAAAAAGGCAGGCCTTGAGGCAGAGGAAGAGAGACACCCAGAAAGAAGCTTGCCCAAAAAGCTTGTCCAGCTAAGAGCTGGGAGAAAATCCAGCAAGCCAGAAAGAAAGGCGTCCTGCTATAAATTCTACATTTTCAAAATGTTCAGCAGTGAATTGGAAGTGATCCTCTGTCTTGAAACTGAACTTTCAACCAAAAGAGAAATCTACAAACACCTCAGGCCTGCAACCAACGAGAACTTGACTTCTGAGAGAATTCAACAGGTTTACCCTGAACCTCAAAACGCTACCTCACTTGAAAACCACTTACCCCTTTTCCTCTCTATCTGTCTCTTGTTTGTGTGCGCGAGTGAATGCCCGAGTGGATGCGGTTGCAACAATTTCAGGATAAGGCATATTTCTCAATAAATAATATTCTGTTTTAAACCTACAAGAAAATCTGTCGTTGTCTGTTGATTTGACAAATAAAACACAAAGGGGTTAAAACCTTAATAACAAAAACACTTGCTGCAGTCAGGTGGGAGTTGAACAGTGGGAACCACCCATACCCTTCATCACATGGCCGGAGCAATGTCTATTACTCTTTTGTACTTACTAATCAGAAACGCAATGAGTGGCATCTGGATTCCCAATGAGCCTCATGTGACTAGTGTCTAATGTATTGGACAACATTGGTCTGAATTATATGCTCAAGTTCACTGGTACAGATCTCTAAATTGTCCTGGCTCTGGACTTTGTTGGTCTAGAGGCAATTCATATTTTTAATGTAGACTACATATACTGCAGTACTAAACTGGAATTGGATTTTTTTTTTGTCAGGTTTGATTTTTGCTTCTTTTCTTACACTGAGTATTGAACTAAAATAAAATCATCCTCAAGAGGAACGGGGCACTTCCTGTTGAATTGCTGCTTTAAAATAGAGTCAAGAAATAACATGCTTTGCCACTGGCTTGACTTCAATGAAGTTCAATAAAGCCTCTTACAACAGACCAACATAGCTCAAGAAATTAGCAGACAAAACAGTTTGATATAGAACATAGAACAGTACAGCACAGTACAGGCCCTTCGGCCCACGATGTTGTGCCGAACCTTTAACCTACTCTAAGATCAAACTAACTACCTACCCTTCATTCTACTATCATCCATGTACCTATCCAAGAGTCGCTTAAATGCCCCTAATGTATCTGCTTCTACTACCACCGCTGGCAGTGCATTCCACGCACCCACCACTCTGTGTAAAGAACCTAACTCTGACATCTCCCCGAAACCTTCCTCCAATCACCTTAAAATTATGCCCCCTGGTGATAGCCCTTTCCACCCTGGGAAAAAGTCTCTGACTATCCACTCTATCTATGCCTCTCATCATCTTGTACCCCTCTATCAAGTCACGTCTCATCCTTCTTCACTCCAATCTAACATGTTTGCCTTTTCCTACTTTTTTTTTACGGAGGCAGCTTGCTTGAACAGAGCACAAGTGGACATGGCTCATTTCTCTCACTGGCGGAAGTTTCCTGAATTATGCTGTGTACACGTCACACAGCACTAAGTTAACAAGAAATGGAGGTTAGTAAGACTACCATTAGTTTTCTCCCTGCCCTACTGGCACACAGCTGCTGCTTAGGGTGCTTGGAGGCAGGGGATTATCAGTTTTACTGATAATATTCATTTAATTAACAAGATTATTTCCCTCAGTATATTAGGGATGGGGGAGGGGAGGATTATAACCAAGAACTGCAATGCTTTAAAATAACACTGTAGTCTCTAAGCACTATTCAAAATGTCACAAACTGCAAAGAATACAAACTGGCTTAATTTTATTGTACAGAGATTAGGTATAAGATCAGACATAATGAATTCCTGATTTTCCAATGCAGGATTTATAAAAATAGGCTGGAAGTTGGATTAAAAACTAAAAAAAAACTATTTTAGAAGTGGAAATCTGTTTTTTTCTGGAAACCATACCACAGCTAGAAATGTAAAAACGGATAGCAAGAGTTTCTTCAGGTAGTTAAAAAGTAAAGAGTAAGTAAAGTGAGTGTTGGTTCTCTAGAATGAGAATGGGGAGCCAATAGTAGATAATAAGGAAATGGCGGGTGCAATGAACAAATATTTTGCTTCTGTCTTCACTACAGAGGATACAAAAAACATTCCGGCAATAGCTGTAAATCAGGAGGTGGAAGGAAGGGAGGAACTTGGTGAAATTACCATCACCAGGGAAGCGGTACTGACCAAACTGACGGAGCTGCGGGCTGACAAGTCCCCGGATCCTGATGGATTTCATCCTAGGGTCAGGTGGCTAATGAGGTAGTAGATGCGTTGGTGATAATCTTTGAAAATCCGCTAGATTCTGGTAAGGCTCATCAGACTGGAAAGTAGTAAAAGAACCCGTCTATTTAAGAAGGCTGTGGGGTGGGGGTTGGAGCGGCAGAAAACAGGTAACTATAGGCCAGTTATCTTGACGTCTGTCGTGAGGAAGGTGTTAGAATCAATCATTAAGGAGGTTGTAGTTGGGCACTTAGAAAAACTCAAGGTATTCGGGAATAGTCAGCATGGTTTTGTGAAAGAGAAATCATGGTTAACCAATTTGTTGCAGTTCTTTGAAGGAGTGACATGTGCTGTGGATAAAGGGGAACCCGTTGACGTACTATACTTGGATTTCCAGAAGGCATCTGACAAGGTGTGACATAAAAGGTTATTGCACAAAGTAGGAGCTCATGGTGTAGGGGGTGACAAATTAGCATGGATAGAAAATTGGCTGGGTAGCAGAAAACAGAGAGTATGTATAAATGGGTCCTTTTCTGATTGGCAGAATGTTGCGAGTGGAGTCCCACAGGGGTCTGTGCTGGGGCCTCAACTTTTTACAATTTATATCAACAACGTAGTTGAGGGGAGCAATGGCATGGTAGTTAAATTTGCAGATGACACAAAGATAGGTAGGAAAGTATGTTGTGATGAGGACATAAGGAGGTTGCAGACTAATATAGATAGATTGTGTGAGTGGGCAAAAATATGGCAGATGGAGTATAATGTGGGAAAATGAGAAGTTCTTCACTTTGGCAGGAAGAATAAAAAAAGTAGAATATTACTTAAATGGAGAATGACTGCAAAATTCCGAAGTGCAGAGGGAGCTAGGTGTTCTAGTGCAGGAGTCACAAAAAGTTAGTATGCAGGTACAGCAGGTAATAAAGAAGGGTAATGGAATGCTATCCCTTATTATGAGAGGAATTGAAAATAAAAGTAAGGATGTTGTGCTTCAGTTATACATACGGGCATTGGTAAGACCATATTTTTAATATATTTTTTAATATTTTAGAGATACACCACTGAAACAGGCCCTTCGGCCCACCGAGTCTGTGTCGACCAACAACCACCCATTTATACTAACCCTACAGCAATCCCATATTCCCTACCACCTACCTACATTAGGGGCAATTTACAATGGCCAATTTACCAATCACCTGCAAGTCTTTGGCGGTGGGAGGAAACCGGAGCACCCGGCGAAAACCCACGCGGTCACGGAGAACTTGCAAACTCCGCACAGGCAGTACCCAGAATTGAACTCGGGTCCCTGGAGCTGTGAGGCTGCGGTGCTAACCACTGCGCCGCCATATCCCAAATACTGAGTGCAGTTTTGGTCTCCTTATTGAAGGAAGTTGAGACAGACTGGGCTTGTTTTCACTGGAGTTTAGAAGAGTGAGGGGAGACTTGATTGAAGTTTATAAGATCCTGAAAGTCTAGACAAGGTGGATGTGGAGAGGATGTTTCCTCTTGTGGGTGAGTCCAGAACTAAGGGGGTACTGTTTTAAAATTAGGGGTCACTCTTTTAGGACAGAGATGAGGAGAATTTTTTTTCTCTCAGAGGGTTGTGCGACTTTGGAACTCTGTCACAGAAGGAGGCAGAGGCGGGGTCATTAAATATTTTAAGGCAGAGATAGATAGATTCTTGTTTGGCAAGGGAATAAGGGTTATCGGGGGTAAATGGGAGTGTGGAATTCGAGACACAAACAGATCAGCCATGATCTTATTGAATGGTGCAGCAGGTTTGAGGGCCGAATGGAATACTTCTGCTCCTAATTCGTATGTTTACCACATGCTCAATTTCCATGATGGAGTACTGATACTGAGCTTAGTAAATGAAAGAAGAACGTTTTGTGAAAAATTTAACAGGTGTGACCAAGAAACTGGAAAATATGGATTGCTAGGGGAAATAGTGAACACTTTCGAAAACAAACCATTTTTTTGCCTCACAATAGACTGCAAAATTGCAGACTGCAAAGTCTTAGTCTGCTAAACAATTTTCTTACCTAATATATCCACATGGAATAGATGAGGGCAATTTGTAGCCAGCTCCTCGATATCTGTGTCACAAACAGATCTATTGGCTGTCAGGAAGATCTTGCGCAAGTTGGGTAGTTTGCGAGCGAGCTTTATAAAGCATCCTGTACTGCTCTGTAATGTCGGGCACCATCCCAGGTCCAGTTCTTCCAGGAGCCGACAGCCTGATACTATAGCAGCTATGCCATTTTCTGTGATATTTTTACATCTCCATAGATCTAGGGATCGTAGCTTTTTACACTTGGCACCAATCACGCTAGCCACAAGGTCATAGTCATCAACCTAGACAGGAGAAGGTCAACTATTAATAGTGATCCAAATCTCATGCTGCAGTTCATGCTCTTTAGGAATGGCATTCTGAAAAATAAATGCTTTTTCATTAAAAACAAGTCTGGTGATTTATGTAAAGTGTACATTAGACAAATAGTATAATACACCCATCTCTTCCACCACGAAATCCGGCGCAGAGGGGAAGTACCGTGGCAGTACTGACGCCTCGATGCAACACCACCATAATTTAAATGTTTGAAATCCTGATTTAAATAAATTTGAATCTAATTCACTGCGATTCAATGAAGGTTTCTCAATTTTGTGGTTGACTTGTGGCACTCAAGTGCCTTCAGTTTTGCCACTTTGAAAAGGCAAAAGATCACGGTGCCACGAAAGGGTAGGTAACCTAACCATAGTAGCATAGGGGAAGTGGGGTTTACAGCGGCCATTGCCGCTATGCTGATTATCCAAGGGACTTGTGTGAATGGGGGGAGCTCTGCAAGGGGCTTGTGTGTGAACGGGGGGAGCATCAGGTGATTACGTCAATGGCGTCTCCATTGCTGCCCTGCCATATGATTGGGGGGGGGGGAAACGGCTGCTGCCATTATGCAAAATGGACACCCACTGAGTAATCGCGGTAGCACAGCCGCTCACATCACAAGTGGGACCACCATCTTTTTGTGCACAGCCACCAGGATCATTAAATTCAGCCCTTAGCCAGTTGAGCGTTTTCGTGGGAGTTGGGCAGCTCTGCAGCAGTTCCCAAGCAGATCCAAAGTTGCCGCTCCCAATACAATGAATGGAACTGCTCCAGGCACAAATGCCAGTGACATCAACAGAACAGTTCTGCAACGTAGGAAACACAAAATGTCAGCACACGTCTAGAAAAAAAGTTGTGATAGACAGTCTTCTTTTCCCAAAAGACAAACACATGGAGCATTTTAAGCAGAAATTACTCTCCCTCCACTTCCTTTTCCTTCCCCTTTAAAAAAGACTATATTTTACATCATTTTGTTTGTCATTATGGTACGAAAGAACACCATTTTGTGTGTTAATGGATATTTTAGACTTAATCCAAAGGACAGGTCTATGAAATACAGAACTGATGCAGTTATTAAAAAACAAATGCAGAGCTACATAAATTAAGAGCAAATGCTTTTCTTATACCCAAACTTTTCACCCACAACCAAATTAAATGCATAATTGAAAAGCTTTGTTGTATTATATTGATCAAAAGGATCCCTTCTCAACTAATTGTACATGACTTGACACCTTAGTTACATCACAAAAGCCTCAGAATGTTTGAATATTCTTAAAAAGAGGATATATAAATTTGTTTTGTAGGCTGCTACACAGTTTTCACAATTATGGGTCTAATTGTTTACTACTCAATAGACTTGAAATCACACTGTGGAATAATAACTTAAAAGCATTTAACACATTTGTTTGAAATTCCACTCTGCAGATACATTACACATTTATTTTAAACATGTTAAAATCTCCACTGAACAGCAGAAAGAGGAACTTCAATCAAATGAAGTTCTCCGGGCAGAACAATACCAAGGTCAATTAGGGCGGCACAGTGGCGCAGTGGTTAGCACCGCAGCCTCACAGCTCCAGCGACCCGGGTTCAATTCCGGGTACTGCCTGTGTGGAGTTTGCAAGTTCTCCCTGTGTCTGCGTGGGTTTCCTCCGGGTGCTCCGGTTTCCTCCCACATGCCAAAGACTTGCAGGTTGATAGGTAAATTGGCCATTAGAAATTGCCCTTAGTATAGGTAGGTGGTAGGGAAATATAAAGAGGGATAGGTGGGGATGTGATAGGAATATGGGATTAGTGTAGGATTAGTGTAAACGGGTGGTTGATGGTCGGCACAGACTCGGTGGGCCGAAGGGCCTGTTTCAGTGCTGTATCTCTAAACTAAACTAAACTAAACTAAACTAAACTCAATTTCTTTTATTTGTATTAAGAGTGATTCAATTGATTTATTTATTGGTGGTAGAGGATAGTCTAATTCCTGTTTACAGGGATGTGACAAAAATATTTCTGTTAAAAAACTCTTCAGATTGCAATTGAAAATCTAAACTATTTTCGTTAAGTTAAAGTATTTTGTTGAAAATTCTATTAAGGTGAATAGATGGTAAAATGCAAATCAGATACTTTAGTCCAGGGAATTGCTGCTATTTTCAAAATGCCTGAAAATAATATTTTACCCTCGTGAAAAGTAAAATAATTAATTGTGAACTCATCAATCAAATAGTGTACACTTCTGACTTCATCCTGAGAGGATTTTAATCTCAAGGTCAACAATATTCACAGAAAACGGCTGCAAATACAAAATGTTTTGGGTTATTTTCTCCTCATGAGAAAAACTATGGTAGTTCACCAACACCTATCTTTGCCTGAGATGTGAGTATTGCATATTCCTAAAAGATATGGAGTCAAAACTTATTATAGCACACCTGTTAAAACAAACCTTCCAGTTGTTCTAATTGAGCTCCTTCATAGTCATTGAAAAAGCACATATGAAGACAGGAGCATTTGTTGAAGGAATTGCTTTGCTGACTCCGTCATACCAAGCTTTGACTATAATTGTAAATAAACTTGTTCTGACTGTCGGCCATTTTCACAACCCTTTTCCCATATACAGCTATTGTTCGTGAGCATGGAGGTTGTGTTTAAAAGCTAACTTTGAAATAATCATTGCCACTGAACAGGTGATGAGACATAATGCATTTAAAAAAAATCTCAACAGGATCTCAGGCCAATACAGTAACTTGATTTATTAAGGTATAAATATACAAGTTTTGCTTAGAGGAGCAGCTACAAGATGGTACAGGCAAGAGAATAATAAAAAGTAAAGATATTGACAGTGTTATAATTTTAAATATCAAAAATAAAATCAAAATTTATGTTCTAGTGATGAAGAATTTTTTCCTGTATCCTTTTCTTGTGGCACTTAAACCCACCTTTTACATTTAAATGATCAATAATGCACAAAGAAATATATTACTATCAAATCTATTAGTATGCAAATTGAGAAAAATCTAATTTTTAATCACTGCAAATCTTTAGCAAGCTCCTTTTATTTTTTTATATTTACTTCTCTCAAGTGCAAGGTTATAATTAAAATGTTAAATTTAAAAAACATCTCCCCCCACCTATTGCATATAATAGAACTCCTTTGTACCTGGAAGTTTTAGAGTTATTTGGCTTTGACAAAATATAGATCAACTTTTCTCAACACAAATTAGAAACCTAGATATGGGAGCTGGTAACCAAAGCCTAAAAGCTTAGTTAACTGACTCATTGTCCATCCTCTCATTCATAATTGGAACAAAATCATCAGTTTGAAATTATTTAAGGTAACAACACTACGTCTATGCTAACGTTTCTTTACTGCACACTCTAAATGTGATTATATTTCATTTGTCTGATTATGAATTTTTTATAGGCTTCCTTTTAAAAATGTTATGAAATGGAATGGGATTTTGGAGATATTATGATGTCAGTACTCTCAAAATAAGACCATACTTGACCTTAAAAGAAAATTACTAGTTCATGCAACTCCAAGTTCTTACCATGACACAGCTGCCGAGGCTGAGGTGCTGAAGTTCTAAGCAGAAGTTCAGAATGCTGAGCAGTGCTGTTTGCTGCCGTTATGGGACACATCAGAGACAACGTGGATAGAGAAACAAAGGGAAAAGAGGTCAATTAGGCATTAAAGCCTGTCACTGCCTTTCTCGAAATACTGCTCTAAACTTCGGTTACATCTACCATAAATGCAGTTTAATGAGTCCCAAGGTATTCAAACCATCGATTAGCTCATGGCCAAACAAATCATTACAGGCTCAAAATGCAGTTCCCTCTAGATGTGAATCTGCACAGACCGCAGTTACCAGGGGCTCTGTGCCTCTGAACACCTCTCCCTAAGGGAGAAACCTTGAAAATGCTGAGACCTTCCAGTAACATGCAAGGCTGCTGTGTGGCACCAGAATAGATCAGTGGTGTCCCAGAAATAAAGTGGCAACTGTGACATTCACAGATCAGACAACCTGAAGAAACTGTCAATAGCAAACCACATAGAGTGGCAGGATCGAACAGCACTGACCACTGTCAGTCAAAGGATTCTAGTCACAGTTAACTGGGGTGTCTGCATGCATAACATACAGAGTAATGTATACTATGGAAGCAACTACAAAGGTACAATTCAATTAACTACTGCTGATTACGGCTACAGAACTCAGAATTAGTCACATCATTTCATCTTCCGCACAGCATTGGGTTTATACAGAACAGAATAAAATTAATCATCTAAGAATTTAATATCAGAACCTTATTGGCTGTGTACTAAATCTTAAAGTTGAAATGAGGAATTGAGATTGGTAGCTCCACAGCAGCTGTTTACATATTCAGGTTTTTAACATTCACTTGACATTATTATTCGGTTTTCAAAGTATTACAAAAAGCATTCTCAGCACAGAAACAGGCCATTCAGCCTAATAGATCTATGCCAATTTTTATGCTATACATAAGCCTCTTCCCACTCTTCTTCAGCTAATCCCATCAACATATCTTATTTTTTTCTCCTTCATGTACTTATCTAGCTTCCCCGAAATGCTTCTCTGCTATCCGTCTTAACTACTCCTTGTTTCTATAATATTCCCAGATCGACAGGGATTCCAAATTGGAGATGGAATAGAAAATTGAAAACTGCAGAATAAATGAGGCACTGGATCCCATTTACTGCTGCATTCTAAAATGGCTGCCCAAGTTTCAGAACTTCTGCTTCATTCAAATGAGCCAGACTGAAGAAATATTGGTCATAAAATTAAACAGATATATTACTTCAGTAGTTAGGAAAAAAGCCACAGAAATTACCTTATTTCTATATTTTTGCCACATTTTTGCTTAATGTGTGTAATTCAGGGAAATATACAGTAAGAAGCCCTCCATATTATTCCAGGTAAACCCAATTATGGTTTGTGAACACTGACTTGGTGCCAATGTAATTTTTTCCTTTTCCTTTCTTGGGTTTTAAGTATTCCAGCACATCACCCAAGCGATCTGCTCCTGCTCCATTGCAAGTAACTGAGAGCTATACAAGAGCGGCCCTAAGTGACGCAACTTCAGATTTTGCCTTTGACCAATAAAGAAATTCTAATGCTAGGCGCACCAATTCTCTCTGTTGGCTTGGTTGAGTTAAGAAACTGACCAGGTTAGGAGGACTGCAGCCATGCATCTTATTCTTGTCACTCACTGATGCACCAAGATCACTATCACTACAGATCAACATTGTCAGATTCCTGGCAGAGGGACATACAGTAACAAAGCTATTTTTTATAGCAGGTTGCTAGCCAATTAGCTTAACAGCGACATTCATGTACAACGAGCCATCATCACAATAAATACCAAATAGCCAGTAAGAGGAGTAATGCTGGAGTATTACCACACTTGATGAGAATTCAAACTGGTGTGAGATGGTCTCTTCTGGGAGATGGTGGTCTTACAACTCACAGTTTTACTGCATTCAATAGTCTCCTTAGTTATACTGCTATTTTTGCACTGATGAGAATCCAAAGCTGGTTTGCAGTATAACTCCACTCTAAGAATTCCACTGTATTTTATTTCTAATGGATGGTGTTAAGGTCCAGGCTAGATAGCACACAGTACCTTTCTGTATTGGTTTAAAATTTCATTCACTATTCACACTCTCTTGGGTTAACACTGAACTCATTTATCTACTTGCATCTATTTAATGATAGGGAGGGAGGTGGGAAAAGAAGCTCGTTTTGATAATTTTCTTTTTCTGGCAGCAGAATAAACCAAAATCATTAGGATTTAATTTGGTTGTTCATCTCTTTCATTTGGTGTCAGAGGCTGACTTGGATAAGCACATCACTGAATAGATAAACAACAACTCCCCTAATACTGGATACAATTCAGGTTCCTTTTCATTCTCTATTTAGTTAATCTGATGTAAAAAATCCTGCCACTTTATAAGGTATTCTCATATGAAAAATCAAGCTCCCAGAATTTGGGAAGATATGCCACAGTGTAAAATTACTGTGTGAAATAAAACAAATGAGTACATAAATCAAACCTAGCCGTCGTGGAAAAAGAAGGGACAATGTTTTATTTTGGAGTAAGCAATTCCAAGAGATAATGCAGCACGGGTAGCTACACTCTCAAGTTTAGCATCTTATCTCGCCAGACTGTTTTTGAAATAATAAAATGTATATCACCATGACAAAACTGAAAAAGTAACTGTCTTATTACACATATGTTGTTATTCCATTTTAACACTATGGTTGCCTTTCATCTCCCATTATAGCTTCACTCTTCTCACCCTCTCTCACAAGAAAAACCTACAAATGACATATTACAGACACTTATCTAACCCACACAGAGTTTTTGAAAAAATCAACAGCAACAGAAGAGTTCCACACACATATTATCACCCATTCAATTAATTTCAAAACTCCAATTTTTTAAAAAAATACACAGAAAGTGCTGTATTTTCCATCTTGCAAAAAATCTAAAAATACATATTCAATGTATATCAATTTGTAAACTTAGTCTGTAAGAAAAGCAAAACCTACAGTTAAATTTAAAGCCAATCATTCACTTAAGCAACATGCAAAGTCTAAAGAAATTGTTATTTACCAGTCTCCTTTGCAATGTACCTTCTTCCCTTAGCTCATACCTGTGCAATATGACTATTTAAGCAGATGACAGCGCTGTAAAGTAGTCATTTCCAGTCTTTTAATGATAATGGTCATTTCATTAAAGTGCAAATGTCTAATGTGCAGCACAACACTCTCAGTTGTAACATTTACATCAACTACTTCCGACAACCAGGTGAGATAACGTAATGTGGAACTTACATCTTCTCAAACAGCCTCCAGCTAACGCAGAATGGTTTATATTAAAATTCAGAAGAGGAGTTAAAAATTCCCTCTATTATTTTACATACATCATCTTGCAGATCAATTAAAAAGGTTTCAAGCTTTAATTAGTTTCATATCAAAAGAACAAACAGTTTTCTTTTGTGTAATTTTATATCCTTCTCATTCTTTATTCCATGGCCTCGCCCTTCCTACCTCTGTAACCTCCTCCAGCCCTACAAACCTCCGAGAACTCTGCGTTCCTCCAATTTAGACCCCTTTTGCATCCCTGATTTCCTTTATAACCGTGCCTTCAGCTGCCGAGGCCCTGAGCTCCGGAATTTTCTCCCTAAACCTCTCCGCCTCTCTTCCTCTCTCTCCTCTTTTAAGCTGCTCTTTCGCTAAGCTTTTGGTTGCCTGTTCTAACATTTACTTATGTGACTTGGTGTCAGAATGCATCGGATAACATTCCTGTGAAGCACCTTGGGGGATTTTACTGCATTAAAGGCACTATATAAATGCAAGTTGTCTGTGCTCTCTCTTCAAGGTGCTGATTCATGCGAAGGTACAGTTCCACAAATGACTGCTGTAGTACCACAGCCAACTGTCAATTTTTCAAGTGAAAGCAACAAAACTGAGCTTATCTTGTCTTCATCCAATCTCTAAGTTCTCAATTTGCAGCAAAAGGTCATTAGATAGCGATCAAGTGCGAGAACCTGGGCTGATTTTCCGCCCCAGCCCTGGGACACCAAAGCCTACTACAGCACTCATGTGAGATCAGAAAACTTTACACAGGCAAAGGATCAAACCTGCGATCTCTAAGCTTACAAAGCTCAATTCCACACTAAGTACAAATGGACCAGAATAACTCCTCAAACCATTTTCCATGAAAGTTTACAACTTGAGGCTAGCTCCCACGGTTTCCATCAATAACACAGACATTTAAAATTGTGATTTATTTTGAGATTCCTTATTGAGCTTAAGATTTATAAACTGTGATATATTTCCTTTTTCTTGCATAAAACTGGTAGAAAACAAAAAGACAAGTTTTTGTCAGACACATGGCAAATGAAATTTAATGGAGAGAAGTGCGAAGTGATGCAATTTGGAAGGAAAAATGAGGAGAGGCAATAGAAACTAAATGGTGCAATTTAATGGTACTCTCTTCTCAATAGTGTTGACACTAACATTTTGGTCTTCCCTTTTTACTGAAGCATGGGAAACAAATTAATCTCAAAGTTAAATACTGCGGATGCTGGAAATCTGAAATAAAAACAGCAAGTGCTGGAAATATTCATCAGGCCTGCAGCATCTGTGGAGACGGAAACAGAGTTAACGGCTGGAATTTTATGCCACCCCAGCGAACCATTTGGTGGCGGGGTGGGAAGGGGGGGGTTTTTGGCGTAAAATTGAGTCGGAGGTTCGAGGAGGCCTTCCCAGCCCACTCCCGGCTCCACCACAATTTATGTGGGCTGGGGGGGGGAGGCGAGAAACAGGCTTCCCGCCCCAGGCTAATCAAGGCCCTTGAGTGGCCATATTTTACCCATGGCAAGTGGGCGTCCAGGAGACGTGAAAAGCCCGCCCAGTGAAAGTTGGCAGCCTCTCAGCACACCGGGAAGGGGGGTGGGGGTAGTGCGGGGGGGGAACCCTGACGAACGGGCACAAGGTGCCCAATTAGGGACGCACCCGCTTCCCCAACCACCCCCAGGACCCAAGACGCCCACCCTCCCCCACAAACAAACACCCTTGCCTCGCCAGGACGTGCCTATCACACCGACAAGGCAAACCAAACTTACCTGTAGTCCTGGATCCATGTCCTCGGCTGGGCTGCAGTCACAGCAGTGGCCACCGCTCCCGGTGCCGCTGCTGGGATTTAGAGCTGCCGGCCCGGATTGGCCGGCAGCTAATGAGGCAGGACTTCCTCCCTTAAGCGGGTGGAAGTCCCGCCGCGGAACAATTACAGCCCAGGGACCCGTAAAATGCGAGTCAGATCCCCGGGCCAGGTGGAAGTGGGTTCGCCGCCGACTTTTACCTCAGTGGCCAGCTCCCGTCCGCCTGACGTAAAATCCAGCTCAACGTTTCAGCTCTGTGACCCTTCATCAGATGGATGAAAGGTCACAGACCTAAAACGTTATCTCTGTTTCTCTCTCCATAGATGTTGCCAGGCCTGCTGAGTATTTCCAGCACTTTTTGTTTTTATTTAAGCAAATTAATCTGATCAGCAAAGCTTCTTTTGAATCGACTGGCTCTTGCAAGTGAGCAGTAAATATTCGGAGCTGAAACACTGTCACCCTGACTTACAATTTTGTGAACCAGGTTATAAACTGGCAACAGTTGACAGCGACTCATGGTGCCATCCAACAGTTCCTCTTCTGTGTACTTAAAAACACAGATTCTCCCTCCAGCCCTGGAGTATTGAAATGGTACCCAACAATGAAGAACTATCCATGACAAACATTAATCAGAGTAGCGGGAGGTTCCCAACAATGGAACAACTACGTGCCTGATACCTTTTATGAAAATTTGCTTGCACACCTCCTCTCCCTCATCGACCATACCTGCCTCCAAGGGCCTGGGAAAATTCAGCTGAATGGCATTGCATTAGTGAATCCTCTGTGATAATTTTACCATGCAACAACCACCAAAAGCACACTGACAGTTTCCATTCAAACAGTTAGGCACAAAAAGCCCTTAAAACATAAATTTACAGGAACAACACATACATGACAAGTGCATTTTATAAATATGGAGGCCATGAAGTCATGTGAAGGCCTTAATGCTAACTTGGGGTTCTGTGAGCTGTTATAACCAGTCGAGCTTCTCTCTGATAGTTTCGTATATCATCTGAATTCCACTATTCCTTTTCTTCCTTGTAATGATTCCCAGGTATCCATTAATTTCTATATAATAAGCACTGAATGTCAAATTCTCCAGTAACCTACTGCAGAACACTATGTAATCAGTTTCTATTGTCAATCTCGCAATAGTCACAGTACATTTGAACACCCGTTAGAAGACACTAGACTCAACTGTCACAAACACAATTAATGCAATCTGAACAGCTGACAAACAATGAAGATGTCAAAACAAAATTATTCACTTCATATTGCGCATACAATGGTAAAACATAACACATTTAATTTGTTAAAAGTACATAAAAATATAAACAGATGCTGTGGAGGGAGTTCAATAATGTTAGTATTCATCTGGCACTCATAAAACACTTAACCTTTGCTCTTGTGGTTTCTGTTGTCATTGGAAAACCTCAGCGGAATTAGTCATGTAACTCTAGCATCAATCACTGCACATAGAAGATTATAAAATCCAGCACTCATCCATTGTGAAGAGGACTCCAGAAAGATAGATTACTTAAATTGATAAGGTCTGTTATCGCATCCTGACCAACTACCCCCTCAAACTCTCTGTTCTTCTGGCTCAGGTCCCTTTGTGTATTCCTACTCCTTTTGCTTTGCCCTATTATTTGTAACAATGCTTTCAAGCTGGCACACAATGAACTGGTCATCCATACCACTGCTGAAATGTGATCGACAGTTTCCTTTATTTTAAAAGGCAAACACCATGCTTGCACATATTTCTGATTTGACCCAGGCTACAGCAACTGACTTGCTGATTTTCCCCTGAACCTAGATGCCTTATCTTTCATCAAGGCCAGTGGGGATAGGTGGATGGGATTATGGTGTGATAAAAATCTCTCTATTGGTAGAATGAAGATGATTTGTCTACGATAAATAATCTATTTTCTTCTTCAGATGGAAAAGTTGTATAACTAACAAGAAGGGAGAATTGAAGTTAAGTTTTTTCAACAGCTGACAGGACCATACCACCAAAGATATTACCAAGCCTAATGAGCAGTGCTCAATGAACAAATTGTTTGATCTGATTTAAAGTGTCTAGGGGCAGCCATAGAATGGGTGAAATGACCTCAAATTTGTCATTAGTGCTCACTGACCACAAGGCTAGAGCAATGTAAAATATTGTCAAAAATCCCCCAACACCAAGGATGAATGACTCTATTTTAAGCAGGTCACAAAGTGGATTGGATTCAGATGAAGTATTTAAAATCTCAGTGAAGAAAGATCTCTTCTGTGAAGTTAAGTGTGTGATAGTGTAGTAGTTATGGCAGTGGATTAAAAACTCAGAGCTCAGTTGTGAAAATGAACGTAATAATCTAAGCTAGCACATAAAAATGACTATTTGGAGGAAAGAACCTAGCTAAACTCCCACAATCTGTAGTTGAGTCTTAATGCTGTCTGAAGTGGTGCAGCAAGCCACTGAGTTGTAAATAACTTCTTTCTTTTTCCCTCTTTATCTTTGGCCTCCTTATCTCGAGAGACAATGGGTAAGCGCCTGGAGGTGGTCAGTGGTGTGTAGAGCAGTGCCTGGAGTGGCTATAAAGGCCAATTCTAGAGTGACAGGCTCTTTCACAGGTGCTGCAGAAAAATGTGATTGTCGGGGCTGTTACTACAGAGCACAATTATAACAGAAATATCAGATGTACCTAATGGCAAAGGCCCAGTCAGCAGAGCAAAACGGGACTCTGCCAATCCTGCAAAATCCTTCTCATTAACACGTGAGCACTGGTGTCCAAGTTGGGAGAAATGGGTCATTGAATAGACTTAAGAAATTTTCCGCTTTGCTCATCCATCCAGCAAAAGAAAACTGATAACCTCGAGGATCATTTCATTTCAGAAGTGGCTGGTGCCAGTGCCAAAACCTATCACAAAAGCCTGCCCATGCTAATAAGGCTTCCAGATGACCAGGATTTAATTGCGGGTGGACTGGGACCTCCATGCAGCAGTGCTTAGAAACTCTTGTTCATCCTTCCTCTATCTCAACCTGTACCTCTCAATGCCATTCAGCCAGCTCTGAAAAAAAAATTCACTCCCATGTGATCATCTCCCTCAACTGAACTTCAGTAGCAACAAGCCTGAGTGTCAGGACCTTCCAACAATTGACTTGTTTTGGGAATAGCCCTGATAGGGGCCACAGTGAACTCCAAGTGGCCTGTTCCTCCCTTGATGACAGGTTAAAATTCCCATCCATATATCAAATCTGTAACCTGTATCTTGCAACACTTTAGACTTCTTCCTTGAACGAAGCCACTGTTCACTCTCCCCCACGCCACCCCGGACCACCTCCACGAGAAGCAAGGCAGGACTCTCAAAATAACTTGAATCTCCTTGGAAAGCACTGAGAAGGAGCCTTCGAGACCCATAAACAAACAGCTTTGCTTCTGAGAATGGATAACACTTTCCCTCCCATCTCACAGAGAAGTAATTCCGTGAGTATGACTATGTCAGGCTGCTGCTTGACTAGTCTGTGGGACAACTCTCCCAATTTTGGCACAAGCCCCCAGATGTTAGTAAGGAGGACTTTGCAGGGTCGACAGGGCTGGGCTTGCTGTTGTCGTTTCCGGTGCCTCGGTCGATGCCAGGTGGTCCATCTGGTTTTATATTGCTATGTAAGTGCCGCTTGATAGCACTGCCGACGACACCTTCCATCACTTTGCTGATGGTTGTGAGTAGACTGATGGGATGGTAATTGGCTGGATTGGAATTCACCTGATTTTTGTGTACAGGACATACCTGGGCAATTTTCCACATTGTCAGGTAGATACCAGCATTGCAGCTGTACTGGAACAGCTTGGTTAGGGGCGCAGCAAGTTCTGGAGCACAGGTCTTCAGTACTACAGCCGGAATGTTATCAGGGCCTACAGCCTTTGCAGTATCCAGCGCCTTCAGCCGTTTCTTGATATCACGTGGAGCGTATCAAATTGACTGAATACCTGCATCTTTGACAGTGTAGACTTCAGGAGGAGATAGAGACGGATCATCCACTTGGCACTTCTGTCTCAGCCTTGTCTTTTGCACTGACGTGCTAAGCTCTGCCATGATTGATGATGGTGATGTTTTTGGAGCCTCCTCCTCCAGTTAGTTGTTTAATTGTTCACCAGCATTCATAACGGGATGTGGCAGCACTGCTGGGCTTTGATCTGATCCATTGGTTGTGTCTATAGCTTTGTGTATTTCCTACTTGCCTTATTGGGGACTTAGGAGGCTGTTTAATGCCAGAGAAACATGGACCACATAGCCAAATTTCCAAGCCAACATATGAATATAAGGACAGTCATTATGAGAGGGATAAGGATATCAAATAAGGAGTATGAGCAGAGAATCACAAAGAATATTAACAAACACAGTAAAGTATTCTACAAACATATCAGTAATTAGAGAATTGTTAAATGTGAAGTCAGACCCCTCAGAGGAGATGATAGTGAGTGGGTAAAAGATAAACAAAATTTAGCAGGAGCACATGACAGGTACTTTGCGTCAATATTTACAGAGGAAAAGGATATTGGGGAGGAAGTAAGTTGTGAATTTATTGCAAGTGAAATGAGATATATTACAATAAATAAAAAGAAAATATTAGCGAAGTTAATTAAACTAAAGGAGGATAAAGTGCTAGGATGTGACAGATACATTCAAAGATCCTGAGGGAAATTGGGAAAGAAATAGCAGAAGCTATTTCAGGATTCTTTTTAGAGTAGATGCGTGCGAGAGGATTGGTGATTGGCCAATGTAACACTGATTTCAACATGGGAAACAGAGTTAATCTGGGTCATAACATTTGTTTGAATTTTTGAGTCTTTAATTAAGGATGAAATTACTAAATATCAAGAGTAAAAGAAAATAATTAGAAACAGTCAACACAGATTTCAGAAAGGAGATTGTGCTTGACAAACTTGATATAGTTCTTTGATGAGGTGACAGCTCTGGTGGATGGAGGAAATGCAGTCGATATGGTGTACATGGGCTGTGAGAAAGCTTTTGAGAAGGTACCACACAGGAAGCCACTGGGGAGAATTAAGGGGTATGGAATTAGGGGAAGAGTAACAAATTGGATTAAAAGCTGGCTACAAGGAGAAAACAGAGAGTGGGCGTAAAGGGCAGTTCTCAAAGTGGTTGAAAGTGGGTAGCGCTATCCTATAGGCTTCTGTTCTGGGAAAGCTTCTGTTCCTGAGCATATCATTGATTTGGATATAGCCCTCGAGGGACTGGTTTCAAATTTGTAGATAATAATAAAATACGAGGCATAGTAAATAATTCTGAGGACAAAAGAAAGCTGCAAGAAGGTATTGATTAGGTAGCGCATTGGGCAAAAAAGTGTCAGTAAGTATAAGATGGTACATTTTGCTAAAAAAAAAGTTAATAATTATACTTTGAATGGGAAAGGTTGGTATTGTGGAACAGGTGGATAAAAATATGTATGTAGACTTTATGATTTTTCCTTTTTATATCAACAGCTTCAATTTTTTTGTTTTACAGTAAAGGGTAGTCATAAACTTATGTGCAGCTGAGGAATCAGATTGCAACAGAGGATTTCCTCCATGATTAGGTCCATACCACCTAGAAGAGAACTGCAATACAATGTCAAGTTGGGTTAAGAAAGTGCTGAGAAAATGTGCTGCAACTTTGATGTACTTATAAACTATAGGAGTTTTTTTCTAAAACGTTTTTAGTTTGGACACCACGACACATGCTCTCAAGACTTTTAAAATTTATCTGCATGCACAGAGCTTCCTCTTTATGGTGAGAATGCAGATTCACAGCTAGGTAGAAATATAACTTCCACACTGCAGACCACTCACTGCAGCTCAGACCCGTAACACAGCTTAAACACAACTTCAATTACTTTTCTACACTCCTGTGATAAAAGTAGAACATGCAATGAGCATTTGTGAAATACTTATTAATTCTTAACTATTACCAATGACACATCTAAATCCCAAGAAGTCAAATAAAATTAGCATGTCAGTCCAGATTCCAGAGGAGTTGCAACAATAGGGGCATGTCCACAGGTCAAACAAGTATGACTATCCACAGTCTTAAATCAAACAGAAAATAAAATCAAAAAGTAATGGAACCACTCAAATAAGACTGTAAAATCCTTTCAGAAATACATTGTGTTGAATTTGTTGTACAATTTCTAAGGCAAGTACTTCTTTCATTTAAAAAATACACAAGTAGTGTTAAGCAATTCTCTGTCAGTGCCAATCACCACAGGAGTTCCTACCTCAATTTTTGTGCGGTAAACGACCAGACGTCGGAGACCTGAGATCTTAGCAATATGGCAGAAAGCCTGAGTGTTTAGTTTATCACAGGATGAAAGGTTCAGCTCCTGGAGGTTTGGGCACATCTGAGCAATAACCTCGAGGCAAGTTTCATTCAGGAAGTGGCAACAGGCCAACTCCAGACACACCAGCTCAAATCCACACACTTGCATGAATCTGCACAGGAAGCACAGCAATCATAGGGTTAAATCCTGTCAAAATAGTAGGCGTCAAGCTGTGAGCGTATGCGCCAGACATCACATAAAGAGGCAACGTCAGGACTAAGCTATAGAAAAACAGCAGATGTTACACTGGAAGTGAAAAGGTGCAAAGCTCTGAATTAATATATGGAACAGATCTGAAAATGGGTTATTGCTTGCAGAATTGTTCATCTAGTAGGTAAACTGACACCTTAATTAAAGAAGTCAAAAACTGCTGCTCATCATTTTTTCAAATTATCTAACCTGTCAATTAGAAAATTCAGTTCATATATGAAATAAAACAGGTGTACATAAGCAAATGCCACATTATGATTAACGGTCCTACCGGCAACATTGTCCCATCTTTCACTTTCAGATGCTGACTGACCTATTGTGCATTTTTTGCATTTCATGTTTTTATTTCAAGATAAAATGGAAGGTAAAATACACAACACCACTTTATTTAGAAGGAAAATAAACAAACTACTATAAGAAAGACTGGCTCTGTCAACGTCATTCTTTAACAGCATAGACAAGAACAGTTAAAGTGATCTGTAAAGCATAATGTAAGATAACAAAAAGTATGAAACAAAAGTTAGTTTTTATTTTGGCAAGACCTCTAAAATATGCAGCATCCAATATTAACATTCAAATACCAGCAAAATACTGAGAGAAAACACACTATTTGATGGGTTTTCTAACATTTTGAAAGGAGGGGAAGAGAACCACTGTTTAAAAAGTTTGAAAAATTAACACATTACGACTGTATTAATCAATGTTTGTTGCAGGAAGTCAGAAGCTGTTTTCAGTCAAATGTTTGACCACCAATTCCCCTTAAGTTGCAAATCAGTTATCAGAATATTTTCTGCTTTTATACTATGTTAGAAAATGGTAAGTTCTGTAGCCATTACATCAACGCTCTGTAATCATGATGTGTGCACTTTGGATTAAGGAGGAAGCCAAGAGCTGGTAATAAAAAATATTTTAAAACAATTCTTGATGAGTTAGTCTGGTCGCACAGCATTCTCCAACATAGTACACTATAGAATGGAGTTAATAAGGGTTGTGCAGATGATTCCCCCTACTGCAGAACATTAGAATTCAGCCTGACTGTTTGTTATGTACTTTTCTAACAGCGAGCATGACAGCAACCAGCAACGGCTGGTTTTCCCACCTGACCACTTCGTCACAAGGGATATGTGGCCTGGCAAGGCCTGTTTATAGGGATCAAAAGGGAGAGGGATAAAAAGGGATATAAAATCCTAAATTAAAAATCAGGGAAAAATTTTAAAAAAGGAGGTGCCAAATTAAATTTAATAATTGTAAATATATTCAGTACTCAAGTAGATAGAATATTCACCAGCACTCAAAAGGTAAGTAAGGCACTGTCATTGTCAGAGGCACTGCAAAAGTGGGGACCCAGTGGATGTGGTGTACCTGGATTTCCAAAAGGCCTTCGACAAGGTGCCGCACAAGAGAAGGATGCATGGCGTTAGGGGTAAAGTATTAGCATGGATAGAGGATTGGTTGACTAACAGGAAGCAGAGAGTGGGAATAAATGAGCGCTATTCTGGTTGGCAATCAGTCACTAGTGATGTGCCTCAGGGATCGCAATTATTTACAATTTATGTAGATGATTTGGAGTTGGGGACCACGTGTAGGTTGTCAAAGTTTGCAGATGACACTAAGATGAGTGGCAGAGCAAAGTGTGCAGATAACTGTGAAACTTTGCAGAGGAACATAGATACATTGAGTGAGTGGGCAAAGGTCTGGCAGATGGAATACAATGTTAATAAATGTGAAGTCATTCATTTCGGTAGGAGTAACAGTAAAAAGGATTATTACTTGAATGGTAAAAAGTTGCAGCATGCTGCTATGCAGAGGGACCTGGGTGTCCTTGTGCATGAATCGCAGAAGGTTGGTCTGCAGGTACAGCAAGTAATTAGGAAGGCAAATGGAATTTTGTCCTTCATTGCTAAAGGGATTGAGTTTAAAAGCAGAGAGGTTATGTTGCAGCTGTATAAGGTACTGGTGAGGCCCCACCTGGAGTAGTGTGTGCAGTTTTGGTCTCCTTACTTGAGAAAGGATATACTGGCACTGGAGAGGGTGCAGAGGAGGTTCACTAGGTTGATTCCGGAGTTGAGGGGGTTGGCTTATGAGGAGAGACTGAGTAGATTGGGATTATATTCATTGGAATTCAGAAGAATGAGGGGGGATCTTATAGAAACATATAAAATTATGAAGGGAATAGATAAGATACAAGTAGAGAGGATGTTTCCACTGGCAGGTGAAGCTAGGACAAGAGGGCATAGCCTCAAGATTAGAGGGAGCAGATTTAGGACTGAATTAAGAAGGAACTTCTTCACCCAGAGGGTTGTTAATCTATGGAATTCCTTGCCCAGTGAAGTAGTTGATGCTTCTTCAGTAAACGTTTTTAAAGCTAAGGTAGATATCTTTTTGAACAATAAAGGAATTAAGGGATACGGTGGGAGCGCGGGTAAGTGGATCTGAGTCCATGAAAAGATCAGCCATGATCTTATTGAATGACGGAGAAGGCTCGAGGGGCCGGACGGCCTACTCCTGCTCCTAGTTCTTATGATCTAAAAGAAAGTTAACTCTTTTGCTGGGAAAGAGCTCCTAAAACAACAATTACAGTAAATACATTTTAAATAAAGGATATACTTCATATACTTTAAAAGGGAACGAATGGAGGCTGATGACCTGACATGCAATGTCTCAGTTCTTGAGGCACCTTTTTATCAAGCACAGAGAGCTGAGGCCCATCACCCTCGGATCTGTGTTGCACTTGTCCATGTGTTGGAGCAGCGTGAAGTGCATTGGGAACCAGAATACATACTGTGCACCAGGCCTATCAAGGCTAATTAATCAGGGATGCTCCCCATAATGCAGCTTTACTGCTTTTGTGGTGCTCCAGCAGTCCAGTGCCCATTTTGAATAAGTGCTTTCGGGGAGGCCAGTTTAAAAAAAAAATCACTTTTTCTCCTGAGTGGCCTTCTCTTCCCAATAGGGTCAAATCTCCTTCCTTTACTTCACTTATTTGAGCTCTAAAGACTCAAGGGGCCATCCTCTCCTAAACTGATTTTCTGTTGAAGAAACAAACTCTAAGAGCAGCCAGCAGCCTTTCAATAGCTAATGGTACTTGCTATTCCCAGTGTGTCACGGATAGGCAGTAGAAACACCACAAACGTAGTTAAATGAGCTGCTATGCATCATCGGATGAGGTCAACTCAGCGACCACAAGCCGCTGCACCAAGCCCACATTATCAGCTCCATGGTGTCTGATCATTAATGACACACTGGGATGATTAACACACTTGGTGTCTGCCGTAAATTAATTTTGTTCAGGAATTACATTAACACTGACCTGCTGAATCCTTGCATGGAGATAGATCCCCTATTCCCAGTCCAAGATAGATTTAAACACTGTACAAGAGCACAGCGTGACTGTAGGTGCTCCAGAGAGGTGTCATCCAGGCCAGCCCAATAAGGTTGTAAACTAAGCTGGACATACTGAAGAGGATCATAACAATGTTGGTACAGCAACTTGCAGGTCTGTGCCAACTGGCAAAGATCTGGCACTGTCAGGTGACTAAGTATCAGCTGGATTAACTGTGGGAAAAACAAACACAGAATGAAAACCAGGTACAACATTCTATTCCCATATATACTTACACATGAGGACACAGATACTGTCATCAAATAGGACATTACTTTAGAATTTCTGCTTATGGGGAAATCTGAACATTTAGGGGGAAAAGATTTTGCTCGCATAGCACCGTTTCAAAGCAGCACTATGCACGTTACCGCACCTGGCCGGGACACGCAGGGCCGCCAGCGGCTACCTGCACAGCCCGCACATGCCATTCACCATTGATACTATTGAGAAGGCTCGCACAGTGCATGGCCGGCAGTGCTGTCTGCCCCTGGGGAATTGACAGAGTTTGCGTAGTGATGCGGTGAAGTGGCGCTATGAGAACAATTTTTTTCCCCCTTTGTTTTCCTCATCTCAAGGTTTTGATTCCTTTCAGAGCGCTGTTCCAATAAATCACCCAAGTGGCTATTATTGTTGGGAAACTTTGGTAGCTATTGGACTGCAGGTGCATCGCGGTCTGATGCAATCCTGTATTCACTCAACATCCACACTTTCAGCTCGATTACTGTAGAGCAATCAGGAGTGGGAATCCCAGCTGATTTTTCACACCTCAATATAATGGGTGTCAGGTTAACTAGATCATCTATCCTACCACTTTTCCAGTTGAGATTAGTGAATTCAGCACAGACTATCAAACCTGGCATCTTCTTAGCCTGTGCGGCTTATCAATTAAATGAATAAATGCACTAAGTGATCAAGGGAACTCTATAGAGAAATATGTGAAGTTACTACCATTAACGGTCAAAAGATTTTTAGTCTTACTTTCAAAATACAATTTAAGGCATCCGTGCGAGAGAAATACAGATAGAGACAAAGAACAAAGAACAGTACAGCACAGGAACAGGCCATTCGGCCCTCCAAGCCTACGCCGATCTTGATGCCTGCCTAAACTAACACCTTCTGCATTTCCGGGGCCCATATCCCTCTATTCCCTTCCTTTTCATATATTTGTCAAGATGTCTCTTAAACGTCGCTATCGTATCTGCTTCCACCACCTCCCCTGGCAGCAAGTTCCAGGCACTCACCACCCTCTGTGTAAAAAACTTGCCTCGCACATCCCCTCTAAACTTTGCCCCTCGCACCTTAAACCGATGTCCCCTAGTAACTGACTCTTCCACCCTGGGAAAAAGCTTCTGACTATCCACTCTGTCCATGCTGCTCATAACTTTGTAAACCTCTATCATGTCGCCCCTCCACCTCCGTCGTTCGAGTGAAAACAATCCGAGTTTTTCCAACCTCCCCTCATAGCTAATGCCCTCCAGACCAGGCAACATCCTGGTAAACCTCCTCTGTACCCTCTCCAAAGCCTCCACGTCCTTCTGGTAGTGTGGCGACCAGAATTGCACGCAATATTCTAAGTGTGGCATAACTAAGGTTCTGTACAGCTGCAACATGACTTGCCAATTTTTATACTCTATGCCCCGACCGATGAAGGCAAGCATGCCATATGCCTTCTTGACTACCTTATCCACCTGCGTTGCCACTTTCAGTGACCCGTGGACCTGTACGCCCAGATCTCTCTGCCTGTCAATACTCCTAAGGGTTCTGCCATTTACTGTATACCTCCCACCTGCATTAGACCTTCCAAAATGCATTACCTCACATTTGTCCGGATTAAACTCCATCTGCCATTTTTCCGCCCAAGTCTCCAACCGATCGATATCCTGCTGTATCCTCTGACAATCCTCATCATTCTCCGCAACTGCACCAACCTTTGTGTCGTCCGCAAACTTACTAATCAGACAAGCTACATTTTCCTCCAAATCATTTATATATACTACAAACAGCAAAGGTCCCAGCACTGATCCCTGCGGAACACCACTAGTCACATTCCTCCATTCAGAAAAACACCCATCCACTGATACCCTCTGTCTTCTATGACCGAGCCAGTTCTGTATCCATCTTGCCAGCTCACCTCTGATCCTGTGTGACTTCACCTTTTGTACCAGTCTGCCATGCAGGACCTTGTCAAAGGCTTTACTAAAGTCCATATAGATAACATCCACTGCCCTTCCTTCATCAATCATCTTCGTCACTTCCTCAAAAAACTCAATCAAATTAGTAAGACACGACCTCCCCTTCACAAAACCATGCTGTCTCTCGCTAATAAGTTTGTTTGTTTCCAAATGGGAGTAATTCCTGTCCCGAAGAATCCTCTCTAATAATTTCCCTACCACTGACGTAAGGCTCACCGGCCTATAATTTCCTGGATTATCCTTGCTACCCTTCTTAAACAAAGGAACAACATTGGCTATTCTCCAGTCCTCTGGGACCTCACCTGTAGCCAATGAGGATGAAAAGATTTCTGTCAAGGCCCCAGCAATTTCTTCCCTTGCCCTGGAGGCCCTGGAGACTTATCTACCTTAATGCTTTGCAAGACACCAAACACCTCCTCCTTTTTGATAATGAGATGACTGAGACTATCTGCACTCCCTTCCCTCGGCTCATCATCCACCAAGTCCTTCTCTTTGGTGAATACTGATGCAAAGTACTCATTTAGCACCTCGCCCATTTCATCTGGCTCCACACATAGATTCCCATCTCTGTCCTTGAGTGAGCCAACCCTTGCCCTGGTTACCCTCTTGCTCTTTATATATGTATAAAAAGCCTTGGGATTTTCCTTAATCCTGTTTGCCAATGACTTTTCATGACCCTTTTAGCCCTCCTAACTCCTTGCTTAAGTTCCTCCCTACTGTCTTTATATTCCTCAAGTGCTTCATCTGTTCCTAGCCTTCCAGCCCTTACAAATGCTTCCTTTTTCTTTTTGACTCGGCTCACAATATCCCGTGTTATCCAAGCTTCCCTAAACTTGCCAAACTTGTCTTTCTTCCTCACAGGAACATGCTGGTCCTGGATTCTAATCAGCAGACGTTTGAAAGACTCCCACATGTCAAATGTCGATTTACCCTCAAACAGCCGCCCCCAATCTAAATTCTTCAGTTCCTGCCTAATATTGTTATAATTAGCCTTCCCCCAATTTAGCACCTTCACCCGAGGACTACTCTTCTCCTTATCCACAAGTACCTTAAAACTTATGGAATTATGGTCACTGCTCCTGAAATGCTCCCCCACTGAAACTTCGACCACCTGGCCGGGCTCATTCCCCAATACCAGGTCCAGAATGGCCCCATCCCTAGTTGGACTATCTACATACTGTTTCAAGAAGCCCTCCTGGATGCTCCTCACAAATTCTGCCCCATCCAAGCCCCTAGCACTAAGTGAGTCCCAGTCAATATTGGGGAAGTTAAAATCACCCACCGCCACAACCCTGTTACCTTTACATCTTTCCAAAATCTGTCTACAAATCTGCTCCTCTACCTCCCGCTGGCTGTTGGGAGGCCTGTAGTAAACCCCCAACATCGTGACTGCACCCTTCCTATTCCTGAACTCCACCCACATAGCCTCGCTGCATGACCCCTCTGAGGTGTCCTCCCGCAGTACAGCTGTGATATTCTCCTTAACCAGTAATGCAACTCCCCCACCCCTTTTACATCCCCCTCTATCCCGCCTGAAGCTTCTAAAGCCTGGAACATTTAGCTGCCAATCCTGCCCTTCCCTCAACTAAGTCTCTGTAATAGCAACATCATATTTCCAAGTACTAATCCAAGCTCTACGTTCATCTGCCTTACCTGTTATACTTCTCGCATTGAAACAAATGCACTCCAGACCATCAGTCCCGCTGTGCTCAGCAACATCTCCCTGCCTGCTCTTCCTTTTAGTCCTACTGGCCTTATTTACTATGTCCTCCTCATTTATTTCACTAGCTGTCCTACTGCAATGGTTCCCACCCCCCTGCCACACTAATTTAAACCCTCCCGAGTGACGCTAGCAAACCTTGCAGCCAGGATATTAGTGCCCCTCCAGTTTAGATGCGATCCGTCCTTCTTGTACAGCTCCCATCTGTCCCTGAAGAGAGCCCAATGGTCCAGATATTTGAAACCCTCCCTTCTACACCAGCTGCTCAGCCACGTGTTTAGCTGCACTATCTTCCTATTTCTAGCCTCACTGGCACGTGGCACAGGGAGTAATCCAGAGATTACAACCCTAGAGGTCCTGTCTTTTAACTTACTACCTAACTCCCTAAAACCCCCCTGCAGACCTCATCACTCTTCCTGCCTATGTCGTTGGTACCGATGTGTACCACAACCTCTGGCTGTTCACCCTCCCCCTTCAGAATGCCCCCTGTCCGTTCAGAGACATCCTTGACCCTGGCACCAGGGAGGCAACATACCATCCTGGAGTCTCTTTCATGTCCACAGAAGCGCCTATCTGTGCCCCTGACTATAGAGTCCCCTATAATTATTGCTCTTCTGTGCTTTGTCCCTCCCTGCTGAACAACAGTGCCAGCCGTGGTGCCACTGCTCTGGCTGCTGCTATTTTCCCCTGATAGGCCATCCCCCCCAACAGTATCCAAAACGGTATACTTGTTAGAGAGGGGGATAGCCACAGGGGATTCCTGCACTGACTGCCTGTCCCTTCTAGCGGTCACCCATCTATCTGCCTGCACCTTGGGTGTAACCACTTCTCTAAAACTCCTGTCTATGACGCTTTCCGCCACCTGCATGCTCCTAAGTGCATCCAGTTGCTGCTCCAACCGATCCATGCGGTCTGTGAGGAGCTGCAACTGGGTACACTTCCTGCAGATGTAGTCGCCCGGAACGCTGGAAGCGGCACGGACCTCCCACATCTCACAGGTGAAGCACTTCACCCCTCTAACTGTCATTCTTAGCACTAATTAGTTAATTAATATAAAATAAATACATACTTATTAAATCCTTACTAAATTATGATACACTTAACTATGTGGTCCCTGGTGCTAGATTTCTGCAATAAATACTAAATGCTAAATAAATACAGTAATCTCCTCCCTCTGGTTTAGTTACTCTGCTCATTAATTAGTTAATTAGTGTTTTAATCAATTTTTATCAGTTTTATTTTCAAATTCGGTACAGATTCCCTACCAGCCAATCAGGTCACAGCTTTCCTGTGACGTCACTTTTTCAGTTTTTTTATCCCCCACCCAAGGTAACTTACCGCTCTAGAACTCCGCCCTCCGGGTCTGCTCCGAGAATCTCCGAGGTAAATTTTTTATACTTACCGCTCTGGAACTCTGCCCTCCGAGTCTGCTCCGAGAATCCCCGAGGTAAGTTTTTTATACTTACCGCTCTGGAACTCTGCCCTCCGAGTCTGAGACGGTCACACAATCAAGCTGAGAAGGTACCTGGGACACGAAATTAGGCTCAGTAGTGCCTGTTTAGTCACCGAGGATGCTGTTTGGGGACCAATATGGCATTGGATGCACATATTATTCCATATTGGTGAAGGCATCAGCACGCGCCCAGCAGAAGTATACATAGTATGCAGATCATCACATTAATCAGTGTACCATGCTGATTTGATGCTAGCTCTGCCAATTTACAGCTCCAAGCTCCAGCCAGTGCCCTCTCTTAAACTCACACAGCGCAGCACATATTAAGAAGCAGGAAGGATTGCCCCACCAGCTCTACTTAATGATATTATCAACTACTAACAGGTTAGTAATATAAAAGCAAAATACTGCGGATGCTGGAAATCTGAAATAAAAACAAGAAACGCTGGAAATACTCAGCAGGTCTGGCAGCATCTGTGGAGAGAGAAGCAGAGATAACGTTTCAGGTCGGTCACCCTTCTTCAGAACTGACAGATATAAGAAATGTAAAAGATTTTTAGCAAGGAAAGCAGAGGTGGGGAAGATATAACAAAAGAGGTGTTGACAGGACAAGGTTACAGAATAGCTGACCAGAAGGTCATGGATCAAAGGCAAACAATATGTTAATGGTGTGCTGAAAGACAAAGCATTAGTACAGATAGGGTGTTAATGGACTGAAAACTGAACAGCTACAAGCACAGACATGAAAAAAAAACACAGCGGGTAGGCACAGGTTACTAACAGGTTAGTTACTGATTGATTTCTTCTGGCTGTCGGTATGATTCCATAAGTGTTTGGAACTTTCAATACTTGTTTCAAGTTGCAAAAGTCTGCAGGGAGGGGTCTGGCAAGTGAAGGACTTTTCCCTGACTTCAAAGTTTCCGCACAAACCGGCTGCGACCAGTTATGGGTGCACTAGTAGGCATTCCCATTGGAATAGAGCCTAACAAGGACAATGAGCAGAGGCCACACAAAGCAGGACAAGCTGCTGGAAGAGGGGGGAGAAGGAGGGGAAAGAGGGGGGAAAAGAGAGGAGGAAGAGAAGGAGGAAGCAGAGGGAACCTAGACAGGCATCTTCTGCATGGGATGTATGCAAAGAACAATTTCAAGTGAAATACCAGTAACCGATTGTGATGCTAGGCCCCCACCTGCCAAGAATGATGCACATTAATTTTGTCATGAACATTGATTTTAAACTGTTACTGGGGCGAGGAATGACTTGTTAAACATATCAGCTGTGGCTGGAAAAGACATTTGCAGAGAAACAGACGATGCTTGCGTAGACAAAGAACCATTCCCTGATACATTCAACCCGCAATGGATGTTGATCACCGGACAGTGAGGGGGTGGGGAGCACATTCCAGGGCCTACTGGGGTGATGTAATCCACAGGGGCCAGGACTGGTTGAACCAGCTGGTCACATGACTACGTGGCTGTTCCAGGGGTCTTTTGAATTAGGCACAGAGTTTGAACTCAGAAAAGACTGTTTGCTCCTGAACTGAAAAGATCTCTCCTGTCTGCTCCCAACTCTTTCTCACAAGCCTCTGAATCCACTGAAAACCCAAGAGGGAAAAGTCTTCTACAGCAAACAAGGTTTAAGAAGAATACTGGGACCCAATGAAAAGCAAGATCGACATACAATCAAGGACTCTACAGTGAGCTCGAAGAACCGTAACAAAAACTCTTCAGATATTGCCTCAATCTTTTCTACTTTAGAGTCATAGAGAGATACAGCACCAAAACAGGCCCTGCAGCCCACCGAGTCCGCGCCGACCATAAACCACTCATTTATACCAATCCTACATTAATCCCATTTTCCCTCTCACATCCCCACCTTCCCTCAATTCTCCTACCACCTACCTACACGAGGGGAATTTTTTTACAATGACCAATTTACCTATCAACCCGCATGTCTTTGGCATGTGGGAGGAAACCGGAGCACCTGGAGGAAACCCACGCGGTCACAGGGAGAACTTGCAAACTCCGCACAGACAGTACCCAGAACCGAACCCGGGTCGCTGGAGCTGTGAGGCTGTGGTGCTAGCCACTGCGCCGCCCTTTATTTTTCTTCTGCTCTTTTCTATCTCCATTTGCATGTGTGTATCACGTATGCATGCTAGCTTGGGCGCGTCGTTTATCCGTAGGCGTCTACCAAATTAAAGTTCAAGTTTAATAAATTTCAACTTTTCTTCTTTAAACCTAAGATTTCTTTGCTTGATAATTGGAAAGCAGTGAACAAGGACTCACCAAGGGCAAGCTAAAAACACGGTGTTTTAAAAATTAAACCCTGTTACGGTAAGACCAGGTGAAGGCTGAAAGGGACCCCCTAAACACCTTTCTCACCTGGTCATAACACTGAAACACTAATTCCCCATTTACCAAGATTCTCACATGCCTACCTCAACACTGACCATCACAGTGTTGGTCACAATGCAAAAATAAAAGCCACCACAAAATAAAGATTCAAAACCAAATTTAGAAATGTAATTGCACCATATTGCATACAAATATAAACTAATTACACTTGGTAATTTTTTTAGTGCCCGTCTTCCATGTGCCTTTGCCTATCCTAGTGCTCCTACGCAGTACTACACCAGTGGCTGTAGCATGGCAACTGGAAGGCTGCTAAATTTCACTGGAGAACACTGCGCCAGCACAGCATGGCGGGGGGGGGGGGGGGGGGGGGGGCAGCAGTCTGGACTGGCTGGCTGACAGGCAATAGCAAGGGCACTGGCAGAGTGGCAGGAGCACAAATTATGTCATCCTGAGAGAGGACAGCAGATTTGTACTCCATGAAACCACTGCCATTCCCCCGGGTGACGCCTCAGCAATCTGTGGCACCCTGCAAGCCCCTTTGAACACTGTTACATCCAGGTGAGGAGGGGTTGAAAGGCTCCCCTCTTGTCCCTCTCGTAGTGTGACTGCAACAGGGTTTAATTCCTTTTTTAAACAGTGAATATGTTTACCAATTTAGCGAGTATTTAACCCTTTATGTGCTATGATCATAAAAGAACCAATCGGACAGGTTTTCTTAAGTTTAATCAAGAAAGAGGTTAGTTTATTGCAATTAAAATCAAATCCTGATCTAAGAAAAATGACAAACTACACACACACATACACACGTGAATCACACACAAACAAATAGGTTACAGAGTGATGAAGAATAGTTTGGGTTGGATTAGAGTCCAGAACAAGTAAAAATAATATACAGTCTATGGGGTCTGGTAACTCAGTTGTCTTCCAGATGAATTTGTGGTTCTGATGTCTCTGGCTGGTAGAAGTGCATGTGCAGCTGGTCCACCTGGTTCAGGGTCTTCTTGGAGACAGTGACTCCCCAAAGTCTCTGAGTGTAGCAATGGTAGACTTGGTTGTTCCGCAGTCACAGACAGATTTCAAAACTTATGATGTTACCTGGAGAGAGAGAGAGAGAGAAACAGCCCACTGGGGTCGTGCACAGGTTAGCTCCCAAAGCTTGTCTGCTGTGTGTAATAAAAAACTCCCAAGTTTACACAGACTGCGAGGGGGCTGGGCGGAAACTGTCACATGGCCTTTTTTTTCCTTTAATGAGGTCCAAAGTCTAAGCATCCCAATTCTTTCTCAGGTTGTATTGTTTCCATGTTTTCCCCTGGAGGTGCACCTCCACGAGTGAATGCTCCAAGATCCACTGACTGTCCTGCTAAAGAGGGTGATCTTCGATATTTTACTCAACTGTTCAAGCCATTGTCCTGGATGGGAGCCTTTTTAGACATGCGTCTCCATTTAGAGGTCCTGGAATGTGAGGTATTTCGATGCAAATTGTGGTGGCCACCTTGGCTGTCAGCTTTTTAAAAGTTAAGTGTAGGATTCCAACCGATGAATTAAAAATCCTCATTCAGCATAGCATGTTTTCTTGACAACTGGTATCCGCAGCTATGGTGGCAGCAGCCTAATCCCTTTCATGGTAGCAAGCTGAGCTTACAGGAGGGCAGTATGAGTTTGCAGGAGAGAAAACTGAACCGACATGACTTCCGTCTGATCTTCCACTGCAGCACTCAGAAATTGGCTCGATGTTGCTTATGCTTCAGTAGAAGCTGAGACATTGGCTGTCACCCACTGCATCATGGATGGGTTCACAAGTGTGCTAATGGAGTTGGCCACCACTTCCGTGTTAGAAAGGATGGGCTCCAAGCTCTGGACAAAGTCCAGTGCCCACTGTTGCCAGACTCCTCCGTGCTCCTTGACATTGAACATGCTTTCTGGCAGGCAATGCACCGAGCATTGTGCATACCCATCTATGCCCTTCTGTCTGCTGCCCCAAAGTGTTCACCTGAGTCCTCTGCAGCCAAGCTTATGTGCGACACCGGCACTAACTTTGCCCCCTGCCTTGGCTGTAGCCCACTCGTACCCGGTGTCTCACCACCTGCAGATCCCACCTTGAAGCTATGCTGTAAATTATGTGCAGTGTCAGGATCTGAGCTGATGGCTGCGAGTATGAGATTGAGTGGCGGTGCATCTTCATCATCACTGTTTTGTTGCCGTTCCTTCACTGCCTGGCCAGGCTGCACTTCTTGTGTATGTGAAAGAAGAAAGGCACAAGTGCAAGGTCTCGGTGAGGGGATGTGGTGGGTAAAGAAAGAGATTCATGCTTACACCATCTGCAGCTTGTAAGTCATGACATTTTGGGGTGAGGAGGAAGTGAGATGTGGAGAGAAGGACTAGGTATGAGGATACCATCATCTTCAATTGATTCAGCCTGCTGCTGGCCACAAGCTCAGCAACTGCCATTAAAATAATGGCCAGAACCATCTCTCTATGGGGGGTGGACGTGCCTGTCCCTCTCTGGTTAGCTCCTGCTGCAACTGGTTGTGTGCTATCTTGTCCTACAAGAGAAAGGGAAGTATGTCAATGAGCGTCATGCAAACTGTTTGGGTGATGTGGCTGCCATGGGTGAATAACTGGCAGTGTGTGAAAGCTGTAACATGTGGGTGTGAGTTTGCAGCAGTGCTAAGTGTATGAGGGTGAAGTGAAGCTATGAATGTAGGTATGAGTTCTGATTGATGGAGATTGTTGATAGATGAGTGATGGTGGTGTGGTGAATTTAGGAGTGCCAGAGGCTAGTAGTGCAGTTGGCAAGATATGGAATTGGAAGATGAATTCAATGACCTTGACCATTCATGTGAGGTCATTGAACTGCTTGCAGCACTGCATCCAGGTCCTCGGGGCTAGACTCCTGACATTGACCTCCATGGCTATCTGCTTCCAATGCTTTTTGAGCTTGTGTCTGGAGGGCCTCCTGGCTCCCTGCAAACAGATGACATCTTTCCTACTTTCTACCTCCTTGACCAAGGCCTCTAGTGCAATGTCCGATAGCTTTGGAGCCCACTCTCTCCCATGTTTTGCCATTTTTCACTGTGTTCCAGGTCAGATTCACTTGGTGCATGGCTCTCAGCACCTGTTCTAGCCACAATGCAAGGAAATTACGATTTTGGGGCCCATTCCAATGCATGCAGCTAATGAACATGCTCGTTTTTGGGGGCTATCCAATTTAACCCGTCCTGTTCTTTTGGTGAGGGGAAGGCAGAGGAGGGGACATTGAGCTGAGGCTAGGGGTAAGAAAATCAGATTCTCAGTCTACTTTGTATCATTTGGTCATACATAATTTCAGAGAATATTGTTCTCCTGAAGGGTAGGAAATGAAAACCCAATTGTACATGAAAATGCAGTCCTGACAGCGTGGAAGTGCCCTGACAAGAGCAAATGCAAAGTGTATTGTGGTAATGCTTGCCCTAGTGCTGAAAATGTGGAACAGCTGCTTAGTTACTGAAGGCGTGCACACCATGTCAGTGCAAGCCTGTTATCACACATGCACTGCAGCAAGGATCAAGCATCTGTTCCGCAATTTGATTTATCCAAGGACTTTCTTTTATTATCTTAAAAACACATTTGTTTTCACCTGTAGCAGTCAAGAGTATTTTTCAGATTCCTTTAAATGCAATTCCTCTAGCACACCAGCATTGACTATATTGGGTTTTGAAAACTATCCAAATTCACTATGTCCAGATCCAAAGAGAAACTATTCATGTGAAAAACAACCCATGAGACTTTTTTTTTTAAATTGACTGATGGGTTTGCCCTTCTTGTTCACAGCTGTCCCCTTTCCCTCCAGTGGCCTCCAGTATTTCATGCCCCATTTGGTGTCCAGAGCGTACCCCACACCCCATTCCCATACATCATACCTTGTTTGATCTCCAACCTAATATCTAACTACAGTATAGGGTTTCTGCTGTATTAAAATTCTGTCTTCTTTGCACTTACAAATTCAAACTTCAGGGACCAAAATAGCTTTAATTTACCTCTTATCCCAATACATCATTGGTGTGTAGGTCATTGTGAACTTCAATGTAAATATCTGAGAAAATATACAGTTAAGCTTAAAAGAAAACTCAACAACAACTTATATTTATATAGCACCTTTAATGTAATAAAACATCCCAAAGCACCTCAAAGGAGCATTATAAAACAAAGTATGACACTGAACAACAAAAGGAGATATTAGGTCAGATGACCTAAAGCTTGGTGCTACGACCAGGTGAGAAAGGTGCCTAGGGTTCCCTCTCAGCCTTCACCTGGTCTTACATGACAGGGTTTGATTTTAAACACACTGTGTCTTTAGCTCCCCCTTGGTGTATCCTTGTTCACCGCTTTCCAATTATAAAGCAAAAAAAACAGCACAAACAGGTTTTCTTAGGTTTAAAGAAGAAAAGTTGAAATTTTTTAAACTTGAACTTAAACTCTAATTCAGTTGATGCCTACAGATACACGACACTAGCATGCGATACATGCAAATAGAAACAGAAAAGAGAAGAAAAATAAAGTGGAAGTGTTCGAGGCAATAGCTGAAGAGTTCTTGTTACGGTTCTTCAAGCTCTGTAGAGTCCTTGATTGTAGGCAGATCTTACTTTTCATTGGGGCTCAGTATTCTTCTTAAACCTTGTTCGCTGTAGGAGACTTTTCTCTCTTGGGGTTCATGTGTCTTTAGTGGATTCAGTTCCGTCAGAAAGAAATGGGAGCAGACAGGAGAGGTATTCGCAGTCCAGGAACAAACAGTCTTTCTGAGTTCAAACTCTGTGGCTAGTTCAAAAAACCCTGGAACAGCCAGTTAGTCATGTGACCAGCTGGTCTAACCAGTCCTGAATTATATCACCTTAGCAATCTTTGAATGTGCCTCTTACACACAATACCTGGTGATCAAGGTCCATTGTGGGTTGAATGTGACAGGGAATGGTCCTTTGTCCTTCCAAGTACTGTCTGTTAATATGCAAATGTATTTTTCATACATGGCTGATCTGTTTAACAAGTCATTTCCACGCTCCAGCAATAGCTTAAAATCAATGTTCATGACAATATTAATGTGCCTCATTCTTGGCAAGTGGGGGCTTAGCATGACATTGGTCAAAGAGGTAGTTTTTTTGAATGAGTGTCTTAAAGGAGGAAAGCGAGGTGGAGAGGTTTAGGGAAGGTACTCCAGAATTTGGAGCCTAGGCAACTGCAGGCGCGGCCAATTCATGCAGGAACGGAACAAAAGCACAAAATACTGGGAACGCTCAGCAAGTCAGGCAAAGCATCTGTGCAGAGAAGGGCCAAATAAATGTTCCACCACAACCCTTCATCAGACCTCATGCCTGAAACGTTAACCTGTCAACTAGTCTCTCCTCATGACTAAAGTCTCTTCCTGCCGTATAATCTTAGTAAATCTTCTATATCATCGGCATGGATGTAATGGGCCCAATTTTAACTCTGTGCAAGTGAATGGGTTTTGATTTCGCCTAATATTTTAGCTGTGGCATAATCAATGGTTAGCAAAGGTTTTGGATCACATTCGTTAACTCTATGGTGAAAATATTGAGCATCAACTAAGAAGTTTGCTGGCCAGCGTCTGTCATAATCCCTACAACCGACATAAAACCTCAAGAAATATAAAATCTAAATATTTATTAGAGTTTAGCTGTTACAATTAGACATTTGAAGAATATTTCTTTTCCCAGCAGTTCCAATGGTCGAGCTCCAAACTCAAAGGCCTGCTGGTTACTATCTCAGCTTCTAATGTCATTTGGACAGGCCTTGTGCCACTGGGCCATGGAATAGGTACTCTCACTATGAAGAATTGCTACTCCACAGAGCTGCAGTCGCCCCCATCAGACAATCACTGTGGCAGCAATGGTGATTACATAGAATCTTGCTACTGTCCGCTGAAAGGGAGCAGCAATAAGATTCCATTAGGGCTCTGATCAGGAAAACCTGTTTTTCTGACTGAATCAGATTTCATTTTAAATCAGATTTTATCTTAAATTCGTTATTAATTTAATGAGGCACTTCTTGTATTTCAGCTTCTGTGATCAGTGATGGCCATTGAGAAATAAACATTACCTCAGGCAACATTGCTCATAAGACCAAAGTTGCTTCTGAAGTAAAAGCACCTTTATTTAACTAAAAACAAAGAATACAAATGAAAACAAAATTTACTGGGCTGGATTTTACAGCCCGCCACCACCCCCTCCCCCGCCATCCCATGTAGGGGGTCGTGGCAGGGGTGGCCTCTGGCAGAGGCCCGTCATGGGCTTCAATGCCGGGAAGGCCCGGCCCGATATTGCCGGCAGTGGCAAGGCCTCGTGGCGGCCCCCCCGCCGCTCGGCGACAGAAGGAAAATTTAAATATGCAAAATAATTTTAATGACAAAATAAATTACCTACCAGCTCCTGCCGTCCGTTCCGGAGCAACATTGCTGCCGGTGGCCGGCACTCCCACGCCTTTGGACACCCGTCCGGAGATCCATGGCAGAACACTGGTAGGAAGGGAGGAGCAGGTAAGTTCTTCAAGGTGGTGGGGTGGGTGAGGGGGAAAGTGGGGTCAAACTTATGTGATTGGTGTAGGGGATGGTGGGAAGGGATAAAGTGCACAGTTTATATGAACCATGGTGGGAGGAGGTCAGCTGCACAAGATACGTTTTTTGGTCGGGGAAGAGGGCAAGGAATGAATTCTATGGTTATTGGGGTGGTGGGAGAGGGACGAGAAACATTTATTTAATGTTTTTGAATCAATTTTAAATCACTATATCTTTAAATAATTAAATTGAATGTTCGGGCTCGAAGCCCTTTAAAAATGGCGTCAGTGCCTGCGCAAAGACTGCTGACGCCATTGCGAGGGACGGACCACCTGCCCCCTCCATGTCATTTGGGGGGGTGGGGGGCGGTCCACCTGGCTATTTAAATGAGCCACTGCGTTCAATATCACGGCGGCTATGCGCAGGCGGACCGCCATTGTTTACGTCGCTGCAGATTTCGGCAGCGGAAATGTAAAATGCAGCCCACTGTCTTCACCTTAAAAAGGATTAGATAGCATGACTTTAATGCAGCCCTTACATCACAATATCTATTGTGTAGTACAGAACAATTCCAAATACACTTGGGATTTATAGCTACCAAACAGTATTTCTTTAAAACACTAGATGGTTAAGAGTACACTCACTCCTGATCTATGTAATAGAACCTGTTTGGTAGGCCAGCTCAAGGAACACTCCCCATTTAAACAAAATAGTGAAAATAAGAACCTTATCAGAGTAAACATTGGGAAAAAAATCTAACAGTTCATTTTTAAAAAATCTACTGGAATCAAGGCATCAACGAACACTAAATGGTTATCTTCAGAATTTGCATACGCTCAGCACCGTCTGTAAAGTCGATAAACATTCAGTCGCCCAACTGTACAGCAGAGATTTAGGAACTGTAGTAAGTTTTCTTTGTTTCATACAGCCAGCAGCCGATCAATGAATGATCATAATCAGTCATAACTCAACAGTCTGCTGAAAGATTGAAGCTACAAGTTTTGAACGTTAGCTACAGCAAGTCAACTGGAGCAAACCGTTTCTCATTCTTTTATTGTTAATTTTTTTGCCTTAGTCAAGAGGAAACTCGCATCCTTATAACATTTTGTACCATATTCCATTTGCAACAGTCAAAGCACAAGAAGCTAAAGCAAGCATTTAGGAACACAGGGCATAGGTATAGAAGCAGACCATTCAGCCCCTCAGGAGTGTCCGCCATTCATTTAGATCATGGCTGATCTGTACCACAATGCCATTTACCCATCTTTGCTCCATACTTCTTGATAACCTTACCAAGCAAAAATCAATTGATCTTTAAAACTTAAATTGGCCTAGCATCCACAGCGCTTCAGGGAGCGAATTCCAGATTTCCGCTCCACTTTGTCTGAAAAGGTGCTTCCTGATTTCATCCAAAGAGGCCCGCTCTAATGTTAAGTTTATTTCCTCTTTTTCTGGATACCCCCACCAAAGTAAATAGTTTCCCTGCCCTGGATAGGCCAGCACTAACTAGGTTCAAAAATGGTCTCTGCATCAGAATGGATAGGCCTGAGGATCACACGATGTTGGGCTTAGGGCCTCATTTAGATGAGACACAACATTTCTGCAGCTACTGATTTGCTCAACTGCACCTTCACCTTCAACATTTGATGCCCTTGTCCCCAATAAAGAGATCAGTTTCTCTCACCCTGGCTGTTCCCCTGATACGGCCCTCATCTCTGCTCCCTTATGTTCAAGAGACGCAGACTTGCAAGGATATGGCAGACAACTGGTTTTGCCATCCACACTAGATCTGGCTGTTCCACATAAAACAATAAAACTGCTCACTATTCCAGGATCATCTTGGAATGCAAAGGTAACTCCCGGCTTCTTTTATCTACTGCAAACTGTCTTCTTAAACCCCTCTCTCCTGTCCCTTCCACCCTCACTTCCAACAATAAGTGCGAGGAACTCATGGACTTCTTTGTCACTAAGATTGAGACCATCCGATCAGCTGCTTCTGCCGCATCCCTCTCTTCCGCTAGCCCACCTGGCCAAACTTCCTCAAATGCTCCCTGAACTCGCACCTTTCTCCAGTTTCTCTCCTATCTCCCCTCATGCCCTCACTGAGCTCATCTTGCCCATGAGACCCACCTCCTGCTTCCTCAATCCTATCCCCACTAAACTGATCACCCAACTTCCCCTCCTGGTCCTCATGTTAGCTGATATTGTGAACGGTTCTCTCTCTTCAGATGTTGTCTCTCTCTCCTTTAAATCTGCCGTCATAGCCCATCTCCTCAAAAAAAAACCCCTGACCCCATGCCCTTGCAAACTACCGCCCCATCTCCAATCTGTCTTTCCTCTCCAAAGTCCTTGAACAAGTTGTCGCCTCCCAAATCAATCCAATCATTCCTGGAATTCCATTTTTGAATCCCTCCAATCAGGTCTCCAACCCTGCCACAGTTACAAAACTGCTCTTATCAAAGTCACAAATGACATCCTATGTGACTGTGACAAAGGTAAATATTCCCTCCTCGTCCTTCTCAACCTGTCTGCAGCCTTTGACATGGTTGACCACAGCATCCGCCTCCAACACCGCTCCACTGTCGCCCAGCTGGGTGGGACTGCTCTCACCTGGTTCCATTCTTATCTACCTAATCATAGCCAAAGAATCACTTGCAACGCCTTCTCTTCCTGCTCCCACACCGTTACCTCTGGTGTCCCCAAGGATCTATCCTTGGCCCCCTACATGCTGCCTCTCAGCAACATCATCGAAAGCACAGCATTAGCTTCCACAGGTATGCTGGCGACACACAGCTCTACCTCACCACCACCTCTCTTGACTCCTCTACTATTGCTAAATTATCATACTGCTTATCTGACATCCAGTACTGGATGAGCAGAAATTTCCTCCAATTAAATATTGGGAAGACTAAGCCATTGTTTTCGGTCCCTGCTTCAAACTCCATTCCCTAGCTATCGACTCCCTGCCTCTCCATGGCAACAGCCTGAGATTAAGCTAGTCTGTTCGCAAGCTTGCTGTCACATTTGACCCCGAGATGAACTTCCAACCTCATATTCAAGCCATCACCAAGACCGCCTACTTCCACCTCCATAACATCACCTGACTTCACCCCTGTCTCAGCTCATCTGCTGCTGAAACCCTCATTCATGCCTTTGTTACCTCTAAATTTAACTATTCCAACACACTGCTGGCTGGTCTCCCACATTCTACTCTCAGTAAACTTGAGGTCATCCAAAACTCTGCTGCCCATGTCTTAACTCGCACCAAGTCCCATTCCCCTATCACCCCTGTGCTTGCTGATCTACAGTGGATCCCGGTCAAGCAAAGTTTTGATTTTAAATTTCTCATCCTTTGTTTTCAAATCCCTCCATGGCCTCACCCTTTCTTTTTTCTGTAATCGCCTCCAGTCCCAAATGGGTTGCTGGGGAGGCACTCAAGACTGAAAGACCTTTTTGAGGCCTGCACATTCCTTTACTCCTAAAAAACCTAAAAGACTCATACTTTCACAAAGTCTGGAAATCAAAAAGAGCATAATTAATAACAGGAAACACCACAAAACTGTCAAAGGCAATGTACAATAGTCATAGAGAGATACAGCACTGAAATAGGGCCTTCGGACCACCGAGTCTGTGCTGATCAACAACCACCCATTTATACCAATCTTACATTAATCCCATTTTCCCTACCACATCCCCACCATTCTCCTACCACCTACCTACACTAGGGGCAATTACAATGGCCAATTTACCTATCAACCTGCAAGTCTTTGTCTGTGGGAGGAAACTGGTGCACCCAGCGGAAACCCACGCGGTCACAGGGAGAACTTGCAAACTCCGCACAGGCAGTACCCAGAACCGAACCCGGGTCGCTGGAGTTTGAGGCTGCGGTACTAACCACTGCGCCGCCCCAATAGACAAGATCAGGTAGCCACAGCCATTCAAAAGTCACAATAGGATGATGCACTGATATGGTTGCCTAGTGCTTATGATACTGGACTAGTAACCAAGAAATTATAAGTTCAAATCCCAGCATAGCAAATAAACACAATAAATATGGCAATCTGTTGACTCTTAAAGCCCTCTGAACTGGCCTAGACCACGTTCTCACTGCAACTTTGCCAGCACTGTCCAGATCCTAAGAGCAAATAATATAAAGCACTTATAATAGTATAAGGTACTGGGAACAGACCTTCCAGAATGCAGCCTCAACAGTACAGCAGTGCTGGCTCATATTGGTGGACTGAGAACTAACTTTTATCTGCAAGTTGTGTCTCCAGATGAGTCTGGTCATTATCTGTTTTTTTGTGGGACCTTACTGTGCGCAAACTGGCTGCCCCATTTCCTACAGTACAACAGCGGCCACAATTCAAAAAGACTTAACTGGCTGTAAGGCGCTTTGGGACATCCTGAGATCATGGGAGGTGCTATTTAAATGCAGGTTTCTCTTTCTTCTTTGTGACAGTAGCTCTACTTCATGAAATTATGCTGCAGTTGGCAGCAGCATTGCATTATGAAGGAGCATTCGAACAGCAACAGATAGTGGATATGTTACAATTGTCAGCTTAGCTCAGTAGTAGAAATGCAAGTTCTGATTTCATGGGTTCAAGTTGTGCTCCAGGACTTGAGCCCATAATCTAGGCTTCAAATGAGATTTTTTTTTTTAAATTCATTCATGGGATGTGGGCATCGCTGGCCAGGCCAGCATTTATTGCCCATCCCTAATTGCCCTTGAGAAGGTGGTGGTGGGCTGCCTTCTTGAACCGCTGCAGTCCATGTGGGGTAGGTACACCCACAGTGCTAGTGGTTAGATACAACTGAGTGGCTTGCTAGGCCATTTCAGAGGGCATGTAAGAATCAGCCACATTGCTGTGGGTCTGGAGTCACATGTAGGCCAGACCAGATAAGGACAGCAGATTTCCTTCCCTAAAGGACATTAGTGAAGCAGATGGGTTTTTACAACAATCGACAATGGTTTCATGGCCACCATTAAACGAGCTTTTTAATTCCAGATGCATTAATTGAATTCAAATTCCACCTTCTGCTGTGGTGGGATTTGAACCCATGTCCCCAGAGCAATACCCTGGGTCTCTGGATTACTAGTCCAGTGACAATACCACTACGCCACCACCTCCCCTCAAGATGGTAAATCTTGGCCCCATCTGCCTATTCAACTGGAGGTTAAAAAAAATCTCATTGTGCATTTTGAATTAGAGCAGGCAGTTTGCTAGTTTGCTGGGGAACATTTATCCCTCAACCAACACCATTAAAAATGGGTTAGATAATTGTTCATTTACCATTTGTGAGACTTTGTTGTATACAATGTGGCTGCTGTATTTGTCCACAGAGCAACAGTGATTCGTCCATCCCTTCTGCTACTATTTCAGAAACTTGCATTTATACAATGCTTTTAATATGGAAAGTCTCAAGGCACTTCACAGAGGCATAAGGAATAAATGAACACTTAGCTGAAGAGGTAAAGGTGATATTAGGAGGGATAATCAAAAGCTTGGTCAAAGAAGTGGGTATTAGGAGATATTTAGGGAGGGTATTCCAGATTATGAGGCCTAGATGGCTGAAGCCACAGCCAACTGTGGGATAGAGGAGAGGGAGATACACAAGAAGCCATGATCAGAGGAAAGGAGAGATCGGTGGTGGGAGGGGCTCTGTGGAAGAAGTAGTTGATGGAAGTGAGTGAGGGCGGGCAAGCAGAATGTCCTGGTGAATAGGATGTGAGCAGTAGTTGTGGCAAATTCAGTGGCTGTGAACTCTCTATGACATCTTGAGAACATGAAAGGTGCTATAAAAATGCAACCCTTTATTTTAATTGCAATTAGCTTTTTAAAAAAATAATGTATTATTATTGAGGAATATTCACGTCCTCAAAATGTTTGTATGCAGAACATTAAGTAATAGATGAACAAATAGATAAATCAGAACTTGTTTGGTTACATTTAAGCAGCACAGGAACAAATTTAACCACAAGGAGCTGAAAAACGAACATCCAAAGGACTACTGCATCTTGCAGGTTCCACTGCCCAAAAAAATTACATACCTACAAGGCACATTAATGTAGAAATATTCTGTTTGAATTCCAAAAGTAGAATGAGAATGTGATATAGTTATTGGTGCTACTTTCCAGAGATAATATATGAGCTGCTTTTAAACTGGCCTTAAAAAGTGGTAGCACCAATGGAAACTTGCCAGATTCACTGGACAAACCCATTACGGCCAATGCAAAGGATTCCTTATCCTGGTCTCTTCTCCTCTTGCCATCCCCCATCCCTTTTCTGACAAGTCCAGTTAACTTTTAATCTACTGAGTGGAAAATTCATATATAGTTAACACAGTAATTGCTGTGTCTAGTATCTTAAAGTGTTCTAAATTGAGTCATTAACTCCAAACATTGACAAAGTGGTGAACACTGTGATGAAATCAATAGAAGTTTCATCAAACATAATACATAATATAGATTACAAAATAATTAGTTCTGACAACTATTCCATTATTCCCAATTTCAGATGATTAGGAAATGCTGACATGTCACCAGAAGGGAAAAAGAAATCTGCAGATTAGTTGGTTAGAATCCGCAGGGATTATTTTGCAAAAATGTGCAATATTTTCAATTCTGTGTAAAAAAAAAAATCTATACAAAAATGGATGTAGTTTATGTAAGTGGCTATTTTTCATTTGAGAGCCAAGACAGCAAGTGCTGATAGTACTCAACTGGTCTGAAGCACTTTCCAACAGAAGTTGCTGAATAATGATCGGGAGTGGGAACTTCGCTTCATTCTTCCTCTATCTAGCCTAGGGACATTAAAGCCACATGTAGCAGCCCTACTCTTGTCCCCGGTGACAAGTCAACTGACTCTGAACAAGCCAAACATGAAACTAGGACCGTACTTATCCATCTAACTCAGTGTATTTTCACACTGAGCTACTGGGGTGCCATAAGTTGATTCTTTGAGCATTTGTGTTCATAAAGTATTTCCTGAGGCTCGCCATGCATCAGTAAATAAGCTTTATCCCAATGAATTTCTTTTAATTTAATTTATATCCCTACAAACATTACGGCACTCCAATTTTTGTTTGGATGAGCAAGGTTATTTCTTCAGTCAATTCTTCAGCTTCCGTGGATTGTATAGTTTACTAAATATTGACATTGAACATACACACATATATGACACATGAACAAAAATAAAATCAGAAGGAAGGCTTGCCAGTTAAGAAAAGCACTGGATTTTGTGCAGTCTGTGTTAACTACTTATTCTGACAGGGGCAGCACCTCATCAATCCTTATCCTCCAGCAACTGTCTTAGCATCAACACCTCAGCTTGCTCAACAAGAAGTCAGGCTTCAAGTTATCGAATGTGGACTGCAAATCCAGAAATGCTATATTATCTGCCTGTCTCAGATCAACAGTGATTTCTGGTCATCTTCTGAAAACAAAGTGTCATGCCCTGACTGCAAAACCAACTGAACTAAGACATCAAATTATCATTAAAAAAGAAAATCCATAAAATAGTATTTTAGGAGAACTATTGGAATTAGTCTCAGCTTTAAGAACCAATGATTTCTTAAACATACCATACTTGGCCATGTGAGCCGCATGGAAGATGGCAGGATCCCCAAAGACACATTGTACAGAGAGCTCGCCACTGGTATCAGACCCACCGGCCGTCCATGTCTCCGCTTTAAAGACGTCTGCAAACGCGACATGAAATCCTGTGACATTGATCACAAGTCGTGGGAGTTAGTTGCCAGCGTTCGCCAGAGCTGGCGGGCAGCCATAAAGACGGGGCCAAAGTGTGGCGAGTCGAAGAGACTTAGTAGTTGGCAGGAAAAAAGACAGAGGGGCAAGGGGAGAGCCAACTGTGTAACAGCCCCGACAAACAAATTTCTCTGCAGCACCTGTGGAAGAGCCTGTCACTCTAGAATTGGCCTTTATAGCCACTCCAGGCGCGGCTTCACAAACCACTGACCACCTCCAGGCGCTTATCCATTGTCTCTCGAAATAAGGAGGCCAAAGAAGAAGACAATGTGTCGAAACTACAATTATCATGGAACAACTCCAATCTAACCAGGAACCATCCTAATTACAAGAGAAGATGAATTAAGGCTTGACCACAGTGATTACTGCATTCTGGCACAAATACCCTGAAAATCCAGTTGACTTGTATTGAGACAATTTCTGTACATTTTTTTGATTATCAATTAAGTTAATGTTTTGCCAAATATCTTTTTTTTCTTTTGGGCCTCCTTATCTCGAGAGACAATGGATACGCGCCTGGAGGTGGTCAGTGGTTTGTGAAGCAGCGCCTGGAGTGGCTATAAAGGCCAATTCTGGAGTGACAGGCTCTTCCACAGGTGCTGCAGAGAAATTTGTTTGTTGGGGCTGTTGCACAGTTGGCTCTCCCCTTGCGCCTCTGTCTTTTTTCCTGCCAACTACTAAGTCTCTTCGACTCGCCACAATTTAGCCCTGTCTTTATGGCTGCCCGCCAGCTCTGGCGAATGCTGGCAACTGACTCCCACGACTTGTGATCAATGTCACACGATTTCATGTCGCGTTTGCAGACGTCTTTATAACGGAGACATGGACGGCCGGTGGGTCTGATACCAGTGGCGAGCTCGCTGTACAATGTGTCTTTGGGGATCCTGCCATCTTCCATGCGGCTCACATGGCCAAGCCATCTCAAGCGCCGCTGACTCAGTAGTGTGTATAAGCTGGGGATGTTGGCCGCTTCAAGGACTTCTGTGTTGGAGATATAGTCCTGCCACCTGATGCCAAGTATTCTCCGAAGGCAGCGAAGATGGAATGAATTGAGACGTCGCTCTTGGCTGGCATACGTTGTCCAGGCCTCGCTGCCGTAGAGCAAGGTACTGAGGACATAGGCCTGATACACTCGGACTTTTGTGTTCCGTGTCAGTGCGCCATTTTCCCACACTCTCTTGGCCAGTCTGAACATAGCAGTGGAAGCCTTACCCATGCGCTTGTTGATTTCTGCATCTAGAGACAGGTTACTGGTGATAGTTGAGCCTAGGTAGGTGAACTCTTGAACCACTTCCAGAGCGTGGTCGCCAATATTGATGGATGGAGCATTTCTGACATCCTGCCCCATGATGTTCGTTTTCTTGAGGCTGATGGTTAGGCCAAATTCATTGCAGGCAGACGCAAACCTGTCGATGAGACTCTGCAGGCATTCTTCAGTGTGAGATGTTAAAGCAACATCGTCAGCAAAGAGGAGTTCTCTGATGAGGACTTTCCGTACTTTGGACTTCGCTCTTAGACGGGCAAGGTTGAACAACCTGCCCCCTGATCTTGTGTGGAGGAAAATTCCTTCTTCAGAGGATTTGAACGCATGTGAAAGCAGCAGGGAGAAGAAAATCCCAAAAAGTGTGGGTGCGAGAACACAGCCCTGTTTCACACCACTCAGGATAGGAAAGGGCTCTGATGAGGAGCCACCATGTTGAATTGTGCCTTTCATATTGTCATGGAATGAGGTGATGATACTTAGTAGCTTTGGTGGACATCCGATCTTTTCTAGTAGTCTGAAGAGACCACGTCTGCTGACGAGGTCAAAGGCTTTGGTGAGATCAATGAAAGCAATGTAGAGGGGCATCTGTTGTTCACGGCATTTCTCCTGTATCTGACGAAGGGAGAACAGCATGTCAATAGTCGATCTCTCTGCACGAAAGCCACACTGTGCCTCAGGGTAGACGCGCTCGGCCAGCTTCTGGAGCCTGTTCAGAGCGACTCGAGCAAAGACTTTCCCCACTATGCTGAGCAGGGAGATTCCACGGTAGTTGTTGCAGTCACCGCGGTCACCTTTGTTTTTATAGAGGGTGATGATGTTGGCATCGCGCATGTCCTGGGGTACTGCTCCCTCGTCCCAGCACAGGCATAGCAGTTCATGTAGTGCTGAGAGTATAGCAGGCTTGGCACTCTTGATTATTTCAGGGGTAATGCTGTCCTTCCCAGGGGCTTTTCCGCTGGCTAGGGAATCAATGGCATCACTGAGTTCCGATTTGGTTGGCTGTATGTCCAGCTCATCCATGACTGGTAGAGGCTGGGCTGCATTGAGGGCAGTCTCAGTGACAGCATTCTCCCTGGAGTACAGTTCTAGGTAGTGCTCAACCCAGCGGTCCATCTGTTTGCGTTGGTCAGTGATTATGTCCCCCGATTTAGATTTGAGGGGGGTGATCTTCTTGATGGTTGGCCCAAGAGCTCTCTTCATGCCATCATACATTCCTCTGATGTTTCCGGTGTCTGAGGCCAGCTGAATATGACTGCATAGGTGTTGCCAGTAGTCGTTTGCGCAACGCCTAGCTGTTCTTTGTGCAGTACTTCTGGCTGCTTTAAGTGCTGCGGATGTTAAATCGCTGGGGGCTTTCTTGTAGTTCAAAAGTGCAATGCGCTTAGCGGCTATGACAGGTTCCAGCTCTTCATTATGAGATTGAAACCAGTCTGCATTTCTCTTCGCACTTTTGCCGTAGGTGGTCAAAGCTGACTCATAGATGGCGTCTCTGATGTGGGCCCACTTGGTCTCAGCATCCCCTGTGGGAGTGTTTTGAAGGGCTGTTACAAGTGAATTTAGAAATTTTTGTAACAGCTGTGGGTGAGAAATTCTGCTCGTGTTGATGCGCGGGTGGCCCTTCTGCTTGGAATGATGCAACTTCTTTGGTCTGAGTCTAACCTTGCTGCACACCAGGGAGTGGTCGGTGTCGCAGTCCGCACTGTGGAAGCTGCGTGTGATTTGAACACTGTTTAAGGCGGCTCGCCTTGTGACAATGAGGTCTAGCTGGTGCCAACGACGTGATCTTGGGTGCCTCCATGAAACCTGGTGACAGGGTTTAGTGTGAAAGAATGAGTTGGTGATGCAGAGGTTATGATAGGCACACAACTCAAGCAGTCTCTGCCCGTTCTCATTCATCCTTCCAACGCCATAGCGCCCAAGGCAGGAGGGCCATCAGTCATGGTCGGCCCCAACCCTGGCATTAAAGTCCCCCAGCAGGAATAGGTGTTCGGTGTTGGGGATGCTGCTAATGATGTTATGGAGTTGTTCATAGAACTGGTCTTTAGCTTCAGGTGCGGAACAGAGTGTTGGAGCATAGATGCTGAGTAGGTGTACTGGACCAGAGGTGGTGAGCAGTCGGATGGACAGTATGCGTTCCGAGCCATTTGAGGGAGGCTCTATCATGCTGAGCAAGGAGTTTCTGATGGCGAAGCCCACTCCATGCTGTCTTGGTTCTTCAGGATCCCTGCCCTGCCAGAAGAAGGTGTAGTCTTGCTCTGCTAGAGAGCTACTCGCGGGGAGGCGAGTCTCCTGAAGTGCTGCAATGTCCACATTGAGTCTACTGAGCTCGTTGTTAATGATGGCGGTCTTCCGAGAATCGTTGATTTGTGTAAGGTCTTCCGACAGGCCAGGACACATAGTTCTGACGTTCCAGCTTGCAAAGCGAAGGGCTGGTACCTTCTTTCCTTTTTTCATGTTGTTTGGTGCGGTGTATCAGTCCACCTTTCGGGCAATGACCCTGAGCTCCAAGCACCCATTGAAGCAGGCAGACTGTGGCGGGACAGAACCTTATTGACCGGGGGCTGCCCGGTTTGAGGCGGGCGGTAGCTGTCCAGTGAGGTGCAATGACCTCTCCCACCGACAAAGGCAACCCGTGGCGCCCAGTTTCTACGCCAATTTATCTGGACTTGCCAAATATACAGGGACAAAAACTGGACGTGATGTTTAAATTAGAGCCCAGCGTTCATTATTTTGATGACAGAGAATTCCTTTCTTTCTTAGTCTTCATGCCTGAAACATTTCTAAACTGCTTTTGTAATTGAAAAATGTAGGGGACTTGGATTATGGCTTTCTTTTGTTTTCTTGTTGTCTACTGGAAATGTCATTTTTATTCATTCTTTTTCCTTTCTTCCACTGTTTCATTAACTCTTTAGGAACTACATTGTTAGCCACGGCTTAGTTGGTAGCACTCTACCTGCTGCACTGGGAGGTTCTAAATTCAAATACCACTCCAAGACTTGAGCACAAAAATCTAGTTCGACACTGCACTGCAATACTGAGGGAGCGTTGCACTGTCAGAGATGGTGTCTTTCAAACAAGGTATTAAACTGAGGCCCCTCATAGGTGGACGTAAAAAAAACCCTTGGCACTATTTTGAAGAGGAGCAGGGAGTTATCCCTGGTGTCCTGGCCAATATTTATCCCTCAATCCACACCAAAGAAACAGATTGGGCAGAATAAAATTCTTGAAGGAGGGCACGGAGGCAAGGGGAGGCAAGCAAGAGGGCAGGGGGCACCGTTCCCAACATGCCTGGGCCCCCCGCCATTTTGTCTGGGGAGGGGAAGACTGTCCTCAGTTTTGAGGGAGGGGGAGTGGCCCGCCGCCATGGGGAGATGCTGCCAGGTAAAACCTGGCGACCTCCTACTGGGGTCGGAGGGGGGGATCCCTCCTTTATGGGCAATCCAGGGCCTCCGGAGGGCCCCCACCCCCACCGCGGCAGCAATCGCCGCACCCCCAGAAAGTCACCCTCCCCATCCTCACCAACCACACCTCCGCACTCTGTCGCTGAGGCCTGCCTGAATGGCCCTGGTGTCTCCTTCTTCTTTGGCGCCGCAGAGCTTCTGATCGGCCAGCAGCTCTGGTGGCAGGAGCTCATCCCTTAAAGGGATGCTGCCCGCTGTGAAATCGCTTCGAGGTCCGACAGAAGGCAGGATCTCCACCCACCTCCTGGCCCACCTCCGGGACCCCCATCGCAAGAATAAAATGCAGCCTATTATCTGGTAATTATCACATTGTTTGTGGGAGCTTGCTGTGCACAAATTGGCTGTTGTGTTTCCTACAACAGTGACGACTCTTTCAAACTACATCCTTGGTTGTAAAGTGCTTTGGGACATTCTGTGATCGTGAAAGGCACTATATAAATGCAAGTCCTTCTTTCTTATATTGGAGTTCAAAAGAGGATTTTAAGTGAATTTTCATTACGCAAGTGCATTGGTGTATGGGGTAGAACTAAAAGCCGGGTTTTATACATTATAGCTGCTCTTCAATAACAGCACCTGGAGTTTCAATGTGCCAAAGAAAAAAAAAGTACTGTTAACTGGAATGGCATCAACCAGTGACTCTCAATCCATGGGCTGCGATCCAGAAGGATGCTTTCTGACTGCAACACTACTTTAAAAATTGTACATTATTCCACATACAAAAACTGAAAATACATGGTCTCAAAAAAATCTTTCATATGAACAATAAAACAGAACAAACTTGCCTTTATACATCATAACACATCCTTCAGAAATGTCTCAAAGTGCCCAATGTACAATGAATTACTTTGAAGTACAGCCATCGTTGTTGTGTGGATGAATACAGAAACCATTTTGTACATAGCTGGATCACACAAACAGCAGAGATTAATGATCAGTTAACCTGTCTTTAATGGTGCTGGGTAAGGGAGAAAGGTTAGCCAGGACACTAGGAGAACTTCTTGCATTTCTTCAAATAGACTTATGGGATCAGTAACACCCACCTAACAACTAGAACAGGCAGATAGGGCCTTAGTTTAAAGTTTCAACTGAAGTACCTCCAACAATGCAGCACTCCCTCAGTATTGCACTAGAGCTATAATCTTTGATTATGTGATGAAACACTGGAATAGGGCTTGAACCCACAGCTCCAAACTCAAAAACAAATGTACCACCAACTGAGTCAATTTTACTGTAAAGGTAAGCATCTGAATATTAGTGGGTTCAAACTTAAATCAAGTCTGGTTTGGAAACACTAATTTCTGGTTTTACTTCAAAGGGTGAATCCAAATTATTAATATTTTCTTAGTGATTGCTGGTCTATGCAATCCATCCTTTAAACAATGATTTTACAGAATGTATTTCTAATTGTAAGTGTACTTTTCATTGGTGAAATGCTGTAAACGCTGTTGATGGTTAGCACTGTTAACCAAATCACCCACATTGAGCTTTATTGAGAAACAGTTTGAGAAAATTGACCAAATTTGTAAACTTCAGAATAAATGATAAATTTTAAAGACTCTAAGGTTGGTGCAGTATATCAGTCCTAGCTAAATTCATGGACAAACAGCTAAGCAATACATTTGACCATGTTCTCAAGTGCAGCTACTGAATCTTTGTGTTCAACACCCAGACCGATTTAACATTAAGGCTTAATAAAGTTTGGGCCCCAAATAAGATTAGATTTTGAACCTTAACAGAGTATTTTGGCGAGTTATCATTGACCAGAAACTGAACTGGAGCAGCCACATAAATACTGTGGATACAAGAGCAGGTCAGAGGCTGGGAATTCTCCGGCGAAAACAGTACCAGTTGTGCGGTTTCTGGTGGAATATCCTTTTAAATGACAAAGTACTTTCTGCCTGATATCATCTGAGGATTGGATATTGGCATGTCCCGAATCTTCTGACAAACTACGGTGCACCCTGATGTAGGGCTGTTGAGGTTGTTCTCCAGCTTGCTGTGTAACAGAATATATCTGGACAGTTCTGTCGTTTTAGATGGCACAGATGTAAATCAGATTGTAAAATGTATAGCTCATACCTCCCTGTCAGTGGAAGCCTACAGTCCTTGAAGTTCTTTGAAGTCACATTTAAATGCAATTCCTGCTGCGCAATTGTACAGAACACCAGGTTGTTGTTCTGAATTAAACTAACCAGATGGTCCAATTATTACTTTTAATATCAAACACAGATATAATTTACAAGTGAATTGTCTGGACATTGAGATAAAACTGGTTTCAAAAGTTACTGCAATAATGACAAAATAAATCTTTCAAACACAATGGCCATCCTTAACCATTTAACTCTACTTGATTTCTTTGCATTAGTAGTAAACCACTGCGCTGGTAATGACCACAATACTGCCCAAAACAGTATCATTTTTGCTGTATTAAAAGATAATACCTTCAACACCAATCTGAAGCAGAATGTTTTCTCTTGGTATCTTTTAGAGTTCAGAACGGTTATTGTCTATACTGAACAATTACTCCCAATACCAAAATGAATGCTTGGGCAGTGACTATGGGTGGAGGTGGGAAAAGTACAGATGATGTCATGTCGGGATCCCAACATGATCCCGCCCCCTTCTGCCTTTCCTAGGGGTGGGTTGGGAGTGCAGCAGGGAACCCCCGTGGCTGAAGTGCGAAGTCAATTGAAGCACCTAAGGAGGCAATTAGGAGAAATTTTGCACAGGGATTCCCTCTCCCAACTGCGCCTGCAACCGGCAGTTTGGAGAAGGCGAATGCACAGTGGGAAGAACTTCCTCAATGAAACTGACAAGCAGTGAAGGCTTTGATCAGTCACAATGAAGAGTTCCAGCCATGGCCAGGTGAGAGCCTGCTGTTCAAAGCACTTCTTCTGTCACAGAGTGCTGTCACTAATTGACAGGTGATTGCCAATTGCTTGGAAGGTACTTTACTTGTCCAACACCTCACCCACCTTCAGATGCACTTCCCTGCTGCCAGTCTTTACAGCAGCATAGGAGTAGCCTATGCAGCTCCACTGTCCATCTCTGCTGAGGACCAAGGGCAAGGGGCTTACCACAACCAACAGCTCCAGCAGTACTAGGTGCCTTCTTATTGGTCACATGCCCCACCACAGGGCAGAGGGGATGGCCACCGGGTTGCAGCTAGCAGGAGGCAAGACCCCCCAACACAGGATCTACAAGCAGAGGACCAGCCCTCTTGACATCTCTGAGTATCAGTGCCTCAGGAGGCTCAGGCTCTCATGGCAGGTCAGTTACTGTTTACCCCTTCTCCTCACCACCACCGCCCCCCACCTCGGGGGCAGGTTGGGGACCTGGAAACAGTCCTGGCTCCTGTTCTCACCCCACCAATGCAAAAAATCAGCCAGAGCGCTCTGGAGGAGGCAGTCTCACTCCACTTCATTCTGGGTTTGATACCTGATTTATATACCAGAAATTTAGTGTCGGTGTGTGGCCAAAACGGCTTTGCACCACTGCTAACCTTGCAGTGTGAATTCACCATTTCCTGAGATAACCAGGTTGTTGTTCTGAATTAAACTAAGCAGATGGCCCAATTATTACTTTTAATATCAAACACAGACATAATTTACAAGTGAATTGTCTGGCCATTGAGATAAAACTAGTCCCATTATTACTCCCTTTGGCTCTGCCCCACCAATTCTTTTGTCATTTAATGTCTCCCATCTTCTGCCCACCAAAGACCTTCCCTTTTGTCTTTTTCTATCCTTCCCCATTTGACCTACTTAAAACCTATTATATTTCTAACTTTTCCCAGTTCTGATGAAGGGTCACCAACTGAAATGTTAATTCTGTTTCTCTCTCCACAGATGCTGCCAGACCTGCTGAGTATTTACAGCATTTTCTGTTTTCATACCACTAATCAGGAGCTAGGATCCGCAATCTGAAAATAGTCCCACTGTTGCACCAAAGACTAAGATGCTAAAATTCCGCCCTATGTGTCATATAAGCATGTTGTTTGCACTGTCTATCATGATGCTCTCACTAGCAAAACCAAATGCACACACATGAACAAATTAGTAAACCAACCACTTCACAAAAATTATATAGCTTTAAATTATCAGAAAGAAAGAAAGACAAAGACTTGCTTTTCACAACCTCAGAGTTCCCCAAAGCACTTCGCAGCCAATGAAGTATTGAACATTCTGGGAGCATGGCTGCAGACAGTGATGCATCTCCTGGGTGAAATTATGTTAAAAGTGGTTTATGCTCTGCTCTCATGATTTGTGACCATTTCAAGACTATGATGTGTGATTACCAAGAAGATGCTACTCAGGTCATGGTGAAAGAGGTAATTCAGACACTTGAAGGGTTTAAAATTAATCAGGAGGAGATATTGGATAGGCTAGCTGTACTTAAAGTTGATAAGACACCAGGACCAAATGAGATGCATCCAAGGATACTGAGAGAAGTGAAAGTGGAAATTGCAGAGGCACTGGCCATAATTTTCCAGTCTTCCTTTGTCTGAGAGGTGTTGCCAGAGGACTGAGGAATTGCAAATCTCACACCCTTGTTCAAAAAAAGGGTGTAAAGATAAGCCCAGCAACTACAGGCCAGTCAGTTTAACTTCAGTGGTGGGGAAGCTTCGAGAAACAATAATTTTGGATAAAATTAATAGTCACTTAGGCAAATGCGGGTTAATAAAGGAATGGCAGCACGGATTTGTGAAGGGCAAATCGCGTTTAACTAACTTGCTAGAGTTTTTTGATGAGGTAACAGAGAAGGTTGAGGGCAATGTTTTTGATGTGATGTACATGGAATTCCAAAAAGCATTTGATAAAGTGCCACACAACAGACTTATGAGCAAAGTTATAGCTCATGGAATAAAAGGGACAGTACAGGCTGGACATCCAAAGTCCGGCTGTCCAAAAACCGGAATTGTCCAAAAACTGTACATTTTTGAAAATAGTCAAAACCCATTATGTTCAAATAAATTGTTATTTTTAAACTTTTCATAAAGTATGTAAAAGGGTTAACATGTAGAAGAAATGGTGATTATAAGACTAAAATGTAGCATATTTTTGATGAAGAATAACTAAATCAAGCCTAAAGCTAAAATGATTACATAACCAGCACATTACAGTACAAGTCTCTCAAGATTATGCTGAGGTTGTATAATGTACTGGTCAGACTTCAAAAGGGGTGTTCATGCATTGGAGGAGCGAGCAGCAACAAAGATGATCCCAAGTACAAAAGGGGATTAACTCAGGGGCAAGATTAGAGGAGCTTAGTTTTGGCAGTCTAGTGTCCAAAATCCTGGAAAATCTGGAAACCGCCACGGTCTCGGTCCCGAAGGTGCTGAATTTTGGACGGTGGACCAGTAGAAATTAGCTGAGTGACAGGAAACAGAGAGTAGTGGTTAATGGATGTTTTTCGGACTGGAGGAAGGTTTGTAGTGGAGATCCCCAAGGGTCGGTGTTAGGACCCTTGTTGTTCTTAATACATATTAATGACCTAAACCTTGGTGTACAGGACACAATTTCAAAATTTGTGGATGATACAAAATTTGGAAATATTGTGAACTGTGAGGAGGATAGTGCAAAACATCAAAAGGACATAGAGTCAGAGTCATTTATGGCACAGAAGGAGGCCATTTAGCCCATCAAGTCCATGCCGGCTCTCTGTGGAATAATCCAGTCAGTCCCGCTCCCCCGCTCAATCCCCATATCCCTGCAAGTTTATTTCCTTCAAGTGCCCATCCAATTTCCCCTTGAAGTCATTGATTGTCTCTGCTTCCACCACCCTTGTGGGCAGTGAGTTCCAGGTCATTACCATTCGTTGTGTTAAAAGGTTTCTTCCTCACATTCTCCCTGCATCTCTTGCCCAAAACCTTCAATCTGTGTCCCCTAGTCCTTGTGCCATTAGTTAATGGGAATAGATTTTCCTTGTCCAATTTATCTAAGCCCGTCATAATCTTGTACATTTCTATTAAATCTCCCCTCAATCGCCTTTGTTCTAAGGAGAACAAACCCAGTTTTTCCAACCTAACCTTGTAACTAAAATCCCCCATCCCTGGATCCATTGTGGTAAATTTCTTCTGCACCCTCTCAAGGGCCCTCACATCCTTCCTAAAGTGTGACGACCAGAACTGGACGCAATACTCTAGTTGGGGTCTAGCCAGAGCTTTATAAAGGTTCAGCATAACTTTCCTGCTTTTGTACACAATGCCTATATTTATGAAACCCAAGATCCAATATGCCTTGCTAACTACTCTCTCGATATTTCCTGCCACCTTCACAGACAGGTTGGGGGAATGGACGGACAAGTGGCAGATGAAAGTTAGTACAGAGAAGTGTGAAGTGATTCATTTTGGTAAGAAGAACACGGAGAGACAATATAAAATTAAGGGTGTAATTCTAAAGAGGGTGCAGGAGCAGAGGGACCTGAGTGTATCTGTGCATAAATCACTAAAGGTGGCAGGACAGATTGAGAGAGTGGTTAATAGAGCATACAGCATCTTAGGCTTCATTAATAGGGGGATAGATTACAAAAGCAAGGAAGTTATGTTGAACTTGCTTGGAACACTGGTTTGGCCTCAACTGGAGTATTGTATCCAGTTCTTGGGGGAAGGGTCACACTTTAAGAAAGATGTGAGGGCATTGGCGTGAGGGCAGAAAAGGTTCACGAGAATGGTTCCAGGGATGAGGAACTTCAGTTACGTGGATAGATTGGAGAAGTTGGGACTGTTGAGAAGTAGAAGGTTGAGAGGACGTTTGATAGAGGTATTCAGAATCATGAAGGATCTGGACAGAGCAGATAGGGAAAAACTGTTCCCATTGATGGAAGGATTGAGAACCAGAGGGTACAGATTTAAGGTAATTGGCAGAAGAAGCAATAGTGATATGAGGAAAAACATTTTCACGCAGTGAGTGGTTAGGATCTGGAATGCACTGCCTGAGAGTGTGATGGAAGCAGGTTCAATCGAGGCATTCAAGAGGGAATTGCATTGTTATCTGAAAAGGAAGAATGTGCAGGGCTACAGGGAGAAGGCACGAGAGCGGCACTAGGTAAGTTCTTTCAGACAGCCAGCGCAGGCACGACGGGCCAAATGGCCTCCTTCTGTGCTGTAACAATTCTGTGATTTCCTTAGAATACACAGCAGACTGCAGGTTGTACTGAATGTATCAGATTGCCATTAAACTACCAATTTCACTTTGATGTAGAGTGTTACTAGATGAGCCTCAACACAAAAGTGGCAGTATAACTTGGGACTTGGGCAGCGATCCAATTCCGGAGTACATTTAAGCAGGAGATGAGAGATAGCCTTCAATGTGTAGTCAGACATCATTTGGACTTTGCCCTGTGTGCAGTATAACTTTAGTCTGATATAAAGCCAAGTTGAAATACTGGCCAGGAAATCTAATGGACCTCTAGGGAATATTTTATACTTAGAAACCTTTTTAATGTTGAGAGAACTGAGTGCCCCTGTCATACTGCCTCAGAACATAAAAAGCTAACTGCATGTGCAGAGCGCGCTCCAGGCTAGTGTGAGTGTGATGTACAGTGAGGCTCACCTAGAAGAATCCATATGATAATAGCAGCCTTAGGGCAAATTAAAGAAAAACAACTCACTTTTGTTTAATTTTGGGACTTTCAGGTGCATGGAATACTGAGCACCCAAAGATTTGAATGCCATCTTGTGCCTGGAAGGAATATCACCACAAGGGTCAGAGATTCCAAGAACAAGCAATATTGTCAACAGCAGAGAGGTGAACACATATGAATTACTGGAATTGCTGTGAACTGGACCTTCTGGAATCAGAGCCCAGCTACTGCTGATTAAGAACAAAAGCTGTGAAGCTTTGTTACAGCACTATAGTACTGACTTTTCATTCACACTTACAAGTATAAAGCAAATTGGTGCTGCTGAGTAGAAAGGTGAAACTCCTGATTGGGTTTTTTTCAAATAATGAAGATTGCAAGAATTAAATACATCCAGGAGGACAAAGAGCAGGAAAGGTGTGGAAATAATTAGTAAAGTAGTCCAAAATAATAATTGCAATGACAATTGTAAACTTAAAATCCAAGTCTAAAACTTTATTTCAGAATGCATACCAACAGAGACAAGGAACTACTGTACAACTCTTCCATCAAGGATTTCATTTTTTCCTTGATCACCATGATTTGATCACATAATTCCACGAGGTGCTCTAAAATATCTGAACGGACAGGCATTATTTGCTTTTAAAGAAATCAAAAACAAGTTGAAAGGTTAAAACTACAATGATAGTCACTTCTATCAATGTCAAGCTACATATTAATGCATAACTGGCAGTGTATACTTCCAGATCTGTCTGTGTAATGCACTCAACCCAAGTGTTTTGAACCACTGCCTGTGTGCCACCTACCTCCCCCCACCACCCCTGCTTTGTGGAGGCTATCTCACATTGCATGGGCTTGGCACTGTGCAGAATATAATTCCACTGAGGTATGAAGCAGGTTTAAAGAGTGCTCAGGCAGTCTACTGGGTCATCTGGCCATTTATGAGAAACTGCTGAGTTTTTTAAAAAATGTTTTAAGAAAACACTCCTGTCTGTGCTCTTGTTGTACTAGAATTACAGGTTACTGGTTAAAAATAAAAGTGTCAAGGAAATACAATACCTGAAGGCAAGATAGTGGCTGTCTATTGGTACACTGCTCTTTAATTGCAAACATACCATCCTATGTCTTCTTCAGGCTCACTTTGTTGAAATTAAGGGTCATTATAATCTCGCCTATCTGAACTCAAAATAGCAGATTTTCTAACCTCTTTCCCTCACTTGGTCTTCCTTACCTTCTAAACTCTAGTCATTTGAAACCCTACCAACCCTGCCAGAACACCACCTTGCAGTGGTAGGGTCCTGCACAATGGCATTTCCCCCTTTTCTTAGGCTTAATAAAAGAATGTCACAAACATATTTTAAGTTTTTGTGGGGGGGTGAGTAGGCATACAAAACAAAGCTTGCGCATTTTCATGTTAGATGTGGCAATCATGGAATCTGAATATTTGCAAAATGACCCAATGGCACTGACTTATAGGAATCAAAACGCCTGTGGTCTTAAGGACATCAATTTTCACAGTCAGGGATTGGGGTGGGGGGGGGGGGGGGGAGGTGCGGGGAGGGGTGTGTGTGTGGGAAGAGGAATAAAGAGGCTGAACTTTACTTAAAATGTGAAAATTCCCATTGCTGGCTATAGATTGCATATTTCCCACTGCTTCACACCTATAATTAAGAATGACAAGAACAGGAGGAAGGAAACTAACTAATACATCACAAATGTTATGCGCAGTTGCTTTATTGTACATTTTGCTCTATATCCAAAAGTACCCCAAGGTTAGAACACCTCAATTCGTAATTGCAGGTATGAGTGCAGGTTTCTCTTAATCTATGTACCTGTGTATCAGATAATCCACTATTCTGAAATGAAGTAACAGGATATGAAGATAGCTTAAATAGTGACCCTATTCATTTAAAGCAATGGACCAAAACCCATTACTTGAGCATGAGGTCCACTCTCATGCAGATAAAACCACTCTGGTCTTACTGACAGATTCTCTTTCCATTCCAGTAACTCCCTTTCCTATAATGCATTCTGAATTTAGCTACATTTCATCATTTCAACAGCGTTGCAGTTTCACACATCAGTGACACTGAGAAGTGACGTTCTGCGAGTCACTAAAGTGTCAAACTGAGCTCCCAGAGGCTAAGTCTTTTCACACTGGGTGATCTGTTAGCACTAACAGCTTGTATTAGACCTAGGCAAAGGGCAAACCTCAAGGGGGCACTAAAAATATGCAGAAGCCTATAACACAACCTGACAGTTCGACCTGTCAAGCTCTTTTCCTCAGTTCACTGAAAACAAAATATTGTACTGGATGCTAGAGTGCCACAAATTTTGCAGAAGGATAATCACACTAATATGGATTTTTAAAATTTTTGCAAATACTAAATAATTAGGAAATAGTTTAGTAATCATAGCAGTAATATTTTCAAACAATGTATCTTATAAAACAGAAGATTGAAGTTGAATTACATATCTGGTATTTAAACTTACAGTACTGTTTCAGTGGACTCTTAAATTCTACATTGAAAATTATCTAAAAGTGCTTTGCCTAGTATTTTTAATTCAATAAATAAAACACCGTAAAATCAATCTAGCTTTTACTATGTGACTCCAATTCCTTACTCATAGTTCCCATTTCTAAACAAATAAAGTGCACTGTGCAGATATGAAGTTCTAAAATGTAAACATTACTTAAAAAAAAAACCCTGCAGCTTGAACATAACGTACATAAGGATTGCTTCTTATTATGGCTTTTAAAGATCATAAATGAAATACAGAAGCAGTTTTGTTTCAGCTCAAGCAAACAGAATTGTAGCATGTGAGCTTAAGAACTGCAACAGATGTGAGTTGGCAAAAAAAAAAAATCCATGGCACACTAGTAAGATATAGCGAAGAGATGGACTAAAGATCAAACTAGAGTACTGAAAACGAGCATATGCCATGCAATGGACTGTACAGTACAGTTTTAAAACTTTATCCCTCAGTTACAATTCTTTAATTATTCAAACTAGTGCCACAGTATGAAGTAGTTTAAAAAGTAATGGAACAGGATACCGCATATTCGCCGCCTCCGCCGCCACCATCACATCCCCCAACTCCATCCCCATCCCTCCAGGGAACCCAATCGAAAATTTCAAAAGTGAATTTATGAATGCTCAAACTAAAATGTAAATAGGGTTTGAGTCTATCACTGATTCTGATTAATCTTCACTACAGGTTAAGCAGAAGCTACAATGTAATATAGATGTCTACACCAGACATGCAAAGAAAGATGAGGTATTTTTCACACCATCACATGTGCCATAAAATAGTTTTAAAAATTCTACTTTAAAACATTCAGTATCGACAGAAAACAGCTCGACTAGCAGTGCGATCTGATAAATATCTTCACTCAGGAGGATGATCATAACTCACTTACAAATTTGTCACTCGTGAGTTATCTGGTCAGCCTCATTTGTGGAGATATTTATCAGATTTCACTGCTGGCCTGTGACATATCCTTGTATTTATGCAACATTGTATGCTCCAGACTTATACACTCGGGTCATTGGCTATGCATTTACTTCACATATTTTATAAACTGGCTAGTGATTTATATAGTGGATTATATTAAATTAACTACAGCAATTTTTATTGAAAAGTGCAGATTAATTTGAGTTCTAAACTTCCTCGTAGTGTGGCAAGCTGTACATAGTGTGTTATAATTTTGCTATTATGTAAAATACTCAGCACAATCAATATATAATGACCAGAAGAGAAAAAAAAAGGTACAATACTAACCAAGTAATGTCTATAACTTGTTCTACAGATCTTACTGTTTGTAATTATTAATTTTAATAAATATAAAAAGCAAACATTCCTGTTCTGCCTGATCTTCTTTATTGGTATTCCAGTAATATTACCCTTGGGCTCAAATCTTCATGGGACTTATAGAGCAGGATGCAAGACACAACAAAGCAAGGGTTTTTCTTCCTGCCAATGGTTAATGGCCGACCTATAAAATGGGTGAAATTCACAAGCAAGCTAAGCAATTTCAGAATCAGTGCACATGTTGTGCAACAGGCTTGTCTGCTGCAACACAGAAATATCAAACAATCAGCTTAATTTTCTTCTCAATAACTGATACAAGCCATAATGCTACCACCACTGCTGAAGATGCCAATCATTGAATTGAAACTCCAGTGCAGCATTAGCTTCTCTGTTTTTAATTGCAATCTTGGTTAATCCCATAAATCAAACTGATAAAAAACTGTCTTCTGTATATTCAAAATGGCATATAATCAACCACAAAAAGTGCAAACTCCATACTATGGGCTGAATTTTTGTTGGTGCGGTGGGGATCCCGACGCCAGGCTGGAAAGCCAGGGGCAACCCTGCCTCGGCCATTTGGGCACTTAACTGCCTGGTGCCGGGGCTCCCATCCCTTTAAAAGCCAGAGGCCCGCCCCCAAGAGCTGTCAGCCAATCTGAGAGCTGGCACCTCATCAGTCTCAGCAGCGCCACCAGGAGTGGTGGCCACTGCTGGGCCTGCAGCTGTCAAAAATGTACACCGACCTCCACACAAGGTAAGTGGGGTCAGATGTCATCAGGGTCAATCAAGCAGGCACCAGTGAGGGTGGTAGGCCTGTGGGGGGGGGGGGGGGGGGGGTGGGGGAGGTGGGGGGGGGAGTTTCCCCCGGTGGGCAGCCCTTGCCACCGGGGGCCTCTCTGTGGGCCACAGAACGCCCGATCAGGAGGGACCCCCACCATCCCCACAAAGGCCACCAGGTTTTACTGGGCAGTCTCCCCTCCTGTGGAGCGGGGCCCACCAGCCGCTGGGATAATGCCAGAAATAGGCCCTTAAGTGGCCCTTAATTGGAAAATGAAGGGCTTCAATTGGCCTTTGTGCTGGAAGGCCATCCTCAACCTTCCCCGTCACAGATATAATTCTATGGAATCTGGAAGATGACAGGCACTCCACCCCCATGCCTTCCCTTGCCATCTTACATACCCTCCTCCCCGCCTGTCCCTAGAGGGATGGTAAAATTCAGCTCCATATTTTACAATACATGTCTCACCCCAAGCTCTGTGTTTCCAATTTATTCCACTCTGTTGTTGTATCACACAGAATGGCTTGTATTGGCTATGAGACAGAATTTGTGAACAGAGAGAAGGATTTTCTGCAATGTAAAGTCACACTTTTCTTACCAGATTAATGTGTTGGAGTATGTTCTGGACCAGGAAACAATGGCACATACCAGCTCATCACCAAGAGACTGCCTCACAGTACCTCTAACGTAGAAAAAATGTATTTCACAGAGCCAAAGATGATGATATTGGGAGGGGTGACTGAAAAATTGGTTAATGAAGTGGGTTTTAAGGAGGGTCTTAAATAAGGAGAGGAGGCAGGGTTTAGGGAGGAAATTCTAGAGCAAACCAGCTGAATGCCTGGCTGCCAACAGCGAGAGGAAGGTTGGGGCCTGGGGGAGAGGGGTGGGGCAGGGGAGCGAGGTGCACAAGAGGCCAGAGTCAGAGGAATATAGAGTTCTGGGGCTTAGAGCTGGAGATAGGGAAAGGAATTTAAACATAAAGGATGAAAATTTAAAATTTGAGGCTTTGGGTGAAGTAGGAGCCAATGTGTGTCAGCAAGGACAGAGGTTATCAGTGGGCAGAACTTGGTGCAGGATAGGATAAAGGCAAAAGAGTTTTGGAATAGCTGAAAGTTACGCAGCGAGGACGATAGAAGACCAGCCAAGAGAACTCTGGAATAGCTGTCTGGAGAAGATTTCAGCAGCAAATGAGCTGAGGCAAGATGCGCTGCTATGGAGGTGGAAGTTGGAATTCTTTATGTTCGAGAGGATAAGGGGTTGTAATCTCAGCTCAAGGTTGAAAAGAATGCTAAGGATGTGATTGGTTCAGTCTGAAATGGTGGTCGGGGTGGGGGATGGAATTAGTGGCAAGGGTAAGGAGTTTGTGTGAGGACTGAAGACGATAGCTTCAGTCTTACCGAAAGAGGAAATTGCAGCTCATCCAAGACTGGATGTTGGACAAGCAATCTGACATCACAGAGGCAACAGAAGGGTCAAGAGAGGTAGTGAAGAGGTAAAGCTGACCGCCGTCAGCATATACATGAGTATTTGTCTTTGAATGTCAGGAGAATATAAACACAGTATTTGTAATAATTTATACATTAAGAGGATAAAATATTTTAAAAGCACCAACTAACTCTGAATACTGGCCATACCAGACTATGGGTAATTTTGTTATATTTGAAGCTAGGATAAACTAACCACTGTACTGAATTAGCTGATCTCAGCAAGAATAATATAGACAGAATTAATGCCCCAAGGATCAAGAAAGCACCACTTCCCCCATCGCCAACAATACTTAGTAATCTCTGATGAAAGTAAATTTGTGAGGACATGAGGTGAAGACTCTGCTTTGATTTTGTCAATGGTAAAAATAATCAGTCCACACTCACTGCCAATATCACAAATGAAAAATGGTCACGTATGATGGAACTCTCCAGTCCATGGAATTGTACCCGGGCATTAATCTTAGTCATCACCTTCAGGGTAAATGAGAACAAAATCTATATAATGCTTACCCGTAACAGAAGGTCTTGGTGGAAAATAATGGGACAAAGGGAGTACAATTCAAAATACTCGCAACTTGTCACAGGAATTAATTATTGCAAATTTGTCTGCAGCATTGATATGTGGAGAATAAATAACGCAAAATTTTCTAACAGTATGGTTAACTATGTCAACTAATAGGTTGTATCACTCTACATGCTCTAAATTAACTAGTCCCAATCACCCAACAGAAATTTTGATAGGGCTTCTGACATTTCAAAATAAAGATTTGAGCAAAGATGTTTAACTTAAAAAAAAAAATCACACCTTTAAGTGAAAAATGATATTCTTTTAAAAACATCACCGGAGTCTTAGCACGGTTGCAAAACCAATGAATACTTTTAATGAAAAATTTCAATCTACACTTATAATTAAACAATAATGTCCATTTGTCAGGTGTACAAAGTAGTACACATCTCCTGAGCTCATTAACAGCTGAGGCCATAGGCCAAAGAATTTAATTAAATGAGGGAGCCACTTATTACCAAGGTTACTCTTGGCAAACTAAGGTTATCACAGTTACACTACTATATATTTTAGGAAATTAAAGGATTTAGCTTGATAATATCAGAAAAACCTAAACAAGTTTAAAATTAAAAGCAGTGGTCATGCCAAGATAGAATTGTCTGCACTGGAAATGCTTAATTGTTGTAATTGGTATATTGTTAACAGCACAAAGTATTTTTAAAAACTTTTATTTTTAAAAAAAGACTTGGTGCTTATTCCCACATGAGAAATCAAGGCAGAGTGGGGAGCTGCATATGTGTTGTTAACTTCCTGCAGCTTTAACTTGATGGCTTTGAAGTTTGAAAGTCATTGGTGCAAACACCATTCCAAGTTTTAAGCATATAATCTAGTCTGACACTCCAGTGCAGGACTGAGTACTGCAGTGCTAGAAATGCCATCTTCAAACTAGATGTAAAATATGAAGTCCCATGTGCCCGTTTTAATGGTTTAAAGTGACATTAAATATTCCATGTCACTATTTGGAAATTATGGAGTTCTTCAAGCTAACAGTTCTCTGATAATCACCATCACCAAAAACAGATTTAATGGCAATGCAGTTTGGGAAATCTTGTTGTGCACAAATAGTTTCTGTGATTTCCTTCATAACAAAATATTTCATTGTATCTGCAGTGTTTTATAATGTTTGATACATCTAATAAGCAGTATTTTTTTCTTGAATTATCATTAATTTGCCACTGTTCCTTGTTTTACCTGTGCCTAATGAGTACAATGGTAATCTGACACATTATGGTAAGTGGGTTGGAAGGCTAAGTGACAATTTCTGTAGGTGCCCGTGGAAACCTGCAGCAGGTTTCTAGTGAGCTTGGTTAGAACATTTAGCATTTCAATTTTAAAAACAACGCTGAAATAGATCAATATAAGATATGAAGCAAAGCACTTGTAAGCAGACAAAATTAATAAGAAGGGATAGTGAAAATACTGTCAGTGAAAAGAAATCAAAAACAGTACACCAGCTTCCAAGCAACATTTATGTAATTCTCAGCGCATTCCTCCATTACTTGTTCCAGAATTGTTTCTGTTGTTACTTCTATGCAGTGAAAATAATGGATGTTTCCATGTACTTGACAGAGTTTTTTTTTGGATAGGCCGTTAGTATTTCCTAGATCACTGCACACTGCTTATTGCTATCTTTAAGTATGTAGAAATTTAGGAAGCTCCTTTGCTTTCGGGTGTTCTACTATAAAATCTAACTGGAGTCTCAGGTAAGTATTGTGATGGTGTCCCACCTGAAGAATTTTTCTATACAAAAGGCATCAACACAGAAGCATAAGAGGAGGAATGCACTCAAAGGTAGCAAGGGGATCAGCAACAGGTTGAAGAGGACGTGGAGAACATGGGATCAGGAATAGACCATTCAGCCCCTCAAGCCTGTTCCACCACTCAGTTAGATCATGGCTGATCTGTATTTTAACTCCATCTTGATTCAGCAACCTTTAACACCCACCAGAGGAAATAGTTTATCTGTATCTACCCTATTAATCATCTTAAATACCTTAATTAGATTATCTTTTAATCTTCTCTCCTCAAGGGAATACAAGTCAAATCTATGCAACCTTTCCTCATAATTTAACCCTTTTAGCCCGGTGATCATTCTGGACACCCTCCCATTCCAATATAACCTTCCTGAAGTGTTTTGCCCAGAACTGAATGTATTACTCCAGATGAGGTCCAACCAGAGCTCTGTTCAGCTGTCTCATTACTTCCACCTCTTAGTATTCAACACCAACATTCCATTTATAAATTATTTCAATTTTTTTGTACCTATCCACTACCTTTTAGTGATTTCTGTACTTGGATCCCTAAATCTCTCTATAAATTATTGCATGCTAATCTGACAGAGAGTGGGAATTTTTACTATATCTACATGAATAGCCTTGTCTATATCTTCTGCCTTTTCAGTACAACAGATGTCATTATCCACATTTATCTGCATTTCAACTCACATGACTCCCATTTATTCAACTTGATCAAAGCCATTTCTTTGCCAATGCATGGTTTTTAACTACTGCAGACATTGACATCCTGCAGCAGCATGCCAAATGGATGAGCTTCCAATCAAATGCATCAACAACACTGGGAACCTGCACAAAAATATTCTAATTAGGCTAACCCCAGAAACATCCATGGTGGCAGTGCCCATGTGGGAAGACGTTACATCACACCCTGTCCCGCAGCACTTGCAGTGATTACAAGCCGGAGGAAAATATGGGCTACGTTCACTTTTAAAGCAACTGAATGCAGGTCTGGCTCAATGTAGTAGTTTAACAACAGCACCAAATAAAATCAATGCACACACAGCTACTAGACTACTGTTAGCAAATTTCTTTGTGGTTACCGTCGCAACAAAGGGTTGTTAGTCTCGTGTGATTCACACACAAGCATTTTTTATAATAACAAGTTTATTACACTGACTGCTTCAGTCTTCCATTTATATTAAATGACATGCAAATAATACAACCTGGTTCCCAGGCTCTGACCACCTCGAGAGCACTCTGCCTTAAAGTGGAAACAGTTTCCACTCTTAAACTATAATACAATCTTGGCCTGTACTTACGTAATACATTGGTAATAATAAGTAGGCTGCATATTTAGTTGAAGCTGCATTTTTAGGTGCTTACCCAGCTTCTAATCTTTTCAGCCTTTGAGCTACAAGCTTTGTTAATAATGCAGCAAGTGCTTAAGCCAAATGCTTGTCCCGTTCCCAAGACCTGGATGCTTTCATTCTCTGCCCTTGCATTTCCAAACTGTCCGTAGTTCATACAGAGAGACAAGATTAAAGGTTTCCATTTCTCCCACATTTGCTCTACCATTAAAAATGCTAGAAGAAAGGAATGCTGGGATAGACTGACATTTTAAATCATCTTAAAATATTCCAACAACTACCAAGAATCAGGTCACCATTAATATCAGTTTTTTTTCACTCAAAGTATGTTAACTACCAAAACAAAAACAAATTTGCACCTACTTCTCTGTCTGTGGATCCAGTTATTCATGCAGTTCCGTGTTATCTACAATGCTGGGCTATCTACAAAGCCTGTTCAGGGGAATATTTATCTTGGGGATTTTATTTTTGTAAAGAGGCAGGTTTAACCAATATTAGCAATGGATTGGAATTTCAGCATTTAATACATAGATATAGAAAATAGAAGTTTCAACATGGAAACAGCCTATTTATCTCAACCAGTCCATATTGGCATTTACCCTTATGAGCAAATAGTTCTGATCACATTTACCCATCCTGTTCCCATATCTTACTCTCCTTTTCTTTCACCACCTATCAAGCCTGCACCAAGACTCCTTAGACAGCACCTTCCAAACCACGACCTCTACCAACTAGAAGGACAAGGGCAGCAAATGCATGGAACACCACCGCGTGCAAGTTCCCCTCCAAGTCACACACCATCTTGTCTTGGAACTATATCGCCGTTCCTTCACTGTCGCTGGGTCAAAATCCTGGAACTCCCTTCCTAACAGCACTGTGGGTGTGCCTACCCCACATGGACTGCAGCGGTTCAAGAAGGCAGCTCACCACCACCTTCTCAAGGACAATTAGGGATGGGCAATAAATGCTGGCCTAGCAGCGACGCCCACATCCCATGAATGGATAAAGAGCCTAATCTAACATTCTCTTGTTCTCTGCTATGAAATCTCTTACACTGTATCCATGGGCCCCCCTTCGGGAACTACTGGAAACAGGTATTTGGCAAATTAACTCAAATAATTCAATATTGGTCCTCCTGACTTTCAGTTTAGTTTGATAATCAGACTAATAAACTGTTTATCCCTGCATTGTTAATAGCTGCTATGAAATGCAGGTGGAAAATTCATTAAGAAGCAGGGTTTAATTAAGAACAGAATATAATAAAGCATAACAATAATTGATGCTCCCAACCAGCTGCTGCTGGAATACATGGGTGTACAAAATAGAGCTAGGTGCAGAAAGATTTGGGCTGTTGATTCTGCATTAGTTTTAAATTGCGTCAGCCTATCTCAAGTAATTTTACGTAAACTCAGATTTTTTAGACATTACATCTGTGTCACCTTAGGTTTGTAGTGCATATTCATATGTAGAAATAACAACAAAAAGAAATACACCAACAACTTACATTCATATAGCACCTTTAAATATAGCAAAATCTTCCACAGCAACTCACAGGAATTTAATCAGGGAAAAACACAAAGTGAAAAGCTATATTGAATGCAAGGCATGAGACAATAGAAATAGCGAGAAAATTTACATTGTCGAGACCTCACTAATTCAATTACACTATTTTTGTGCCACAGTCATCTAAGTAAAGGGAATTGAAAAGAAGTTCAGTCTTGTATGTCCAGGATTGCTTCCAATCCCTTCAAAACGTTTGTGCACACAGACTGTTGAACTGGAAGAAAAATCAATAACATTTTGGAGACGACAGGGGAGTGAATTTGAGTTATGGAAGTATGAAATGGATGATCTGATAAGAAATGTTATTTGCCTATCGTTAGCTCCGTAGAACAAAAAGTGAAGATTGTGTGGTGACATTAGCTTTTAACCACAAAGCGACTCATTCAATTCCTATAGATGTAGGCAGAAATGAATAAATGTCTTTGCTGCAACCATGAAATGCTACAAGTTCATAGGCAGGATCTCAGAAGGAACACACTGCCCTCTGCCTTTGATCTGTTACGCGACATATTTTTACTGCACTTTGGAAGGAAGTTTTTAAAGCTTGAAATACTTCCATTCACTGAGTAAACAAAGAGCAGACATCCTTATGGTCTTTATGTTTTAAAAAGACATTCACCATTTCCTCTCCAGTTTGAGAAACACTATATCAGCTCTTTGTAAAAGGCATAAATCCATCAACTAACTTCTGGGTGTCACAATAGAGGTAAATACTGCCCCAGCTCATTTGCCAACTACAGTACTTCCTCTTCATATACATGCATGCCTTCACTACAAAACTGCAGCCCTATTATCCTTTCCAGTCTCAGATTTTATGTATATTTTGTCTGCTGTACTTTTGTTTATGTTATGTCATCTCAATTTATGGCAGCATTTTGTACCCTTGGCTGATGGATGAAAGTTTAGTTACACAGTAACTAGGGCAAGTCATGAAAATAGTGTACTGCAAACTACATACAAAATGGATACAATTATAGCATGATTAAAACGAGTGTAGCATATTCTACTCGATTTTAAACAGAATACATTCTATCCACAGCAATATGTACCAGTGTAAAATGAAGATAACAATAGCCATCCACTAATAGTGTCATGCAGGCCCCCACCTGCCAAGAATGAGGCACATTAATTTTGCCACATGGACACTAAACTTCAAATTGTTGCTGGGAAGAAAAGAGGGCCTGTTACAAGGAATTGCCAGGCACTCTAGCCGGAAAGACATTTTTGTATACTAGCAAACAGTGTTGGAACAAATGAACCAGTCGCTGCTCCCAATACACAGAACCGACGTGGTCAGACCAGTTTAGTCACATGACTAACTGACTGTTGCAGAGTTTTAAACTGAGAGTTTTAAATTGGAGAAACAGTGTTTAAAGTCAGAAAGCTCCTGGTTCCTGGACTGAAAACATCCCTCTCCTGTCTGCTCCCATCTCTTTCTCACGAGACTGAAACCCACTGAAGACACATGAAACCCAATGAGAGAAAAGTCACCTACAGTGAACAAGGTTCGAGAAGAATACTGGGCCCCAACAAAAAGCAAGATCAACCTACAAAAGGACTCCACAGTGAGATCGAAGGACCATAACAAACTCTTCAGATATTTCCTCAAATCTTTCTACTTTATCTATCTTCTGCTCCTTTCTGTCCCTATCTGCATGTGTGTATTGCGTATGCATGCTAGCGTGGGTACGTCATGTATTCGTAGGCGTTAACCGAATTAGAGTTGAAAAAAATTTCACTTTTCTTCTTTAAACCTAAGAAAGCTTGTTTGTGCTCATTTCTTACAATTGGAAAGCGGTGAACAAGGATTCACCAATGGGGGAGCTCAAAACACCTCAAATCAGAAACCCAGAAAATATGACAAACTGGTTTTATTCTTTCACAGGCTGTGGGCATCACTGGCCAGGACAGCATTTATTACCCATCACTAACTGCCCTTGAGAAGGTGGTGGTGAGATGCCTTCTTGAACCGTTGCAGTCCATGTGGTGTAGGTACACCTACAGTGCTGTTAGGGAGGGAGTTCCAGATTTTGAACCAGTGACATTGAAGGAACGATATAGTTCCAAAACAGGATGGTGTGTGGCTTACAGGGCAGCTTGCAGGTGGTGGGTGTTCCCATGCATCTGCTGCCCTTGTCCTTCGAGGTGGTAGAAGTCACGGGTTTGGAAGGTGCTGTCGAAGGTGCCTTGGTGAATTGCTGCAGTGCATCTCGTAGATGGTCCACACTGCTGCCACTGTGCATCGGTGGTGGAGGGAGTGAATGTTGAAGGTGGTGGATGGGGTGCCAATCAAGCGGGCTGCTTTGTCTTGGATGGTGTCGAGTTTCTTGAGTGTTGTTGGAGCTGCACTCATCAAGGCAAATGGAAAGTATTCCATCAAACTCCAGACGTACCTTGTAGATGGTGGACAGGCTTTGGGGAGTCAGGAGGTGAGTTACTCATCACAGAATTCCCAGCCTCTGACCTGTTCTTGTAGCCACGGTATTTATATGGCTACTCCAGTTCAGTTTCTGGTCAATGGTAGCCCCGAGGATGTTGATAGTGGGGGATTCAGCGATGGGAATGCCATTGAATGTCAAGGGGAGATGGTTAAATTCTCTCTTGTTGGAGATGGTCATTGCCTGGCACTTGTGTGGTGCAAATGTTACTTGCCACTTCTCAGCCCAAGCCTGGATATTGTCCAGGTCTTGCTGCATTTCTACACGGACTGCTTCAGTATCTGATGAGTCACGAATGGTGAACATTGTGCAATCATCAGCAAACATCCCCACTTCTGACCTTATGATTGAAGGAAGATCATTGATGAAGCAGCTGAAGATGGTTGAGCCGAGGACTCTACCCTGAGGAACTCCTGCAGTGATGTCCTGGAGCTCAGATGATTGACCTCCAACAACCACAATCACCTTCCTTTGCGCTAGGTATGACTCCAGCCAGTGGAGGGTTTTCCCCCTGATTCCCATTGACCTCAGTTTTGCGAGGGCTCCTTGATGCCATACTCAATCAAATGCTGCCTTGATGTCAAGGGCAGTCACTCTCATCTCACCTCTTGAGTTCAGCTCTTTTGTCCTTTTGAACCAAGGCTGTAGTGAGGTCAGGAGCTGAGTGACCCTGGTGGAACCCAAACTGAGCGCCACTGAGCAGGTTATTGCTAAGCAAGTGTCACTGGAATGCACTGTCGATGACACCTTCCATCACTTTACTGATGATTGAGAGTCGGCTGATGGGGCGGTAATTGGCCAGTTTGCACTTGTCCTGCTTTTTGTGTACAGGACATACCTGGACAATTTTCCACATTGCAGGGTAGATGCCAGTGTTGTAGCTGTACTGCAACAGCTTGGCTAGGGGCACTGCAAGTTCTGGAGCACAGGTCTTCAGTACTATTGCTTGAATATTGTCAGGGCCCATAGCCTTTGCAGTATCCAGTGCCTTCAGTCATTTCTTGATATCACGCAGAGTGAATCGAATTGGCTGAAGTCTGGCATCTCTGATGCTGGGGACTTCAGGAGGAGGCAGAGATGGATCATCAACTCAGCACTTCTGACTGAAGATTGTTGTAAATGCTTCAGCTTTATCTTTCACACTGATGTGCTGGGCTCCCCCATCATTGAGGATGGGGATATTTGTGGAGCTTCCTCCTCCAGTTAGTTGTTTAATTGTCCACCACCATTCACGACTGGACATGGCAGGACTGCAGAGCTTAGATTTGATCCGTTGGTTATGGGATCGCTTAGCTCTGTCTATCACATGCTGCTTCCGCCTTTTGGCACGCAAGTTGTAACTTCACCAGGTTGACACCTCATTTTTAGATGTGCCTGGTACTGCTCCTGGCGCGCCCTCCTGCACTCTTCACTGAACCAAAGTTGATCCCCGACTTGATGCTAACAGTAGAGTGGGGGATATGCTGGGCCATGAGGTTACACAGTGTGGTCGAGTACAATTCTGCTGCTGATGGCTCACAGCATCTCATGGATGCCCAGTTTTGAGTTGCTAGATCTGTTCGAAATCTATCTCATTTCGCACGGTGGTAGTGCCACACGATGGAGGGCACCCTTAATGTGAAGACGGTACTTCGTCTCCACAAGGAATTTGTGGTACTCATGCCAATACGGTCATGGACTGATGCAACTACAACATGTAGATTGGTGAGGATGAGGTCAAGTAGGTTGTTCCCTCTTGCTGGCTCCCTCACCACCTGCCACAGACCCAGTCGAGCAGCCATGTCCTTTAGGACTCAGCCAGCTCAATCAGTAGTGGTGTTATCGAGTCACCCTTGGTAAAGGACATTGAAGTCCCCCACCCAGAGTACATTCCGTGCCCTTTCCACCCTCAGTGCTTCTTCCAAGTGGTGTTCAACAGAGAGAAGCATTGATTCATCAGCTGAGGAGGGGTGGGGGAGGGGGGGGGGGGGGAGTAGTTGGTAATCAGCAGGAGGTTTCTATGCCCAAGTCTGACCTGATGCCATGAGACGAGACTTCACGAGATCCGGAGTCAATGTTGAGGACTCCCAGGGTAACTCCCTCCCGACTGTACAAGATTGATAAGATTGTGCTGCCACCTCTGGTCAGTCTGTCCTGTCACCTCTGGTCAGTCTGTCCTGTCAGTGGGACAGAACATACCCAGGGATGGTGATGGTGGTGTCTGGGACATTGTCTGCAAGGTATGATTCTATGAATATGACCAAGTCAGGCTGTTGCTTGACTAGTCTGTGGGGCAACTCTCCTGATTTTGGCAGATGATTTTGGACTAGTGTTTATGTATACTACCACTTTCAATTATTTCCAAGCTATAAACATGACGTTTTTTGGGGAGGAGAAAGAAATCTTGAAATTTATTTTACAACTTTTTCCCAAGTTAACTTCTGAATAAAGGGCTTACTCTAGAAAATACACTAGCCAGTACAGTGCAGAATACTTGGCAGCACTTGGGAAATTAGAGTGTGTGTGTGTGCGTGCGTGCGTGCAAGCGTGTGTGTGTGTGTGCGTGGCTGGGTGTAGAAGGGAAAAGAAAATCGAATACATTTTTAACACCCATATCCAACACAATGAATATTCCGAAGATATTCCTGTTCCGAAGATGGGTCACTGTCCTGAAAAATTAACTCTGCTTCTCTCTCCACAGATGCTGCCAGACCTGCTGAGTATTTCCAGCACTTGTTTTTATTTCAGATTTCCAGCATCCGCAGTATTTTGCTTTTATCCAACACAACGGATAACAACTCATATGTCGAACAGTAACACAAAAAATTATTTACCTTTATATTGGTCCCCGCCAGTGTTTTGGCCGCATTGAACCAGCAAAACTGTGCGGCATGTTCCACTCAATTTCTGTCGAATTTGGGAGCAGAGTCTTATAACAGGCATTCAGCCCTGATTAGCATATTCAAGGAACCTGAAGCCAGTGTCAGGTGACCCCTGCAAGTCATCAGCTTCCAATCTTAAAGCAGGCACACCTCTGGTGGAAGAATGTGATCGAGTACAGGATACTGTCACCCCAGGTTCTTGCCCCAAACACCTATTTAGCTCTCAGAAATCAGGTGCAACACAGGCCAATTTCTCCCCCAGTACATCCTCTTAACCCTGATAACAGCAGGTTACATTTTCGGAGAAAACAACCAGATTGTAGGTGCATTGCAATATGAAAAGAATGTGCAGGGTTATGGGGAGACGGCACGGGAATGGAACTAAGGAAGTTACTCTTTCAGAGAGCCAGTGCAGACACGATGGGCCGAATGGCCTCCTTCTGCACTGGAACAATTCTGCGATTCTGTGAAATGACAGAAATCATATAGTGCAATCAGAACAAAATATTATTAAAGGAGTTAATAGCGAATTCAATACTTACATGCTCACAAATGCAATCAATTACTACTGCTATTTTGTCATAATTTTGACAGAACGGAATATCCACTTAAAATATTTTACGACAAAAGAAACACAGATTAGTAAAACAGGATAGTGATGTCTGCTTCACAATGGTTTACAAAAAGAATGCTTTTTTTATATTTGTTTGTGCTTTGCCTTTGGTGGCGGTGGTGTAGTGGTATTCTCACTAGACTAGCAACCCAGAGACCCAGGGTACTTCTTTGGGGACATAAACTCAAATCCCACCAGAGCAGAAGATGGAATTGGAATTCAATTAATAAATCTGGAATTAAAAGTCAGTCTAATGATGTCGATTGTTGTAAAAATCCATCTGGTTCAGGTCAGAAGGATATCTGCTATCCTTCCCTGGTCTGGCCTACAAGTGACTCCTGACCTACAGCAATGTGGTTCACTCTTATATGCCCTCTGAAACGGCCTAGCAAGACACTCAGTTGTATCTAACCGCTACGAAGTCAATAAAAAATGAAACCGGACGGACCACCCGGCATCGACCTAGGCACCGGAAACGACAACGGCAAACCCAGCCCTGTTGACCCTGCAAAGTCCTCCTTACTAACATCTGGGGGCTTGTGCCAAAGTCGGGAGAGCTGCCCCACAGACTAGTCAAGCAACAGCCTGACATAGTCATACTCACGGAATCATACCTTACAGACAATGTCCCAGACACCGCCATCACCATCCTCGGGTATGCCCTGCCCCACTGGCAGGACAGACCCAACAGAGGTGGCAACACAGTAGTATACAGTCGGAAGGGAGTTGCCCTGGGAGTCCTCAACATCGACTCCGGACCCCATGAAGTCTCATGGCATCAGGTTAAATATGGGCAAGGAAACCTCCTGCTGATTACCACCTACCGCCCTCCCTCAGCTGATGAATCAGTACTGCTCCATTTGATGCAAAGGTTCCTTTAAACATGCTTCCGCCTCTGGCCAAGTATACGAAACATATGGGAAACGGCCCAAGGCCAATCAAGGCCCTTAAGTGGCCACTTAACAGCCACTTAAGGGCCCTCGCCCGCCTCCACGGGTATTTTACCCATGGCAAGTGGGCGCGCTGGGGACGTGAAAGGCCACCCAGCGATAGCTGCTGGCCTTTCTGCGCCCCAGGGTGGGGGTTGGGCATGGCAATCAGGCACAGGGTGCCCGATTAAGGGCTGCCCCCTCCTCCCAACCCACCCCCAGGATCCAAGACGCCCCCCTCCCCCCAACAACCACTCCAGCCTCACCAAGAAAGGACCGATCCCCCTGTTACATGTTACAACGTGCATCAATATTACTGCAAATGCAAATTTAAAGAAGTGAGATATGAAAATCAAAGTATGCAAAATCAGAGAAGTCTGTGACGACTATAATAAACAAAATGCACATTCTAATCAAAGTGGCATTGTAAGGATCTTCCACTGGAGTAGCACATTCTGAAATTTGTGCAGCACAAGCTACATTCCATCTTGTGCAGCAACAGGGGGTAAGGGTGTAACCAATCTGTACATGAAATGACAGCAACCCTTCCAGCTTACCAGATATGTAGTACCAAAAGGAAAATCAAACTTTATTCCTGTCAATATATACTGGGAGCCTAGTGTTTTGCCCACCTTTACAATTTGGTAGACAGGTATACGTCATACTTACAGTAAAGAAAAGAATGACAAACCTTAAAACCACAATGCCAGAAGAGCTGTGTATCATTTCACATTTACAGTGCCAATTAGTGTGATAAATCTTGTTAGATTTTATTAATATTTTGTAGATAAATTAATATAAAATGATGGTTCAATATAAGAAGAACCTTAAAAAAACACAGAATTTAGTCTTCCAGCCAGTAATGTTATTGATCTTTTCAGTTCAAAGTCTACAACAATGCAACACCTTCCAATTTTCAATGCTATGTTCCTAAATTGGACTATTTTGACAGCTGTGGTGACAAATAGAAAGCATGAAGCAGACTATTTTTTATTAATATGATGCACTTCATAGAGATACGTTGTCGTAGCAGCATCACTGGAATCATTAAATGACACCTTAAATAGGAAAAGGTCATAAGCATTTCACTATCCAAACTGGTTTTAAACCACCCATCTTGCACAATGTAATAAAAACAAGTCATTCTATGCTTTCATGTCATAGGAAAGAAAGGAATGAGTCCAAATGATTTTTTTTTCCGTAACAGGATTGAAGGGCACACAACAGTCTCAAACATAGGTGCAGAACGTGAGTTGCATTTTCTGTACACATTTCAAACCAATGATACCAGACTTTCAGACATCATTAAAGCTTTACTTCATAGATCTCATGTAGACAATCAAAGTGAAGCTGATCCTTTTAAAAAAAAACACTGTCCTCGATTTTGTTCCTGTTTGCAGTCTTTGTGCACCTATGCTAACCTTCTTTTACCATGAGACATGTCTGGACGGCACACCTCCTTACAGAACTGCTAATGTTAGTTCTAAAGCTCAGCTGTAATAAAGATTACACCCTTTACCTCCTTGTCCTCTGGTAGGACAGCAACAGATAACAGTGCTTCCTCTTCAAAGAAGAGTGCTGATTTTCTGTAGAGAGGAGGTAATTTAGTTGCATGCTACATCATTTGATGCTAATTGTGATATTTTAAAGGAACAAATCATAAAAAATTAATGACAAAGAAATAGGGTCTAGAGCAAAAGTAATACCAGTTATGTGGGCAATGGTTAATTACCATAGCCATCACTGTAGCAGGATTATTTAAAATGGATAAATTGGTCTATATAGATTTTTAAAAATTCATTCATGGGATGTGGGCGTCGCAGGCTAGGCCAGCATTTATTGCCCATCCCTAATTGCCCTTGAGAAGGTGGTGGTGAGCTGCCTTCTTGAACCGCTGCAGTCCATGTGGGGTAGGCACACCCACAGTGCTGTTAGGAAGGGAGTTCCAGGATTTTGACCCAGCGACAGTGAAGGAACGGCGATATAGTTCCATGACAGGATGGTGTGTGACTTGGAGGGGAACTTGCACGTGGTGGTGTTTCCATGCATTTGCTGCCCTTGTCCTCCTAGTTGGTAGAGGTCGCGGTTTGGAAGGTACTGGTCTAAGCAGTCTCGGTGCGTTGCTGCAGTGCATCTTGCAGATGGTGCACACTGCTGCCACTGTGTGTCGGTGGTGGAGGGAGTGAATGTTTGTGGATGGTGTGCCAATCAAGCTGGCTGCTTAGTCCTGGATGGTGTCGAGCTTCTTGAGTGTTGTTGGAGCTGCACCTATGCCGGCAAGTGCAGAGTATTCCATCACACCCCTGACTTGTGCCTTGTAGATGGTGGACAGGCTTTGGGGAGTCAGGTGGCGAGTTACTTGCCGCAGGATTCCTAGCCTCTGTCCTGCTCTTGTAGCCACGGTATTTATATGGCTACTCCAGTTCAGTTTCTGGTCAACGGTAACATCTAGGATGTTGATAGTGGGGGATTCAGCGATTGTAATGCCATTGAATGTCAAGGGGAGATGGTTAGATTCTCTCCTGCTGGAGATGGTTATTGCGGGACACTTGTGTGGCACGAATATTACTTGCCACTTTTCAGCCCAAGCCTGGATATTGTCCAGGTCTTGCTGCATTTTTACATGGGCTGCTTCAGTATGTGAGGAATTGCGAATGTTGCTGAACATTGCACAATCAACGAACATCCCCACTTCTGACCTTATGATTGAAGGAAGGTCACTGATGAAGCAGCTGAAGATGGTTGGGCCTAGGACACTACCCCAAGAAACTCCTGCAGTGATATCCTGGAGCTGAGATGATTGACCTCCAACAACCACAACCACCTTCCTTTGCGCTAGGTATGATTCTAACCAGCTGAGAGTTTTGCCACCAATTCCTATTGACTTCAGTTTTACTAGGGCTCCTCGATGCCATACTTGGTCAAATGCTGCCTTGATGTCAAGGGCAGTCACTCTCACCTCATCTCTTGAGTTCAGCTCTTTTGTCCATGTTTGAACTAAGACTGTAATGAGATCAGGAGCTGAGTGGCACTGGCGAAACCCAAACTGACCAACTGTTGAACGAAACTGGTGAGGGAAGGAAAAAAAGGGAAGGAAATAACATTTCATTTACATAGTGCTTCACTCTCATCCTCTTTCTGAACGACATCTGGAAGTGTAGTCAATATTGTTACATAGAGACAGATACAGCAGTTAATTTGGAGAGAGCACAAAACCACAAACAACAAATAAGCAAAATGACCAGTTCATCTGTTTCATCTGAATGTGTTCGTTGAGGGAGAACTGTTAACCAGAACACACTGTGAAATCCACAACAGTTCATCAAATAGTGCCATGAGATCTCTGCATCTGTCTAAACAAGTAAACCTCAATTTAATGTCGCAATGAAAAGACTTGAGTTCTGACTATGGGGCACTCTCTCAGTACAACATTGGCGTGTTAGCCTAGATTGTGCATTCAAGTCAACTGGGGTTTTCATTCAAACTTTGTGATTCAGAAACAAGAGCACTACCAATTTAACTAATCTGACAATTTATGCATCAACACAAAATTGATACTGGCGAAAATTCTGTAACTTCCACCCTGCAAAAGACAGGCAACAACTATGAAAGACTTAATGGTCTCTTTGCTATACTTCATAAGGAAGACCTTTTAGCATAGTAGCAAAGCGATGATCGGCATCTTTGACACTGGACTCAATTTCCAAACACTTCGCCACTTAGATACTATGGCTGCAGTAAGTACAACCTATAGGATGCATTGCAGCAACTCACCAAGGTTACTTTGACAGCATCTTCCTTCCTCATGACCTCTACCACGGAGAAAGACTAGAGTCGCAATGTTATGGGAACACAATCACCTCCAAGTAACACACCATCCTTACATAGACATAGAGTTTCTTAATTGTCACTGGATCACTGTCTTGGAATTTCCTTCTTAACACCATTGTAGGAATACTACCAATAAAAGGATTATGGCAATTTAAACAGGCCCACCAACACTCTCTCAGGGTAACGAAGCATGGGCAATAAATGTAGCCTTGCCAGTGTTGCCCACGTCCTGAGAACAAGTTAAAAAAAATCGTCCTTAGTAAAACAGATCACTAAGTGAAACTTGGGACAACAAAATTAAATCTCAATATATGAAACCAGAAGCATATGAACAATATGGTTACTGTATTACTAATAAATGCTGCACAACTTGCAAGTGTTCTCATCATGCACAAGCTAAATATAAAATTCTTTTATTCCCTTTGTGTTAATGAGGTGAAGCAAATGTGATCAATTCTCCTTCCAGATGCAACACGAAATGGATTCAGAAGCAGGAATCTATGAACAACTTCTCCAATCCTTCAAGAATTTTTGTAAAAGCAGTTTTTAGATTTTTTTTTCTTTACCTCTATAGGTGCTAGACTGAACAAGCAATTATGAAGTCTAAGAACAAGTCTTCAACTGGATGGGGTTGCAGAAGTTCAATAAGTCCGGTGAACTAGTAACAACAGCCTCAAGTCAAACATGTCATTCTATCACTTTTCTCAAATATCACGGACCATTATGAAATGAAAAGAGCTAGATTCATGATCACAGCATAATCAAAAGGCACTCTTACATGAAAGACATTCTGTAGATTATGAATCCAATATACAGTCTTGTCCCCAGGAAACAGGTCTCACCATGAAAAATGCAGCAGCTCTTCTCCATGGATGTTGGTGTCATGATCCTCAGTGCCATTGGTTTACAAGAACCAGGAATGGAATTTGCATTTAACTCCATCCTCAGCATTAAAAATGGAGAAACTAATAAATAGCAACATTTCAATAATCAGAAATCGTTGACACGAGAGGAAGGAATCTTCATGGCATATGATGGATCTGCAGATTTTCAGTCTATCACACAAAGATGACCCCGGAAATATAAACATGAGAGTGAAAGCTGTTGAAGACAGGGATCTTTATGAGGCCTTTCAAAGACGTGATGACAAAAAATAAAAGTTGTAGAAATTTCGTCTTGTTTTCTATACAAATTGACAAGGAACAGAAAAATTGGGCAACAGCTCTCCCCCTCCTTCCACTGAAAATAATAGAGAAGTTTGGTGAATTGTAATAAATGCATATTTATGCAAATTTCACAATTTAAAAAGACTTGAGTCTTCTTTAGCCTCCTTGTCTTGGGAGACAATGTGTAAGCGCCTGGAGGTGGTCAGTGGTTTGTGGAGCAGCGCCTGGAGTGGCTATAAAGGCCGATACTAGAGTGACAGACTCTTCCACAGGTGCTGCAGAAAAAATTGGTTGTCGGGGCTGTTACACAGTTGGCTCTCCCCTTGCGCTTCCGTCTTTTTTCCTGCCAACTGCTAAGTCTCTTCGACTCGCCACACTTTAGCCCCGTCTTTATGGCTGCCCACCAGCTCTGGCGATCGCTGGCAACTGACTCCCACGACTTGTGATCAATGTTACAGGACTTCATGTCGCGTTTGCAGGCGTCTTTGAAGCGAAGACATGGACGGCCGGTAGGTCTGATACCAGTGGCGAGCTCGCTGTTCAATACGTCCTTGGGGATCCTGCCATCTTCCATGTGGCTCACATGGCCAAGCCATCGCAAGCGCCGTTGACTCAGTAGTGTGTATAAGCTGGGGATGTTGGCCGCCTCAAGGACTACTGTGTTGGAGATGCGGTCCTGCCACCTGATGCCAAGGATTCTCCGGAGGCAGCGAAGGTGGAATGAATTGAGACGTCGCTCTTTGCTGACATACATTGTCCAGGCTTCACTGCCGTAGAACAAGGTACTGGAGGACACAGGCTTGATGCACTCGGACTTTTGTGTTCCGTGTCAGTGCGCCATTTTTCCACACTCTCTTGGCCAGTCTGGACATAGCAGTGGAAGCCTTTCCCATGCGCTTGTTGATTTCTGCATCTAGAGACAGGTTACTGGTGATAGTTGAGCCTAGGTAGGTGAACTCTTGAACCACTTCCAGAGCGTGGTCGCCGATATTGATGGATGGATCATTTCTGACGTCCTGTCCCATGATGTTCATTTTCTTGAGGCTGATGGTTGGGCCAAATTTGTTGCAGGCAGCCGCAAACCTGTCGATAAGACTCTGCAGACACACTTCAGTGCGAGATCTTTTTGCTGACGATGCTGCATTGAGGAGTTCCCTGATGAGGACTTTCCGTACTTTGGTCTTCGCTCTTAGGTGGGCAAGGTTGAACAACCTGCCATCTGATCTTGTGTGGAGGAAAATTCCTTTTTCTGAAGACTTGAATGCGTGTGAGAGCAGCAGGAAGAAAATTCCAAACAGTGTAGGTACGAGAACACAGCCCTGTTTCATGCCACTCAGGATAGGAAAGAGGTCTGATGAGGCGCCACTATGCTGAATTGTGCCTTTCATATTGTCATGGAATGAGGTGATGATACTTAGTAGCTTTGGTGGACATCCAATCTCTTCTAGTAGTCTAAAGAGACCACGTCTGCTGACGAGGTCAAAGGCTTTGGTGAGATCAATGAAAGCAATGTAGAGGGGCATCTGTTGTTCGCGGCATTTCTCCTGTAGCTGACGAAAGGAGACAGCATTCAATGGTCGATTTCTCTGCTCAAAAGTCACACTGTGCCTCAGGGTAGACACGCTCGGCCAGCTTCTGGCGCCTGTTTAAAGCGACTCGAGCGAAGACTTTCCCCACTATGCTGAGCAGGGAGATTCCACGGTAGTTGTTGCAGTCACCGCGGTCACCTTTGTTTTTATAGAGGGTGATGATATTGGCATCGTGCATGTCCTGTGGTACTGCTCCCTCGTCCCAACACAGGCAAAGCAGTTCGTAGAGTGCTGAGAGTATAGCAGGCTTGGCACTCTTGATTATTTCAGGGGTAATGCCGTCCTTCCCAGGGGCTTTTCCGCTGGCTAGACAATCAATGGCATCACTGAGTTCCGATTTTGTTGGCAGTACGTCCAGCTCATCCATGACTGGCAGAGGCTGGGCTGCATTGAGGGTGGTCTCAGTGACAACATTCTCCCTGGAGTACAGTTCTAGGTAGTGCTCAACCCAGCGGTCCGTTGGCTTGCGTTGGTCACTGATTGTGTCCCCTGATTTAGATTTGAGGGGGGCGATCTTCTTGATGGTTGGCCCAAAATCTCTCTTAATGCCATCATACATTCTGCTCGTGTTGATGCACGGGTGGCCCTTCTGCTTGGAGTGATGCAGCTTCTTTGGTTTGAGTCTAACCTTGCTGCACACCAGGGAGTGGTCGGTACATCAGTTGATACACACATCTACTATCACACACACCACCAGAGAGGAAATAAAAACATTCTGCATAACAGTGAAAAGAAAACTGTGCCAGTTTCATAATTTCCATCAGAACTTCTTGATCAATACAATTTGCAAGTTTTCATTTAAAAATTGTTTGTGTCACCATCTGAACAATTAGTTGATTCATGTTGTAGTTTGGAGAACAATTACAATATGTATTTGTTCATTGTATAGTAATTGAGAATTTAATTTTGTTTAGGTGAAGCAGACTAAAACTGTGATTGGGTTAGGAGATGCTCGTTTGCAATGTGCTTATAAAGTGCTTAATGATTAGGCTTCAGTTCGATCCTTCATCGTCTGGCTTTCTGGAACAGAACAGTAATTAGACACTTAACAAAAGACAATTATGTAACTTCAGGTGTTGACTAAAATCCCTGATTTTTTTTTCTTTGTTATCGTAAGGAAGAACCTTTCCTGTCAATTTTCCACACTTGTCTCCTTTCCCTCACTTAAAGGTGCTGACTTATTCTGGGGTATGGTTCCACCAGCTCTGGCAACTTAGCACTTTTCACGAGAATCACAGCTTCTCAGGTAAATAGAATCATAGAAAGTTTAACGCACAGAAAGAGGCCACTTGGCCCATCATTTCTGTGCCAGCCGAAAATCGATCTATCTATTCTAATCCCACCTTCCAGCATTTGGTCCGTAGCCCTGCAGCTTACGGCACTGGAGGTGCATATCCAGACTCCTTTTGAATGAGTTGAGGGTTTCTGCCTCAACTACCCTTTCAGGCAGTGAGTTCCAGACCCCAACCAGCCTCTGGATGAAAAAAGTTTTTCCTCATCTCCCCTCTATTTCTTCGACCAATCACTTTAAATCTATGCCCCCTCGTCACTGACCTCTCTGCAAAGGTGAACTGACCCTTCACCTCCACTCTATCCAGGCCCCTCAATATTTTGTACATTTCAATCAGATCGCCCCTCAGTCTTTTCTGTTCCAAGGAAAACAACACCAGCCTATCCAATCTTTCATCATAGCTGCATTTTTCCTGGCAACAGCCTCGTAAATCTCCTCTGTACGCTCTCAGTGCGATTACATCCTTTCTGTAATGAGGTGACCAGAACTGCACACAGTACTCAAGTTGTGGCCTAACCAATGAGTTATACAGTTCCAGCATAACCTCGTCTGCAAACTTCTTGATCATGCCCCCACACTTACATCCAAATTGTTAATATACACCACAAAAAGCAGGGGACCCAGTACTGAGCCCTGCGGAACACCACTGGAAACAACCCTCCAGTTGCTAAAACACCTGTCAACAATTACCCTTTGTTTCCTGCCACTGAGCCAATTTTGTATCCAATTTGCTGCATTTTCCCGGATCCCATGGGATTTTAGCTTTTTAACCAGTCTGCCATGTGGGACCTTGTCAAAAGCCTTGCTAAAATCCATGCAGACCACATCAACTGCACTACCCTCATCTATCTTCCTTGTTACTTCTTCAAAAAATTCAATCAAGTTGGTCAAACAAGATCTTCTCTTAACAAATCCATGCTGACTATCCTTGATTAACCTGTGCCTTTCTAAGTGACAGCTTATCCTGTCTCTCAGAACAGATTCCAATAATTTGCCACTGCTGAGATTGGACAGACTGGCCTGTAATTATTTGTTCTGTCCTTCACTCCCTTTTTAAACAGAGGTACAATGTCAGCAGTTCTCCAATCCTCCAGCACCACACCTGTATCCAGTGAGGACTGGAAAATGATGGTCAGACCTTCTGCTATTTCCTCTCTTGCCTCTTTTAACAGCCTAGGGTACATTTCATCTGGCCTAGGTGATTTATCAACTTTCAAGGATGCTAATCCCATTAATACTTCCTCTCTCCCTATCTTTATCACGTCCAACACTTCACACTCCTCCTCAACTACAATATCGTCATCGTCCCCCTCTTTTGTGAAGACAGACGCAAAGTATTCATTAAGAACCATAACAACATCTTCCGCCCCTAGACATAGGTTACCTTTTTGGTCTTTTATGGGCCCTACTCTCTCCTCAGTTATCCCTTTACTCCTAATGCATTGATAAAACATCTTTGGGTTCACCTTGATTTTCCTTGCCAATATTCTTTCATGCCCTCTCTGCTTTCCTAATTTCCTTTTAGATTTCACCCCTCTACTTTCTGTACTCCTCTCGGCTTTCTGTAGTATTGAGTTCTCAGTGTTGGACATAAGCTTTCATTTTCTGCCTCATCTTACCCTGTAGGCTCCTTGACATCCATTGGCTCTCGATTTGGCCATCTCACCCTTTATCTTTGTGGGAACATGTTTACTCTGAATCCCTTGAATCTGCCCTTTGAATGCCTGACATGGACTTACCTTCAAGTAGCTGTTTCCAGTCCAATTTCACTAAATCACTCCTCAGTTTACTAAAATTGGCCTTGCTCCAATTGAGAACTCTAACCCCTGTTCTATCCTTTTCCTTTTCCATAATTATGTCAAAACTGACTGAATTATGATCACTACCATCAAAATGCTCTCACACTGCCACTCTTTCCACCTGCCCATCTTCATTTCCTCAAACTAAGTCTAAAACTGTGCCCTCTCTTGTTGGACTTGCTACACACTGGCCAAAAAAGTTTTCCTGAATGCACCTCAAGAATTCTGCTCCCTCAATTCCTTTCACACAAACTATCCCAGTTAATATTACAGTAGTTAAAATCCCCCACCATTACTGCCCTATTGTTCTTGCACTTCTCAGAGATTTGCCTACATATTTGCTCTTCTATCTCCCTCTGACTGTTTGGCAGTCTATTGTACACTCCCAGCAGTGTGATTGCCCCTTTTTTGTTCCTTAGCTCAATCCATATGGCCTTATTTGATGAACCTTCCAACATGTCAACCCTCCTCACAGCTATAAAAGATTCCTTGACCAAAATTGCCACTCCCCCTTCTTTCTTATCCCCCTCCCTATAGCGTCTGAAAACCCTGTAACCAGGAACGTTGAGCTGCCATTCCTGTCCCTCCTTAAGCCATGTTTCTGTAATAGCTATGATATCATGTGTCTATCTGTGCCCTCAGCTCATCTGCTTTATTTGCTATAGTCCTTGCATTGAACAGATAACCTTGAGCACTGCCAAATTTTTATGTCTAACCTTTGTTTCCTCGGTCTTCCTGACTTATCCATTAATTTTCTGCCTTCCATTTTCATTTCTGATTTTGTCCCAACTGAGTCTACCCTCAGGTCCTCACCCCCCTACCAAACTAGTTTAAACCTTCCCCAACAGCAGTAACAAAACTCCTGCAAGGAACTAACTCCTGGCTCTGTTCAGGTGCAACCCATCCGGCCTGTACAGGTCCCATCTCCCCTAGAGCTGGTCCCAATGTCCCAAGAATCTAAAGCCCTCCCTCCTGCACCATCTTTCCAGCCACGCATTCATCTGTCTTATCCTTCTATTTCTACACTCACTTGCATGTGGCATTGTGAGTAATCCAGGGGTTACTACTTTTGAGGTCCTGCTTGCTAATTTCTTACTTATCTCCCTAAATTCTGACTGGAGGACCACATCCCTCTTTCTAACTATATCATTGGTTCCGATATGGACCACGACTGCTAGCTGTTCACCCTCCCCCTTCAAGTGAAGAGACATGTCTCAAGAGTGTTGCAAAAGATGGCGGAAAAGAGCAGGATGAAGAAAGCGAGGAAAGGGCGGCCTTGTTGAGGGAGAAAAAAAATCATCTGGTAAACCTGGTTTTAGTGAAGTCTAGAATTTCTTTTTTTTAAATTACTCATTCTTGGGAAAAGGGCATCGTTAGCAAGGCCAGCATTTTTGCCCAACCCTAGTTGGCTTTGAGAAGATGGTAGTGAACCACCTTCTTCTTGAACTACTGAAGTAAAGGTACTCCCACAATGCTGTTAGGTAGGGAGTTCCAGAAATTTGACCCCGTGACACTGAAGGAATGGCAATATATATCCAAGTCAGGATGATGTGTGACTTGGAGAGGAGCATGGAGGTGATGGTGTTGCAATGCGACTTCTTCCCTTAGATGAAACAGGACTCAGGTTTGGGAGGTGTTATCAAAGAAACCATGGCAAGTTGCTGCAGAGCATCCTAGATAGTACACAAATAATGGATAAGCACAGTGTGCTGATGTTTAAGATGGTGGAAAAGCTGCTGATCAAGCAGACTTAACATTCCTGCAGGACACGGTTGTGGAGGGCCTTCGTTGCAAGATGGCAGCCATTATGTAGATCAATAGAGAGGAAGATGGTGGTGGGGAGGTGGGAGGAAATACACATGGGAAAATAAATAAGGCATTAATGGCATGAAGACTACCTTTGGTCTATCCCACCCCCAAAATTGCATTACAACAGCCCTCTGCCCCCTGCTGCAATTCTATGGGCCCCCCCCACAAATGAACCCGTCTCGGGGGCCCAGAGAATTCAGCCCACGCTCACAGCTTTTTTTTTTGTGAAAAAATGAATTAAAAGTACAAATGTTTCAAATAGTGACTCGATGGGCTAGATTCTGTTCTCCCCCAGGCGTCAGGTACTGTGGCAGGAAGGGCCTGAAGATGCCTCTGGGAGAGGGCCGCCACGGAACCCGATGCTGGGAGAGCCCGGCCCAATATTACCTGCGGGTGCGAGGCCTCGTGGCAGCACCCCCCCGCCAGTTGGCAACGGGACCCCAATTTGAATATTAAAATAAATTAAAATGAATGAATTAATGACACTCAGTCGTTGTCTGATGTCCTGCTGCGATCTTCGGCCCGGTGGCCAGCACTCCAGCACCTTCAGATCCCCATCTGGGGAAACGAGGCGCCACACTGGGGTGGAGGGGGGAGAAGGTAAGTTTATCAGTGCCAGGGAGTGGGGACGGAAAATGGGGTCACGTTAACGTCAGGGGTGCAGAGGATGGTGGGAAAGGTTGGCGTTGAAAGTGTGTTTAGTTTGGGTGGGGTGGGTGGGGAAGGTCAGATGGTAAAGATAAGTGATTTGGGGGGGAAAAAAGGGCAAATAATTAATTTAATTGTTATTGGGAGGCGTGGGAGAGGAAGAGATGTATTTATTTATTTAAATTCCATTTCCCTTCAAATATTTAAATTTCCCGGTAGGGCCAACAGCCCTTTAAAAATGGCACCAGCACCTGCGCACTGGCAGCTGATGCCATTGCTGGGGAAGGACAGCCCGCCCCCTTCGCGTGATCGGGGGGGGGGGGGCAGCCCACCCAGGCTATTTAAATGAGCCGCCAGACGTTGATTGCGGTGGCTCTGCAACATGCGGCTGCCTTTTCTTTTGCCTGCTGCCGAAATTGGTGGCAAGCACATAAAATTCAGCCCAATGAGTTTATGATTTCATATTTAATCTTGCTCTCTTTAGAAATATTTTGCAGTCTCCTGCACTATACCTGATTACTATATTAACCTTCTTGAAAAGACTCCATACTTTCCGCCCTACAGAACAGTCCTTCAAAGTTTCTATTTTGTGTCTTTCACCTCCATATTTTTCAATTTCTCCTCAGTTTATCTCAATCAAGTTATCTATGACCACTTCCATTGAACTCAAACGCACCATCTTCACTCCTGACTGAGTGGCACGTGGCAATTTGATTTATCAGTTTGTCTCGATTCGCTATTCTCCATCTGCATCAATGCCCTTGGGCTTCTTTGCCACTGACAATGCACAAAAGAAATACAAAGTAATTTATTCATGTTGAAGGAAGGAGAGATACAGCAGTCCATTGCCAGCACATTTTGCACTGAATGCAAAAGGAGGCCATAACAGGTACCAGGGTAATTATGACCTTTGGCAATTGTGTAAAAAGGGGCAAAAATTGGACTGGCCATTGAAGTCAATGGAAATAAAAAGAGGAAGAGGTGTATAATGGGAAGTTGACCCAGTATCACCCAGTTAGCACTGTGGTCCAAAGTTAAAATTAGCCCTGTACCGTTTCATACATCTTCTGATTTAAGTTCTCACCTCGTTGCTTTTTCTTAAGAAAATCCGCATTTAATTATGAACGATAGCATTTACTACTACTATTAAACTTGTAATTAACAAACGAATGTTCACTGAAATCAATGAACCAGTAAAGCCAACAAACAGATGCAACAGAATAAAACAACAGCATGGAAGAAAGCAACAGTGACAGTGAAAAAAAACCCATTTCACAACACTAACAAATACAACATTAAAAAAATGCTGGTACCTAGTTTTCTCCAGAGTCATAGAGAGATATAGCACTGAAACAGAGTTAGGAGGTGATGTAGAATTTTCTAGGTGGCAGGCATTAAAAAAATTCTAAGCTGTACTTTGTTAAAAAAACAGGAAATTTCAATATGGGTCTTTCTAAATGACCCTTAAGGAAGCAGAAAAAAATTTGAAATCCATCTGAACCAAAGATGTTAATTAGCCAGGATAAAACATCAAAGCAATTGTCAAGATAATTAATGGTGGAATGAAATTAAAGAATGGCTTCAGAATATGTTTTGAATACCAGGCAGTAGAATTTCTGTGATGTTCTCCTGATAACCTGCCATAACTTTAGTGCAAGATTGATGGTGTAAATGGCCATTTACACCATTTCTCTGAGGTTCCCGAACTTAGAGGCAGGTTGGGAGAACCTTCAGGAAACCCCACCCCCAGCTATCTTAGGAAAAGCCATACATACACAATGGGTTGAATTTTCACAGCCCTTGGGAGATGGGCTGGGAGGCGGGATGGAGAGTTGGGGGGGGCCAATAAAATAGCAAGGGAAAGCGGGGGGTGGAGTGCCTGTCGCTGTCCCGACGCCTTTCGATTTTGTCAGGGGCGAGGCAGGCCAAAGACAGCTTTCCTGCCCAAAGGCAAATTGAAGCTATTAAGTGGTCAAATAATGGCCACTTAAGGGAGTCTTCCCACCACCACTGGTATTTTACCAGCAGCTGGTGGGAGTCCCGCCATAGACACCAGGTGGCCTCCTGGTGGGTAGGAGGGGCCCTCCTCTGTTGGCAATCTGTGGGTTCCTGGCAGCAAAGGCTCCCCCCTCCGCAAAGAAACCCCCACCCCCATCGCTGCGGCCTGCCAGATTAGCCCCAATGAGCTTGCCCCGCTTACCTGAGGTCTGGGGCTCCAGTGCTGCTTCTGGTCCTGGGCCTCCTATAGTACTAGCAGTGGCAACTGCTCCCAGTGGTGCTACTGGTACTGTTGAGCTTCCGGTAGCTCTTGGGGGTCCTTAAAAGGGACTGGGACCTCAACGGTTGCCAGTTGATTGGCTGCCTGTTGTGGAATTTGGCCAGGGTTCCAAAACAGAGCCGAGGCAGGGACACCCCCTACCTTCTAGACCATTACCAGGAAGCCCACCGTCAAGGTAACATCCAGCCCAATGTGTGGTATAAAATGCAGAGTTGCAGTGGGCAAGGATCAGGTTAGTAAACACTGAATTAAAAGTTCAAACATGATTTCCAGAATTCACATTTGTATCAAGTTCAATTAAAATATCATACAGCATTTTAACATGAATGAGCTGGTAATTACCATTAACAGGCACAATTACAAATTCACATATAGTTCCCAGCATGCTCATTTTCAAAAGCTTCCAAATATCTCAAAGGATTCACAATATGAAATCTGATTAAATTATAGCCACTCAGCAGATTCTAACATGTTTATGGTCATGGAGTTCAGCCAGGCTGTGAAATAAAACTCTTACTTTTAGCAGTAATGCCTTTTTCTTTTTGAGAGACAGAATCTTGTATACTTCATTTTGTGTACTTCATTACAAAAAATGACGATTGATGACCTAAGTAAACACTCAAGGCTTGCTGCTACAGTTCATGGCATCCAGTGAATCCCTGAAATGGAAGAACTAGTTTGTAACCCAGTGCTAGCCATATGTATTGCAGTCACAGTTCACAGGAATGCATCTCCAATGACCAGAAAATAAAATTGTTTGTGAAGTCCAAGTTCCTCATTCGATGCAATTAAAATTAAATTCCATTGTATTTCTGTGGTCCTATAAAAGGAAGCTTCAATTCATCCCCAGAGCTGTACAAAATTGTGCAGTCATCAGATTTAAAACAAAGGAAGCAACTTTAACTTTAAAGTCATACAGCTGGAAGAGAAACAGCCTGTATCCTTTCTCCCAAGTTCAAATGCAGCTTACACTGATGGGTTGAAAAGGTTGTTCCTCTTTGCTATTTATAGAAAGTCCAACATTAAATGGGTTTGAGCAGTTCCTGGTGGGAGGCTATGCCAAGCAGGAAACTTTGTATATGCAGGTAGTATGTCTTTAGTGAGTTAACTCACTATCAAATGCAAATTATCTAAAACTGATCCACCCATATACAAACTAAGAGTATATCAAAGTTCTGATGAAAGGTCACAGACCTGAAACGTTAACTCTGTTTGTCTCTCCACAGATGCTGCCAGACCTGCTGAGTCTTTCCAGCATTTTCTGTTTTTATTTCAGATTTCCACCATCTGCAGTATTTTGCTTGTGCACAAAGTATTACAAATATTGACAGTAGGATTCTGAGAACCTCTGTCTTCAGCCTGAAGCACCCATATAGTTCCAGGTTACTGCCTGATGAGATTAAGTTACAGTGTCGAAACTTGATTCTGCAGTTATATTGAACCTGATCTGGGGTGCTTGGTGCTGACACCAAATGCCTGAAGGATGATCCTTCGTAATACAGGGTGGGGCGCATCAACACAGCCCCAGCTACACTCTGGGTATTCAGAGGGTGCATTTCTATTTTTCCAGGGTTTCCCTGACTCTTCTGCTGAGGTTATGGCAGATGAGTGGAAATTCATCTCATCAGTATCAGCATCAAGCACTTGTAGGTCAGGCACAGCACCTCAAATCAACCAGTCACAGATTGACACTGGGAAAATCTAGGGAAAAAATTCCTTACTTGCCCACTGCTTCAGTCAAGAAATCACCTGAAGATAGCGAGCAGAAATGAAGAACATTGAAATAGAAAGGTAACTGATTTTTCCTCATTATTGTTAATAGCCAATCTGATCTCATTCCAAAATGTACATTTCTATTTGTGTACAATTTTGTACCATCTTTTCGCATTACAAACATTCAATTTGAATTACTGTGTATAACACAGGCTTACATACATATTCAAAATGTTTGTCGAATTTTACCTGGGGTCAGATGGCTGCAATATCCATGCAAGAAAATTTCCAACGTTTGGGGATTGGAAATATTGAAAAAAGGCACTAACTCATCCCTAAAGGTATGTACACAATCTAGTTATAGCAGCTTTTTCACCCCACACCAGGTTCCAATGCATGGATAGCTACTTAGCTGAAGATATGAAGAGATACACACAACTTATAAATGAAATGGCACTGTAAATGTTATACTATCATAATAATAAGTGGTATAATTACAATTCATTTTTATTATACTGATGAAGAGATTTCAAAGACTTTTACTAGTTTTTTTCAAAACATTTAAAAAATTACCATGGAGTTTCTACTTTACAAAAATAAAACAATAGTCAAACACCATTAAGGGTAGAATGACAATTCTGTTCTGTGACTTGAAACCATGTCCAGTGCTGAAGGAAAAATCCCATACACAATGAGCCAAGATGTACATTAAACCACCTAGATGCAGAGTGACAGGCAGATGATTAAAAACAGCACATATCCACAACAACAGAGAAGTTCATATCTCATGGATTATACAGCAAAAGGCCTGGGAGTAAGTCACTAATCCATTCTTATGGCCAAGACTCAAGTGCTCAAGAAAGACCAAAAAAAGTGTAATATTTAAATATGTATATAAAAATCTATTAACATAATACTGCATTAAATCTTCATTAAATAATTGCAGTTTAATTCAACTTCTTACCTCATAAGGCAGTTTTTCAAAGTAGCCATTCTTGGTGCATTCAAGCAAGGTTATTCCAGTGAATTGCCCATTGAAGAACTCTAAACTATGGTCATCCTTGTCATCATCTTCCAGATCTAACATAGATGGTTTGTGCAGGGAAAGAAGCCTGTCCCTAACACCATGTAACAGGACAGCATCTAACTCTGTATAGTAATCTAGGAGAGAACTGTTCAGTTCCAAGCGAATCAAGTTTGTCATGAAGTTAAGTTGTTTAATGCATGGTGTAAATTGGCGAGCCTGTGAGACATTCACTTTCTCAGGGTCACCTGCCCATAGTGTCTCCCATCTGTAGGCACACAAAACATTAAAAGGTGTCAGTATTAAATCAGCTTCAATCTATTAGCTGAAAGCATTTATTCATACAATATTTTCAAATTCCAGGCTTTTTGATACAACTAACTAAAATTGTGACAAAAGATGCTTTAACTGGAATCTCACAAAAATTGTGCAACAAACTGCTCAGTAATTTCCTAAGCGAACAATCCACGTGACGATGTTGTTACAGTACGATAGACTGACAGAGTGACAGGAAAGAAACAGGAGTGGTTAATGGATGTTTTTTGGGCTGCAGGAAGGTTTGTAGTGGAGTTTCCCAAGGGTCAGTGTTGGGATCCTTGCTTTTCCTGATATATATTAATGATCTAGACCTTGGTGTACAGGGCACAATTTCAAAGTTTGCAGATGATAAGAAACTTGGAAGCATTGTGAACCTTGAGGAAGATAGTGTAGAACTGCAAAAGGACATGGACAAGTTGGTGGAATGGGCAGACAGGTGGCAAATGAAGTTCAATGTGGAGAAATGTGAAGTGATACAATTTGGTAGGAAGAACATGGAGAGACAATATAAAATAAAGGGTGCAAATCTAAAAGGGGTGCAGGAGCAGAGGGACCTGGGTGTACATGTGCATAAATAATTGAAGGTGGCAGGACAGGTTGAGAATGCAGTTATTAAAGCATATAGTATCCTGGGCTTTGTTAATAGGGGCATAGAGTACAAGAGCAAGGAGGTTGTGTTGAATTTGTATAAGACACTAGTTTGGCCTCAGCTGGAGTATTGCATCCACTTCTGGGCGCCGTGCTTTAGGAAGGATGTGAAAGCGTTATACAGGGTGCAGAAAAGATTCACGAGAATGGTTCCAGGAATGAGGAACTTCAGTTATGAAGATAGACTGGATAAGGTGGGACTGTCTTCCTTGGAGAAGAGAAGGTTGGCAGGAGATTTGATAGAGGTATTCAAAATTAAGAGGGGTCTGGACAGAGTAGATAGGGAAAAACTGTTTCCACTCGTGAAAGGATCGAGAATGAGAGGGCACAGATTTAAAGTAATTGGTAAAAGAAGCAAAAGCAGCATGAGTCATAGAGATACAGCACTGAAACAGGCCCTTCGGCCCACCGAGTCTGTGCCGACCAACAACCACCCATTTATGCTAATCCTATATTAACCCCATATTCCCTACCACATCCCCACCTTCCCTCAATTCTCCTACCTACGCTAGGGGCAATTTTACAATGGCGAATTTACCTATCAACCTGCAAGTCTTTGGCTGTGGGAGAAAACCGGAGCACCCGGCGGAAACCCACGCAGTCACAGGGAGAACCTGCACACAGGCAGTACCCAGAACTGAACCCGGGTTGCTGGAGCTGTGAGGCTGCGGTGCGAACCACTGCGCCACCATGCCACCCAGTGGCACAGGAAAAACATTTTTACACAGCGAGTGGTTAATGTCTGGAATGCACTGCCTGAGAGTGTGGTGGAGGCAGGTTCAATTAAAACACTCAAAAGGGAATGAGATTGTTATATGAAAAGGAAAATGTGAAGGGTTACTGGGAGAAGGTGGAGCAATGGCACTCGGTGAAACGCTCATTCGGAGAGCCTGTGCAGACACAATGAGCCGAATGGCCTCCTTCTGCCCTGTAACACTTCTGTAAAATAAAAATCTGTAATTCTGTTCGATGGGACATCTCTGGTTTTGTAATCTAACAATTTGTTTCGAATAAAATTGCATTTATCAGCACTCCAACTTACCAAAAGTTCTCTTTCAAATCTTACCAAGAACACAGTTGCACTGTTTGTCCCTACAGGCATAGAATTCCTTTTTTATAAATATGTTATATAGAAGCCACCTACTCAGACAGCACAAAGACTCGTGCAGGAAGGAAAACTTCTTTAAAAAAATGAAAGTTATTAGACCACCAATGAGTAAATTGTATTTCTTCTAGATTATTTTTCTTCCACATGCTATGCATACCTCTTCCAAAATGCACTTTGAATTGAGGAAATATTAGAACACAGCAGACTGAACTTCACCACAAGGTAGGAAGTCCCGTCGCCTGGATCAAAAGCACATCCTGTGCCCACGCGGGCAGACAGCGGACTGCGGGGAGATTTTACTGGTGGCAGCCATTTAAGAGGCCACTGACGGAACCGACATCCATTTCAGGATGGTGGCCTGCCTCTCAGAGCTGCCAGCCCAGACAGCAGCTCGGCAGCACCACCGATAGAGGTGGCCGCTGCTAACGTTGCAGAGAGGAGGAGAGGGCGCCTCCATATTGAGGTACCCTCAAAGGGCAGGTACACAAATTTTTCAACATGCCGGGGCCAATCAAACCGGCCCCAGTGATCGGAGGGATGAACCGTCCAGCAGTTGTGTTGGTGCCGTGGGGGTGGTCATTGCCGCTGGGACACCCGTTTGTGGGCCATGGAGCGGCCAGAAAGGAAGTTCACCCACCACCACCCCACCCAACCCCCACGACCCACTGGGAGACCGCCATGGTTTACCTGGCAGTCTCCCCATGCAGCTGCAGGCTGTGCTGATGCAGGTAAAATCCTGGCATCGTGCTAAAATGGCCATTAATTGACTACTTAATAGAATTAATTGCCGCCCAGCTTTGGTTGGCAGGCGACAGCGCCGCTGTTGTTCCCGCTCCTGGATATATCCTGTGGCAGCAGGAAGACGTCGGACTTTCCTCCTAATGTCTTTCGCCGCCATTTTATGAGCCCTCCTGCCTCCCAACTCATCTCCAGAAGGCTGGTAAAATTCAGTCCCGTCTTTCACTAACATTGATCAACAGGAAAGGCAGACTCCTTGTCAACAAGATCAACAAACCTACAAGAGTTATAACTCTATAGTTTTGTTTCCTAGAACAGAAGTCATTTATTTAGCTTCCTCTTCACTATGATGGCATAACAGAATAAAAGATGCAATGGTTGATGCTAGGCTTGCTTAGTAAATTATCAATCTGTTACAGCCAGGTGAGGAAGGGGTCTCAGGTTCCCCTTTCGCCCCTTCTCTGGTTTGACTGCAACAGGGTTTATCCTTTTTTAAACATAATGATTGAACTTACCACCTCCTGTTCCTCTAATATAATTTCAAAAGAACCCGACAGTTTTTCTTGAGTTTAAACAAAAACAATGTAAGTTTATTACTCTTAACACTCTAACCTAGTTAAAATTACTAAAATACGCTACACATTCACGCAAGAGTCACACACATAAATAGATTACAGAGGGAAATCAGATTTGGTGGCTAGATTAAAGTCCAGAATAAATGGAATTTAAATACGATATCTCAGTCCCAGAGTCCTTCGTTGAAAGTGTATTCCTGAAGTCCTTGCTGGGTCATGTGCATGGTTGTGGGCTTGCTTCTCTCAGGGCTCCTGAAGGCAGAAGAGGGGTTTGATTCTTATCCCCTGGTTGCCGGCTATGGCGGTCTGTAGGCTTGAAGGGCTTTTCCAGTTGCAGCCAGGTCTTTTCTTGATCTTTACTGGAGAGAGAGAGAGAGAGACCAGCTTTGTTGATGGCTTTTCAGTTACGCCTGTCTGCTTTCTGTGTGACAAAGTTTACAGTCTCTCCAGAGCTGCGCAGGCAGTCACATGACACCATCAAGGCCCTTTGTTGTTTTAATGAGGTTTTCTGGAATCTTCTCTGAGATTCAAGGTGCTTCACCTCAAGCTGTCCAGTTACACTGGGAGGAAGAGGGCTAGCTCTTTCAAAGTCAGTGCTGATCAGGCCATTCCAGGTAATTTAATTACCGAGAGCACCCCATTGTTCTGGCTAGGTTGAATCAGACTTGTCGTCTCCAGTTTGATCTTTTGGTGTTTCGAATGTAAATTGCAGTGGCCATCTTGGCTGCCAGTTTACTTTTTAAAAAGTTACTTATAAGAATTTTCAGTAAAAGTCTAATGTAAGGTTCCAACCAATGAAATTAATATTTCCCATTTGGCATATAGGGCTTTCATGACAATATGCTATGGGAAACATTGTACTTTAACCAAAAAAATTTTTTAATGTCCCCATATTATGCCTCGTGTGATACTTTTAGTTCATCACCTCAATTTGCTAAAAACGCTACAACCGACCTGATGATGCATCAGGAACATGCTGAATCTTTTGTACTAGTGCTTGTTTCCAGAGTTTCCTTTATTTATATTTTACTACATGACATCATCATAGTCAGCTGGAAAGCGAGTGCTATGAAGCAGGTGAGAAGGACAGAGGGCATTAACATTCTCAGATTCAGTCATTAAGCACCAAAAAGAGAGAAGGTTATTTTAAGCACTCAACAGTGAGGCACACTTGAACACCATATTGCGACATGAGGTCAGCCCAAAGGGAAACCATCTCCACTGGCAACTTCATTTAGCTATTTCTAGTAGTTGTGTGGAAGTTCAGCCCTGGAATTGTGTTGCAAAGCATGCACAAAATTCCTCCCTTGACTATTTTAACTCAATTAAAATAAAGGATCTGGCTGCTCTGCTGATGAGAAAGACATGAATTTCATACAAAAAAGTTAAACATTTGTACACTCAGATCCAACAGCATAATTTCAGGGAATCTGTAGCTCTGTGATCTGCAACATTCATTCTCTCTAGTAAGGCATCTGGATAATTGCAGATGGTGCCCTTGCACGTGGCACTGGGAGCAATCCAGAGATTACAACCAGAGAGGTCCTGCTTTTTAGTCTGCTGTCTAACTCCCTGAATTCTTGATGCAAGACCTCATCCCTCGTTCTACCTATATCATTGGTACCAACATGTGCCATGACCTCTGCCTTATCACCCTCCCCCTTCAGGATGCCCTGCAGCCGTTCAGTGACATCCTGGCAGCAGGGAGGCAACACACCATCCTGGAGTCACGGTGACGGCCACAGTAGCGCCTATCTGTTCTCCTGACTATAGAATCCCCTATTACTATTGCTCTTCCTCTCTTTCCCCCTTCCGGTGCAAACAGGCTGCTTGTGGTCCCAGAAGCTTGGCTCTGTCTGCACTCCCTGGAGGAACCAGCCTCATCAGTCTCCAAAACAGAATACCGATTTGCAAGTGGGACCCCAGGGGACTCCTGAACTACCTGCCTGATTCTCTTGGACTGCCTGGTGGTCACCCATTCCCTTCCTTCAACTCCCTTCAGCTGCGGTATGACCACCTCTCTATACGTGCTATCCACGATGCTCTCAAACTCACGGATGCTCCACAGTGTTTCCAGCTGCCATTCCAACTCTGAAACCCAAGCTTCCAGGAGCTGCAGCTGGACACACTTCCTGCACACATGCTGGTCCCGGGGACTGGAAATGTTCCCGGATTCCCACATGCAGCAAGAGGAGCAAACCACGGCTTTAAGCTCTCCTGCCATGACTAAACTCTTTAAATTTAAAATTTTAGAAGACTATTATAATAAAAAAAAATCAACTAAGTCTTGCTGTAACAATGACTTACAATTCAATCTACTTTGAAAAATACCCAGCAGGACCTACCCAGTCAGCTGTGCTCTGTGGAAATTCTCGGCTCTCCTCACGCTCTTTGAGGACAGGTAGGAAATGAGAGGAGCTCCTCGCTCCCTCCTCACCGAACCCCCTCAGTCACAAAACTCCCACTTTAGCACTCTAATGCAACCCATGTCAGCACTCCAGTGCAAACGAAATCAGCACTGTAAGATAGCCCCTGAAAACTGGTTTAAGCCAATTAAGCTAATTAACAAGGTGCAACTGCAAGCAGAGCCTGAGTGAACTCTGTTTAAAGCTGGTCTAAAACTCACCTTCTCCAACCCAAACAGCAACTGTTAAGTTAATTTGCTACTTAAAAGACAGACTAGATTTTAGATACAACTAACTCTTAATTACCCTCAGTCACAAAACTCCCACTTTAACACTCTAATGCAACCCAAGTTAGCACTCCAGTGCAAACAAACCGAAACAAACAAACAGAAAATATACATATCAAACAAAAATCATAACAGAGTCAGAGAATCAGAATCATTTGCGGCATAGGAGGAGGCCATTCGGCCCATCAAGTCCATGCCAGCTCTCTGCGGAGGTATCCAGTCAGTCCCACTCACCCACTCGATCCATGTAGCCCTGCACGTCTTTGTTCTTCAAGTGCCCATCCAATTTTTTTTGAAATTATTGATCATCTCTGCTTCCACCATCCTTGTAGACAGAGAGTCCAGGTCATTACCACTAGCAGCATAAAAAAGTTCTTCCTCACATTCACCTGCATCTCTTGCCCAAAACCTTGAATTTGTGTCCCCTAGTCATTGTACCATCAGTTAATAGGAACAGTTTTTATTTTGTCTACCTTACCCAAGTTTGTCATAATCTTGTACACCTCCATCAAATCTCCCCTCAATTACCATTGTTCCAGGAAGAATAACCCCAGTTTTTCCAACCTAACCTTGTAACTAAAATCCCCCAGCCCTTGAACCATTCTGGTAAATCTCCTCTACACCCTCCGAAGGACCCGCACATCCTTCAGTGTGACCAGAAGTGGATGCCATACTCTGGTTGGGGTCTAACCAGAACTTGATAAAGGCTCAGCATAATTTCCCTGCTTTTGTACTCTATGCCGCTACATATATGAAGTCCAAGATCCGTTATGCTTTGCTAACCACTCTCTCAGTATGTCCTGCCACCTTCAAAGATCTATGCACGTGCACCCCCAGGTCCCTCTGTTCGTGTACACTCTTTAGAACTGTGCCATTAAGTTTATATTGCCTCTCCCTATCCCTTCTGCCAAAATGCATCACCTCGCACTTGTCTGTATTAGATTACATCTGCCACCTCTCTACCCATTCTGCTAGCCTATCTATGTCCTGTTGCAGATGGTTCATATCATCCTGATTGCCACTCCTCCAAAGTTGGGTATCATTGGCAAATTTTGCAATTTTACTCTGTATTCCAAGATTAAAGTCATATATGTATATCAAGAGAAGCAGTGGTCCCAGCACTGACCCTTGGGGAACACCACTATCTACCATCCTCCAGTCTGAAAAACAACCATTTACCATGACTCGCTGTTTTCTGTCCTTAAGCCAATTTTTTTTATCCAGTTGGACACTGACCCTCCTATTGAATGAGTCTCAATTTTGTTAACCAGCCTTTTATGTGGTGCTTTATCAATTTCTTTCTTAAAATCCATAAAATCCATTCACCACATTCCCTTCATCAAAAAATTCAATTAGATTAGTCAAGCATGACCTGCCTTTTACAAATCCATGCTGGCTATCCTTAATTAACTCAAACCTCTCCAAGTGCCTATTGATTTTTTTCCCCTGATTACAGTTTCTAAAAACTTACCCACCACTGAGGTTAAACTAACTGGCCTGTAGTTGCTAGGACTGTCCTTACACCCTTTCAAGAATAAAGGTGTCACATTTGCCACTCTCCAATCCTCTTGCACCTCCCCCAATAACTGGGGAAGATTGGAAGATTATGGCAAGCCCCTCTGCTAAGTCCACCCCCACTTCCTTGAGCAACTTAGGATGCAAGCCATCTGGACAAGGTGACTTATCTACCCTAAGCACAGCCAGCCTTTTCAGTACCTCCTCCCTCTCAATATTTACACTATCCATTGCCTCTACTCTTTCTGCTTCTACCAAAGATTTGTCAGATTTCTCTTCCTTGGTAAACACCAATACAGAGTACTCTAAGTATTCTAGCCTTGCCCTGTGCCTCTCACCATAACACAAAAGGGCAGGAAACGTATAAAACCTAATGCGAAGCACATCACAGAAATTATATCAGGCTATCTGGCCACTTCATACAGTCCAATATCATCAAAATCAATCTCAATTCTAACCTGACTCAATGTCCACTAATACATTCTCGTACATGCGACTGAATATCAATCAGGAGTGCAAACTTTGGTTATTTCTTTTCCCCTTATGACTCTATCCTCCTGACAGTTGCCTTAGCTGAGATGAGCTAACTAAGCAGAGTAGGGCCAAGACCTGCAACTTTTCTTGTCTGTGTGGCTCCAAACTAGCTTGCATCGGACTACTTTTCCCACTGTTTTGCAATTTGTATGGAATATATTCTCAGAATAACACCTCAAACTTCTTTTGATTTGTCAACTAGTCCAAGAGCATTGGCAGCACGGACAGAATCTTTCTCTGGATATTGCTAACAAGTATGACAGCATATCTGAATACAACTTTGTTTGAACAGATGGGGTGATAACCCTCCGAGGCAATGGAACCAATCTCACTGGTGCTAATTTAGACATATACTGTAGCACACCGAGTTCCGATGATAGGTCACAGACCGGAAACATACCTCTATTTCTCTCTCACAGATGCTGCCAAGATCTGCTGAGTATTTCCAGCATTTTCTGTATTCATTTCTGATTTCCAGCATCCACATATTTTGCTTTTGTATTCGTAGGCGGTGGCATAGTGGTATTATCACTGGACTAGTAACCAAGAGACCCAGGGTATTTCTTATCAGAGAGTAGTAGGGGCGTGGAACGCCCTGCCTGCAACAGTAGTAGACTCGCCAACTTTAAGGGCATTAAGTGGTCATTGGATAGACATATGGATGAAAATGGAATAGTGTAGGTCAGATGGTTTCACAGGTCGGCGCAACATCGAGGGCCGAAGGGCCTGTACTGTGCTGTAATGTTCTAATGTACTCGTTGCCAGAACAGTGAAGCCCATGAATCAGTATCGTTACGGTTTCTCTCCCCACCTCCCCCCCCACCACCCAAATTTCTGACCCTCTTCACCAATCTCATCTTGTTTAATTTTGATTAAATAGAAAAAAAAGGTAGCTCTTTGGTGAAATATAGGCACGATGATGCAGATACAACTTTCGCCATCTGACCCTCCCTCCCTATAGATATTCAAACCTTTGATGCATTAATGTTTGTCATGACTACTCAGCAATCTTGTATATTTGAGATTGTATGAGCTGTGTTTGCAGTTTAGGTTCATACTTAGTCTTGAATTTGCATTTCCTGACCAAAACAAGTGGATTATCTGCCATGTTTGGATAGGTTGGTCCGATGGGCCTCTACTGGGGGAGTGTTATTGTAGCTTACATAGGCAGCTTCCATAATAAATACAAAATTTATCATTTCAATGGAAATATAATAACTGAATGTATGACTTTAAAATAGGGTTTGAATTATACCTGCACCCCACCCTCTAACCCTGGATTGCCTGAAAATGGCACCTAGTCTCTTCGTAATTGACGAGTAACTACGATTCAGTTGGTGATTACAAAATTCTATCTATACATTCAATAGTATAACAATTTAGTAAGGAACAGTGGTGTCTCTTTCCAATCAGTCATTGTTGAAATGTCTTCATTACAGTTTAGAGTTCTTTTTAAATCATTTTAGAATCATTTTTTGGAGATAAAAGAATGATCGACTTTATAATTTAATAATCTTTAACTTTAAAAAAAACACAAGTAAGACAGAATCTCTATGTGGACGTATTTATTGGTAAAGAGGCCTCGGCAGTAAATTCTTCCAACAAATCCCTTAATACTGTACAACTAAATGGTGTAGAATTATTTTCTTTACACAAAGTGGCTTTTCACCTCATGCAGACAGACTGGAATTCCTGCTGCTACCAACAAACGTGGTGGACAGTTATGGTCCGTGAGACAAGAGGTGTACAAACAAAACTTCAAAACACTTCTCACAAAGGGAGTAACTGTATTCCGGTTAGATCCCATGATACAAAAGGAAAATACTGTGGATACAGGAAATCTGAAAGAACAGAAAATGCTAGAAATGCTCAGCAGGTCTGGTAGCATCTGTGGAGAAAGAAACGGTTAACATTTCAGGTCTGTGACCTTTCATCAGAACTGAAAAAAGTTAGAAATGTAATAGGTTTTGAGCAAGTGAGAGGGAAGATAGAAAGAAGAACAGAAGGGCAGGTCTGTGATAGAGTGGAGGGCAGGAGAGATTAATGACAAAGGTTTCATGGTGCAAGACCACAGGGAGTGGTAATGGGACAAGTAAAGAAACAAAAGTTGTGCCTAGAGGAGGTTTGAATGGCAGGATCGCTGCCGTCCAAACACAAATTGAAGGAGACACGAAAGAAACAAGAGAAAAAAAAACAAACGCAGACTAGATGACCACTTTGTGAAACACCTCCATTCAGTCTGCAGGCGTGGTTTCGAACTTCCAGTTGCCTGTCATTTTAATTCTCCACCTTGCTCCCACTCTGACCCCTGGTTCTGGACTCCCCCACCATCGGGAACATCCTCCCTGCAATAAACTTAAGTGAAATATACTATGGCCAGAGGAGGCATTTTGCAAGGCTCAGGCAATTAATTGCCTGCAGTTGTGGCTTCTGCTCCCATGAGACAAGATGTCCTGTTTCCCAAGAGCTGCTGGCCAATCAGAGAACTGGCAGTTCTTCAGTCCCAGTAGCGCCACCAGGACTGTTGACCACTGCTGGAACTGCAGCAGGCCCCAGACCCAGTCAGCGTGGAGCCAGAGGAAAAGGTAAGTGGGGTCAGTACTCACTGGAGCAAATCAGCCAGGCTCCAGCGAGGGGAAGGTTGTCGATCGAGGGGGAGGGGGGCGTGTTCAAGCAGATGCAGTCAGTGCCACTGGATGGGTTCCTCCATGGGCACAGGGTGCCAGATCAGGAGGGCACCCCCCGCCCTCCTCCCCACAGCTCACAAGGTGGCCAAGTATTACTGGGCGGCCTCCCCAGGCGACATGCCCATCCACCGCTGGTAAAATACCAGTGGCAGCGGGAAGTGGCCATTAATTGGCCTAAGGACGGGCAGACCACCTGCCCCCTCCCCCATCTCCGGTAGAATACTAGCGTGTGCAAGTAGGCGACAGGCATGGCATGTCACACCCCCCCACCCCCGCTTCAACACTTATTGAACAACTGTTCTGTTGTCTGTAGCTTACCAGTAATTTCAAACCCTATTTTGGTTGATAGTGGATGATGGGTGAGCCTGAATTTGGTATCTTGGAAATCTCATCAGAATTAAGGTGCCTGTTTTTGCTTGCTTTGGCCTAGTGCTTTTAAGACATTTTAGCTCTATGTTTTACCTGATGCTCTGACCAAGATGGATATCAATTGCCAGGTTAAATTTGAAAAAGGTGAAGGAGATTAGTGGCATGTAGCCTTGAATCAAAGTTCTGAAATCCAGTAACAAATGTACTGTAGGATTTCTTTGTGAACTGGATTTACTATCGTGGAATTTTATACTGGAGGTTGGTAGGCTACAGTTGTTTGTAGAGTATTCTCCTTGAGATAGAATTATAGTATAGGAAGGAATAACCATAAGCGATTAATAAGTAAAATTTCTTACATGAGCATGAGTTCAGTAAAGAGACTAAACATCACTGAGATCTAGGGCCATCCACCACCATTCTCCGCCTGGCTAAACTTGTTCTCACAGTGAACCACTTCTCCTTCAACTCCACTCACTTCCTCCAAAAGGTGTTGCAATGCGTACCTGCTTGGGTCTTAGCTATGTCTGCTTTTTTATGGGATATGTGCAACATTCCTTATTTCAGTCCTACTCAGGCCCCCTCCCTCACCTCTTTCTGCGGTACATTTATGACTGCATCAGCGTTGTTTCCTGCCCTTGCCCTGAACTGGAAAATTTCATTGACCTTGATTCCAATTTCCACCCTTCTCTCACCTTCACATGGTCCATCTCTGACTCTTCCTTGAGTTCTTAAGACTATCCCCAGAAATGGAGACAATCAACAAATATTCACTATAAGCCCACTGACTCCCAGGCTACCTGGACTACACTTCCTACACCCTGCTTCCTGTAAGGACACAGCACACGGGAACCATGGGGCTTCACAGCCTCATCCAGTAAAAGGAGGCAGCAAGCAAGAGGAAGCTCAGTGCTGGCTCTCTCCAGCAGCCATTGAAAGCCAGCAAGACAGAACAGGGAGGGTGGAGCAGTGAGAGCAGCTGCAAATGAAGCCAGTTCTAAGGCCTCCTGCTTCATGGGGGTCAAGATGGACATGAATGGTACGCCTCCACCGGTCTTCATCCTTTCCTTGAGGTTATGGGCTGTCTTCTCCTGCAAGCAGAGAGAAGAACACTATTAGTCTCCTCAAGGAGAGGATGCTGGTGGCATCCCAGTGGTCCATGATGGGGGCACACAAATGCTTCCTGCAAGCAGCCACTCTCCAGGGACCTTGTGGGGGTCAGCAATCACAGACAGGTGCCTCTCACCAAGATGTAGTCATGCCTCTGACTGGATATACTACTGTCTGATCCCTTTGCCAACGACTGGGTGGCCACTCTGTCTCCACCAAATTCACCCTCTCTCACTGTCACATCTAAGTTCCAAAGGGAAAAGAAGTAAGGAGTACTCACCTTGGCAGATCGAATAAGGTCACTGATGTGCCTGCGGCACTGGATCAAGGGGAGGCTGGTGGAGGCCCCACGGCTGCTGACCTCCTCTGCAATCTTCCTCTGGACTTGCTTTGTCAGTCAAGCCGGTCTCCTCCTCCCATTCCTGGGGAAAAGGACCTCTCGTCTTGCCTTTGCAAACTGGAGGAAAGCCTGCAGGGAAGCATCGGTGAACCGTGGGACCACCCAGCATCTTCCTTCGGCCATTCTGGCCGCACGTTTGCTTAAACTTCTCAGGTTTTCAGGCAGTCCCCGTTACATGCAGTGCCTGCAGCCCTTTAAAGATGGCGCCAGCACCTGCCGCAGCCTCACCTGATGCCGCGTCCGCACTTTCAGAGGTCAGCTCCCGCACCTCCCCACTGTTAACTAGCCAGTCGCCAGAAGATTACATGTGGCCGGCCGAGCCCACCCAAACGGAAAAAAAAGTGTTGTGGGCAAATATTGCACACAATTAAAACGCATGTTAGTTTAAATAATCAACAAGTTTCACAACTTCTAAAGTTACCTTTACCTAATTTCTGATGGAGGAGTCTGGGAGTAAGGATTTGCTGAGCAAGCCAAGATCCTAACAATGGCCCCAGGGTGATACGTTTCCAATACATCAATAGCTGTTGGGTACACGGGCTCCTCAAATACCAGTTCGACATATTCCTGGCTATTAAAACTTCGGGGAGTCCTTCTGAATGGCGGAGGTGAACTTGGGCATTTTTCCCACCACCTCCCATACGTCCGAAACACAGCAGTCTGTGTGAAATCGCCGGAACTTGGGTAAACGTTGGGTAGTCCAGACAAATTCCACATAGTGTACGATAAGCTGTTCTCACTGCCATATTGAGAACTGAAGTCCACCACTTCTTTGGCATACTGCACCACTTCAACACTGAGAGGTAGGATGCGGTTGCTCGACTCAATAGCTCGTCGACTGTTCATTATTTCTCCTCTTGTACCAGATCTGGCTCTACGTCGCAGGCAAATGTAGTAAAACATGCTCAAAAATGTTAACATGGGATACATTGAGGTTAGTTTGGGTGCTCCCAGCACGACAGATGCCTTATTTTTCTTCAGCACTGTGTTTTATTTCTTCATTCAGATTAATGAAGCTCAGCCCTGTATGTATGAAGCAGAAAAAAGGCTGTCAGGATGGCAATCAAAAGTTAAAATTCATCTTCCTCTTTAAGAATATTCAGAAAAATATACAAGATTAATTGTTTAGTTAACTTAAACACTCAGAACATCACAATGAGATAACTCGTTTTTCACCTGAGTCACTGACCATGCATATTTTGTCCTGCATATTTTCTAAATAGCTTTATGGAAAAACAACATCCCAGAAACTTGACCCGTCACTGATCTTCTCACTGTTTGGCAAAGGTCTAGGGACAGAGTTTTCACTTTGTTCACAATTGGCAAAATTGTGCTCGTTTTCTGAAGTGAAGTTATGGTTCATCCTTCGATACAAACTCATTCGTGTAATCACAAATGTAAAATCTTCCATGAACGAGCACAGTTGAGTAACTTTTTTCCTTTAATATATTAAAGAGTATTAAGACTGATGCCAATCTGAGAGCTGCAGTTGTGCAGAGTTAGGTGATCACAGGGAGTATTATTTTCACAAATATATCTGAACAACATAAAATAAACAGGTTTGGGAAATTGTACAGAGACAATGCTTGGGTTTTCTTCTCCCGAAGTCCAGAATCTTCTGAACATCTGTTTTAGTAATTACTTAATCTTTGCAATGCTACACGAGGGTCACATGGGTTACCAACAGTAACTAACTACGTGCAATTTGAAAGCTCTATGCACATTATATTTAGAGCACACTCTAGAAGCCACTGAATTACACATTTGTGAACTGCAATAAAAGAGAAAAACAACTAATAAAACCTTTTAGTGTTAAATGCAGAACTGGCCAGTTAGATACTGAACAACCTGTTAATTTTTGCACAATTATGAAGAAAGTAAGTTTCTTAGATCACATTTACATTGAAATTTTTTTTTATTGTTAATCATTCCCCTTAGAAGGTAAAAATTTTAATATGACCAAGGTTTTTGTTATTTACTAAGGTTTAACTACCAATAAACACAAAAATAAACAAATTAGACACAAGGAAGCTACAAAATCAAGAATCACTGGCACTATGATTTATTATAGGGCATAAAATATAATGGTCAATGTGATCACATTTAGCATGGATCATATTTCATCATTGCTGAAGACAGGAGCTTTTAACATGGAAGAACATTGCTTTGAGTCATAAGAATTCCCACTGATTTGTAGAAAGTGGTATAATTAGTATTCCATTACTCTTTTCAAGGATTATCCCTTGAATTATCCTTAAAATTCCCTCTTGCACAGCATGTCAGAAAGTGCATGTTTTTTTTATCCTTTCAAGTGAAACACATTGTTGAGCAACCACAACAAGCTCAAGCCCGATATCGACTTTTGTCCTACACAAAATGTTAATGATGTATCAAAAAGGGGTAGGCTGGTTGAGCCTCATGATCTTACCATGTTCAAAATTAAAACAAAATAAAGCATAACCCTTGATTTGATTTTGCCACAATAAATATTTAAATCAAATGCAAATAAATTTAACGTAGAGACAGATAATATACTCAAAGATACTTTTTCTATGATTCTGTTAAAGGCACGTTTCAGCAATGATTTCTCTGCATGAACAATAAGTGCTTGTACAATAGAACCCCAATAGTATCCTAACTGATACTACCTGTTTGCAAGGTAGTTTTGCTTTTTAGTCTTGTCGCATCAGTCTATCCGCAGTATTTTCTTTTCAAAAGCAGTTTAATACTTATTAAGAGTACAGTCGCCTAGTGGTTATGGTATTAGTCAAGCAACCCACAAGATTTGTGAGTTCAAATCTTACAATAACAAGCCATGAAATTAAATTCAAGAAATCTGGTAATTTGTGACCTGGCACCAGGAAAATAACTACAAAAACTGCAGGATTGTCATAAAAACCAAGTAGAAACATAGGAACAGAAGTAGGCCATTTAGCCTGTCGAGCCTGCTCCGCCATTCAATTAGATCATGGCTGATCATCTACCTCAACGATACTTTCCCGCGGTATCTCCATATCCCTTGATGTCTTTAGTCTCCAGAAATCTATCGATTTCTGTTTTGAACATGCTCAATGATTGAGCTTCCACAACCCTCTGGGGTAAAGAATTCCAAAGATTCACCACCCTCTAAGTGAAGAAATTCCTCCTCATCTCTAAGGGCCTGCCCCTTAGTCTGAGACTAAGTCCCCTGGTTCTAGACTCACCAGCCAGGGGAAACATCCTATCTGCGTCCACTCTGTCACGCCTTGTAACAATTTTGTATGGCTCAATGAGATCACCTCTCATTCTTCAAAACGCTAAAAAATACAGGCCCAGTTTCCTCAGTCTCTCCTCATAAGACAATCCTGCCATCCCAGGGATTAGTCTGGTGAACCTCATTTGCACTCTTAGTTCAATAATGTCCTTTAGAGAAGGAGGCCTGCTACTCATACCCAGTCTATCCTACTTACGACTTCAAATACACGATGTGGTTGACTCTTGGTGCCCTAAGAGCAAATAGGAATGGGCAATAATGTCTTGCCAGTATTGTCCACATCCCAAGATCAAATTTTAAAAAAATTAGCATACACACATAAAGCAGAAGGCAAAGTGCATTTAGTAGAGTCATGGAAAGAATTAAAGGTTCAAGGAAGTAAGGAAGTTATGTTGAACCTTAATAAAACACTGGTTTGCCCTATCTGGAGTATTGTGTCCACTTTTGAGTATTGCACTTTCAGAAGGATGTGAAGGCTTTAGAGAGGGTGCAGAGATTTACGAGAATGATTCCAGGGATTTCAGTTACTTGGGTAGACTGGAGAAGCTGGTGCTGTTCTCCTTAGAGAAGGTTTAGAGGAGATTTGACAGAAGTGTTCAAAATCATGAAGGGCCTAGACAGAGTAGACAAATGGAGAGAAATTATTCCCCTTGGTGGAAGGGTTGAAAGCCAGAGGACACTGATTTCAGGTGATTGGCAAAAGAACCAACAGCGACATGAGGAAAAACTTTCTTTACACAGCAACTGTTTAGGATCTGGAATGCACTGCCTGAGGGATTGGTGGAAGCAGATTCAATTGTGGGTTCAAAAACGGAATTGGATAAGCACCTAAAGAGAGAAAATTTGCAGGGCTATAGGGAAAGGGCAGGAGAGTGGAACTAGCCGAGTTGCTCTTGCAGAAAGCCATCATGGAGATGTTAGGCCAAATGACCTTCTTCTGTGCTGTAAACATTCTATGATTCTATAACGTAAGTTTAAAAAATGCATACGGTCATGCAGGCCCCCACCTGCCAAGAATGAGGCATATTAATTTTGTCATATGAACATTGATTTTAAACTTGCCGGGAAGGAGCAGGCCTGTTACAAGTGCTGTGAGACGCTTAGCTGAAAAACATTTGCATACTAACAGACAGTGCTTGTGGAGACAAAAGGACCATTCCCTGACACATTCAACACACAATGGATTTTGATCACCAGACGTTGAAGGTGTAAAGAAGAGCATTCCAAAAGACTGCTAAGATGATACAATCCACAAAAGCCAGGACTGATCACATCACTAACTGGCTGGTCCAGGGTTTTCTGAACTAGACACAGAGTTTTTGAACTCAGAAAGACTGTTTGCTCCTGGAGTGAGAAGACCTCTCCTGTCTGCTCCCATCTCTTTCTCACAAGCCTCTGGACCCACTGAGGACACATGAACCACAAGAGAGAAAAGTCTCCTATGTCAAACAAGGTTTAAGAAGAATACTGGGCCCCAACAAAAAGCAAGACCTACGTACGATCAAGGACTCTACAGAGAGCTCGAAGAACAGTAACTAAAACCATCTTCAGATATTGCCTCAAACTTTTCCACTTTATTTCTTCTGCTCTTTTCTGTCTCTGTCTGCATGTGTGTATCGTGTATGCCTACTAGCGTGGGCTCGACGCATATCCGTAGGCATTCACCAAATTAGAGTTTAAGCTTAATAAAGTTCAACCTTTTTTCTTTAAACCTAAGAAAACCTGTTTGGCTAATTTCTTTGCCTTATAATTGGAAGTTAGTGAACAAGGATTCACTAAGGGGGGGCTAAAAAACGGTGTATTTAAAATTAAACCCTGTTATGGTAAGACTAGGTGACAGCTGAGAGGGAACCCGAGATCCCTTTCTCACCTGGTCGTTAACAATACACAAATTTTAAAGTAGATCGATTTATAATGATCATACCCTTGAAAATTTGAATTACTGAATTTTCCTCTGGAATTAGAAGGATAGAATACTTCTGCCATAAATAAAATTATGGTCACCTGGAGTAAATATTAAAACTATAATTTAATCATAGGTAGCTGATGATATAAGTCACAAGAACAAAGCTCAGGTGTTTTACTGACATCATCTGAACCCAGACATTAAATTATGACCTTACATAAACTGTTTATAATCTGTACTTTTTCTAAAATAGAACAACTCCGAAGAGTGTGGAAGAACATAGAAACCTACAGGTTCAAATACGTAATTCTCTGAAAGTGCAGGTGGAGATAGTAAACGTCATAAAAAATGCCAACAGCATTTGAGTTTTATAAATTGGCCACAGAGTAAAATGAGTAAAGAAGTAATAAATAATTTGTACAAAACATTGGTTAGGCCACATTAGAGTAGTGACCAGTTTGGGTGACCTTTTATAGAAAGCACATTAAAGCCATAGAGAGTATTCAGTATAGATTTACCAAGCTGATGCCAGGAATGGGAAACTACAGTTATAAAGAGACGCTTGAGATACTGGGACTATTTATAGTGAAGCATAGAGGTTATGATGAAATTTAACACAGTTTGTTTTGATGCAGTGAATAGAAAAAGACTGGTTTTAATGTCAGTGATGAGAGGTCATCATTTTCAAATTATGACAGAGGCAAGGACAGAGTTTACCAGAAATGTCCTAAACAAAATTGTTGGAGCATGAAATGTTTTGCCACAGGGAGTTTGAGGCAGAAATCATCACATCTTGTAAGGAAAGATTGGATAAATATTTAAAGCAGATGCATACACATGGTTACTGCGAAAGAGCAGGATAGTGAGATTAGCAAAAATCTGGAAAAACGAGAATGGGCTAAATGATCTCCTTCAATGCTATAAACCTTTACAGTTCCAAATGAAAAATGATCCTGAAATTAAAAGAAGTGCTGAAACTACTGAAAAATTGTAAAGCAAATAACAACATTTTTCCATCAGTATGACATATTACAGTATCACAATAATCAAGCAGTTTAAATCAGAACTTCATCAGTACTAAGAAGCATTGGAGTGTCAGCCTGTACTTTGTACTCAAGTCCTGGAATGTGACTTAAACCCACAGCCTTCTGACTCAGAGGCGAGTCCTACCAACTGACACACACCTGCTGAGTATAATTATTGACCAAACATTATTAACACAGCTTCAATTATAATACATAAATATTGTCTTAAAACACCAAATATCTCCAGATTGACAAATATCCGAGTAACTTTAATTTACAATATACTAGCGTTTAAACATGAAAATAACTTGTCGAATGGGGAAATAATAAAAGCTAACTTTAAATCACCTGACTTACATCGCGAGTAGAAGTAAAGTGCACTTGTCACGATCATACGTTGACATTAAACCTGGTGTTATACTTCACAGTGCCACCTCAAGAGCGGAGGTGTGGCCGCTGAGTGGCTTCTCTAGTTTTTGCCACTTTTGCGGCAGAACTAGAGCCTTGAGGCTGTTTATAAAGGACATTAAACAGCTGACTTTTTTTTTACTTTGGCAAATCGGTAGGACTCCCTGAAAAATGAAGTCTTTTCAAAATCCAATGGCGGTGGCTTTTTTTAATCTATTGCCGATGATCGTGATGCTACTTACTGCACAGGAATTGTGCAGGAGCTGACGCTTTAGAATGCAGAGACTGTGAGGACAATCGTTGTGTGGAATGTCGGCCTCGCTCTTTGATACACGGCCATTGTTGCAAACAATCTAGAAAAGGAACGCGGAGTTCCAAACTCCAGCTGCATCCACTAACCTGTCTGCCCGCCTCCCCCCGCAGCTTCAGCTCCCAAACATATTCTCAAGAAAGCAGCCAGGCTTTGGGGGCCTTTCGGGGTACGCTACAAATACAGCAGATTCCCCCCTCCCAAAACAGATGCGCCTTCTTTGTACCTGTCGCTCAGCATTACAGACGCTGTGCATCTGCGTGCAGAGCAGATGATGTGTTTATTAAGCAAGTTATATCCATGTTTTATTCAATCACAAGACTTGCTGCTTTTTTTTTGCTTTCTGCTCCCTCCGTAATGTAAACATGTCACCTACATCCGGGAACTCCGTGCAACAACGGCGAAGGATGGCGGGAGTTGAAGTCTTGGCCATGCACAGAGTGGAAGGGGAGCTGCAGTTGAAAGCTGGGCATTTTCTTTGTGTGTGTGAGAGTCTGTTCTTTTGAACATGTATATCAAAAGAACGTCAATTTGCAAAGATTTGTCTTTTAGCCCACCTTTTTTAAAGAGGTTCTTGAGCTGCTGTGACGATGGACGTGATGATAAGGAAGGTTTTTGGTGTAGTATGTAATAAATCGCATGGAAAAAGTCCCCAGCCCATTTTATTTTATTCTTTCAAAATGATAACTCCACCAGCAAACAGGTACCCAAACCTAATAACACATCTTCCAGCTAACTGCTACACGCCAGAGAATTCACTCGTATGGACTGTCCAGAAATTTCGAAAAAGTAGAGCAAAAGCTCAAAGTTCTGATGAGCAGGTATTAGGTATTTAGCTTCTGAATGAATATTAATCAACAGTGAAGAAAATGCCAGAACTTAGGCTGTGATCCCACCAGATCATGCTAGTTAGGGTTGCCAACCCATCCTTATTTTCAAATCCCTCCATGGCCTCACTCAAGGATAGGCACCAACATGTTGCACCAAGGACATTTAACAAAACATTTGACTGATTAATCTGTATATAAAGTATATAGCCAATCTAATGCCATCAAAACACAGTCCAATGTGAAACACATTTCTTCCGATAAGTAAAATAGCTAACATACAAATATCAAAAGCAGCACAACTGTATTAGCTAGCGAGCAAGTAACATTTTTTTTAAATTCATTCATGGGATGTGGGCAACGCTGGCCAGGCCAGCATTTATTGCCCATCCCGTATTGCCCTTGAGAAGGTGGTGGTGAGCTGCCTTCTTGAACCGCTGCAGTCCATTTGGGGTAGGTATACCCACAGTGCTGTTAGGAAGGAAGTTCCAGGATTTTGACCCAGCGACAGTGAAGGAACGGCGATATAGTTCCAAGTCAGGATGGTGTGTGACTTGGAGGGGAACTTGCAGGTGGTGGTGTTCCCATATATTTGCTGCCCTTGTGTTCTAGTTGGTAGAGGTCGCGGGTTTGGAAGGTGCTGTCTAAGGAGCCTTGGTGCATTGCTGCAGTGCATCTTGTAGATGGTACACACTGCTGCCACTGTGTGTCGGTGGTGGAGGGAGTGAATGTTTGTAGATGGGGTGCCAATCAAGCGGGCTGCTTTGTCCTGGATGTTGTCGAGCTTCTTGAGTGTTGTTGGAGCTGCACCCATCCAAGCAAGTGGAGAGTATTCCATCACAATCCTGACTTGTGCCTTGTAGATGGTGGACAGGCTTTGGGGAGTCAGGAGGTGAGTTACTCGCCTCAGGATTCCTAGCTTCTGACCTGCTCTTGTAGCCACGGTGTTTATATGGCTACTCCAGTTCAGTTTCTGGTCAATGGTAGCCCCCTGTTTTTCCCCTGATTCCCATTGACCTCAGTTTTTCTAGGGTTCCTTGATGCCATACTCGGTGAAATGCTGCCTTGATGTCAAGGGCAGTCACTCTCACCTCACCTCTTGAGTTCAGCTCTTTTGCCCATGTTTGAACCAAGGCTGTAATGAGGTCAGGAGCTGAGTGGCCCTGGCGGAACCCAAACTGAGCGTCACTGAGCAGGTTATTGCTAAATAGTATGCAATGCAAATTACTTTTGCTGCCAGGTTATTTTAAAACACAAGGTTAAAGGTTTGAAGCAAGGGTGCCCAACCTTTTCGCATGGAGGGGGGCCACCTTATAATTTTTATCTTGCATAGGGGGCCGGTGAGACAATTTCAGGATGATAAAGGCATTAAAAGTGTATCTTACTATTAATCAAAACAACAACAAAGGTGCATTTTTGTGAAGAAGCTTTAAATGACAAGACTAATGTATTGACTTACTTTCTGGTCACCATGTTGGACACTGATTTCGTGAGACACCTGGCTTTTTTTGCTTGCACAGTAGTCAATGTTTGCTTGCAGACTTCTTGTAGCGATGTGGAGTATTCTGGACAGATATCCATTGTCAGCAGTGATCTTGATCGCTCTCTCTCCCACTTCTCTCTGTGTCTGTCAGTCCCTCCCTCTCTGTGCATCCCCCCCCCCCTCTCTGTCATCTGCCCCTCACTCTCTGCCCCCTTTCTGTTTCTCTGCCCGCCCCTCTTTCCGTGTCTCCCTCTCTCTCCAGTCTCTCTCTTCCCAATCTATCTCTCTCCCCTATCTCTCTCCCCCTTCCCCTCTCCCTCCCCCTCTCCTCTCACTCTCTCCCTTCCCCTCTTCTCTCATTCTCTCTCTGTCCCTCTCTCCCCTCCCTCCCTCATGCTCTCTCCCTCTCCCTCTCTCCTTCCCCCCCTCTCTCCCTCCCCCCCCTCCCTTGCCCGCTCCTATTTTCTCTCTCTCTCTGCTCCTTCTCTCTCTCTCTCTCTGCTCCTTCTCTCTCTCGCTCTCTGTCCCTTATCTCTCTCGCTCTCTCTGCCCCTTCTCTCTCACTCTCTGCCCTTTCTCTCTCTCTCTATGCCCCCTCTCTGCCTTTCTCTCTCACTCTTCTCTCTCTGCCCCTTCTCTCTCTCTGCCCCTTCTCTCTTTCTCTACCCCTCTTCTCTCTGCCCTCATCTCTCTCTGCCCTCTCTCTCTGCCCCCTCTCTTTTCCTCCCTCCCTCTCTCTCCCTCCATCCCTCTCTCTCTCTATGCCCCCTTGTCTCTCTGCCTGCCTCTCTTCCTGCTCTCCTCTTTTTCCTTCCTCTCTCTGCCCCCTCTCCATCCCTCACTCTCTCTCCCTTCCTCTCTCTGCCCCCTCACTCTCTGTCTCTGACTCCGTCTCTCTCCCTCCCTTTCCCCCTCCCTTCCTCTCCCTCTCTCCCTCCCTCTATCCCTTCCTTCCTCTCGCTTTCTATCTCCCTGCTTCTCCCTCTCCCCCTCTCTCCCTATTCCTCCCTCTCCCTCTTTCTCCATGCCTCTCCCTCCCTCCGGCCCTCCCCCTCCCTCCATCTTTCTCCGTCCCGCTCTCTCCCCCTCCCTCTCTTCCCCTATATTCCTCCCTCTCTCCCCCTATCTCCCTCCGTCTCTCCCCCCTTACCCTCTCCCTCTCTGTCCCCCTCCATCTCCCTCTCTCCCTCTATCCCTCACTCTCCATCTCTCTCCCCATTCTCTCCTTCCCTCTCCCTCTCCCTCCTTCTCTCTCCCTGTCCCTCACTCTCTCTCCCTCACTCCTTCTCCCTCTCCCCCCTTCCTTCCCCTCTCTCTCCCTCCTTCCCCTCTCTCTCCTCCCACCCCGTCCCTCCTCCCTCTCCTCTCTCTCCCCCTCCTTTCCCTCTCCTTTCTCTCCCCCTATCTCCCTCCCTCTCTCTGCCCCTATCTAAACATTTCCCCTTGACATTCAGTGGCATTACGATTGCTGAATCTCCCACTATCAACATCCTGGGGGTTACCATTGACCAGAAACTGAACTGGAGTAGCCATATAAATACTGTGGCTACAAGAGCAGGTCAGAAGCTCGGAATCCTGCAGCGAGCAATTTGTCTCCTGACTCCCCAAAGCCTGTCCACCATCTACAAGGCAAGGTCAGGAGTGTGATGGAATACCCTCCACTTGCCTGGATGGGTACAGCTCCAACAACATCCAGGACAAAACAACCCACTTGATTGGCACGCCATCCACAAGCATTCACTCCCTTCACCATCGACGCACAGTGGCAGCTGTGTGTACCATCTACAAGTTGCACTGCAGCAATGCACCAAGACTCCTTAGACAGCACCTTCCAAACCCACGACCTCTACCACCTAGAAGGACAAGAGCAGCAGATGCATGGGAATACCACACCTGCAAGTTCCCCGCCAAGCCGCACACAATCCTGACTTGGAATTATGTCGCCGTTCCTTCACCGTCGCTGGATTAAATTCCTGGAACTCCCTTCCTAACAGCACTGTGGGTGTACCTAACCCACATGGACTGTAGCGGTTCAAGAAGGCAGCTCCCCACCACCTTCTCAAGGACAATTAGGGATGGATAATAGATACTGTCCCAGCCAGCAATGCCAAATCCTACGAACGAATAAAAAGAAAAGATTAAGTGAGTGGACAAAACTGTGGCAGATGGATTTCAACATCAATAAGTATGAGGTTGTGCATTTTGGACTCAAAAAGGATAGATTAAAGCAATTTTTTAAGTGGTGAAATGCTGGAATGTTGGGGGTGCAAAGAGATTAAGGGATCCATGTCCACAGTTCACTAAAATGTAATGGTCAAGTACAAAAAATAGTCAAAAAGACTAATGAAATGTTAGTCTTTATATGTCGAGGGCTAGAATATAAAGAGGAGGAAATTTTGCTTCAACTATCCAAAGCCCTGGTTAAACCACAAGTGGGAATACTGTGTATGGTTGTGAATACTGCACCTTAGAATATATTGGCCCTGGAATGAGTGCTGCACAAATTCACCTGAATGTTACCAGGGCTCTAAGGGTTACATTATAAGGAGCAATTTTTAAAAATACACATATTCTCAGGAATGTAGATCATTAAGGGATGATTTGATTGAGGTTTTTTGGATTGTGAAAGGAATTGATAAGAGTCAATAGAGAGAAACTTTTTCTGCTAGTGGGGGAGTCTAAGACAAGGGAACATAAGCTTAAAATCAAAGCCAGGCCATTCAGGAGAGAAGTTAGGAAACAATTTTTCAGGCAAGGAGTGGTAGAATTGTGGAACCTTCTCCTACAAAAAGCAGTAGATATTAACTTAAGTAATCAGTTAAAATCTGAGATTGATAGATTTTTGTTAGCCAAGGGTATTAAGGGATATGAAGCCAAGGTAGGTTGATGAAGTTCTGGCTTCAGATCAGCCATGATCTCATTGAATGGCGAAACAAGCTTGAGGCAGGAATGGCCTACTCCTGTTCCTATGTGCATTGTTTTGAAAAGATGGCACAGGGTAGATAGAAACAGACACCCCACACTAGAATTATCAATGTTCCCTAAATGCCGCTGGTGGCGTATGTAGCTGTCAAGATTATCAAAATGAGGGACCCTCCCCTGACTCTGGAAAGTCTCCAGAGTCGACAACAGAGGTTTCTTGTGGATACATTATGGCACTACATCATCCTTGCTGATTTGCAGGGCCCCTATGTCACTTAAACCATTTCCTTAGTACAAACTAAACATAACACCTTCTCACTATCTCTTTCAGTTCAGTGCAAACCAGTTCCCTAAAGAATGCACTTGTCTCTACTGGACCCCTGATCTGCCTTGGTGTCATATGGCCAGAAGTGTACTTTGATGCACAAACTTAGATGGATAATCTGTATCTAATGGAAGAATATGAGCCAGCCATTGCCTTTAATATGTTCATATGCTACTTTGAAGTGTTCAGCCTTGGCCCAATGATAGTGCTCTTGCCTCTGAATTAGATAGTCCCATTCCAGAGATGCATAATCCAGGTTGACGTTGCAGTACTAAGGAAGTGCTATGCTATCAGAGGTGCAATCTTTCAGATGAGTCGTTAAACCAAGACCTCATCTGTTTCCTCAGGTGGATGTAAAAGGTCCCATTGCACTGATTGAGAAATAGCAGGATCATTGCCCAATGTCCTCACCAAAATTTATTGCTCTTTCTGGGACTGTGTTGTGCACAAATCAGCTGCCATTCTTCCCGACTCTATAAGTCACTGCACTTCAAAAGTACTTAATTGGCTGTGGGATGTGCTGAGGTTGTGAAAAGCTCGAGATAAATGTAAGTTCTTTCTTTAGGCAGGTCGGTAAGATATCGTCTAGAACTCCTATACATGCTTCAGGACAATAAGGCAGCTGAGAGACAAATTTAAAATGCTCATGGTGGTAGACAGTGTATAATGCAGGCCAGCATCTGTGGTACTACTTGTCATCTGAATCTTTAATTGTCGCTCAGATTGTTGTACTGGAGGTTTTGCTTATGTCACGCAGGCCTCCACCTGCCAAGAATGAGGCACATTAATTTCGCCACATGGACATTAAACTTCAAATCATTTCTGGGAAGAAAAGAAGGCCTTTTCCAAGGGGTTGCCAAGCCCCTTTCTGAAAAGACATTTTGTGCATACTAGCAGCCAGTGTTGGAACAAAGAAACCAGTCCCTGCTCCCAATACACGGAAGACATGGTCAGACCAGTTTAGTCACATGACTAACTGGCTGTTGCAGGAATTTGAATTTGCCACAGAGTTTTGAACTGGCAGAAAGCTGTTTGCTCCTGGACTGAAAAGACCTCTCATGGCTGGCTCGCTGCAGCCTCTCCTGTCTGCTCCCATCTCTTTCTCACCAGCTTTGGAATCCATTGAAGACACATGAACCCCACGAGAGAAAAATCTCCTACAGTGAACAAGTTTTAAGAAGAATGCTGGGCCCCAACAAAAAGCAAGAATTACCTACAAGAATGAACTACCTACATAAGGACTGTACAGTGAGCTCGAAGCACAGTAACAAGAAACTCTTCAGATATTGCCTCAAACCTCTCCACTTATTTTTCTTCTGCTCTTTTCTGTCTCTATTTGCATGTGCGTATCGCCTATATATGTTAGCGAGGAGCATGGCGTGTATCCATAGGCGTTAACCGAATTAGAGTTTAAGTTTAAATTTTAATAAATTTCACTTTTCTTCTTTAAACCTAAGAAAGCCTGTTTGTGCTCATTTCTTTCCCTTATAATTGGATAGCGGCGAACGAAGATTCACCAAGTGGGAGCTCAAAAAACAGTGTGTTTAAAAATAAAACCCTGTTACAATAAGACCAGGTGAAGGCTGAAAGGGACCCCTAGACACCTTTCTCACCTGGTCGTAACACTTATTTTAGTCTGTTGGCTTAGGTAGACATGAAATGGTGACTTTATTAAAGGAATGGCGATAGTGAAGTACCGGAAGAGATTTTTATCGCTCAGCTTGGGTTGTGTTGAAATAGGATGAACTTAACATTTTTGTACATTGAATATAGTTAACTAACTTTTTTAAGTCACCATTGGATGGCCTTAACCTTGTTAATTGTTAACAACTTATTGATTATGTAATAAAAACAAGAAATGCTGGAACCACTCAGCAGGTCTGGCAGCATCTGTGGAAAGAGAAGCAGAGTTAACGTTTCGGGTCAGTGACCCTCCTTCGGAACTCTATTTTATTTCAGATTTCCAGCATCCGCAGTATTTTGCTTTTATTTTATTGATTATGTACTTTGACAGTTGATTTGGAGGGAGGTCATGCCTAATTCTGGGAAATGAAGATATAGACTTTCGGAAGGATGTGAAGGTATTGGAGAGGGTGTAGAAAGGATTGCCAAGAATGATTCCAAGAATGAGGAACTTCAGTTATGAGGATAGATTAGAGAAGCTGAGGCTGATCTCCTTAAAGAAGAGAAGGTTGAGAGGAGATTTGATAGAGGTGTTCTGGCCACAGTAGATAGGTAGAAATTGTTCCCATTGGTGGAAGGGTCGAAAACCAGAGCACACCAATTTAAGGTGAATGGCAAAAGAACCAAAGGCGACATGAGGAAAAACGTTTTTACACAGGGTGTGGTTAGGATCTGGAATGCACTGCCTGAGAGTGTGGTGGAGGCAGATTCAATCCTAGCTTTCAAAAGGGAATTGGATGATTATCTGGTCAGAAAAAATTTGCGGGGCTAAGGGGAAAATGTGGGGCAATAGGACTAGCTGAGTTACTCTTGCAGAGAACTGGCACGGATATGATAGGCCCAATGGCCTCCTTCTGTGCTGGAACTATTCTATGATTCTAAGATTGGTTAAAACCAGACAGAGTGGATCCACTGAATTTCAGCCTGTGCAGGGGCATGCTTGCTTAACAGAGCCACAAGGAAAGATATATAAATTAAAGAGCATGAACAGAACAAAATACTGCAGATTTGAACAAGACCTATCACACTGCAGTCCAGAGACTTGGACCTGGTAATTCTGGCCTTGATTTTATTAATTGTTGCATGAATACTGTTGGTATGATTGATTCTGCTAATGTTACAATAAAGCTTTGTTATACCCAACTAGGATTGCCAAGCTGAATCATTGACAGTGTATCCGAGGGCTCAGCATTGCTGACATGAGGGGACCCTGTACAGGTTGACTTTTCTGTTCTCTATTACTTTGTTTACTGTACCAGCATCAGTCAAACTCAAATTAATTATACATTCTATCATGCAAACCTCAGTTGTTTGCTTTTTAGTGGAGCCTAAATACTAAAATTACTCGACTTCAAACCAGCCATATCAACACAATGGCTAATAGAACAAGGCAGAGGCTGGGTACTGTGTCATGGGTGGGTCATCTCTTGGGCCGTCAAAGCTTCTCCATCATCTGCAAAGCTGCAAGAATGTTCACCACTGGGTACAGCAACAACAACACTGAAGCAGTCTAATATCATCCAAAAAATCCCCAAAGATTTACAATTATACTGTGTTTTTCATAACCACCAGACATCCCAAAGCACATTACAGCAAATGAAGGGCTTTCTTTTGGAATTTAGGAAATGCAGCAATCAATTTGCACAGCATGGTCCCACAAACAGCAATGTGATAATGACCAGACAATGTTTTCTTTTGTGATGTTGATAGAGGGATAAATATTGGCAGGACATCAGCAATAACTCCTGTATTCATCATCGAAATAGTGCCATGGGATCTTTTACATCCACTCCTGAGGAAGCAGACAGGGCCTCAGTTTAACATCCCATCTGAAAAACAGCACCTCTAATAGTACAGTACTCCCTCGAGTATTGCACTGGATTGTAAGCCTAGATTGTTGTGCTCAAGTCCTAGGGTGGGACTTAAACCCACAATCTCTGACTCATAGGTAAGAGTGCTACAAACTGAGCCATGGATGACCAAAAAAGATGAAAACAGAACAATACACTCAATTGGTACTCTGAACATTGGACTTAATATCCACCACTTCCATTTTTGGTGCACTGTGGTTACAGAATGTGTGAGCTATAGGATGCATTGCAGAAACTCAACACATTTACTCCTACAACACTTTCCAGACCCATATCCTCTACCATTAAGGACAAGAGCAACAATGTTGTGGGAAAACCATCACCTGCAATGTTCCCCTTCGGGTCCCAAACTGCCCATTCATCATTGCTGGGTCAATATCCTGGAATTCTTTAACTAATAAAATTGTGGGAGCACCATAACCACAAAGACTGCAAAGGTTCAAGGATAAGGCCTACCATCAATTTTTAAGGGCAGTTAGAGATGGTCCATAAATGCTACAATGCTAGTATCATCCATATCCTGAGATCAAAGATAAATAATTTAAAAGTCTTCATTTTGCTCTGTTCTGTAGAAAGGTCACTGACCTGAAATCTCTCTCCACAGATGCTGCCAGACCTGCTGAGTATTTCCAGCATTTCTTGTTTATGTTTCAGATCTCCAGCATTTACAGTATTTTTCTTTTATTTCAATTTGCTCTTGTTGAAGTGTTGGAGAATGCACCTTTGTCATTATGTCCTGCAGTCTTCTAATTAAACTATGAGGCCAATGTCATCATCAAATCTTAGTTATTTCAGCAGCCTACAAAAGTAGGGAGATTATGCTCAGCTGTACAGGGCATTAGTGAGACCACATCTGGAATACTGTGTACCGTACTGGTCTCCTTATTTAAGGAAGGATGTAAGTGCTTTGGAGGCAGTACAGGGAAGGTTTACTAGACTAATACCTGGAATAGGCGGGCTGTCTTACAAATGCCTATTTTGACCTTGAGAAAACCACCCAGCTAGTTGTGGGTGCAAGCCCAGTTGGATTAGGTGCAGTTCTTGTACTGAAAGACAAGACAGGTAACACATCAATTATTGTGATGGCAAGCAGATCATTAATGCCTATAGAGCAACATTATTCACAGAGAGAGAAGCACTCTCAATCACATGGGGTATCTTACATTTTAATCTCTACCTATATGGAAGCAAATTTAAAGTAATAACTGATCATAGACCACTAGTGAGTTTGTTCAACAATCCACATAGCAAACCACGCTCCTGTCCAGTGGTGACTTCCAGCTCATCTTCAATGTATTAGATACATTTCTCAAGGTTAGTGCTTCAGCAACTCCATTCAGTATAAAGCAGAAAAATTGTCTTCTCCCCTTTAGTGGTGAACAATAATCCTAATTTTGTGATTCCCAGACAATCCTTCTGTTGATTTTCAACAGGATTAAATGAGGCACATTCAACAATAGGCAGACGATCCATTTTGCCAGATTACTGCCTGGAAGGTAAAGATGAAAATTTATCCCCAAGCATCTTTATACTTTTTACTTGTGAACCAATGAATAAGTGATCAATATATGGAGCATTTTTAAAATATTAGTTAAGTCCTCCTTCTATACAGTATAATTTTGAAATTATCTTGTAATATTTATAATTTTAAGTGCTTATAGGAAATTCATGCTTTCATCACTATTGGTGATTGCAACTCCACAGTGCGGATTAGAGTGCTGTTTTTTGAGTGGAAATCATGGACATTTCAGAAATGCTGGGCATTTTTTTTCTATTTGCCTCACTTCTGAGTCCTATGATACAATAAAAATTCATTATTAAGGTATTTATTTAATTTTCACCAGCAGCGCAAAAATCAGAACTGAAGTCATGACACCCCCAATTAACCCTAGCCCTAACCTGCACCAATGTGGTTTATGGTAACAACCCCACATTATCTTTAATTCTAAACTGACATGGTTGCAGTGATTACAATTTAGGCTTGTCTAAACTATAACCAATAGCTGGAATTTTACAGCCCACTGGGGGCGGGTGCAGGTGCACATGCGATTTAAAGATGGCATTCTCGGAGGCTGGCACTGGGTCCTGCAGCCTCCGCAAAACAACACCAATTTTAATAGGACACCTGGAGGAAGGGAATAGCAACCCCGTACACTGCCACTTAAGTGCCTGTTGAGCTCATTGAGGAACTCATTAACAGGCTTGTCAGCAGTAGTTTGGGATTTTCAAAAGAAGGGCACAGGAAAAATTTCATGTCTGGACTATGCAGTCTGTACAAGTCGTGAACACCGGGGGTGGGGGACAGGAGAACCATGAGGGTTATGGGAAAGGCTGATTAACATAATGCAGAGGTCTAAAATAAAGCTCAGCTGCTTTAAAAGTGCCACAGAGTAACCATTGCTGGAGCTGAAAGACTTGCTTTTATCAGTGGTGAGTGGTAGGAAACTGGAGATGGACATGAGACCACTGGCATTACTTGAGAGCTGGGGTTGGCAGAGGAAGGCCTGATAAACGCACAAAGATGGGAACAGGCTACTCTGACATTGAATAGAGCAGCTAAGATGAGCTTCAGCAGATGCAACCTCCTGGATAGCAGCGGTGGCGTGGGGGGAGCTGCAAGGCGAAGAAGGCACCACACAAGACATTGGGTCCACTGCCCAAGAGTCAGAAACCTGCAAATGACAGCGCACCAGTGCTGTAGGAGCCTATGCCTATACAGGCAGATGGTCGCAGACCTGTGTGCTCTGATCCACAATGACCTGAGGCCTCGTGGTCCCCATGGCAGTCCGTTACCGGTAGCCATCAAGGTCGCTGTCGTCCTGCAATTCTATGCAACTGGGTCATTCTAGGCATCAGCTGTGGACCTAGGTGGCGTCTCACAGTCGGCAGCTCATCACACCATCAGGCAAGTCATGGATGCCATATTCAAGAGGGAAGTCAACCACATGCACTTTGACATAGATGGGCCTGCCCAGGCACCAAGGGTATTGGGTTTCACCTCAATTGCTGGATTCTCCCAGATGTAGGGCATCATTGATTGCACCCATGTGGCCATCAAGCAACCCAATGACCAGCCAGTGAGTTCCATCAACAGGAAGGGCTTCCACTCCCTCAGATTTTAAGTGGTCTGCAACCACAACAAGAGCTTCCTCTATGTGTGCACTCACTTTCCTGGCAGCTGCTGTGACTCCTTCATTCCCACCAGTCCAGGTTGCCTCAGATCTTCACTCCATCGCCCAAAATGTGTGGATGGAATGTGGGGGACGCAGGAAATCCATTGAAGAAATGGTTACTAACTCCTCTATGGGAATCCCAGACATAAGCACAGAGGCAAAACAACCAATGTCACCTGCTCAGCAGACCAACCATCGAGCAGGTCTTCAGGCTTCTGAAGAAGCGATTCCAGTGCCTGGTATCTTCCAATACTCACCTGCAAGGGTCTCAATCATTGTGGTAGTCTGCTGTGCTCTCCATAACATGGCCCTCCAGAGAGGTGAATCTTGAGGACAGTGAGACCCGAGAAGGAGACAGCTCATCAGGGGAGGAGCAGGAGGTAAGAGAGGAGGAGGAAGAGGAGGTGGAAGGGGATAACACTGAACAGAGAGGTGCCCCTGCTGCACGTCAAGGTGGCTTCATCCTGCCATCCTCTAGGAAGAGGAGATCCCTCCTCTCCCTCACTGCCTCCAGTATTAGACCTAGGTTGGCATTGAAGCGATAGTCTGCCCTGCCACTAGTGACAGACCTCCAGCTCCCCTGTGACATCTCACTTCCCTCTGAAGTGCAACGTTTTGGCACAAAACACAGATCTCTCCCTCAGGACAACCAGCAGCCTCAGTGATGGCTGCTGTGGGGTATCTACATGAGCTCCACACTTGATCTGACCCACCTCCATTCCTGGCCCCACTGGCTCTAAATGAACACGAAACCCGTCTTCATACCATTTAAAGGCTTACCCACTTGAAAATCTGAATCTGAATCCTTTTTCCACTGGAGGCAGGTTTCCGACTCAAAACCAGACCCAGCTTGTTTCCCACCTCTGTAACGAAAAACCAGCTCCAAATCAAGAAACCTGAATTTTCTAAGTGTCAGCTTTGTTTGTTTGGTCTTGCTCTTGCCTCTGAGTATAGTTAGGACTTCCTCAAGCATTTAAGCAATAATCTGAGTTAATCCTGTACTGAGGGAGTGCTGTTTCATAGCTGGGGCCTGCCTTTTGAATGAAATATTAAACAACGGCTCTTGTCTGCCTGTTCGGGAGGCCATAAAAGATATCAATACATTATTCAAATAACAGGAGAGTTTTCTCAGTGTCTGAGCCAATGTTTATTCCTCAACTGCCTGTGTGGAGTTTGCAAGTTCTCCCTGTGTCTGCGTGGGTTTCCTCCGGGTGCTCCGGTTTCCTCCCACATGCCAAAGACTTGCAGGTTGATAGGTAAATTGGCCATTATAAATTGCCCCTAGTATAGGTAGGTGGTAGGGAAATATAGGGACAGGTGGGGATGTGGTAGGAATATGGAATTAGTGTAGGATTAGTATAAATGGGTGGTTGATGGTCGGCACAGACTCGGTGGGCCGAAGGGCCTGTTTCAGTGCTGTATCTCTAAATAAAATAAATAAATAAAAACTAACCATAAAAAAATTAACTGGTCATTTATCTCATTGCTATTTGTGCAACCTTGCTGGATGGAAATTGGCTTCTTTGTTGGCCTACATTACAACAGTGACTACACTTCAAAAGTAATTCATTGGTGGTGAAATACTTTGGGACATCCTGAAGGCATTGAAAGACACTTTATAAATGCAAGTTCTTTCTTTTTATTTCTCCTTTCCCGTAGAACAGTATTAGACTATATTTTCTATTGCTTCTCCGGAGTTCTCTCCAGATCATATCTGTACATTTGTTTCACTTCTCCCTCACAAGATCAACAAAAAAACCGAACACAGATAAAGTAGTTTCATTTTAAATTCATCATGCAGTCATATGAAAATGATGTAAAAAATGTTATGGCTTGAAGCAAGGTGGAACTTTTGGCCAGGTTGTACAAGAACATTGCTTACAGGAATTTTCAGCATCATTCAGACCACCAAATTTGTTACATAACTTACTGCACCACAACATTCCCATACTTGTTATAAAATTCATAAATTTGGATATGATCAAATTAAGTTCAGGATATCCATTGTACTAATTTTGTTATGATGACAATAGCTAGGCGATGATTCTGTTTGTCAAATCAAGCACATGGCTTCCTATCATTGCAGTCTCATATTATTGGGCATGATTGGTTAAAACTAAACACAAGAACTAGCCGATCTCCACATGCTTCTAGAATTATCTCAGAAGATGTGATTACTGAATCTGGTACAGTTGCTCACTGTGAGAAGCATTTGTAGTCAGCCTATATTATTTAAAATGGCTGATACTATACCAATTTTTTAACACAGCAGAGGAATGATACAGCTGTAGACACCTGAACAGCAGATATTTTCATAGAAACATAGAAAATAGGAGCAGGAGTAGGCCATTCAGCCCTTCGAGCCTGCTCCACTATTCATTATGATCATGGCTGATCATCCAACTCAGTAATCTGTTCTCGCTTTCGCCCCATACCCTTTGATCCCTTTAGACCCAAGAGCTATATCTAACTCCTTCTTGAAAATATACAATGTTTTGTCCTCAACTGCTTTCTGTGGTAGCGAATTCCACAGGCTCACCACTCTCTGGGTGAAGAAATATCTCCTCATCTCAGTCCTGAAAGATTTACCCCGTATCCTTAGACTATGACCCCTGGTTCTGGACTCCCCACCATCGGGAACGTCCTTCCTGCATCTACCCTGTCAAGTCCTATTAGAATTTTATAGGTTTCTATGAAACCCCCCTCACTCTTCTGAACTCCAATGAATATAATCCTAACCGACCCAATCTCTCCTCATACATCAGTCCTGTCATCCCAGGAATCAGTCTGGTAAACCTTCGCTGCACTCCCTCTATAGCAAGAACATCCTTCCTCAGATAAGGAGACCAAACCTGCACACAATATTCCAGGTGTGGCCTCACCAAGGACCTGTATAATTGCAGCAAGACATCCCTGCTCCTGTACTTTGGTCACTCTCCATCTTGATGAAGAATTCTATCATATTATGGTCCCTCATCCCCAAGGGGTCTCGCACAATTAGATTGTCAATTATTCCTCTCTCATTACACAATACCCAGTCTAGGATGGCCTGTTCTCTAGTTGGCTCCTCAATGTATTGGTCCAGAAAACCATCCCGTATACACTCCAAGAATTCCTCCTCTACGGTATTGTGACTAATTTGATTTGCCCAATCTATATTCAGATTTACCCATAATTACAGATGTTCCTTTATCGCATGCATCTCTAATTTCATGTTTAATGCCATTCTCAACATCACCACTACAGTTTGGGGGTCTATATACAACCCCCACTAATGTTTTTTGCCCCTTTGTGTTTCTCAGCTCTACCCATACAGATTCCACATCGTCAGAGTTAATGTCCTTCCTCACTATTGTGTTAATTTCCTCTTTAACCAGCAATGCAACTCCACCGCCTTTTGCTTTTTGTCTGTCCTTCCTAAATACTGAATACTACAGCATGTTCATTTCCCATCCCTGGTCACCTTGCAGCCATGTCTCCACTATCCCACGATATCATACCTGTTTACATCTATTTGTGCGATTAATTCATCCACTTTATTGCGAATGCTCCGCGTGTTAAGGGACAAAGCCTTAAGGCTTGTCTTTTTAACATTATTTGTCCCCTCCCCACTATTTTTCACTGTGGCCTTGTTTGATTCTGGCCCTTGATTTCTCTGCCTATCACTTTTCTTATTCCCCTTACTGTCGTTTGTTCTTGTTTTTGATCCCCCTCCTCTGACTCCTTGCAAAGGTTTCCATCCCCCTGCCATTTTCATTTAAACCCTCCCCAACCATTCTAGCAAATACTCCCCCTTGGACATCAGTCCCAGTCCTGCCCAGGTCTAACCCATCCAGTTTGTACTGGTCCCCCCTCCCCAGAACCGGTCCCAATGTCTCAGAAATCTAAAACCCTCCCCCTCACACCATCTCTTCAGCCACGTATTCATCTGATATATCCTGCAATTTCTACTCTGACTAGCACATGGCACTGGTAGTAATCCTGAGATCACTACCTTTGAGGTCCTACTTGTCAACTTACTTCCTAACTCCCTATATTCTGCTTTTAGGACCTCATCCTTTTTTTAATGACAGGCCTACAATAATCAGTAGTACTTATTATACAACACGTTTTGCAGTTTTTGGTGTTCAGCAGATTAAACCAGGACTACCTTTAAAAGGTAAGGAACGTATTACATTTTAATATACCCTGGATTAGCTAAATGGTTCTATAAATGTACAATTTACCAAACAAGTGTAAAAAAAAGAACTTATTCATTTATTTGAAGTTGTAAAGCATTCAAAGAATTGTACACTAACACAGCCCCTTCTGGTATTTACCCTGTAATTTCTTAAGATGTCACTGACAGTGTGGTGGCTACAGATGACAGCTGACCGAAGGCTGTCTATGCTAAAACAATGGCAACCCTGGTACAGTATGGCAATTGTTTCCTAACAATAATGCTTTCTCATTTTTGAATGTCAGCAATTCAGAATCTTGAAGTGTTGGACCATCAAATAAAATGTTTTCGGAGACAGTTTAGTAATTAAGTAATAATTATTTGAATCATTTCTGGCAAAGGATGCTTTCTAATGAGCTCTTGCCTGCTGTGGATTCCAGGGAGACTGAACTCTCTTTGTGTTGACAAAAAGGCCCAACTCACTGGAGGAAAAATTGGCTGGACAAATCAGTCATCTATGCAAATGCCAATAGAGAATGGTCAAATGCATTTATTATTATCCTCATTATAGTAAACAAGACAAGAATCATGACTGGCAGTCATTGACAAGTTGGCAAGTATGATTTGTGCCCCTTCTAATGATAGGAAAAGGCATGCCACCAGGGACTAGTTTATGAAAGAGTGAATGACACATAGTCAGATACTTGAAATAAATTTGATTGACAAACATTATTCATTTTTGGAAATACTGTTGTGTATTTAATTAAAGAACACACTAAAATGAAAAGTAACGGTCATTACTTCGAAACAAGCATTGCTTATTCATAAATATTTTGTAATGGATCTTTATTACATCACTGAAAAATTCACAGATGACAATTGGCAATAAGAAACTTTCAGCATATGTCCAGATTAAATAATAGACATTAATGAAACATCCAGTATGCTGGTTTAAAACCAAAAACATAACTCATAGATACTCTCATAACGTTCTTTAGAATCTAGAAGACATTCACATTGAAGGTTCTACAAGGGAATTTGGCTTGTCTCTCAGAATCTCAATTATAACAGTCACCCATACAAACTGTGATGAGTACCATTACTGCTCCCCAGTACGCTTAGTTAATGATGTATCTTCTCCTTTCAGCTGGGAATGTTGGCGTGAATTTCCTCAGAGTGTGTGCACAAACTCAGGAGGATGTCATATTCCAGAATTTTATGATTTTTTTCCATAGGAAGGATTTGGAAAATAAAGTTACTTGTTATTGTGGTTTTTTTAAAAAGCATAGTTTTGCAAGTTGAAAAACACCAATTTGCTACAGTAGATAATTAAGATGCCAATGAGTTAGCCTTGATGCTGTTTCCTCCTAGACTGTAAATAATAAGCAATTTGATGGCTTGTCTCTGTAATTATTAAATAATTCACACTCCTTGGCCCTGATATTTAACACGTGGCAGGGAGGGTGAAAGGGAGCATGGGAGAGTGTCTGAAACCCAGAAAGCCTGAAGACGTGAAGTTCCTATAGATGTCAACAGCAGGACCTCATTAACATTTTCTTCTTCCATTTCCAGACCAGCAACTGGTCAGATTGATAGGCTGGCTAGCTGCTGGTCAGGAAAACCAGCAACAGGAGGCCACAGCCAGCGACCATTGGGGAACCAACCCTGCCAATCAGGAGAGATTGGGCTTGGGATCAGGGTTTGGTGGTAGTGGAGGTGGAGAGTGGTGTGGAGGAGTGACTGAGATCAGCAGAAGTGAGGTCGAAGGCTTCCTGAGGGGCCGGAGGAATACTGCTGATCCCCCTAGCCCACAAGGAGCACTCTAAAAAGCACTAACCTGCTGGAAGCAGCAGGTCTTGTACCTTTAAGTCATTGCATGTGCATGGCTGTGCAATAAAATTTAAAAGACCCACGCACTTAAACAAATTGCTCATGCACACCAAAAAAAATTTAGAGGGTCTGTTAGTCTTGTCTCTGCTTCACTGCCGGATTTCCCTAACCCCCTGGGAAGCCTGGCCAGCAACTGTTGAATTTAAATCGGGCTTGCAACTGCAATGTGGAAACCTAATTTAAATATGATGATGAAATGTCCTACCTTCCAAGAAAGAATCAATGCATGCCTCACAACCTACTGCCATAAATTATTGTATACACAATGGGATGGGGACATATTCCCCAATTTTTAATTTATTACCCCATTTCCCCCCACCGACTCTCACTTCCTGCCATCTTTGTGTTGGGTGGGAGAAATACGGAAGCTATTGAAACCTTGAAAAGGTTTTTGATTTTTTTTAGCTGTGAATAGTCAGACACCCAAACTAGCTTTTGTAGCAGAAACTGCAACCAGAACAGAAGACCCCAAAAAATGCAGCATGTAGAGGAGTGTAAATCAAGCAAGTTGAGCCACAGTAGTAGAGTAGTGTATTTTGTTAATTATTTTCTTTTTAAAAATTCTTTCATATGATGTGGGCATCACTGGCAAGGTCAGCATTTGTTGCCCACTCCTAATTGTTCTTGACAACGAAATGGCTTGCTAGGCCATTAAGAGTCTACCACATTGCTGTGGGTCTGGAGTCACAAGGAGGCCAGACACGGTAAGGAAGAGCAGATTTCCTTTCCTAAAGGATATTAGTGAACCAGATGGGTTTTTACGACAATCGATGACAGTTTAATGACACCATTACTGAGACTAGCTGTCAATTCTAGATTTTTATTAATTAATTGAAGTTAATTGAATACCAACAGTTGCTGTGGTTGGATTTGAACCTGTGTCCCCAGGGCATTATAACATGGTGATAAGTTGTATCAATTGAACTAAGTGCATCTGATTGTAATTAGATTTCTGCATGTTTGTCTTATTGGAGCATAAAGCAGGTTAAACAATTTGAACCAAACACGGTGTTAACTCAGTTCACCTTCAGACATTGAAGAAAACCATGCAAAGACAAAGATATCCAGTTCAATAGTTTTATTGTTACACTCATGTGTTTCCCATATCCTGTGAACATTTACCAAACGTGTGCCTCAAGATATTTTATGGCTGTTGTGTTCACAGACCAAACCATATCTATCACTCGCATTTAACAACTTAATTAATTTCATTGGGATAATTGGGCAGGCTCCATTATGGGCATGTGATCATCCCCAACCAATTTTTCTCTTTAGACTTTTCCCAGGTGATGCTTAATGCCCAGCTGATAAAGAGCAAAATCTAATTCAAGGTCTTTGGAATCTAGGTCTTGAGGAAGGGTTAAGGTGGGTGCTCATTGGAAAAGAGGATAATTTTGAGTAAAGCTTCCAGATCTGTGACTGTGGTAAGAAATATTGCTCACCATCATTGTGTATTGAAAAATCATGAGTGAACGTCCTGTGATTTCCCACTATGTACTTGTGCAAGAAGCACCTAGATACAGGCCGGGTCTTGGAAAATCTACCCTTACAAACAGCAATTTTAAATACTCATCAAATTGAAAATAATAATGATAAATATTTTACACTGACAAATAATTCAAATAGTAGTCGATTTTAAAGAATCCAATTAAAAATGTTGGAATTCAGACACAAGTATTTTGCACATAGACATATGCAATAAATTACCAGTGAAAGTCATTGAAGTAAATGGTATAAATGAGTTCAAGAGACAAAAATAAAAGACTTGCATTGATATAGTGCCTTTGATGACCTCAGGATGTCCCAAAGTGTTTTACAATCAATGAGTGCATTTGAAGTATTGTTATTATAATGCAGGAAACATAAAGCTGTTTCTGGAGAACTGGTGATTGAAGGAGAAAGCTAGAAGGTGGGGTTGAGGTCAAATCACAAGGGACAATCTTTGTTGGTGAAATGGATTTTTCTCTGTTTTTAAAATGTCATGTGTTCCTTTGAGTGCTATTTTAATTAGAAAATAATGAAACATAAAACTTGTCAATTAAAAACAAATGATGATTATAAGTGTATTTAAAATAGTAAGAGGCAAAATAAGTTTGTCATAGATAGCAAGTTGTATTACGGCAAAGTATCTGAGAATGGTATACATAAATTACAAAAATGCACCTCCTGTTATGAGTTTACGATGGTGATGGTTCATATTATGCATAATTTGGCATCGGGTGCAAGTGACACAATAATAGTTGTAATGCAACAATTCATTCAGCATTAGCAGCTTCCTTCTGAGTACCTGTGCCTCGTTTTGGGAGAGAATCAAAATTAACATCTGGTAAGGTTCCTTCAATCACTAGCCAGTTAATTTAACTATGAGTTAGATTTTTACATTGGTGTAATGGTAAAAACACAGTTCATGCCAATGCTAACAGATGTATGTCTTTGATGCTTATTTTGTATGTTAGGTCCAATGAGGCAACTATAACAAGGGGAAATGTCTCTCAAAATTAATCCTGGTGATTGTTCTGATCGAAGACAACCTGGAAACTTTGTACCTGTTGCCAACATGCGAGCCTTCTGATGTCTATTTCATGTTCCAATAAGTCAGGTTCAGTAACTGATAGTCAACTTTTTTTTCCTGTAAGAAAGTTCAAATATTGTTAAGAGTTCTGTTAATTAGCAAACTAGAGAGACCGATGTTCCCTTAAGCATTACGAATGAAAGGAAATTTGTGGCCACTACTTCTGAAAATTTGGGACACAAAGTGGTTGACATTTCTTTAGGTCTGTTTTTGGGCCTGAAATGGATGCCATGGATAAAGTGCATACCCCAACCAGGAGGCTTGATGCTATCGATATTGGCTTTTGGACATAATTAATAGTATCTTCCCGGTCAGACCTGGCTGAGCATCGGAAGCTCCATCTGAAGAGTTGGGAGTTTCATTATCATTTTGCTGGGGGCAAACTCTTGGGGGTTAATTTGGGGAAAACAGGTGCTAAGTGGATGTTGTGCTAAATAGACACACCTTTACAAGTCTGATTTTAGCCTTCAACTTTGGAGATAATTGCTAATTACCATGATTTGAATGTGTCTGGAGTCACTAAACCAGAGACCTGGAGCATCATTTTCAGCCCCTGCTGAGGTAGGGAACAGAGTCGGGAAGGTCTTATAAATAGCGCCATTGGCCTCCCTGCCAATTCCCCAGCTCCATCCCACCCCTGGACCATTTTTCTGAGTAAATCAATTAAGACCCTATTAAGTCATGTTAACAGAGGCTGACTGGGAGGTAAGGTTCAGAAGCCCGTAGGGAAAGTCTTGTTCTGGTAGGCTGCCTTCAATTGGCCTAAAGTGGCTGTTAATTAGCTTAATTAGTAGAAAAATGACCTGGTGGGTGTTGGAATTGGGGAACTGGCACACTGGCCAGTGGTGGTATATTTAGTGCCCGCCCCTTCCGGCTGTTGAGGAGCAATTTTTGTGGCATGCAGTTCCACTGAAGTTCCTGTGTGGAGTGCACAGGCTGACAGACAACGGCATGCATCAGGACATTTATTTATTTTATTTAGAGATACAGCACTGAAACAGGCCCTTTGGCCCACCGACTCTGTGCCGACCAACAACCACCCATTTATACTAACCCTACAGTAATCCCATATTCCCTACCACCTACGTACACTAGGGGCAATTTACAATGGCCAATTTACCTATCACCTGCAAGTCTTTGGCTGTGGGAGGAAACCGGAGCACCCTCTCACAGGGAGAACTTGCAAACTCCACACAGGCAGTACCCAGAACTGAACCCGGGTCCCTGGAGCTGTGAGGCTGCGGTGCTAACCACTGCGCCACTGTGCCGACATCTCTCTGATCAAAGGAGATGAGCTCACAGGTTCAAAGAGGCAGCACTGGCACTATAGGAGGATGTGCATGATCAGGTCACATGAAACTTGGGAGTGAGGATAGGTTTTGGAGATTAGGAATAGGCAATAGTTGTAGATATGCAAGGAACCTGGAATGCCCATATACCTCCAAGCAATAGGTTCCCTGTTCTGCCTGTGGCCAGGACTTCTGCCTCCTGATTGCTGCCAGCACTGCCTCCTCAAGGGGAGTGATCTCATAAAATCGTACTACCCCCTCCCCCGGTCAGATCCTGCTGGAGCCTGTAATGTGGTAACTTATCCTGGAAGAGGAAGAATGGTGATTGTGAATGAATGTATTGGCAGATGTGTTTGTGTGCTTATAATGCATCAGATGGTCGAAGAGCTGTGAATAATGCCCGTGAAAAATGCAATATTGTGAGGTTTTTTTTAGTCATTCATGGGATGTGGGTGCGGCTGGCGGGGACATCATTTATTGCCCATCCCTAATTGCCCTTGAGAATGTGGTGGTGAGTCGCCTTCTTAAACCGCTGCAGTCAATGTGGGGTAGGTACACCCACAGTGCTGTTAGGGTTGTGGGAGTGTCAGTGTGCAGGAGATGCTGGATGAAGATTGTTGTGATTGTAATGCTGGGGGTGGTGCAGTTATTGAGAAGTGTTTGTGAAATGGGATCTTACCTTGACCACTCATGCCTTGTTAAATTTTTTGTGGCACCAAAGCCATATCCTGGGGACAGTACTCCTGGCTGTGACCTCCTTGGCGATCTCCTCCCACGTCCGTCAGTTAGTTGCCTCTGTGACCTCTCTTTTTTTTTTCTTTTTCCCCCCCCACCCCCCCCCCCCCCCCCCCCCTATCGATACAGGACATACTGGTACGCGATGCACCCTAATATAGAAAATAGGAACAGGAATAGGCCATTCGACCCTTGAGTCTGCTCCCCCATTCAACTAGATCATGGCTGATCTTCGACCTCAATGCCATTTTCCCGCACTATCCCCATATCCCTTGATGCCTTTAATATCTAAAAAATCTCTCAATCTCTGTCTTGAACATACTCTATGACTGAGTCTCCACACCTCTTGGGGGAGAGAATTGCAAAGATTCACCTTCCTCTGCGTGAAGAAATTCCTCCTTATCTCTGTCCTAAATGGCCTACCTCTTATTTTAAGACTGTGTCCTCTGGTTCTGGATTCCCCAGCCAGGGGAAATATCCTTCCTGCATTTATTCTGTTGAGCCCTGTAACAATTTTATATATTTCAATGAGATCACCTCTCATTCTTCGAAACTCTGGAGAATACAGGCCCAGCCTCCTCAATCTCTTCTCATAGGACAATCTCGTTATCCCAGTGATTAGTCTGGTGAATCTTCGTTGTACTCCCTCTATGGCAAGTATATCCTTCCTTAGGTAAGGAGACCAAAACTGTACGCAATACTCCAAGTGTGATCTCTCCAAGGCTCTGTACAATTTCAGCATGACACCTTTACTCCTGTATTCAAATCCTCTTGCAAAAAGGCTAACATACCATTTGCATTCCCAATTGTTTGCTGCACCTCAGCTCCTGACCTCATGACCGCCTTGGTTCAAACATGGACAAAAGAGCTGAACTCAAGAGGTGAGAGTGACTGCCCTTGACATCAAGGCAGCATTTGACCAAGTATGGCATCAAGGAGCCCTAGCAAAACTGAGGTCAATGGGAATCGGGGAAAACCCTCCGCTGGCTGGAGTCATACCTAGCGCAAAGGAAGATGGTTATGGTTGTTGGAGGTCAATCATCTGAGCTCCAGGACATCACTGCAGGGGTTCCTCAGGGTAGTGTCCTAGGCCCAACCATCTTCAGCTGCTTCATCAATGACCTTCCTTCAATCATAAGGTCAGAAGTCGGGATGTTCGCTGATGATTGCACAATGTTCAGCACCATTCGTAACTCCTCAGATACTGAAGCAGTCCGTGTAGAAATGCAGCAAGACCTGGACAATATCCAGGCTTGGGCTGATAAGTGGCAAGTAGCATTCGTGCCAGGCAATGACCATCTCCAACAAGAGAGAATCTAACCCTCTCCCCTTGACATTCAACGGCATTACCATTGCTGAATCCCCCACTATCAACATCCTAGGGGCTACCATTGGCCAGAAACTGAACTGGAGTAGCCATCTAAATACCGTGGCTACAAGAGCAGGTCAGAGGCTAGGAATCCTGAGGTGAGTAACTCACCTCTGACTCCCCAAAGCCTGTCCACCATCTACAAGGCACAAGTCAGGAGTGTGATGGAATACTCTCCACTTGCCTGGATGGGTGCAGCTCCAACAACACTCAAGAAGCTCGACACCATCCAGGAGAAAGCAGCCCGCTTGATTGACACCCCAGCTACAAACATTCACTCCCTCCACCACCGACGCACAGTGACAGCAGTGTGTACCATCTACAAGATGCACTGCACCAAGGCTCCTTAGACTGCACCTTCCAAACCCGTGACCTCTACCAACTAGAAGGACAAGGGCACCTAATGCATGGGTACACCACCACCTGCAAGTTCCCCTCCAAGTCTCTCACCATCCTGAATTGGAACTATATCGCCGTTCCTTCACTGTCGCTGGTCAAAATCCTGGAACTCCCTTCCTAACAGTACTGTGGGTGTACCTACCCCAAATGGACTGCAGCGGTTCAAGAAGGCAGCTCACCACCACCTTCTCAAGGGCAATTAGGGATGGGCAATAAATGCTGGCCTGGCCAGCGACGCCCACATCCCATGAATGAATTTTAAAAAAACTAAAACAAAACCTACATGTTCATAAGTCACTGAAAGCTAACAAGGACACCCAGGTCCCTTGGACATCAACACTTCCCAATCTCTCCATTTAAGAAATACTCTGCATTTCTGATTTTCTCACCAAAGTGGATAACTTCACACTTTTCCACATTATTCCATCTGTCATGTTCTTGCCCAATCCATTAGCCTGTCTAAATCCCCTTGAAAATTCTTTGCTTCCTCCTCGTAACTCACATTCCCACCTAGTGTTGTGTTATCAGCAAACTTAGAAATGTTATAAAAACAAGAAATGCTGGAACCACTCAACAGGTCTAGCAGCATCTGTGGAAAGTGCAGCAGAGTTAACGTTTCGGGTCAGTGACCCTTCTTCGGAACTGGTATACTTTAGAAATGTTATACTTGGTCCCCACATGCAAATCATTGATCTAGATTGTGAATAGCTGCAGCCCAAGCACTGATCCTTGCAGTACCCCACTAATCACAGCTTGTCAACCTGAGAATGATCTGTTTATTCCTACTCCGTTTTCTGTCCGTTAACGAATTCTCAATCCATGCCAGTATATTACGTCCAATCCGATGTGCTCTAATTGTGCTTGATGACTTTTGTGTGGGACCTCATCGAAAGCCTTCTGAAAATCCAAATACACCACATCCACCGGTTCCCTTTTATCTATTCTGCTTGTTACATATTCAAAAAAACTCCAACAGATTTGTCAAACATGATTGCACTTTCATAAATCCATGTTGGATCTGCTGAATCATACCATTATTTTCTCTAAGTGTCCAGTTATCACATTCTTTATAATAAATGCAAAATACTGCAGATGCTGGAAATCTGAAATAAAAACAAGAAATGCTGGAAATACTCAGCAGGTCTGGCAGCATCTGTGGAGAGAAAAGCAGAGTTAACAGTTTAGATCAGTGACCCTTCATCAGTGGCGTAGTAGTTAGCACCACAGCCTCACAGCTCAGGCGACCCGGGTTCAATTCCGAGTTTGCAAGTTCTGCCTGTGACCGTGTGGTATAGGTAGGTGGTAGGGGAATATAGGGAAGGTGGGGTTGTGGTAGGAATATGGGATTAGTGTAGGATTAGTATAAATGGGTGGTTGATGGTCGGCACAGACTCGAAGGGCCTGTTTCAGTGTTGTAACTCTAAACAAAAAAAAAAATTAAATAGATTCTAGCATTTTCCCTACTACTGATGTCAGGCTAACAGGTCTGTAGTTCCCCATTTTCTTTCTCCTTCCTTTCTTTAAATCGTGAAGTTACATTTGCTAACTTAGGGCGGCGCAGTGGTTAGCACCGCAGCCTCACAGCTCCAGGGACCCGGGTTCAGTTCTGGGTACTGCCTGTGCGGAGTTTGCAAGTTCTCCCTGTGACTGTGTGGGTTTTCGCCGGGTACTCCGGTTTCCTCCCACAGCCAAAAACTTGCAGGTGATGGGTAAATTGGCTGTTGTAAATTGCCCCTAGTATAGGTAGGTGGTAGGGAATATGGGATTACTGTAGGGTTAGTATAAATGGGTGATTGTTGGTCGGCACAGACTCGGGCCGAAGGGCCTGTTTCAGTGCTGTATCTCTAAAAATAAAAAATAAAAAAACATAAAACTTCCAATCTTCAGGAACCATTCCAGAATCTATAGACTTTTGGAAACCCTTCTAGCTTTATCATTGCAGGCGCCCATGAGCAAGACCCACCTTGCCCTCACCACACCCACCCAGGGGAACTGAAAGAGGAGGAACAGCCACCATCCTCCCAGAGAAGGAGGAGCAGGTGGAGAGTAAGGAAGAAGGCATTGCATCATTCGATACCAGTGTTGCAGGCACCAGTTCAGAGACTCACATCACACATAAATTAGAAGCCAGGGTAAAACACAAATCCTCAAAGTGGGACACACTGGGCAGTGAACTGCAACTATGCCGAGTGGAAGGGGCACCATAGGTGCCACCTTGCTGGGTTGTGAAGGTCGCATACTAATTCTGCAGTCGAGGAGTCAGATCAGGATCTCGCAGGGCCAAGCTTCAGCAGAATGCTAAAGTAAAAGCAAAATACTGCAAATGCTGGAAATCTGAAACAAAAACAAGAAATGCTGGAAATATTCAGCAGGTCCGGCAGCATCTGTGGAGAGAGAAGCAGAGTTAATGTGTCAGGTCAGTGACCTTTCAACAGAACTTTGGGCTCTGATGAAGGGTCACTGATCTGAAACGTTAACTCTGCTTCTCTCTCCACAGATGCTGCCGGACCTGCTGAGTATTTCCAGCATTTCTTGTTTTTGTTTCACCAGAATGCTGATGGGTTTAAGAAACCAAATGCTTAGTGCAATGTACAGCTTGCCTGAAAGCTTACAGGCAAGGGGGGATGGATGAGTCTGCATCCAACTTAACACAAAGCCCGAAACCCATCCTCCAGAGTGGAGGGGCTGGCCAATTCCAGTCAGTGACCTGTGAAGCCCAACGTTATGCAGTGTCTAATGACTGAGATCGCAGCTTCCAGTGCAGTGATAGAAGTTCCTAAGGAGCACCAAACAGCTCCCTTCACACTCACACAAGGAGAAATGATGAACTATAAAAATGAACTGATGAACTGATGAATTGAACTCTTAATGGACACCTTTTGCTGCAAAACAAGATGGAGTAAGAGGTCAAGTGACCTCTCTTATACTGGAACCCTAAACAAATCGTCATGTTTGGTCAAGTGTTGAAGAAAGCATTAGAAATATAAATGGCCCATTCAATGTTAATGGATACCCCTTTTCAACAAGTTGGGCTGACAATGACTTTGTAGACATGGAAACTCCAGACTCCAACTTGGGATAATGGGTGTGAAAAACACCACTTTATCAGGATGGCATAGAGAAGAGCAACATCCAAACCCATTGTCTAACAATGGCCACACCAAACACTATTTATGAAAACATAATTGAGAATAATATGGGAGAAAAACTTCAGTCACCTGACTGAAACAGAGTCTTTGATAAGGAGTTTTTAATAAGAGACATTTTCTGTGCAGAAGCTGGAAGGAAGAGACCCCCTATCCCAGCAAGAAGGAGGACCCTGCCAGAATACCATCTTTAAACTATCTACAGGCAAAGATGAAAGATGACCTTGAATCTCCCTACCTGAAAAATGGTAACAGGAGTTTTGCCATTGAACTGTGAAAGAAGTCTGCAGCAAAGCATCTGTCCACCTGAAACTTTCCAAAGTTTGACATCAGTGAACCAGGAAAAACAGGTCTGCACCATTTTTAAATCTTCCTCCCAGGGAAACCAGCAAGGTTTCACAACGAACTCTTTGCTAACACCTTCAGACCTAAATGCATGCTATTTTTTCTTTGTGTGTGTGTATGAAGTTGCGAGTATTGTTCAATAAATATTTATCTTTCTCTAAACCTATGAGAAAACCTGTTATTTGTCTATTTATTGAACATTTAAAACACTCAAGGGATAAAACACAATTCTCATAAAAATGCTGTCTTCGGTTGGCTGAGAGGTGAAAAGGAAAACCATCCCGATCTGTCCTGTCGACCTGTCCATACACAGCCCACAGCCTCTTGAGGATATTGCAGGAGGACATCAGAACTTCCCTCTTCAGATTTTCAGCATCCATCCAACTCACGTGTTGCTGTTACTTGGATTTCACTTCTTAGAAGGACCAGAGTAGGCAGGAGTACTGAGAGGATAACAACTAAGAGTAAGCAGCAGGGTGAACAGTTTAATATTTGTCAGAGCTGTTCATTATGTCATGCTTTCATTGTTTTTGCTCCAGATAAAGACTGATTGATTATTGTAATTGAGTAGTACTGGAATTGTGTTCTTCATGGGGAAGGGTTTAAAAGATTGAGTGCAGATGCTGGATTTCTTGATGGATCCTCAGTTGTGGAAGGTAAGGCACATCACAACAGTACTCCAAAATCTGATGGTAGAGGACAGCTCTCAAAAGCGGCCTTCAATTAAATGACGACGAGCATCCCTCCTAGGTGTGGACCATCTTCCTGGAAACCTCCTCTTCTTCCTCATCCTCCTTTTGTGGTTCCTGAGTATAACTCTGGCACATTTGCTGATTTCTCATGATCAACCAGTTGGAGGGGGACCTGGGAGCATGCAGCAAGTAATCATGAATCTCAAGCCCTCCTTTCCCTTTTATCCATCCTCTGCCCTGCTCAGCTGGTGCTGGTCTGCCTGGCATTATTGCTTCCTCCCATTCCTCTTCTAGACCAAGGGGGACTCCTAGCAACATCCCCATGACCACACCCTCTCTCCTGCTGACTCCTATAAGGTCTCCGGTAAGATACTGTAGCACTGATTCGCTTTAGGTAAAGTCTGCAGAGAATTGCTGGAATAAATGTTGATACAGTGTTGGTAAAATCTTGAGAAAGTGTCCCAGACTGTCTCCCAATATACATAAATATCCTCTTCCAAAGCAGTATAGTCAGTGGAGCTCCAGCAGCAAGCGAACAGTGAAAGCCGAACCTGGCTTTAAGTAATGCTCACAATCCTCACCAACAACTTCTTTACTCTTGGTCGCTGCTGGAAAAATTGTTAATTGCAGCACCAGCCAGCAAAATGATGTGCAGCCTCTTTAATGAGCATTAGGAGCCAATTGATTGGTGATCAGAGCCTTAATCATCCTCTGGGCAGCCGTTCCTACTACACACTTAAACTCCTTTACCAAGATGGCAACTTACACTAAATGTGGGCTCACCTGGATTGCAGCTCAAGACCCCAGCTCGGCCACCTCAGAGATTCTTCAGCAGCTAAAGTATCTGCTTAAAATATCTGCCCCCTTAGAATCCATTATTTGAGATAAAATTAGTCAGCACTTCAAAATGTGTGAATTAATCAAGGACAGCCAACAAGATTTGTAAAAGACAAGTCTACTTGGCACAATTTTGTAATGTTTTTTGAAGGGAATGCAGTAGAAGTATCGAAGATGATTAATGAGGTGGCTCAAGAGATTTGTTCGCAAAATAAGATAAGAAAAAATGTAGCAGCATGGTTAATGGATAGGAAACAAAACATTAGGCTAAATGTTTTTTTTTTAATTCATTTCATAGGATGTGAGCATCAGTAGCAAGGCCAGCATTTATTGCCCATTCCTAATTACCCTTGAGAAGGTGGTGGCCTTCTTGAACCTCTGCAGTCCATCTGGTGTGGGTACACCCACTGTGCTGTTCAGAAGGGAGTTCCAGGATTTTGATCCAGCGATAGTGAAGGAACGGCGATATAGTTCCAAGTCAGGATGCTGTGTGTCTTGGAGGGGAACTTGCAGATGGTGGTGTTCCCATCCATCAGCTGCCCTTGTCCTTCTAGGTGGTAGAGGTCACCGGTTTGGAAGGAGCTGCCAAAGGAGACGTGATGTGTTGCTGCAGTGCATTTTGTATATGCTACACATTGCTGACACTGTGCGTCAGTGGTGGAAGGAGTGAATGTTTAAGGTGGTGGATGGGGTGCCGATCAAGCATGCAGCTTAGTCCTGGATGGTGTTAAGCTTCCTGAGTGTTGCTGGAGCTGCACTCATCCAGGCAAGTGGAAAGTATTCCAACACACTCCTGACTTATGCCTTGTAGACAGGCATGGGGGAGTCAGGAGGTGAGTTACTTGCTGCAGAATTCCCAGCCTCTGACCTGCTCTTGTAGCCACGGTATTTATGCTGCTGGTCCAGTTCAGTTTCTGGTCAATGGTGACCCCAGGATGTTGATAGTGGGGGATTCAGCAATGGTAATGCTGTTGAATGTCAAGGGGAGATGGATAGAATCATAGAAAGATTAAGGCACAGAAAGAGACCACTTGGCTGAAAAGCGATCCACCCATTCTAAACCCACTTTCCAGGATTTGGTCTGTAGCCCTGCAAATTACGGCACTTAAGGTACATCTCCAGACTCCTTTTGAATGAATTGAGGGTTTCTGCCTCAACTAACCTTTCTGGCAGGAGATGGTTAGATTCTCTTTTATTGGAGATGCTCATTGCCTGGCATTTGTGTGGTGCTAATATTACTTGCCACTTAGCAGCCCAAGCCTGAACGTTGTCCAGGTCTTGCTGCATATGGACACGGACTGCTTCAATATCTGAGGAGTTGCAAATGGTGCTGAACATTGTGTACAATCATCAGCAAAATCCCACTTCTCACCTTAGGCTGAACATTCTAGGCCTCTTCTCATTAGAACGGAGAAGGATGAGGGGTGACATGATAGAGGTTTATAAGATGATCAGGGGAATAGATAGGGTAGACAGTCAGAAACTTTTTCCCCGGGTGGAGCAAAGCGTTACAAGGGGTCATAAATTTAAGGTGAAGGGTGGGAGATATAAGGGGGATGTCAGGGGAAGGTTCTTTACCCAGAGAGTGGTCGGGGCATGGAATGCCTTGCCTGGGGAAGTTGTTGAGTCAGAAACTTTAGGGACTTTCAAACGGCTTTTAGATAGGTATATGGATAAAGGAGAATGATGGGGTATAGATTAAATTGTCCTTGACAGAGGACAAAGGATCGGCACAACATCGTGGGCCGAAGGGCCTGTTCTGTGCTGTATTTTTCTATGTTCTATGTTCTATGTTCTATGTTATGATGGAGCGAAGGTCATTGATGAAATAGCTGAAGATGCAACTCCTGCAGCAATGTCCTGGGGCTGAGATGATTGGCCTCCAACACAACCATCTTCCTTTGTGCTAGGTATGACTCCAACCAGTGGAGAGTTTTCCCTGATTCCCATTAACTTCAATTTGGCTAGGGCTCCTTCATGCCATGCTTGGTCAAATGCTCCCTTGAGATCAAGGGTAATCACTCTCCCCTCACCACTTGAATTCAGCTCTTTTCTCCATGTTTGGACCAAGGCTGTAATGAGTTCAGGAGCTGAGTGGTCCTGGCAGAACCCATACTGAGCATCAGTGAGCAGGTTGTTGCTGTTTAAGTGGTGCTTGATAGCACTGTAAATGATACCTTCCATCACTTTGGTGATTGAGTGTATTCTGATGGGGTGGTAATTGGCCAGATTAGACTTGTCCTGCTTTTTGTGAACAGGAAATACCTGGGCAATTTTCCTCATTGCAGGGTAGATGCCAGTGTTGTAGCTGTACTGGAACAGCTTGGCTAGGGGCACTGCAAGTTTTGGAGCACAAGTCTTCAGTACTATTGCCGGAATGTTGTCAGGACCCATGGCCTTTGCAGTATCCAATGCCTTCAGCCTTTCTTGATTTCACGTGGAGTGAATCGAATTGGCTGAAGACTGACATCTGTGATGCTGGGGACCTCAGGAAGAGGCCGAGATAGATCATCCACTAGGTATCTCTGGCTGAAGATAGATGCAAATGCTTCAGCCTTTCTTTTGCACTGATGTGCTGGTCTCCCCAATCATTGAGGATGCGGATATTTGTGGAGCCTTCTCCGCCAGTTAGTTGTTTTATTGTCCACCACCATTCACAACTGGATGTGGCAGGAATGCAGAGCTATAATCTGATCCGTTGGTTGTGGAAACGCTTAGCTCTGTCCTTGCATGCTGCTTCTATTTGGCATGCAAGTAGTCCTGGGATGTTGCTTCACCAGGTTGACGCCTCATTTTGAGGGATGCCTGGTGCTGCTCCTGCCATGCTCTCCTGCACTCTTTATTGAACTGGGGTTAATCCCTTGCCTTGATGGTAATGATAGACTGGGGAATACGCCAGGCCATGAGGTTGCAGATTGTGGTTGAGTACAACTCTGCTGCTGCTGATAGTCCACAGTGCCTCATGGATGCCAAGTTTTGAACTGCCAGATCTGTTCGTAATCTATCCCATTTAGCACAGGGGTAGTGCCACACAACATGATGGAGGGTATCCTCAGTTACAAGATGGGACTTTGTTTTCACAAGGATTGTGTGGTGGTCACTCCTACCAATACTGTCATGGACAGATGCATCTGCAACAGGTTGATTGTTGAGGACAACGTCTCGTAGGTTTTCCCTCTTGGTTCCCTCACCACTTGCTGCAGACACAATCTGGCAAATATGTTCCTCAGGACTCGGTCAGTAGAGGTGCAATTGAGCCACTCTTGCTAATGGGCATTGAAGTGCAGTACATTCTGTACCCTTGCCACCCTCAGTGCTTCTTCCAAGTGCTGTTGAACATGGAGTACTGATTCTTCAGCTGAGGGGGTGGGGGGGGGGCAGTAGGTGGTAATCAACAGGAGATTCCCTTGCCCATATTTAACCTGATGCCATGAGACTCCATGGAATCTGAAGCCAATGTTGAGGACTTCTCCCTCCTGACTGTAGACCACTGTGTTGACACCTCTGGTGGGTCTGACCTGCCAGTGGGCTGGGACATATACAGGAATGGTGATGGTGGTGTCTGGGACATTGGATATAAGGTATGTTTCTGTCAGTATGTCTGTCAGGCTGTAGCTTGACTAGTCTGTGGGACAGCTCTCCCAGTTTTGGCACAATCCCCAGATGTTACTGCAGAGATTTTGCAAAGTTGACAGGGCTGCATTTACTGTTGTCATTTCCAGTGCCTAGGTCGATGCCGAAGAAGGGTCACTGACCCGAAACGTTAACTCTGCTTCTCTCTCCACAGATGCTGCCAGACCTGCTGAGTATTTCCAGCATTTCTTGTTTTCAACTTTTGTGTAGGGGTTTTGTACAACTGAGTGGCTTGCTAGGCCATTTCAGAGGGCAGTTAAGAGTCAACCACATTGCTGTGGGGCTGGAGTCACATGTAGGCCAGGCCAGGTAAGGATGGCAGAGTTCCTTTCCTGAAGGGCTTTAGTGAACCAGATGGGTTTTTATAACAATCGATGGTAGTGTCAAGCTTACCATTACTGAGACTAGATTTCAATTCCAGATATTTTTATTATTTGAACTAATTAATTAATTAATTGAATGAATTAATTAATTGAATTTAAATTCCACCTGCTGCCGTGGTAGGATTTTGAACCCGTATCTCCAGAGTATTAGCCTGGGCCTCTGGATTACTAGTCCAGTGACAATATCACTCTGCCACCCCCTTCCCCATTTGACAGATTGGATAAAGGTTTCAAGGATCTCAGGATCAAGGGTCCAAATGTTTCTGATTCAGATCAATTTTAAACTCGCATAAATTGAAGGAGTCTTCATTATGGTTCTTTTATCATAAAATTTATTGTTTCCATCAAGGAAGCAGCAGGAATAAATATGAAAACCCAAAAAAATTGATGCCCACTCTGGCTTGCCACTGCTATAAACTTTGGCAGGAGTACCCCAGAACAGTCAGAGAGTAGATGAGTACCTGGCGTAGCTTGGTCTTGGCCAAGCAAAGAAGCCCAGCACTCCTCCGCCAGACTTTCCAAGGCATCAAATATGGCAGGAACCTTAGATCCATGGTGGTGGTGGCAACCACCAGTTACAGGCAAGTTAAGGAAACTTCCCCAACTGTAGAAAGTTTACTGGTGTTGGCAGCAAAGATTCTTGGTGGATGCAATCCCTGTATAATTATGTGGGGAAATAGCTTGAATATTTTTAGAATATGATGATATAAATCCTGGCCAGTAATAAAGCAGCATGTTTAGTAATTGTAACAAAGTACCAAAGTGTTATAAATTCACAACAAGCAAATTTGTAGCGATTGTCAATTTCTGTAGCTCTGTTTTTGCTGCTCAGTAGAAACATAAATCGAGAGATAGAAACAATCAGTTCACCATAACTATTTATTACTGAATTTTTGTAAAACCTCTTTGTACGATTAGCTATATAAAGTATGTCTTGCCGTCAATTCTCACCTTTAGCAGTCGGACTATTATCCGTCTAGCTTCCCCTTAGCAACTAGAGTCCTGAGCAATATCATAAGAGATACAAAAAGTCCAAGTGGTAGAGACCTACTATCCATTAAAGGCCTGCTACCCGACCCGAACCCGATGGGACCCAATGACGTGTCGGGTTCGGGTTGTGTTGGGTCGCACTTCTGGGTCCAGCTTTCGGGCTCTGGCCGCGTCCGGGTCGGACCCACATTGTAAGTATTGCTTTGCTGGGAAGTTGAGTTTAGTAAGTGTCAAAAGTTGAAACACCTACTTGAGTTGGGAGTTCGGGATGTCAAGGAGGGAAACTCTGAGTCTGCACAGTGAGCATCTCTATGACGTCATCGCGCTCATGCTGCAGCTTCCTACAGATTCAGAATCGGAAGGTAGGTAAAGTGAACATTCTGGTAGTCGGGTTGGGCCGGGCTCAGGTCGGGTCGGGCACGGGAAAAAATGGAGGGACTCTGGCCGGGTCGGGCTCAGGTCCGATGTGGTTCTGTCGGGTTCGGGTTGGTTTTCTTTTCCTGGCCTGAGCAGGCCTTTACTATCCATGACTAAAACCTCTGTTTAGAGAACAGTACAGAATGATGTTTGCCTTGTACACCTATAGGAAATATATAGAGAACTCTACCTTGTCAAAATAAATACCATAAAAAATCCATGGCTGAAGAAGCATAAAGCATTTCAGGTAGTGTTTATCAACAGTCTTATTGGATAACAATCCTCCTGATTACAGTTACGTTTGTACTAGGAATAGGTGCCCTTACAAAAACACTTATCTATCGGAAATCCCTGCCCAGAATTATGTTCGAAACAGAAACTTCCTGTCCATCGTTATAACAGCATAGTTTGAGATACGTCACTACTGATGAACATCAACTCTTAGAAAAACAGGTGGTCTTTGTCCATTGCAAGTTAAATACAAACAGCAATTGACCTTCGCTATAAGTGACCTTTTAGCTCACCCATGATCACAATGAAGGTTGAACTCCCCTTTAACATTTCAGCACATAGCCTGTCATGACTATCAAAAGAATCAGTGTCTCTGAAATGCATAAAGGTCTGTGGGAAAACTTTACTGAGTAAAAAGCCAATGAATAAAACCAGTCTCCTCTAGAAGAAATCACAATGAAGTTTTAGGATTTTCTACTTTTCTGCCCATAGCTACTCCTACACTGCCTTAGCCCTGCATTCTTTTTACTGGACAGCAGCTCTTTTCATAATCTTTATGGGAAAATATTATTGAGAAAGGTATGACATTTTAGAGAGATTTATACAACATCTGCTATTAAATAAACTGGATATTCAGTCTGATATAAAAAGTTCAAATTGTTATGAATTTGAATCTCGGTTTTGCCCTTCAAACCCTGGTTTAGTTATGCTTACTTGTGGTGCGGTCTGCTTTAAAGACAATGCCATATCGTGGAGCTCTTGTCAGAATGCTGCAACACTTCCTCAAGAATACCGGAAATGATCTTTTTATTTTATTAATTACTCCAAATGCAAGCTTTAAATTTAAAAAAAGTATGTTTGAAGATGAGCATAATAAAGTTTGGTATTGCAATTTACTGAATCAAGCATTCTGTATTATCACCTTGGTACTTGCATCCCCAGTCCATTCATTAATTCAAATACCTCACACACTTCAGTAACATTACTTGCCTTGCAAATTAGTCCCAGTGGGTTATGATATGACCAATATTGTGCCCTACTCTATTTATAAGGTCAGTGGTTGGAAGATTGTCAAGAAAGGACATAATAAGTCCCTCTTCTCATGAATTTCCTTGGACATGCATTGTTATATAAATTCTGATTAATTAGTATGTAACTTTATCACATTTTTATGCTTACTGGTAATTGTTTCAATTTTTAAGAATAAAATTGTGTCTTGTTTTTGGTTATTGTTTTATCACTGAAGAACAAATATAGTTTGCTTTTTTAAATGCTAAATATACTTATTTCCCACTTTTATTGCAGCTAAGAGAACTTCTATCTCAATCTTTTGCAGATAAATGAGCACCAGGTAGGCAGCAGATTTTAAAAAAAAACATTCACTGCAGTCTTTGCAAAGTTGCACCAAAACGCCTGCTACTCAAAAATAGTCCCAAAAGTCACAGGGGGCAAAACTGGACAGCCCACAAAAATGAGTTCAAAGTAATGCAGGCAGCACGCAAACTTCATGCTGCCTGCTAATTAGAATGATAGTGGAGTGAGCCAGTGCTGAACTTGCTGTTGAGTGGTTGCACGCTTCAGCAGGGGGCCCAAGTTTGTGCAAGTCTGAGCACTACTTAAAGCCAGACTGGACCTCTTAAAGATGAGGTGCATTCTGGCTGCTGCAGAGGCTGGAAGTGGTTAAAGAGAAGTTATTGAGCAGAAGGAACCTTGACAAATGGCACAACAGGACAAATTGTGTGTCCCCCACTGGAGGCCTTGGTGCAGGAGGTGCACAGGAGGAGTGGGATCTTCCCTCAGGGGGCAAATGGGCTCTCCAGGCAGACACTAAGACAGTGAGCGTGTGTAGCTGGTCAATGCTAGCAGTCCAGTACCAAGGGTGCAGTGCCGTAACAAGTTTAATGACCTCTCAAGTGGTCACAGTGAGTGAATGCATCTTCACATGCCATTTCCTTACAAATGAAGCAACAGCCTCACATACTGTTTCATTCACCACCCCCACTTCACTCACCTACCAACATTCTCTGTCAACCACAAGTCATACCTAACATTTATAGCTTCACCTCACCACAGATTTAACACTGCTGAAAGTTGCTCACTCGCATCTTACAACTTGCATACACTGCCAGCTATTCAACTGTGGCGGACACATCACCCAGACTCACTGGCACATTTCCTTCTGTCTTGCAAGACAAGGTGGTTCATAATTGGAGGTGACTGCACCTAACTGGCGGGAGACAGGCATGGCTACTTGTTCCCACCCCAATGGAGGAGATGCTGCGAGCAAACATTGATGCAGCTACAACTGAGACTGTAGCCAACAGTGCGGCTGAAACCCTCGAGAATGATGGTATGTTCTGACATCATCCACCTTCTCACATCTCATTTCCCTCTCATCCCACAATCTCCTCTGATCTACAAGCTGCACATGATGTGACCATGCACCTATTGCTATCACCACCCTCTCCCCTCACCCCAACCCTGCCCTTCTGCTTTTATGCTTTCAGAGACCTAAAAACTGCCATCTGACTGGCACTGGTGCAGGAGGTTGCAGTTCTTGAGGAGCAAGAGCCTGATGAAGAAGAAACACCATCACTCAATCGCTCATTCGCAGAAAACAGCTCGATACTGGCACTGTGCGATCTTTAAAGGGTAGCATAGAGGCAGGATCTGCACGTGGTGAGTGTCCAGGCATGAGTGGGCTGCAGTCAAGGCTGGGGAAAGGATGGCATAGGTGCCAGGTCCCCAGAGGGTGAGGTCACGCACGAGTTTTGCTGCAGAGGACTCCGGTAAGGACTTTGATAGGGTGGTGTATAGAAATGGTTGGTTCATTGGCAGGTGTGTCAGAAAGCCCACGGTCACTGTCAAGGAGCATGGAGGAGTCTGGCTCGAACCTGGTACAAAGCTTTGCATAGAGATTCGATTTCATCTCTTCCAGTGTGGAAGTGGTGGCCAACTCCATGTGAGCACTCATAGATCTGACCATTGCCACACAAGCAGAGGACACCCAATGTCTGCATGCTGCAGTGGAAGCTCAGACTGAGGTCATGAAATCTTAGTTTGTTGCCATGCAGGTTCAGACTGCTGCCATCACGACTGTGGATACCTGTGCTCAAAGGGACTTTCAGGGTCTTTCAAGAATCCAGCATCTGTGCTCCAGCAGCCCTGTGGGAGTGGCAGTGGCTCCATAGAGCACGATCCTGCTGTCCTCTTAGGATGACAGCATTCATGCCACTCGTCACTGTCTTTGCTGTTGCCTCTCAGCCAGCCAGTCTAGATTGCTGCCAGCTATGCTGAGGTGCTGCTGTCTGAAACTGGGCCTTCCAGGCCTGGAGCTGCTCGAGGGTGTCCTGCAAGGCCATTTATAGTCTCTCCCAGTGAATGGGATGGAGGGATTGCCCTATGAGGAAAGATTAAATAGACAGGGATTTTATTCTGTGGAGTTTTGAAGAATGAGAGGTGATCTCATTTAAATATACAAAATTCTCACAGGGCTCGACAGGGTAGATGCAGGAAGGATGTTTCCCCCGGCTGGGGAGTCTAGAACCAGGGGACACAGTCTCAGAATAAGGCGTAGGCCACTTAGGACTGAGATGAGGAGAAATTTCTTCACTGAGTGGTGAATCTTTGGAATTATCTTCCTCAGAGGGCTATGGAGGCTCAGTCATTGAGTATGTTCAAGACTGAGATCGATAGATTTCTACCTATTCTAAACATCAAGGAATATGGGGATTGTGCAGGAAAATGGTGTTGAAGCAGATCAGCCATGATCTCGTTGAATGGCGGAGCTGGCTTGAAGGGCTGAATGGCCTACTCCTGCTCCTATTTCTTATATTCTTATGCTCTTGAGAGACTGCAGCCTTCCACCAGCCATGCTGCAGCCACTCTGGTAGCACTGTGTAGGAGCACTAGGACAGGCAAAGGAACCCGTAAGACAGGCGCTAAGGGAATGCACAAGAGTGATTAGTTGGGTTTTGTATAGAATCTTGTGTGTTTTGTAGGATAAAGTTGATCTGGAATGGTTGTTTTGTGGTGGCTTTTATTTCAGGATTGTGACCAAGAGGATGCTGTAATAGTCCATAACAAACAGAAGGTAAGTTACAGAAATATCATACAATGGAGATCTGAGGTTCACAGGATCACAGAATTGTTACAGCACAGGAGGTGGCCATTCAGCCCATCATGTCCACACAGCTTTCCATAACATCAATTCACTTACTGCCATTCCCCTACCTTCTCCCTGCCGTAACCCTGCACATTCTTCCTTTTCAGATAACAATCTAATTCCCTTTTTTGAATGCTTCACTTGAACCTTAAATCTGTGCCCTCTCGATCCTTTCACAAGTGGGAACAGTTTCTCTCCATCTACTCTGTCCGGACCCCTCATGATTTTGAATACCTCTATCAAATCACCTCTCAGCCTTCTCTTCTCCAAGGAAAACAGTCCTAACTTCTCCAATCTATCTTCATAACTGAAGTTCCTCATCCCTGGAACCATTCTTGTGAATCTTTTCTGTACTCTCTCCAATGCCTTCACGTCTTTCCGAAAGTGCGATGCTCAGAACTGGACACAATACTCCAGCTGAGGCCAAACTAGTGTCTTATACAAGTTCAACATAACTTCCTTGCTCTTGTACTCTATGCCCCTATTAATAAAGCCCGAGATATTGTACGCTTTATTAACTGCACTCTCAATCTGTCCTGCCACCTTCAATGACTTATGCACATATACACCCAGGTCCCTCTGCTCCTACACCCCCTTTAGAATTGTATCCTTGATTTTATATTGTCTCTCCATGTTCTTCCTACCAAAATGAATCACTTCACAGTTCTCTGCATTGACCTTTGTCTGCCTATTCCACCAACTTGTCAATGTCCTTTTGCAGTTCTACACGATCCTCCTCACAGTACACAATGCTTCCTAGTTTCGTATTATCTGCAAACTTTGAAATCGTGCCCTGTACACCAAGGTCTAGGTCATTAATATATATCAGGAAAAGCAAGGGTCCCAACACCAAACCCTTCTCCAGCCCGAAAAACATCCATTAACCACTATTCTTTGTTTCCTGTCACTCAGCCAATTCCATATCCATGCTTCTACCATTCCTTTTTATTCCATGAGGTTGTTTATGTGGGAACTGGAGTTGAATGAGCTCACTGACAACTCGTCCGGACAGTGTCTATGCCAGCTGCCTCCTCCCTTCTTTCCTTTTCAACTTACACCTCCTGAGATGCTCACCAAATACCTTAATGCAAAAACTGGGTTAAAAAGCCACTGATAGATGCGCTGCACTTACTTTTGAGTTTCCTGCATGTTACCAGACCACTGTCCCCCCCACAACTGCCAGTGTGTAAGAAACTTAAGATCCAGCCTTATGTGCTATTTACTGAACCAAGCTGACAATGGGAAACAATAGGTGACTGAGAAACACTAAAGTTAAAATTTTGCAGAATGCATTTGCCCAATGTTTTGTTTCAGTTTTAGAGCTTTATACTAAAATACTAAGAGACCTGCAAAACATTTGCGTTGAAATTAGTATCTTTATTGCAACAGTACTTCTTCAAATCCCCATCCCATGCCATTCCATCCTTCCCATGCCATCCCTCTTCTGCCATGCCCATCCCATTCCTTTCATCTCTCTCATATCAACCCCATCCCATCCCCCATTCCACCCCTTCTTCCTCTGCCATTCCCAATTCCATCCCTTCCAAACTATCCAATCTCCATCCCCATTCCAATCCCCCCCCCATGCATTCCCCCCCCCCCCCCCCACTCCCAAAGGCCTGTTATGTCGGGTCACTACTGTCTTCATGTTACCCAATGATTTTCAGAGTTTCTTCACTCAGGTAATCCTGGACCAAGGCCTAGAACAGACATGGGAGGGCAGCAATGGTAGAGAGGCAAGAGGAGGTGTTCACATCTCTAGTGACACTGGAAGAAGATGGTGGTGGGCCTTACACTTGGGACTGCTCAGACTAAAGGGACAGGGGAAAGACAGAGTGGCATCTTTGTCTCATGGGAGGCTGCAGGAAACTTTCAGGCCTGGAAGCGTGGTGGCAGCAAGAAGTCCTCAAATCCAGTGGCCTGTCCAGAAGCTGCAGTCTGTTTTCATTCCATTTCCCACTTCAGTGCTTTGGCAGGGGAGTGGACCTGCACTGGATGTGTAGTCAGGCCATACTAATGACCCAAATGTGAGCACTTTGAAACTGAGAAAGGCAGAGTGCAGATTGGATGAGTCTCAACCCCCGTCCAGTGTCAAGGCAGGGCAGAGGGTATGTAGATGGGGCCATTGGAGTCTTTCATTTTTGTTGTTTACTTGCTTTTATTGTCTATTCTAATCAGGCCTCTGTAATGTTCATTTCAAACAGACCCACAACGTAATTATTCATGCTTAGTTAGCCAAACAAACCAGAAACAAGCATGCTCTTTTTTTTTTTGTTTCATTCCGAATCCTTCTGGAAAAAGCACTTATTCAGAATCTCAAGACTTGAAGGCTGTAGAGAAAATGCTGTGTTCAGATGCAGCACTTCAAATCACTTGTTGGTATTAATTTTGAGAATGGAAATCAACATTTCAAACTTTGTAATGTGTACAGCATGGAAAATATTTAACCTGAATACTCTTTAGCTGTAACTTATGTCAATGCAGTTTGAACTGTAACCTAAACATGAGACTGCAACACAGTTTGTTAATGCCACCTCAAAAATTCTTCTATACAACACAGCACACTGCATGAGTAAAATAATTTCCTAAGACTAAAAATCTATCCTTACAAGTGTCTACTGTTCGTACTACACTATTTAGATGACCTGATGGATTCTCCTGTCGCTTTGACGGATGAGTATTCAGCAAGGAGACTTGTTGTTCACTGTATAGGTTGGTGTCATCTCATATGTGATATTAAACCTAATCTTGATTTGCAGATCCGTTTATAAATATTACAAATGAAGTCATTGTTGTGGGGTGGGTGGGTGAAGGTACTGACTTTGCGACATGCTTGCTTATCCTGCAGGGACCTGACTCTGTTCTCCTCAAATGTTGAGATTACTTGGTGACAGAGACTTCTCCATTTGGGTCTGTCAATGGTTGTTTTTTTTCCTCCTATGTAATGGGGTCCAACTTACAGTCTGTGAGGTTGGCTTTCAGAATGTCTTTGTTCTAGGTTTGTGACGTCCTATGGTGCGGGTTCCTGTGCTCAGCTGGCTGTAGAAGATTGCCTTTGGTACACAGAAATCCTCCATGCAAACCACATGGCTGACCCAGCAAGGATGTGCTCTGATGAGCATGCTCTTGATACAAGGCATGTGGCACCTTGCAAGAACTTTTGTGTTAGGGATTTTGTCCTGCCGCTTGATGTTGCAGATGGATCTTAAGCAGCAAAGGTGGAAAGCATTTAATTATTTTATGTGCCGCTGGTCGGTTGTCCATGCCTCACAGCCAGAGAAGTGATGTGAGAACCACTGCCTGGTACACTTTGATCTTTGTTTTGAGACACACTCAATGTCCTCTCCAAAGCCTGTGGGTGAGCCTGCCAAATACTGAACTTGCTTTTGCCAGGTGACAGGCAATTTCATCATCCAACATGTTCTGCTAATATGAAAGTATCCTCTCCAACAACAGGTTGGATTTAGATGATCGAGTCAGATGGTTAATCATGATTGTAATATCAACTGATGTTTAAAGTGATTATACTTTATGGCCTTCCTCAGAACTTAGTAAGTGGAAAGATTTATGTGGAGAAGTTTCCTTCCAAGTCATCCATCACCCGGAACTTGATTGGCCATCTGTTTTACACTTTCCAATGAAACCAATAGCATGTAAAATCAACTGGGGTATGAAACAGGCACCGATTAAACATGCTTGTTTCCTGCTCATGTTTCCTGCTTAGGTTAAAATTACTCCCAATGTTTCTGCTAGTCCACAACCAGAAATGCATATTGTTGTGTATTCACAGACTAAATCTGAAATAAATCTTACTGTAAGCAGCCACTGTTGAACATTTTATTTATACCTCCCCAACAGAGAGGACAGCAGAGAGGTAGTATAGCGGTATACAGATGCTTTGCTGTCACAGTGCATTTAGCTCAGTCAGTTCAATACAGTTCAGCTATTTCAATACACTACACTCCCTTCCCACTTTAAAAAAAAACTTACAGTAAATGTAAAATAGAATATGAACATCATTACCCAGAGGACAATAACAATACCCTGAAATTTAACAAGTTGAGTTGCATGTTTGTTACTGTAATCACAACTAAAACATATATAACCAATAATTCCACAATAATTTAGATGTTAAAAAATTGTTTTGCAGCATGTCTTTATAAAAAAAAAAGTCATTTGACAAGAAGTAAAGAAAAGAAAAACTTATTTCTTCTTCCTTCCTACATACTTTCAATTAACATATCTGGCTTCTTTCTTAAAAGCAAAATACTGCGGATGCTGGAAATCTGAAACAAAGAAGGGTCACTGACCCGAAACGTTAACTCTGCTTCTCTTTCCACAGATGCTGCCAGACCTGCTGAGTGAATCCAGCATTTCTTGTTTTTGTTTCTGGCTTCTTTCTGTCTGGGTCATCTCATATGTGATATTAAACCTAACCTTGATTTGTATTTCTTACATTTCTTACATTTTCATTAGCTTGACTCTACTCTCCCAACATCTCAGATGTGTCGACCCTGAACTTTGACTTTGACTACCGACTCCACTTAATGGTTGGTACTGTGAAATTGACCTCGACTTACTTTTCACTACTGATGGATTCTGTGATACAGCAAACTTTCAGTTTCTTTGTGACTTTCACTTAGAACTGCAGGAATTTGGATTATAGGAGGATTTTCATACTCTCCCTTTGTCAGATTTCCTCTTTCAAGCAAATGATCGACATGACACGGATGGAGTCTCCCTCCAATCCTCACTAGATATATGAATGAACCTAGTGTTATGAAAGTGCTTCCACTTTTAATTTTTTTTGAGGACTTGTGTTTTAAAACTGAAAATATTCCATGGATGATATTTTTTAAAAAGGGACATTGAAAGTTCTTGTTTGAAAATGACCTTTACTGGGAGTCACATGCTTTAAGATAAATAAATAACTGGAACCTTGGTGGCCAGGGGAGATGATTACAAGAGAAGTGGCATTTCAAGATTTATGGTGCTCAAGAATGGGTTTAATTTTTCAATACTGTTTTGAGTTAGTTGGAGGTCATCCTGCTGAGAGATGAGATACCAGCTCATTATTTCTTCACTTCTCTGAAAAGACCTGAGAGTTCATTGTGAGAGAGAGAAAACCCCTGATGCCAAATTTCTCCTGAGACACTCCTGGAAGGCCCGCCAAATTAATTCTCGACCTGAAAAGAACTCCTCCAGAAAAGATCCCAGTGACCCATCTTCTTGTACTGCCAGATTGTATGCCATTTTGGGACACATCATATCTCATCCATTTTCTTCAAGAATTAACAAGCATTTGGCCAAAGTTTTTTTTTTGTATTTTATGGTAAAAGATCTCTGCAGAGAGAGCTTCTTTATATTCTGTTAACCAGTGTGTGTATGTTTGTGTGTTGGGGTATTTAAAAAGGGAACCTTCCTATTTTAATCTGTGTGATTGCTTTGCTTCATTGCTGGATAAGTCTTGTTTTATAATAAACTGATAATTTTGTTTATTAAAGAAAGTAGGGCGGCACAGTGGCGCAGTGGTTAGCACTGCAGCCTCACAGCTCCAGTGACCCGGGTTCAATTCTGGGTACTGCCTGTGTGGAGTTTGCAAGTTCTCCCTGTGTCTGCGTGGGTTTTCTCCGGGTGCTCCAGTTTCCTCCCACAAGCCAAAAGACTTGCAGGTTGATAGGTAAATTGGCCATTATAAATTGTCACTAGTATAGGTAGGTGGTAGGGAAATATAGGGACAGGTGGGGATGTTTGGTAGGAATATGGGATTAGTGAATATGGGATTGGTATAAATGGGTGGTTGATGTTCGGCACAGACTCGGTGGGCCGAAGGGCCTGTTTCAGTGCTGTATCTCTAATCTAATCTAAAAGCTGGTTGGTGTATTTTTTTTCTGGAATAAAGAGTAGAGTATATGATTGATTGTATCGGTAACTGGGTAAACATTTAAATATATGTTGTGACCCTTGGAGAAGTGGAACTAGAATAGACAGCACATTCCTCCCATCTTGGTCGTAACACTAGTCCTTTTATAACAACTCCAAACTCATACTTCTCCTTATCACCTCGGTGGTTTTTCACCATGACATTCTGACCAGCAATGACCTCTCCAAGTTTCATGCCTCTAGTATCATATGACTCATCTTCACTCTATCTTGCTTTTCTCTTACTTTCCTCTTGACATCAAGTTTAAGCAAACTAAACCTTGTCCTAGGAATATGTTTAAACACTAACTCATAAGGTGAGCAATCTGTTGTAAACTGTGGGGTTATTCTGTAAGAACAGAAAATTGTCTAACCTGTATCAAAGAGAAACATGGAAATTACTGGTAGCTTGTCACTTAGAAAATGCTGCTGCAAAGACCTCTTCACAATTTGTACACTTCTTTCTGTAGCACTATTCGATGCTGGGTGGGAAAATGGTGCACTGACACGGAACACAAAAGTCTGAGTGTATCAAGCCTGTGTCCTCAGTACCTTGCTCTACGGCAGTGAGGCCTGGACAACGTATGTCAGCCAAGAGCGACATCTCAATTCATTCCATCTTCGCTGCCTCTGGAGAATCCTTGGCATCAGGTGGCAGGACCGTATCTCCAACGCAGAAGTCCTTGAGGCGGCCAACGTCCCCAGCATACACACCCTACTGAGCCAACGGCGCTCGAGATGGTTTGGCCGTGTGAGCCGCATGGCAGATGGCAGGATCCCCAAGGACACATTGTACAGCGTGCTCGTCACTGGTATCAGACCCACCGGCCATCCATGTCTCCACTTTAAAGACAAACGCAAACGTGACATTAAGTCCTGTGACATTGATCACAAGTCGTGGGAGTCAGTTGCCAGAGCTGGCGGGCAGCCATAAAGGCGGGGCCAAAGTGTGGCGAGTCAAAGAGACTTAGCAGTTGGCAGGAAAAAAGACAGAAGCGCAAGGGGAGAGCCAACTGTGTAACAGCCTCGACAACCAATTTTATCTGTAGCACCTGTGGAAGAGTCTGTCACTCTAGAATTGGCCTGTATAGCCACTCCAGGTGCTGCATCACAAACCACTGACCACCTCCAGGCGCTTACCCATTGTCTCTCGAGACAAGGAGGCCAAAGAAGACTATTCGATGCTGGGTGATGTGGTATTAGAGTGTGTTTGACTCCATACTGACTTAGAAATATTTTGAACTCTTCTGATATAAAGTCTGGATCATTATCTGACACCAGCACTTCTGGCAACCCACAAATTGCAAACCAACTTCTTAAAACCTCAATAGTTTTGGAACGTGGTATTGGGCATAGACTCATCATTTATCCACTTGCTATAGCTATGGATCAAAACAAAATACTCTTTACCTTCCACTTCAAAGAAAATGACGTACTCATTCCCTCAGCTTCCTTGTATTTGACTGTTGTGCGAAAGGAACCTTGGTTGGATCATTTCTCATTCTGAGACACACTTCACAACGTTTTACCAACTCATCATCTACATTCAGAACCTCCAAGTTCTCAGATATTACAGCATCCCTGGACCTTGTCACTTGTATCTCCTCTGCATGTTGTTCAGTGCTATCTTCTTTGAGCATAAAAGGCTTGTTCTTTTGTTTGAAGTCCAAGTCATCTAAATCATCTGTCGCATCTTTCTTCTTCTTGTCCTCTTCTTCTGTGATAACAGACACTGCTGTAGCTGTATTAACTTTGAAAGTAAGTTGTGAATCTCCAACTTTCATTTTTATTGTGGGTGCTGGAATTATATCTTTAGTCCTTTTTTACTGTCATCTTTCATGATGTTTTTCTTGCTGTTAAACTGAATACACCACCTGATCTTTCTACTCAATAACGTCAACTTCTGTTTCCATATCCATCATATGCACATTTGAGGACTTCCAGGCTCCTGAACTAGCTTTAGATCTACCATGACTTCGACCTGGTGCATTGGTGTGACCTGAAGCTTTACCACAATCTGGAGCATTATTGTTTCCTCGACTCCTGCATGTCGTCTGGATATGACCGACTTTCCCACAGGCATAGAACTTTGACTGGAAATGGGGTGGATGGCGACCATGGCAATGGTAGCATCTAAATTTCTGACTCCGAGTCTGTGAACTTAGCTGCCATGGCCTGGTTCGTGCTGAAATCCACTGGACCTCCCCTGCCAGCTCAGGAAATGAACTTCCTTGCAATTTACAACTACCTCTTACTCCATTTCCATGGCTGTGGCCTCATCTCAGGCCTCCTCCCATGTCATAGAAACATAGCAAATAGGAGCAGGAGTAGGCCATTCCGCCCTTCGAACCTGCTCCGCCATTCATTATGATCATGGCTGATCATCCAACTCAGTAACCTGTTCCTGCTTTTCCCCCCATATCCTTTGATCCCTTTTGCCCCAAGAGCTATATCTAACTCTTTGTTGAAAACATACAATATCTTGGCCTCAACTGCTTTCTGTGGTAGTGAATTCCACAGGCTCACCACTCTCTGGGTGAAGAAACTTCTCCTCATCTCAGTCCTGAAAGGTTTACCCTGTATTCTTAGACTATGACCCCTGGTTCTGGACTCCCCACCATTGGGAACATCCTTCCTGTATCTACCCTGTCAAGTCCTGTTGGAATTTTATAGGTTTCTATGAGATCCCCCCCTCACTCTCCTGAACTCCAGCGAATATAATCCTAACTGACTCAATCTCTCCTCATACGTCAGTCCCGCCACCTCAGGAATCAGTCTGGTAAACCTTCGTTGCACTCCCTCTATAGCAAGAACATCCTTCCTCAGATAGGGAGAGCAAAACAGCACATAATATTCCAGGTGTGGCCTCACCAAGGCCTTGTATAACTGCAGGAAGACATCCCTGCTCCTGCACTCAAATCCTCTCGCATTGAAGGCCAACATACCATTTGCCCTTATTACCGCCTGTTGCACCTGCATGCTTACCTTCAGTGACTGGTGTACGAGAACACCCAAGTCTCGCGGCATATTCCCCTCTCTCAGTTTATAGCCGTTCAGGTAATAATCTGCCGCCTTGTTTTTGCTACCAAAGTGGATAACCTCACATTTATCCCCATTATACTGCACCTGACATGCATTTGCCCACTCACTCAACTTGTCCAAATCACCCTGAAGCCTCTCTGCATCCTCCTCACAACTCACCCTCCCACCCAGTTTTGTGTCATCTGCAAATTTGGAGATATTACATTTAGTTCCCTCATCTAAATCACTAATATATATTGTGAATAGCTGGGGTCCTAGCACCGATCCCTGCGGTACCCCACTAGTCATTGCTTGCCATTCGGAAAAAGACCCGTTTATTCCTACTCTTTGTTTCCGCTCTGCCAACCAATTTTCTATCCATCGCAATACACTACCCCCAATCCCATGCGCTTTAATTTTACATGCTAACCTCTTATGTGGGACTTTGTCGAAAGCCTTCTGAAAGTCAAAATAAGCCACATCCACTGGCTCCCCCTCATCATCTCTACTAGCTACATCCTCAAAGAATTGTTGTAGATTTGTCAAGCATGATTTCCCTTTCGTAAATCCATGCTGACTCTGTCTGATTCTACCACTGTTCTCCGAGTACTCTGCTATAAAATCTTTGATAACGGACTCTAGAATTTTCCCCACTACCGACATCAGGCTGACAGGTCTATAATTCCCTGTTTTCTCCCTAGCTCCCTTTTTAGCTACCCTCCAATCTGTAGGAACTGTTCCAGAGTCTATAGAATCTTGGAAGATGACCACCAATGCATCCCCTATTTCTAGGGCCATTTCTTTAAGTACTCTGGGATGCATACCATCAGGCCCTGGGGATTTATTGACTTTCAATCCCATCAATATCCCCAACACCATTTCTCTACTAATACTGATTTCCTTCAGTTCCTCCCTCTCACTAAACCCTGTGTTCCCCAAAATTTCCGGTATGTTGTTTATGTCCTCCTTTGTGAAGAGAGAACCAAAGTATGCATTTAGTTGGTCAGCCATTTCTTTGTTCCCCATTATAAATCCCCCTGTTTCTGACTGTAAGGGGACCTACATTTGTCTTCACCAATCTTTTTCTCTTCACATAGCTATAGAAACTTTTACAGTCAATTTTTATGTTCCCCGCAAGCTTGCTCTCGTACTCTATTTTCCCCTTCTTAATCAATCCCTTGGTCCTCCTTTGCTGAATTCTAAACTGCTCCCAATTCTCAGGTCTGTTGTTTTTTCTGGCGAATTTGTATGCCGCTTCCTTGGATCTAATGCTATCTCTAATTTCTCTTGTAAGCCATGGTTTGGCTACCTTTCCTGTTTTACTTTTGCGCCAGACAGGAATAAACAATTGTTGCAGTTCATCCATGTGCTCTTTGAATGTTTCCCTTGCCTATCTACTGCCATCCCTTTAAGTAACTTTTCCCAATCCATCATAGCCAACTCACGCCTCATACCTTCGTAGTTTCCTTTAAGATTCAGGACCCTAGTCTCAGAATCAACTATGTTACTCTCCATCTTGATGAAGAATTCTATCATATTATGATCGCTCATCCCCAAGGTGTCTCACTTGTCAATTATTCCTCTCTCGTTACACGATACCCAGTCTAGGATGGCCTGTTCTTTAGTTGGTTCCTCAACGTATTGGTCCAGAAAACCATCCCGTATACACTCCATGAATTCCTCCTCTACAGTATGTGACTAATTTGATTTGCCCAATCTACATGCAGATTAAACTCACCCATAACCCATTTTCCTCTATCGCATGCATCTCTAATTTCCTGTTTAACATTAGATTTTTAAAGTCCCCTTTTTATCTTCACATTTCACACTTGCACACACACACATATACGTATACTGGTGAACTGAAAAAATGAAAAGGGATTTTTGAATCAGAGCTCTGTTACAGACAAAAAGCACTTGGGTTAACTACTTGCTCATTTTTGAAGGAAACAGCAGATGAGATGTGTTGTGTAGATATAGACAGGTCACTAGAATCTTCCAAAACAGTTCTTTTCAGGTGGCATTGAGAATTATTTTTAGCAGGCTTTCATAAAATAGATGGTGGACTAGGCATGTTTATTAAAATGCTTATTTTTCTGATTAAACCCAAAAATGGGGTTAATACATAAAGGAATATTTTTAATGCAAGGAATAAAAAAAACAATTTGATATAAAACACTGCCCAATTGTGCTAGTTCAGAAAAGTTTACATTTCTGATTGTGTAAACTATTTTGAGCATAAAACTGAACCGTAACTTCACTTCAGAAAACCAGCACAATTTCAAGCGCAATTTGCATCCAGATTGCTGAATCCGCCCAAAGCAGAAATAGTATCCTTATGTGTTTAATTACATCTTCCTAACGTAAGCCATTATATCAATGCATTCTAACTACGTTTAGTTAATCTCCCTCCAATGAGTCTGCACAATAACATTTGTTTACTCACTAATGAGAAACTGTGGGTGTCAGTTATGGCATTCCTTCTTAACTCTTCCCAGTACATTCATAACACAAGTCTATTCATACAATTGCCTCCCTAAAGTCTCCTTGACTGATTTACTTTTTTGAAATCTCTCATTGTGGACTGTTAATGAGGTAATGTCTCGACTGCTCCAGTCATAACTTAACATAGCCATTGCCGTATCAGCACTACTATGTGAATATATATTTTAGTAGCATACTATGGCTATTTTACACTTACACTTGCACCATTTGTCCTATCCGGTGGATGTAAAAGGTCCCATGGCTCTATTTGAATAAGGGCAGGAGACATTTTCTGATAGTCTGGCCTTATCCCACAACCACTACCACTGAAACAGATTATCTGGTTATTGCCTTCTGGGGGAGCTTGTTTTGTGCAAATTGGCTGCTAGGTTTCCCGATGTTACAACAGTGACTCCGTCATTGGCTGGAAAGCGTTTTGAAACATTCGGAGGTTGTGAAAGGCACTATATAAATGCAAGACATTTCCTTTAATGCCTGGGAAATAGGCATGCGCAGGGTACTAAGCAAAGAAAAACCTCCCCCAAAATGTCCACTGTGTTTAAAATTTGGTCAGCTTTCTTGCAATGCAACATTTCCACTTTAAAATAAAGAAGGATGGCGCCTTGTATTTATTCCAAATGGTCCATTAAAGTATTTCTATCATGTAACTGAGAGTTTAATGCCTCAAAATTATTGGACCTCAATCTTGTTTTGGCCTTGGGAAACTCAGTAGCTAAAAGGAGGTAAGGACTGCTGTGTGGAAAAGGTGCATTTCCTACCTTTCCAATGCTGCTCTTGAACCAGGAGGAGCAGGAGTGATTCTCCCTGGTCCTGCAAGCTTAACTTCTTCCCTGGCATCAATCATCCCCCGATTCCACCATCAGAGTCTTCTCATCCAAAGACCTCCCTTATCGTACCCCATCCCAGATCTGACACCCATTCCCCCTCAGGGTTGGTGATCATACACCACACCCAATTGTAGATTGGTACCCCTGGCATCAAACACTCCACACTCCTACCCCCATCCCCACCTTCCCACTCACACAGCAGCAGACTTCTTATCTGCCTCTGTGATTTCCTCTAGAGTGTTCCACACTCGACAGGGAGGCAAACCTGTCACTCAGACTGACTTCCAGGCAGGGATCCTGTTCAAAAAAGAATAGCAAAACTCCTTACCCTGCTTGTGCAACTTGCCCTTCTCAATATTGGGCCCGAGGTGACTGAGGACTCTGTCACCAATCGTGGCACAAAGTGAACAAAACAAAATTTTAGTTAGTTAGTTACTAAAATAGGACCAGTTACTAAAATGACCAGTCTGCAGAAGCAGAGATAGTCAGTCAGGATTCAGTCCAAAGAAAGGAACAAGAGAGGACATATTTAATTTGAGCGAGGTGATTGAAAGATATCTGGAAGTACAAAAACCTGAGTATATATGCCTTGCATTAGAATGCATTTGATATAATCTACCATCAGAAAATAATGGAGTGCTTAAACAAACTAGAAATTGACAGAAATGATGAAAGGATAATTCAGAATCTATATCGAAAACAATCAGCAATGATGAGACTGGATAATAGCTTGTTAGACAGTTTCCCACTCAAAAGAGGAGTGCGTCAGTGTTGTGTTATGTCCCCAAAACTGTTCAACCTGTACGCTGAAGTTATCTTCAGAGACGTAGAACATTTACCAGGTTGCAACATTTGTGGGTTGAACATTAACAACTTGAGATATGCAACTGAACAGGTTTACATACCTTGGGCAGGTTATCACAGATGATGGGAGATCTGGTTGTGAGATCCGGAGGAGAACTGAGATAGCCAAGATCAGCTTTGTCAGAATGAAGGACTTGTCAACATCAAAGAAACTGACCCTGAATCTTGGGAAAAGAGTGCTGAGGTGCTACATTTTGCCATCTATGTTATGTGCCTCAAGGACATGGACAACAAGCATAGAGACTATTGATAGCTGTATGCATTCGAGATGTGGACATATCAGAGAATGTTCCGCATATCCTACATTCACAAAAAGACGAATGAGAAAGTGCTGGAAAGGCTGGAGAAAAGAGGAAATTAATGCATAATATCAGAGAGAAAGATACAATACTTCGGTCACATCATTCGAGCAGAAGGTAGACAGAGACAATTATTGGAAGGAATGTTTGACAAAAAATGTAGGAAAGGGAAGCAGAGAAGAAAATCGATTGCATATATAACGGATGACATGCAGTTGACCTGTGCAGACTGTGTAAGGACAGCACAGGACAGACAGAGGTGGAGATCCATGGCAATCATGGGAAGAAGATGACACCAATAAATGAACAAACTAAGATAGGGAAGAGTTAAAATGGGATAAAAAGGATTAGATGCATTCAGAAAGGATCGCATCTTTGGGATTCTTAAGGGGGAGGGGGAGCAGCCAGAAGTCGTGGTACACATCGGCACCAATGACAGAGCTAGGAAAAGGGATGAGGACCTGAAAAGTGAATATAGGGAGTTAGGTTGGAAGCTAAAAGGCAGGACGAGCAGGATAGTAATCTCAGGATTGATACCGGTGCCACGTGCTAGTGAGGCTAGAAACAGAGAGCGAGTGCAGCTGAACACGTGGCTACAGAGCTGGTGTAGGAGGGAGGGCTTCAGATATGTGGATCATTGGGATACCTTCTGGGGAAGGTGGGACCTGTACAAGAAGGACGGGTTGCATCTGAACTGGAGGGGCACCAATATCCTGGGCGGGAGGTTTGCTAGCGCTCTTTGGGAGGGTTTAAACTAGTTTGGCAGGGGGATGGGAACCGGACCTACGGATCAATGGATGGGGTAGCTGTTGAACAGGCAGATACAGAGTGCAGAGAGTCTGTGAGGAAGGTTAGACAGTTGACAGGGCAAAGTTGCAGCCAGTATGATGGGTTGAAGTGTGTCTATTTTAATGCAAGAAGTGTCAGGAATAAGGGTGATGAACTTAGAGCATGGATCAATACTTGGAGCTACGATGTTGTGGCCATTACGGAGACTTGGATATCACAGGGGCAGGAATGGATGTTGGATGTTCCAGGATTTAAATGTTTCAAAAGGAATAGGGAGGGAGGTAAAAGAGGTGGGGGAGTGGCATTGCTAATCAGGGATAGTATCACAGATGCAGAAAGGGAGGTCGTCGAGGAGGGTTTGTCTAATGAGTCATTATGGGTGGAAGTCAGAAACAGGAAAGGAGCAGTCACTTTATTGGGAGTTTTCTATAGACTCCCCCAATAGCAACAGAGACACGGAGGAACAGATTGGGAGGCAGATTTTGGAAAGGTGCAGAAGTAACAGGGTTGTTGTCATGGGTGACTTCAATTTCCCTAATATTGATTGGAACCTCCTTAGTGCAAATAGTTTGGATGGAGCAGTTTTTGTCAGGTGTGTCCAGGAAGGTTTCCTGACTCAATATGTAGATAGGCCGACTAGAGGGGAGGCTATGTTGGATTTGGTGCTTGGCAACAAACCAGGCCAGGTGGCAGATCTCTCAGGAGAGCATTTCAGTGATAGTGATCACAACTCCCTGACCTTTACTATAGTCATGGAGAGGGACAGGAGCAGACGGGATGGGAAAATATTTATTTGGGGGAGGGGGAATTACAATGCTATTAGGCAGGAACTGGGGAGCATAAATTGGGAACAGATGTTCTCAGGGAAATGCACGACAGAAATGTGGAGGTTGTTTAGGGAGCACTTGCTGCGACTGCTGGATAGGTTTGTCCCGATGAGGCAAGGAAGGGATGGTAGGGTGAAGGAACCTTGGATGACAAGAGATGTGGAACAGCTAGTCAAGAGGAAGAAGGAAGCTTACTTAAGGTTGAGGAAGCAAGGATCAGACAGGGCTCTAGAGGGTTACAAGGTAGCCAGGAAGGAACTGAAGAATGGACTTAGGAGAGCTAGAAGGAGACATGAAAAAGTCTTGGTGGGTAGGATTAAGGAAAATCCCAAGGCGTTCTACACTTATGTGAGGAAAAAAAGGATGGCCAGAGTGAGGGTAGGGCCGATCATGGATAGTGGAGGGAACTTGTGCCTGGAGTCGGAGGAGGTAGGTGACGTCCTCAATGAATACTTTGCTTCAGTATTCACTAGTGAGAGGGACCTGGTCATTTGTGAGGACAGCGTGGAACAGGTTGATATATTCGAACAGGTTGATGTTAAGAGGGAGGATGTGCTGGAAATTTTGAAAGACATGAAGACAGATAAGTCCCCGGGGCCAGACGGGATATACCCAAGGATATTATGGGAAGCGAGGGAAGAGATTGCCGCGCCTTTGACGATGATCTTTGCGTCCTCACTTTCCACTGAAGTAGTACCAGATGATTGGAGGGTGGCAAATGTTATTCCCTTGTTCAAGAAAGGGAATAGGGATAACCCTGGGAATTATAGACCAGTCAGTCTTACGTCGGTAGTGGGCAAATTATTGGAGAGGATTCTGAGAGACAGGATTTATGATTATTTGAAAAAGCATAGTTTGATTAGAGACAGTCAACATGGCTTTGTGAGGGTCAGGTCATGCCTCACAAGCCTTATTGAATTCTTTGAAGATGTGACAGAACACATTGATGAAGGAAGAGCAGTGGATGTGGTGTATATGGATTTTAGCAAGGCGTTTGACAAGGTTCCCCATGGTAGGCTCATTCAGAAAGTAAGGAAGCATGGGATACAGGGAAAGTTGGCTGTCTGGGTACAAAATTGGCTGGCCCATAGAAGTCAGAGGGTGGTAGTAGATGGAAAGTATTCAGCCTGGAGCTCGGTGACCAGTGGTGTTCTGCAGGGATCTGTTCTGGGACCTCTGCTCTTTGTGATTTTTATAAATGACTTGGATGAGGAAGTGGAAGGCTGGGTTAGCAAGTTTGCCGATGACACAAAGGTTGCTGGAGTTCTGGATAGTGTGGAAGGCTGTTGTAGGTTGCAACGGGACATTGACAGGATGCAGAGCTGGGCTGAGAAGTGGCAGATGGAGTTCAACCTGGAAAAGTGTGAAGTGATTCATTTTGGAAGGTCGAATTTGAATGCAGAATACAGGCTTAAAGACAGGATTCTTGGTAGTGTGGAGGAACAGAGGGATCTTGGGGTCCATGTCCATAGATCGCTCAAAGTTGCCACCCAAGTTGATAGGGTTGTTAAGAAAGCGTATGGTGTGTTGGCTTTCATTAACAGGGGGATTGAGTTTCAGAGCCGCGAGGTTATGCTGCAGCTCTATAAAGCCCTGGTTAGACCACACTTGGAATATTGTGTTCAGTTCTGGTCGCCTCATTATAGGAAGGATGTGGAAGCTTTAGAGAGGGTGCAGAGGAGATTTACCAGGATGCTGCCTGGACTGCAGGGCATGTCTTACGAAGAAAGGTTGAGGGAGCTAGGGCTTTTCTCATTGGAGCGAAGAAGGATAGGAGGTGACTTGATAGAGGTGGACAAGATGATGAGAGGTATAAATAGAGTGGATAGCCAGAGACCTTTTCCCAGGGTGGAAAGGGCTATCACCAGGGGGCATAATTTTAAGGTGATTGGAGGAAGGTTTCAGGGAGATGTCAGAGGTAGATTCTTTACACAGAGTGGTGGGTGCGTGGAATGCACTGCCAGCGGTGGTCGTGGAAGCAGATACATTAGGGACATTTAAGCGACTCTTGGATAGGTACATGGATGATAGTAGTATGAAGGGTATGTATGTAGTTTGTTCCTAGAGTATGTTAAAGGATCGGCACAACATCGTGGGCCGAAGGGCCTGTACTGCGCTGTACTGTTCTATGTTCTATGTTCTAAAACAGAGATGTATTAGAAGAAAACAAACACTGAGCAAGCAATGCACTACCCCACCTCTCTAACTTGTTAGATGTTGAATTGTCCTGATTATCTGTCTAGGAATATTCAGATTTAGCACAGACATCACCCAGGGATCCTCCCATTAATCGAAAATATTTCCTTTGCAAAAATTACTTGTCTCTGATAATCGTGTCTTTGCGGTTGATTGTGTTCTGTCTATGTTTCACTCTTGTCTGTCTGGAATTTGCAATAAATAAATAAATAAAATTCATCTCCTGTGCACATGGAGAATGGTGGCTTTTCCCCTTCCTCCCCATTGCATCTTATTTGTGTTTATCATTGCAATACTTCTCTTTCAGCTGAAATACTATTAACACTTAGTGATGCCCATGTGTTTTTTTGGGATTTTAAGCAGGATTGTCAACCTTTGTTCAGTTGCTGCTAGTGGGGAATTGGTCATTGTTGGAAGTTTCAATAAATTGACAACTGATTGTTTACGCTCCTTCATTCTGTTAAGGTCAAAAAATAACCAGTTGGCTCTGGGGCCAATTTGTGTGGTAGAATGGTGTATGGGAAGGGGACAAGGGGAAATGTGTTCCATTGTTGATTAAGTTCAGGGTGGCACAGTGGCGCAGTGGTTAGCACTGCAGCCTCACAGCTCCAGCGACCGGGTTCAATTCTGGGTACTGCCTGTGTGGAGTTTGCACGATCTCCCAGTGACTGTGTGGATTTTAGCTAGGTGCTCCGGTTTCCTCCCACAGCCAAAGACGTGCAGGTTGATAGGTAAATTGGCCATTATAAATTGCCCCCAGTATAGGTAGGTGGTAGGGGAATTGAGGGAAGGTGGGGATGTGGTGATAATATGGGATTAATGTAGGATTAGTATAAATGGGTGGTTGATGGTCGGCACAAACTTGGTGGGCCGAAGGGCCTGTTTCAGTGCTGTATCTCTAAATAATAAAATAAAGAAATAATTTTAAAAAATAACTTTAGGAACAATTATGGAAGTGGGGTAGCAGAGACCAGAGGTCAAAACTCAGGTCATTGGGGGCAAAATTCAAACTTGGGTAGTACTCCTAAGAGAAGGTGAGGAGACGAACTGAAGGAATGGAAGTTTAATCACTTACTTTTAACTTTTTATGATTTTACAATGTTAAATCTTTAAGTTTAGGTGCACCAAGATGGTAGCCAAAAAGATGTGAAAAATATTTGGAGCAAATCATTGGTTCTACCTTTTTATTGGTGACTTTTGCTGACTGGTTTTCATTTGTTGGTTATTTTCAGAATTCTGAAATATATTTTCATGGAAAATTTAAATACTAATCTTCACTGCTTCTCTATCTGTTCTACTGAGAAAGATTTTGCAAAGAAATGACACACTTTTGCACATAGCAAGCTCCAACAAACAACAATGTGATAATGACTGGATAATCTGTTTTCACTAAGGTTGGTTGAAGGATAAATATCAGGAAGCATTCCTCAGCTCTTTCTTAAAATAATGTCTGGGATCTTTTATATCCACCAGAGAGGCCAAACATGACTTCAGTTTAAGATCTGATCCAAAAAGGCTGCATTCTTGACACTGCAGTAATCACTCAGCAATGCAGTTTAGTTTTATCATAGCTTTTATGCTAAAGTCTCTAAAGTGGGACATAAACACACAACCTTCTGAGTCTATGGCAGCTGTACTATCACTGAGCCACAGCTAGCACAAAGACTGAAAGTGCTCTGATTGGAAAAAGATTTGAAATGATGTATCACCAAGATTAATGCTGCATACACTTTTATTCTTGATATAAATAATTGATTTGGACTTGGGGTATAGGAAACATGATCTTCAAATCTGCTGGTGACACAAAAGCAGAAGGTTTGGTAAACATGAGGAGAAGAGTAAAATACTTCAGTTTCTTTTGGGCCTCCTTATCTCGAGAGACAATGGATATGCGCCTGGAGGTGGTCAGTGGTTTGTGAAGCAGCGCCTGGAGTGGCTATAAAGGCCAATTCTGGAGTGACAGGCTCTTCCACAGGTGCTGCAGAGAAATTTGTTTGTCGGGGCTGTTGCACAGTTGGCTCTCCCCTTGCGCCTCTGTCTTTTTTCCTGCCAACTACTAAGTCTCTTCGACTCGCCACAATTTAGCCGTCTTTATGGCTGCCCGCCCGCTCTGGCGAATGCTGGCAACTGACTCCCACGACTTGTGATCAATGTCACACGATTTCATGTCGCGTTTGCAGACGTCTTTATAACGGAGACATGGACGGCCGGTGGGTCTGATACCAGTGGCGAGCTCGCTGTACAATGTGTCTTTGGGGATCCTGCCATCTTCCATGCGGCTCACATGGCCAAGCCATCTCAAGCGCCGCTGACTCAGTAGCGTGTATAAGCTGGGGGTGTTGGCCGCTTCAAGGACTTCTGTGTTGGAGATATAGTCCTGCCACCTGATGCCAAGTATTCTCCGAAGGCAGCGAAGATGGAATGAATTGAGACATCGCTCTTGGCTGGCATACGTTGTCCAGGCCTCGCTGCCGTAGAGCAAGGTACTGAGGACACAGGCCTGATACACTCGGACTTTTGTGTTCCGTGTCAGTGCGCCATTTTCCCACACTCTCTTGGCCAGTCTGGACATAGCAGTGGAAGACTTACCCATGCGCTTGTTGATTTCTGCATCTAGAGACAGGTTACTGGTGATAGTTGAGCCTAGGTAGGTGAACTCTTGAACCACTTCCAGAGCGTGGTCGCCAATATTGATGGATGGAGCATTTCTGACGTCCTGCCCCATGATGTTCGTTTTCTTGAGGCTGATGGTTAGGCCAAATTCATTGCAGGCAGCCGCAAACCTGTCGATGAGACTCTGCAGGCACTCTTCAGTGTGAGATGTTAAAGCAGCATCGTCAGCAAAGAGGAGTTCTCTGATGAGGACTTTCCGTACTTTGGACTTCGCTCTTAGACGGGCAAGGTTGAACAACCTGCCCCCTGATCTTGTGTGGAGGAAAATTCCTTCTTCAGAGGATTTGAACGCATGTGAAAGCAGCAGGGAGAAGAAAATCCCAAAAAGTGTAGGTGCGAGAACACAGCCCTGTTTCACACCACTCAGGATAGGAAAGGGCTCTGATGAGGAGCCACCATGTTGAATTGTGCCTTTCATATTGTCATGGAATGAGGTGATGATACTTAGTAGCTTTGGTGGACATCCGATCTTTTCTAGTAGTCTGAAGAGACCACGTCTGCTGACGAGGTCAAAGGCTTTGGTGAGATCAATGAAAGCAATGTAGAGGGGCATCTGTTGTTCGCGGCATTTCTCCTGTATCTGACGAAGGGAGAACAGCATGTCAATGGTCGATCTCTCTGCACGAAAACCACACTGTGCCTCAGGGTAGACGCGCTCGGCCAGCTTCTGGAGCCTGTTCAGAGCGACTCGAGCAAGACTTTCCCCACTATGCTGAGCAGGGAGATTCCACGGTAGTTGTTGCAGTCACCACGGTCACCTTTGTTTTTATAGAGGGTGATGATGTTGGCATCGCGCATGTCCTGTAAGACAGGAAAAATTGGCAGATAGGTGGCAGATGTAATTTTATATAAATGAGTGTTAAGTAATATATTTTGGGAATACAAAAAACAAGAAATGGAAGTCTACACTTAATGAAAAGATATTGAGGGATGTAGCTGAACCGAAAGACTTAATTTGTGAATTTAACTTCACCTGCCCAGTTGCAATGGAGCAGGTCCAGGTGGGGAATCTTGTTTTGCACACACCTGTTGAGTTCAATGAAAATTGGGGTTATAATTCTCTACAAGTACAAATGCACAGAAAAAGCCATTACAAGGTATCATGCAGACTCCCACCTGCCAAGAATGAGGCATATTAATTTTGTCATATGAACATTGATTTTAAACTGTTGCTGGAGTGAGGAAATGACTTGTTAAACAGATCAGCCGTGGTTGGAAAAAGCATTTACAAACTAACAGACAGTGCTTGTAGAGACAAAGGACCATTCCCTTACACGTTCAATCCACTATGGACTTTGATCGCCAGACTTTGAAGGTGAGGAAGCTCACATTCCAGGATGACTGCTAAGATGGCCGAATCCACAAGCAGACGTGGTCAAACCAGCTAGTCACATGATTAACCTGCTGTGCAACTGAAAAGACAGTTTGAGAGGAAGAGACTGTTTGTTCCCTGGACTGTAAAGACCTCTCCTGGTTGGCTTGCAACAGCCTTTCCTGTCTGCTCTCATCTCTTTCTCACGGAACTCCAAATCCACTGAAGACGTGAACCTCAAGAGAGAAAAGTCTCCTACATCAAGCAAGGTTTAAGAAGAATTCTGGGCCCCAGAGAAAAGCAAGATCTCCCCTCAATCAAGGACTCTACAGCAAGCTCAAAGAGCAGTAACAAAAACCGTCTTCAGATATTGCCTCAAACCTTTGCACTTTATTTCTTTTGCTCTTTTCTGTCTCTATCCGCATATGCGCTTATTGCGTATGCATGCTAGAGTGGGCATGTCATGTATCCGTTGGCGTTAACTGAATTAGAGTTTAAATTTAATAAAGTTCAACCTTTCTTTAAACCTAAGAAAACCTGTTTGGCTGGTTTCATTGCCTTATAATTGGAAAGCAGTGAACATGGATTCACCAAGGGGGAGCTAAAAAACATGGTGTGTTTAAAAAATAAAACCTTGTGATCATGAGACCAGGTGAAGGCTGAGAGGAAACTCTAGACCCCTTCTCACCAGCTTGTAACAGAAATTTGAGGGCTACTGTCCTGGATTTTACCCACAGACAAATGAGATAAATTGGAAGTGGGAAGCCAAATTGTCCCCAATCAAAAAAGAGCAATATTTCAATACAGGTTTTCTTGTGGTTGTGTGTGATTGAATATTAACATGTCTGCAACTGAAGCTAGTAGCTCCCCAAGCCAGGGTGAAGTAACTTGGGATAAGCTAAAAGCACTGTCATTGGAGGAGTTGAGGAAAATGGCTGAGCAGTGTGGGATCACTATACATGGCAAGGCTAGGAGGTCTGAACTCCTGAGCTAGTGGCCAACCATTTTTCCCTTGGATCTGAAAAAGCAGAAACAGGGTTAGAAGTAGACCCATACAGGGTATTGTTAGCAAAGATACAATTGGAACAAAGGAAACTTGAATTTGAGGAGAGAGAGAGAGAAAGAACCTTCCAGAAAGAATGTGAGGAAAGAGAGCTGAAGTGGCTTGAGTTAACTAGGGGGTGACAGAGTAACCCCAGTGAAAGCATAGCCATTATGGAGGAGCGTAATTCAGGGCTGGGTACAGAATTGTTAAAACTATCTCAACTAATCCCAAAATTCAATGAGAAAGATGTGGAAGCATTTTTTGTGTCTTTTGAGAAACTGGCAAGGCAGCTAAAATGGCCAGCTGAGATCTGGCTTCTTTTATTACAAAGCAAGCTAATCGGAAAAGCCCAAGAGGTTTATTCCCTGTTGCCAATGAGAGTTCATCAAATTATGAACAAAATGCTGTCCTCCGGGCAGATGAATTAGTACCTGAAGCCTATGCGCCAAAAGTTTAGAACTCTCAAAAAGCAAGCCAATCAAACTTATCTGGAGTTTGAAAGAAGGAAGCAGCTGGCTTTTGACCAGTGGCTAAGGGCTCTTAAAGTATAGCTCAGCTATGAGAATCTCACAGAAGTAATTCTGTTAGAGGAATTTAAACACTCTGTCCCACTCTCCATAAAGACCCATGTAGAGGAGCAGCGGGTTCAAAGAGCCTGGCAAGTAGCCGTTCTGGTTGATGAGTTTGCTTTAATTTATAAGTCAGTTTCCCAGGGGAGAACCTTGCATAATCACCCCTGAAAAGAACAAAGGGTGGGAAGGTGATAGGAGCCCAAGCAGTCCTTGGAGAGAAAGAAAATCAGGAGGCACAGGGGATCCTTCTCTAGCCAAAAAGGAGGGTGCTGTGAGCAGGAGTGAGACTCAGAGACCGTGTGCTTCCATTGTAATAAGGCAGGTCATCTAAAAGCTGACTGCTGGAAACTAAAGGGGAAACTGGTAAGGTTAATCGGCACATCTGCTCAGTGAAGAAGGGACCCTGATGGAATAACAGCAAAACAAACTGTAACTTTAACTGCAGTAAGAGAGAGACCCAGGAAGCTCACAGCTGAAAGTGCAGGAAAATTTAGTATAATTCCTGAGGATTATCAGGGTTTTGTGTCTAGAGGGAGAATAACCTCATACCACTCGAGCGGGGCAAGCAAGCCCCTAGTAATCCTCAGGGACACAGGGGCCACTAGATCCCTTTTACTAGGAAAAGGCCTGACCTTTCCCCCAGAGAGTGCTGTGAACACCAGAATGATGGTGAATGGTATTAGAGGGCAGTGTAAGCCTGTATCATTACACCGGGTGCACCTGGAGTGCGACCTAGTTTCGGGACAGGTGACCGTAGGATTGTCCCTAGTTTGCCTGTGGACAGGGTTGACCTGCTCCTAGGTAATGATCTGGCGGGGACGAAGGTGGTAGACCCCCCAGTAGTGAGAGAAAGACCACAGGAGATCAGCGAGAGAGGGCAGTGGCAGGAGACGGTCCCCTGCAGTTTCCCTGAATGTGTAATGAGTGAGGCCATGATCAAACCAGCTCCCCCAAAGGAGACTGCATTGGCACTGCAGGCAGATGACCATGAGGTCTGTCCGTCTGAGACTTTCTTTGGGAAGTTAGAAGACCCAGGGAGTGAATTAAATAAATTTTCTCGAGCTGAGACCGCAAGCCGACCCAGTATTGCAAGAGTTAGCACAGGCTGCCCAGTCTGAAATTGAAGCAGAGGGAGTCCCTGATTGCTACTATTTAACGAATGAGGTACTGATGAGGAAATGGAGTTCTCCTCACAGACATGAGAGCAAGGAGTGGCCAGTAGTTCACCGGTTAGTGGTGCCGCAGAGAAATATTAAGAAGGGCCCACGAGACTACAGTGGCTGTACATGCCGGTATATGAAAGACCAAAGCCTGCCTAAGACAGCAATTTGACTGGCCAAAACTCCACAAAGATGTAGTGGAGTACTGCAGGAGTTGCCACATGTGCCAGGTTGAGGGGAAACCCCAACTACAGTGAAACCTGCACCCATAAGTCCTCTACCGGTGTTCGGTAGACCCTCCAGCAGAGGGCTGGTGAACTGTAACGTACCCCCGCCAAGAACAAAAGGGAACAGGCAGGCACAAGGCTGGCAAAAGGTTAGAAAGAGAATGTGAAAGAGCGACCAAGAGGGCAGGTTAATATTAATGATACAGATGATATAGACGAGGGAATTAAATGTAATATATTCAAGGTTGCAGACAATACAAAGCTGGGTGGGAGTGTGAGGTGTGAGGAGGATGCAGAGAAGCTCCAGTGTGATTTGGACAGGTTGAGTGAGTGAGCAAATACATGGCAGATGCAGTATAATGTGGATAAATGTGAGGTTATCCACTTCGGTGGCAAAAACAGAAAGACAGATTATAATCTGAACGGCGATACATTGGGAACGGGAGAAGTACAGTGAGAACTGGGTGTCTTTGTGCATCAGTCACTGATAGTAAGCATGCAGGTGCAACAGGCAGTTAAGAAGACAAATAGTATGTTGGCCTTCATAGTGAGAGGATTCGAGTACAGGAGCAAGGATGTCTTACTGCAATTATGCAAGGCCTTGGTGAGACCACATCTGGAGTATTGTGTGCAGTTTTGGTCTCCTTATCTGAGGAAGGATGTTCTTGCCATGGAGGGAGTGCAGCAAAGGGTCACCAAACTGATTCCTGGGATGGCAGGACTGACATATGAAGAGCGATTGGGTCAATTAGGCTTGTATTCGCTAGAGTTTAGAAGAATGAGAGGGGATCTCATAGAAACCTACAAAATTCTAACAGGACTGGATAGACTAGATGCAGGAAGGATGTTCCCGATGGTGGGGGAGTCCAGGACAAGGGGTCACAATCTAAGGATAAGAGGTAAGCCATTTAGGACTGAGATGAGGAGGGATTTCTTCACCCAGAGAGTGGTGAACCTGTGGAATTCTCTACCACAGAAAGCAGTTGAGGCCAAATCATTAAATATATTAAAGAAAGAGTTAGATATAGTTCTTAGGGCTAAAGGGATCAAGGGATACGGGGAGAAAGCAGGTTTGGTTGATCAGCCATGATCGTATTCAACGGCGGTGCTGGCTCGAAGGGCCAAGTGGCCTATTCCTGCTCATATTTTTCTATGTTTCTATATTTCTAATCCCGGATGAAAACTCCTACTGTCAGCCAACCCCCAAAAATTTGAAAAGTTAGACTCCACATCCTCCTATGTAAATGCAGACACTAGATGCACCCCACCAAAGTTGCTAACAGCATTTACAGGCACCTGCAGAGACAAAGAGAGACCTCTAGGGGTCAGAGAAAAAATGAGAGTGATGCCTCACCTAGTTGAGGGGAGTGGAGTAGAGTCTGCACAAATACCTGCAGGCAGGAGTGTCCCAGAGGACAAAGGGGAAATTAACAAAGAATTCTCCCCCGTACTCAGAAAAAAGAAAACCACCCATCCCCCTAAAGTCAAAAGCCTTAGCATGACTCAGCAAAGCACTGAAGGGGAGTTCAGGATAGACCCGCATACTACAGACTCTCCTGAGGGAAAAAAATTCCAACATAATCCAGCTAATTAAATCTAAATCTCACCCTTTGCAGACCTCAACAGGAACAAAGAGCCTTATGGAAATGGGCAAACTGAAGAAAAATTTCCCCGAAGAACCAAATGTTTACTATGATGCCAAAAAAGGGGTAGTTAAAGCAGCACTGCCATAGAAACATAGAAAATAGGAGCAGGAGTAGGCCATTCCGCCCTTCGAGCCGACTCCACCATTCATTATAATCATGGCTTATCTTCCAACTCAGTAACCTGTTGCCGCTTTCGCACCATACCCTTTGATCCTTTTAGACACAAGAGCTATATCTAACTCCTTCTTGAAAACATACAACGTTTTGGCCTCAAATACTTTCTATGGTAGTGAATTCCACAGGCTCACCACTCTCTGAGTGAAGAAATTTCTCCTCATCTCAGTCCTGAAAGATTTACCCCGTATTCTTAGACTATGACCCCTGGTTCTGGACTCCCCCACGATCGGGAACATCCTTCCTGCATCTACCCTGTCAAGTCCTATTAGCATTTTATAGGTTTCTATGAGATCCCCCCTCACTCTTCTGAACTCCAGCGAACATAATCCTAACCGACTCAATCTCTCCTCATATGTCAGTCCCACCATCCTAGGAATCAGTCTGCTAAACCTTCGCTGCACTCCCTCTATAGCAAGAACAACCTTCCTCAGATAAGGAGACCAAAACTGCACACAATATTCCAGGTGTGGCCTCACCAAGGCCCTGTATAATTCCAGTAAGACATCCCTGCTCCTGTACTCGAATCCTCTCGCTATGAAGGCCAACACACCATTTGCCTTTTTTACCGCCTGTTGCACCTGCATGCTTACCTTCAGCGACTCATGTACGAGAACACCCAGGTCTCGCTGCATATTCCCCTCTCATTTTATAGCCGTTCAGATAATAATCTGCCTTCCTGTTTTTGCTACCAAAGTGGATAACCTCACATTTTTATACTGCATCTGCCATGCATTTGCCCACTCACTCAACTTGTCCAAATCACCCTGAAGCCTCTCTGCATCCTCCTCACAAGTCACCCTCCCACCCAGTTTTGTGTCATCTACAAATTTGGAGATATTACAGTTAGTTCCCACATCTAAATCATGAATGTATATTGTAAATAGCTGGGGTCCTAGCACCGATCCCTGCATTACCCCACTAGTCACTGCCTGCCATTTGGAAAAAGATCCATTTATCCCTACCCTTTGTTTCCTGTTCGCCAACCAATTTTCTATCCATCGCAATTCACTACCCCAATCCCATGCGCTTTAATTTTACATGCTAATCTCTTATGTGGGACTTTGTCGAAAGCCTTCTGAAAGTCCAAATAAACCACATCCACTGGCTGTCCCTCATCAACTCTACTGGTTACATCCTCGAAGAATTTGAATAGATTTGTCAAGCATGATTTCCCTTTCGTAAATCCATGCTCACTCTGCCCGATGCTACCACCGTTCTCCAAGTGCTCTGCTATAAAATTTTTGATAATGGACTCTAGAATTTTCACCACTATCAACAACAGGCTGACAGGTCTATAATTCCCTGCTTTCTCTCTACCTCCCTTTTTAAATAGTGGGGTTACATTAGCTACCCTCCAATCTGTAGGAACTGTTCCAGAGTCTATAGAATCTTGGAAGATGACCACTAATGCATCCACTGCTTCTAGGGCCACTTCCTCAAATACTCTGGGATGCATACCATCAGACCCGGGGGATTTATCGGCCTTCAATCCCATCAATTTCCCAAACACCATTTCTCTACTAATACTAATTTCTTTCTGTTCCTCTCTTTCACTAAGTCCTGTGTTCCCCAACATTTCTGGTATGATATTTGTGTCCTTCTTTGTGAAGACAGAGCCAAAGTATGCATTTAGTTGGTCAGCCATTTCTTTATTCCACATAATAAATTCCCCTGTTTCTGACTGTAAGGGAGCTACATTTGTCTTCACCAATCTTTTTCTCTTCACATACCTATGGAAAATATTACTACCACCAAGAAAAGACAGGCTGTAATAAGTTTTAGGATTTATGAAAGAATTTGAATGAATGAAAGAGAGAGAAGTGTGTTTTCCCCCTGTATCTTATATTTTCCTTCTCGACCCTTTTAATGAAATGCTTTTTTTCAAAAATCACATTTCATTCTGCTACCCACCTGCCAAGAATGAGGCATATTAATTTTGTCATATGAACATTGTTTTTAAACTGTTGCTGGAGCACGGAAATGACTTGATAAACAGATCAGCCGTGGCTGGAAACAACATTTACATACTAACAGACAGTGCTTGTAGAGACAAAGGACCATTCCTTGGCACATTCAATCCACAATGGACTTTGATCACCAGACATTGAAGGTGAGGAAGCTCACATTCCAGGATGACTGCTAAGATGGCCGAATCCACAAACAGATGTGGTCAAACCAGCTCATCCCATGACTAACCTGCTGGGCAACCTGAGTTGTTTTGAATTGTATAGACAGTTTGAGAGGAAGAGACTGTTTGCTCCTGGACTATAAAGACCTCTCCTGGCTGGGCTTGCCACAGCCTCTACTGTCTGCTCCCATCTCTTTCTCATGGAACTCCAAATCCACTGAAGATATGAACCTCAAGAGAGAAAGGTCTCCTACATCAAACAAGGTTTAAGAAGAATACTGGCCTCCAACGAAAAGCAAGATCTACCTACAATCAAGGACTCTACAGCGAGCTTGAAGAACAGTAACCAAAACCATCTTCAGATATTGCCTCAAACCTTTCCACTTAGTTTCTTCTGCTCTTTTCTGTCTCTATCTGCATGTGTGTTTATCACGTACACATGCTAGCATGGACGCATTGCGCATCCGTAGGCGTTAACCGAATTAGAGTTTAAGTTTAATAAAGTTCCATCTTTCTTCTTTAAACCTAAGAAAACATGTTTGGCTGGTTTCTTTGCCTTATAATTGGAAAGCAGTGAACAAGGATTCAGCAAGGGGGAATTAAAAAACACAGTGTGTTTAAAATTAAACCCTGTGACGGTAAGACCAGGTGAAGGCTGAGAGGGAACCCGAGACCCCTTCTCATCGGGTCGTAACTAAAGGCCAGTAGAATTTTAGATTTTAGAAATATGGACAAAGAATATAAAAATAAAGAAGGAATGATGAATTTACATAGAATTACATTACCAGCTTGTACACACTACTGAGTCAGGGGCGCTTGAGATGGCTTGGCCATGTGAGCCGCATGGAAGATGGCAGGATCCCCAAAGACACATTGTACAGCGAGCTCGCCACTGGTATCAGACCCATCGGCCGTCCACGTCTCCGCTTTAAAGACGTCTGCAAACGCGACATGAAATGCTGTGACATTGATCACAAGTCGTGGGAGTCAGTTGCCAGCGTTCGCCAGAGCGGGCGGGCAGCCATAAAGACAGGGCTAAAATGTGGCGAGTCGAAGAGACTTAGTAGTTGGCAGGAAAAAAGACAGAGGCGCAAGGGGAGAGCCAACTGTGCAACAGCCTCGACAAACAAATTTCTCTGCAGCACCTGTGGAACAGCCTGTCACTCCAGAATTGGCCTTTATAGCCACTCCAGGCACTGCTTCACAAACCACTGACCACCTCCAGGCGCGTATCCATTTTCTCTCGAGATAAGGAGGCCCAAAAAGAACATTACATAGAATTTGGACAAAGTATTTGTTAAACCACAGTTACAGTACTATTTGTGCACTCCATAAAAAGGACATTTAAGTCAATTACAGTGTATGTTTACCAGGATGATGTCCTTATGAGGAGAGACTTGAGATACTGGGAATATGTCTACTGGAGCAGAGAAGGGTAAGAGTAAAAATAATCATGATTTTTTAAAATAATGTAGAGTTTAGAGACTGTAACCAGGGGAAGACTATTTTCTTTGGTTGGGGAGTCAGTGACGAGAAGTTGTCAATTAAAGATTATCTCATTTGCATGGGTCATTTCATGCGCATCTGTGATGTCTGCTTGCTATGTCTGCTAGAAATTCCAGTACCCACCAACTGCGGGAGTTAACTTTTTATTCACTGATGTAGAACATTGTCAAATATTGCCTGAAGATGCAAGGATATAATCTCAATTGCATTTTCCCTGTTCGCCATGTCTCATCTTAGTAATGCCTTTGGAAACATTTTAACAGCTTAGTTAAAAGTAACTTTCTTTTCCTTAATTTGAACTGATGCTATTTTGATAAATTATGCTTTTCTAAGAGATCACCTACTAAATGTCTCAAAATGGTTTCAAAGACTTTCCAAGCAACAGATGTTAAACTCTTTGGTCTATAGTATCCAATTATGTTTGTTGCCTCTTTTTCAAATAAGAACATAAGAAATAGGAACAGGATTAGGCCATTCAGCCCCTCAAGCCTGCCCTGCCATTCAATAAGACCATGGCTGATCTGCCCCAGACCTTGCCTCCTCTTTCATGCCAGCTCCTCATAGCCCTCAACTCCCCGATATTTCAAAAATCTATCTACCTCCTCTTTAAATACTTCCAGTGATCTCGTCTCCACAAATCTCTGGGGTAGAGAATTCCAGACATTCACTGCCTTCTGAGACAAGAAATTCCTTTGCATCTCAGTTTAAATGAGTGTCCCCTCATTCTATGACTATGTCCCCGAGTTCGAGATTCCCCCACTAGTAGAAACATCTTCTCAACATCTACCCTGTCAAGCCCCCTCAGAATCTTGTACGTTTCAATAAGATCCCCCCTCATTCTTCTAAACTCTAATGAGTAAAAGCTGTTCTTGATAGGCCAACCCCTTCATCCCAGGAACCAGCCTAATGAATCTCTTTTGAACTGCCTCCAATGTCAGTATATCCTTTCTTAAATATGGGGACAAAAACTGTACACAATACTCCAGGTGGGGCCTTGCCAACACCTTGTACAGTTGTAACAAGACTTCCCTATTTTTAAACTCCAACCCCCTAGCAATAAAGGTCAAAATTCCATTTGCCTTCTTAATTACTTGCTGCACCTGCATGCTAACTTTTTGTGTTTCATGCACAAGGACACCCAGATCCCTCTGTGCTGCACTTTTTTGGAGTCTCTCTCCATTTAAACAATAGTCTGCCTTTTGATTCTTTCTACCAAAGTACACAACCTCTCACTTTCCTACATTAAACTCCATCTGCCAAGTTTTTACCCTCTCACTCAACCTATCTATATCCCCTTGCAGATTCCTTATGTCCTCATCACAACATGTCCTCCCACCTATTTTTATATCATCAAATTTGGATATATTACACTCTGCCCCCTCTTCCAAGTTATTAATATAGATAATAAATAATTGAGGCCCTAGGACTGAGCCTTGTGGCACTCCACTATTTACTTCTTTCCAAACTGAAAAAGACCCTTTAATCCCGACTCTCTGTCTTCTGTGTGTTGACTAATCCTCAATCCATGCTAATACATTACCCCCAATACCATGAGCTCCTATCTTGTGCAATAATCTTTTATGTGGTACGTTATCAAATGCCTTCTGGAAATCCAAATACACTACATCTACCAGTTCCCCTTTATCAACTCTATTTGTTATATCCTCAAAGAACTCCAGAAAATTTGTCAAACATGATTTCCCTTTCACAAAACCAAGTTGACTCTGTTTGATTGCATTAAGCTTTTCTAAATGTCCTGCTATTTCTTCCTTAATAATGGACTCTAGCATTTTCCCAATTACCAATGTTAAGCTGACTGGCCTATAGTTTCCTGCTTTTTGTCTCCCTCCCTTCTTGAACAGGGTGTCACAATTAACAGTTTTCCAATCTGCTGGGACACTCCCGGAATCCAGTAAGTTCTGGAATATTTCGACCAATGCCTCCACTATCTCTCCAGCCACTTCCTTTAAAACCCTTGGATGTAGGCCATCAGGTCCTGGTGACTTGTCTGCCTTTAGTCCGATTAGTTTGTCAAATACTTTGTCCCTTGTGATAGAGGTTGTTACAAGACCTTTCCTCCCATTACCTCCTTGCTTATCTGATATCTGTGGGATGTTTATAGTGTCCTCCACCATGAAGACCGATGCAAAATATTGGTTTAAATTATCTGTCATTTCCCTCTTCCCCATTATCAATTCTCCAGTCGCATCCTCCAAGGGTCCCACACTCACTTTAACTACTCTCTTTTTATATACCTATAGAAACTCTTGCTGTTTGTTTTTATATTTCTTGCCAATTTAATTTCATAATCAATTTTCTCACTCTTTATAAGCTTTTTAGTCATCTGCTGCTGGTTCCTAAAAAATTCCTAATCCTCTGGCCTACCACTATTTTTCGCCGCTTTGTATGCCTTAGTTTTTGATTGGATACTTTCCTTGACTGCCTTTGTTATCAAGTCCTTTTTGACCGGGATAAATGTTTGCTGAGCGTTATGAAATATCTGCTTAAATGTCTACCACTGCTCATCTACTGACCTTCCCCTTAGTCTATTTTTCCAGTCCGCTTTAGACAACTCTTTCTTCATACCTCTGTAATTGTCCTTGTTTAAGCTGAGGACATTGGTTTGAGACCCGAGTTGCTCACCCTCAAACTGAATTTGAAATTCTACCATGTTATGATCGCTTCCCCCTAGAGGATCCTTAACTACGATATCTCTTATTAATCCTACCTCATTACACATTACTAGATCTAAAATAGCCTGTTTCCTGGTCGGTTCTGCAACGTAATGCTCTAAGTAACAATCCCTGATTCACTCTACAAATTCGTCTTCCATTTTACCTCTGCCAATTTGATTTGTCCAGTCAATATGCAGATTAAAATCACCCATGACAATTGTAGCACCCTTCTTACATGCCTCTGTTATTACCCAATTTATACTTTGTCCTACAGTGAGGCAACTCTTCGGGGACCTACAGATGACTCCCACCCATGACTTCTTCCCCTTGCTATTCCTTATTTCCACCCAAACTGACTCCACATCATGATCTATTGCATCTATATCACTACTCACCACCGCACTGATATCTTCCTTTATTAACAAAGCTATTCCACCTCCTTTACATTTTTGCCTGTTTTTCCGGAACGACGAATTTCCTTGAATATTGAGTTCCAGTCTTGGTCACCCTGCAACCACGTCTCTGTAATAGTTTTCAAGTCATACTCATTAATTTCTATTTGTGCCGTCCACTCAACTATCTTGTTACAAATGCTGCATGCATTCAGATAAAGAGCCTTAAGCTTTGACTTTTGACCATTATTACTCATTCTGGTCCTAATTTCTGCTGCATTCTTCTGCTTATATTTTCTGCCCCTTCCTGTCACACTTTGATTACTGTTTGCCTCTTCAATACCCTGCACCTCTGCTCTCTCATTTCTTTTTGATTTTTTAAACTTCCCTTCAATTGAAATAGTGGGGTTATGTTAACTACTTCACAATCATCAGGAGTCTGTATTAAATGTAGCAAACTTGCAAAACACTTGCAAAAGATTAATTTCAATCACCAACTCCTTTTAGGTCTCATGGATATAATTTTCTAGACTGAATACTTTGTTAATCTAACCCTTTCATAAATCTAAACTTTTAGTTATTTACATACTGTTTGGGCCCTCCTCTGCCATATTCTTACTTATGCAACTTTCACTTCTCATCCCAAATAAAGGCAGATTTAATTTAACTATTCAGTAACTGTTGTAATTTGAGACAAAAAAAACTATGTTCCCATTCTCAAGTTTAAGTTGATTAACAACCACACACACAATTATGAGCTGGTTATAATGGAAATCAGGAACTTTCCCAAGTGCTCCAATGAATGGTTTCATTTTGCCATATAATTGATCCCTTTTCTCATGTGAATCCCGCTCGAGGATTTGGGCAAAGGGAAATATAGAAATCCAAAGAGAGAGGTCAGGGCATTGGAGCAGGATAGTGACGTGGGTAACTCCCAACAGAATGGGACAGGTAGGGACAGAGTGTTTAACAAAAATTGTATATTGGCAAATAAGGTCAATGCAGGGAATAGAGGTAAAAAAATTAAATTGAAGTTCCTTTATCTGAATGCATGAAGCATCTGGAATAAGAAAGATGAACTAGTGGCAGGAATAGAGGTAAATGATCTGGATCTAATTGCCATTACCAAGACATGTTTACAAGGAGATCAAGGTTGGGAAATAAATGTTCCAGGGTACACAATATTTTGGACAGACATACAGAATGGCAAAGGAGGAAGGGTAACCCTGATAGTACAGGATGGCATAATAAGAAGGGATCTGGCGTCAGAAGATCATGAAGTAGAATCAGTTTGGGTGGAAATTAGGAATTGGAGGAGTCAGAAAACACTGGTGGGTGTAGTTTACAGGCCCCCTAACAGTAGTTGTATTATTGGACAGACATACAGAATGGGAAATTATTGGAGCATGTTAAAAAGGTAATGTATTAATTGTGGGGGACTTTAATATAGACTGGGACAAACAGATTGGCAACAGTGGTCAAGAAGATGAATTTGTAGAATGCTTTTGTGACAGTTTCTTGGAGCAATACGTTGTAGAACCGACTAGGGATAAGACTATCTTTGATCTCGTATTGTGTAATGAAGCAGGGTTAATAAGCAATTCACAGTAAATGATCCACTGGGAAATAGTGATCATAATACCATTTAATTTAAGTTTGAAAGTGACACATTTCAATCACAAACAAGAATCTTAAACTGAAAAAAGCCAATTATGAAGGCATGAGGGGAGAACTGGCTAAGGTTAATTGGGTAAATAGGCTGGAAGGTATGGCAGTAAGTGACCAGTGGAAAACCTTTAAAGAAACAATTCAAAGGGTTCAACAAAAGTACATTCCATTCAAAAACAAAAACTCATCCAGAAAGACCCATCCGTGGCTCATTCAGGAAGTTAAGGAGAGTATTAGACTAAAATAAGAGTCTTACAATGTTGCAAAAAATAGTATCAAGTCTGAGGATTGGGAATGCTTTATAGACCAGCAACGGGGCATGATAAAAATGGAAAAAATAGCATATGAGAGTAAACTAGCCAGAAACATAAAAACATATTGTAAGAGCTTTTATAAGTACATAAAAAGGAAGAGATTAGCTAAAGTAGACATTGGCCCCTTAGACGCAGAGACAGGAGAAATTATCATGGAGAATGAGGAAATGGCAGAGGAATTGAACAAATATTTTGTGTCTGTCTTCACAGTAGAAGACACAAGTTCCATACTGGAAATAGGCAGGAACCTAGGATCTAAAAAGAGTGAGGAAATTAAGGATATTGATATCAGCCGGGAAAAAATATTGGAGAAACTTGAGGGACTAAAATCTGACAAGTCCCCCGGGACCAGATGGCCTACATCCTAGGGTTTTAAAAGAGATAGCTGCAGTACTGTATGTGTGTAGACTAGAGTCCTGACAGTGATCATTTTATATTTTTTTATATAAATGCTGTATATTTTATAATAGTTAATCACTCAGGGCCTTCCTGGTCTCTGCATCTCAGCTGCTCACTGGATAAACTTGCAGCAAGTATTTCAACCTGTAAAGCAGGAGTCTAGGTAATGTATAATATTTTCTGAGCCTTCGGGCAATTGTTGTGTTTATCTTAAGCAATACAGATACTGGTACAATGTGACACAACCTATCTGGGTACAACTCCATGGGTTTCTGTTTAACTGGTGACTAAACAATCACTGACTTAATGGCTCCAATTTTCATCTTTTTAAACAACCTTTCAAGTCCAATTAATACTGTGTGCTTCTGACCTGGACCCGACCCGACCCGAGCCTGAAGGCCTGACCCGAACCCGACACGTATCGTCGGGGCCCATCGGGTTCGGGTCGGGTAGCAGGCCTTTAGTTGGGGGTAATATATTCACATGGATAGAGGATTGGTTAACAGACAGGAAGCAGAGAGTGAGCATAAATGGGGCATTTTCAAGTTGGCAGGCAGTGAATAGTGGGGTTCCGCAAGGATCAGTGCTGGGGCTTCAGCTATTTACACTCTATATTAATGACTTGGATGAAGAGACAGAGAGTAATGGATCTAAGTTTGCTGATGATACAAAGCTCTGTGGAAAGGTAAGCTACGGGGAGGATGTAGAAAGGCTGCAAAGAGATATAGACAGGTTAAGTGAATGGGCAACAAGATGGCAAACGGAGTATAATGCAGGGAAGTGTGAAGCTGTTCACTTTGGTCTTAAAAATAGAAAAGCAGAATATTTTTTAAAAGGTGTGAAACTGGTAAGTGTTGATGTTCAGAGAGACTTGGAGGTACTTGTATAAGGAATGCACAAAGTTAACAAGCAGGTGCAGCAGGCTATTAGGAAGGCAAATGGCATGTTGGTCTTTATTGCAAGGGGATTAGAGTACAGGAATAAAGAAGTCTTACTAAAATTGTGCAGAGCTTTGGTGAGACAGCAGCTGGAATACCGCGTGCAGTTTTGGTCTCCACATTTAAGAAAGGATATACTTCCACTGGAGTCAGTGCAGCGAAGATTTACTAGATTGGTCCCTGGGATGAGGGGATTCTCCTATGATGAGAGACTGAGTAAATTGGACCTGTACTCTCTTGAATTTAGAAGAATGAGAGGTGATCTAATTGAGACATACAAGATTCTGAAAGGGCTTGATAGTGTAGAAGCTGAGAGATTGTTCCCACTGATCGGGGAATCTGGAACACGGGGACACAGTCTCAGGATAAGGGGTCAATCATTCAGGACTGAGATGAGGAGAAATTACTTCACTCAAAGGTTTGTGAATCTTTGGAATTCTCTACCCCAGAGGGTTGTGGATGCTCCATCACCGAATACATTTAAGGCTGGGATAAATAGATTTTTGGTCTTGCAGGGAATCAAGGGATATGGGGAGTGGGCAGGAAAGTGGAATTGAAGCCTGAGATCAGCCATGATCGTATTGAATGGCAGAGCATATGGTCTACTTCTTCTCCTATTCCTTGTGTTATTATGTTCTATTCACCCTCTCTGCCTTGTTCAAGCGGGAGGGCCCCTTCTTACCATCGGAGATGAAAAGGACCTCTCGCCTTGCCCGCGCAGCCTGGAGAAGAGTGAGCAGGGAGGCATCGCTGCACTGTGGGGCCACCCTAGACTACTCATCTGCCAACCTCGGCTTTTGATGTGGTCCTTTAAATGCAAAGGTGACTCCACCGTGTAACTGCTCTAACTTCTAGCTGCAAGGTTTGTCTTGCACATGTTTGAAAACCACTGCAGGACTAGTGAGGAAATCTGTGCTGTTGTCATGGTTTTTCAACTATTATACATCGACACATGTTCACGAACACTTTGCTTCTGCAGCAGCTGATCATATTTATTGGTGTAATATTTCTAGTTCGCGATGCAGCTAGAATATGAATATATTTTCCTGTTTTTTTTACAAAGATCGTTTAATTGCAGTTACATATATTTTTACATAACAGTTAGCAGAGAAATGAATACTAGAAGGACAAGGGCAGCAAATACATGGGAACATCACCACCTGCAAGTTCCCCTCCAAGTCACACACCATCCTAACTTGGAACTATATCGCCGTTCCTTCACTGTCGCTGGGTCAAAATCCTGGAACTCCCTTCCTAACAGAGCTGTGGATGCACCTACCTCACATGGACTGCAGCAGTTCAAGAAGGCAGCTCACCACCACCTTCTCAAGGGCAATTAGGGAAGAGCAATAAATGCTGGCCCAGCCAGCAACGTCCATATCCCTGAATGCATTAAAAAAAAGATTCCAAATGCATATTAGTCTGTGGCTTTTCACAGTCAGATGATTAGAAGCTCGTAGAATGTAAATATTCTTCAATTATGGTTTTATTTCTGTTATGTATTTACCTTCTATGGTATATTTAAGTCTCACATCCTGGAATGTGCAAAATTAAGATTATTCACCTAGGTGCAGCACACCTACAAGAAGGAATGTTACACTTGAGTGGAAGAAGAGGATTGCATCTTCACAGGACACCGGGACACAGCAGGGTAAATATGTGGCAACGAAGTAGAAAGTGCTGGGGTAACTCCGCAGGTCGGGCAGCATCTGTGGAGAGAGAAGCAGAGTTAACTTTCAGGTCTGTGAACGTGGACAGGTTGGCTCTGCTTCTCTCTCCACAGATGCTGCTTGACCTGCTGGATTTCTGCAGCACTTTCTGCATTGCTGCCAGATTGACAGCAGCCCCACTCTTCAGCAGTCAGGTAGGTATTTCTTTGACAGCTGTCAGGAAGCAGGTGCTGAGGCGCTTTAAATAGGGCCCCAGCACCTGCTGCACAACTGTTAAAAGGTCTCTCACTGCGCCGAATGCCGCATCTCTCCCCACATAATATGGGGGGGAGGCGGTTGGCGCAGTGATGCTAATGAGTTCCCACGTGTAATATCGCAGGGGCTTGGCGGCGGCGGCGGCTGAATGCGTACACCCCGCCGAGTTTAAAGGGCGCCGCCACGTAGCGCGGAGCCCAAATAAAATTCAGCCCTGCATCTCATCTCGTGAAAAGGAAAATAATAAACAGAGGGTTAGATAGGGTGGATAGTGAGAGTCTTTTTCCTCGGATGGTGATGGCAAACACGAGGGGACATAGCTTTAAGTTGAGGGGTGATAGATATAGGACAGATGTCAGAGGTAGTTTCTTTACTCAGAGAGTAGTAGGGGCGTGGAACGCCCTGCCTGCAGCAGTAGTAAACTTGCCAACTTTAAGGGCATTTAAGTGGTCATTGGATAGACATATGGATGGAAATGGAATAGTGTAGGTCAGATGGTTTCACAGGTCGGCGCAACATCGAGGGCCGAAGGGCCTGTACTGCGCTGTAATGTTCTAATTCTAATTCTAATTCATATCAGATCAAATTTTGGTGGCCTGTTTTACGAGGAAATGAAACTATGAGTCTAGACTAATAAAGTGGTCAGCAAGTACCTCTGGCATCAATGGTCTCTGCACTTACCATGTACTAGACTCATTATGGCCCTGTGTTTTATTCAAATTAGGGAATCACCTCAATATAATTGGCGTGCATCTAAATACTTGCCCCTTCGTCAGCTATCAATGCCAGTATTCCCACTTCCAGTCAATAGCTCTGTTATTTCCATTGGATTATATTTTATTTTGTCTTCCATGCACACAACCACTGATTTCCCCATTAGGTATTCCTCTCCAGGCATCCTGGCCAAGAAAACTCAAGTCTGCAGTGCTGGATTTTCCATACATTCATTTAAATGGATGCAGTATCAAGCACAGTGGGCTCATGATTTCCTGAACAATGCTCCCTTTGAGTGCTACTCCTCATCCTGCCTGGTCAGAAAATCATGTTATGTTTCTAATTCCATAAACTTGTTTTCTATAATTGTAGCATTCATCTTTGTCTTTTCTTCTGTGCCCAACGGCACGAGGCAACACCTTTCTTCCGCTGCTTTACATGCAGCAGATCATACGCTGGCTTGTTTCTGTATCGAGTTCCTTTTTTTTAAAACATGGACAGGCCATTGACCTGAGTCACAAATCCCTACCAGGTGAACCAACTAGATGTGAGGCGGGGTAGGAGGAGTGGGTGGTTGGGAATGGGGCGGGATCACTCTGTACCCAATCGGACGTAAATACCCCACTGAATGTCAGTATTCAGATCCTGCTTTCCAGGGCTTTGATTGTGGCATTAATATAAAGTGAGTTTTTTCTTCTCTGCTATGTTATTTCATTTCTCTCTTTTTCATCCTTCTTCCAAACAGCATTCATTTGTAAAGATTTCTACTTATAGTCCAGACATCTCCCTTTGTAGTATTAATGATCCTTACCTTTGGTACACTGAACCAGGCAGGTGCCCAGCAAGGAAACTTCTGTGAAAAATCTCTGGTATTTCTGATGACTGACTGCCGAATTGTTCTTGCAGCAGGCGTTGTATTGTGACAATAAGGTTCCCTTATATCACCGTCATTATTTACATTGCTGTCCCCCACCCCCACCCCTGTTGGTGTCAGTCTCCTTCATCCTACAAATCAAGCAGCTTCATGCCTTTGTTCAGGGAAAAATCATATGCACACATGTGTCCACAATGAAGGGCATGTGCTGATCTGTCCAGGCATCAAAACCCAGACTTGAGCATACCAGTGCTCTGTGCAACTAGTACTCGGATTCAACTTATTGTTGGTCTCCTCAGCTGCAGGCCTTGAGATACACTGCAGGGCAAGAATGGGTAACCATTGTCCCCTAGTCGCTGGCTGGATAGTTTAGTTTAGTTTAGAGATACAGCACTGAAACAGGCCCTTTGGCCAACCGAGTCTGTGCCGACCATCAACCACCCATTTATACTAATGCTACACTAATCCCATATTCCTACCACATCTCCACCTGTCCCTATATTTCCCTACCACCTACCTATACTAGGGGCAATTGCTAATGGCCAATTTACCTATCAACCTGCAAGTCTTTGGCACGTGGGAGGAAACCGGAGCACCCGGAGGAAACCCACGCAAACACAGGGAGAACTTGCAAACTCCACACAGACAGTACCCAGAATTGAACCCGGGTCACTGGAGCCGTGAGGCTGCGGTGCTAACCACTGCGCCACTGTGCCGCCCACTGAGTCAGCAAAATGAAGTGAACTGCCTGAGAATTAAAACATCACAGTAGCCTCCAGGGAGATTTGTGTTCAAATGAAAAATTCATGCATTACTGTTCACAAATCAAATGCATATTAAGGAAGTGGAATCTCTTTCTCTTTATGTAAAATATTGCATTATGTAAGGGGTTCTAATGTCATTAACAACCCTTATATTTTGGGGCAATGGACCACTCTTTAGGCACCAAGAGTACTCTGTATCTGTGAATGGGCATCAATAAAGAGGAGGTAAGTTGTGATGAGTGCATTGATGACCCCTGCCCCCTCCCCCTTACATACCTGTGGACAAAAAATTGAGTAATATGGGAGATGACCCCAGTTGTTTCTTAGAAAAACCAGATGCTTACAAGTTCAGTGCCACTGCCAATTTAATAAGACACTGGAAGAGCAGTAGAGGTTGAAGAGGCTGGTCACAGATGTAACAGTGCACATTGCTGCCATATGGCTTCCAAATGGAATGTCAACCTCTGATACAACTCCTGCAGTAGGTGAAGACCACTTTTGAGGTCTGTAGGTTGTGTTTCTGGGTGGGATGACAGCACCTTTGAATCAGCTAAACAATCTAGTCTCTGCCGACTGCTGTTTTTCACTTCTTAGAGTAAGTACTTTATTGTTGTTAGGGGAGGGGCCAGGGCCGGGAGTTTGGAACCCCCAAACTGGGATGGGCCAAGCAATGCTTTCCCTCTGACATTGTTCAAAAACTATGCAAAAAAAACGGAATGACAAACTCTCAGTAACTGCTCCATAGAAAGTATTGATTTCAACACATGGACTCATGCCCATCTTTATTAATGTCTCTCAGTTTAAGAAACACCTGTTTTATACGGATAGGGCGATCGTCAATGGAAAATAGGAACAGAATGATGTAAAATATAACATTTGATGTCACTCTGGCACTACTGTTCAAGTTATGTGTTTCTGGCTGAGAGCAGGTGAATACCTCTTATGACGTGTCACTTTTGGCGGAAATTCGTAAATGCATAAGAAAGGGCAGAGCATGTCTGACCCATTTCCTGCCTCAGTCCATTCAAAATATGCTAAATCACCAGTGGAACATGAGTGTAAGATCCAGCCCCTTGTTTCAACGTAAGCCTAGACTGATGAGATGAAAATTGCATCGGCACAACCTAATTCAGAACTAATTGAATGGATGAGATAAAGCAGAACGGGGATTGTTGTGGGAAATAGAAATGTTGCACTGCTTAATCAAGATGCTGTTCTGAGGCCTGGCCAGAGCAGAGGGAACTCTACACTGTAGTTGGCTGCACTCTACCTGATAACCTGATGCTGATACCACATAACTGAAATGGGACAGCATTGCATTCCTTAGTGCTGATCAACATGTTAAAAGCACCATTTTGTTTTGCTATGACTGAGCACTGGTGGTGAGATGCTATCTTTAAGGGCCACATTAGTCAGAGTAATTATGTTTTAATCATCCAGAATCCCAGGTAAAGAGTTAGGTGGCCTTTTACATTCTGAATATGCAGTAGGCTTGTCCATTTCAGTACATTGTGATTGTGATAAGCCCCCACCATTACACTGATATATTGAAGCATATTTAAGGTTATAGCTTTATCCCTTTCCGATATCTTTTCTGAAAAGAGTATGGTTTCCATGCTTCTTAACATGTACAATGACAATGAAACTGGACATCATTGGCAGTATCAAACAAATAAATAGTCCTCAAATGCCTCAATTTTAATAGATATTTGCAAAGCTCTAATTTAGTATGACTATGAGCTGAAATAGCAGTCATTATTTTTACATATTATTATGAAAGGCACGCAATAGGTCTAGTTGAAGGAATACTAGTGCATGTAGGCACAAGTGATACTGGAATCTTTGGTGTTAACATTGTTTTTTTGCACATCCAGCAAGGAGAATTAATGCATTCACAACATGCGGCAGGTTGTTTTTGTGGCTGAATTAGTAACCTGTGTGGCCCCATACCTGGTGCAACAGATAACTTAAACTCTTTCTAGCTCTATGTGACTGCTAGAAGCCTTGTGGAGTCACTTTGGCTTCTTGCTTCTGAATAGAATTGTGTTAATCACTCTGCCCAACTCTTGGCTATTTTATTGCTTTTCAATATCCAAATTTAACTGTTTTGTCTGCTAATATGTGATCCTGATGATTCATGCCTTGGAACTAATAATGCTTTGGGTATCAACTGCAGCTGATGGAACTATCTTTGTTCGGTTAACCTACGTCAGAAATGAGAATCTGTTATGTTAAAAAAAAATCACTTGGTTCAGCCTCAGTGCAGAATATACTCTTGATTGACTGCAAGTGAAGCTGTCAGCCTTAACAGTCATCACTGTCGAGAGCTCATGTCGTCTGTCAGTGTCTGTTCCGCTTACTGTACCACCGGCAGGGTGCGGGCTGTTGCTTCCCAAATGATATCTCACTGCCAAAATCATGTTACTCTCTCATCACTCATCTCACAGCTGTCAAAACTGGCAGTCATTGATTATTTCTGTTTTTTTTTTAATGCTTCTAGTTCAGGAAGGGCATTATCTACTTTTACTCTTTAATACCCCAGGATGGTTATATTACTTCTTTCTCTGTTGATACACATGTACATGAACTGTATGAAAGTCAAAGTCAATCCATTTTCTCACACAGAATCACATCTTCAATTTGACAGCTGCAAACGTACAGCAGTAAAGACTTCTAGCATCTGAAGGTAAGTAAATAGCAAAGGAGCGAGAGTGCAGTGAGCTCCGATACTTGCATTGTAATGCATTTCTAACATGTATTACTAAAAATTGTTGTGTAGATATGCCATAACATATGTCAGATGTATTTTATGAAAAATAAAATGAGTCAAATTGAGAGATGGGCCACATCAATTGGAATAACAGCGAAATGCAAGACTAAGGAATGAATATAAGCATAATTAGAGAAAAAAAACGTAAGTACAAATGTGAGCTGAAGGCTAGGAGAATAGTATCAAGAAGTCAAGAGGGCATATGGGACAAAGGCAAGCAGACTGAGGAATACACAACTCGAAATGTGAGCTGAATACAGATTGAAAATGAAGCTTAAGTTGAACTGTAAACCAAATAGACAAGCCTAAAATGAAACACAAATCTAAATATGACATCATACAGACACACTGGGAATGAAACAGGTGGCAAAATATAAGCAAAATATAATATGCTGAGGGTAAAACACAAAAAGAGATGATTTTCTATCTGGCAAGATTATTCCCGCCAGTGCAGTTCAAACAGGTAGGGCCAGGAAATTGCTACCATTTTCAATTTCACTAGCTCTATAGGCCACACAATTTTCTGTGCTTTGTTGATCATCAGCGTGAGTCACTTTGGCACCAAGTATGCAAGAGCTTCATCTTTACAGGCAATTTTGTGAAAGTTAAATATCCCTAATTGGTCATTTCCTATTGTGAAAGCTGAGATATCACAAGGAGCTTTACCTGCCCCTATATAAAGGTCATTAAAGGTCAGTTATATTGTAAACTTTTAGGAAATATTTTTTAAAAATTGAATCGCTGCAATTTGCATTTTTGCTCCTTTAATTCAGAAAATAGGTGTTGCATTCAGTGTCATTGTCTCAACATGTATTTTTGAGGTGAAGGAAGAGGATTACTACAATTAAATTCTTATTGAATGCAGGAGCAGGCTTGAGGGACAGTATGGCCTGCTCCTGCTCCTATCTCATCAAAGAAGAGAAGATTACTTGCACCAGAAGTGATGTATCCACATCCACCATTACCCATGATGCCATGTTAACAGACCCAAGGACAGCTATGTTGGAATATCTGAACACAACTTTTTTGTAAGTTCACCAGGGAGGCAGTGACAGAGTTGTGCGAGCTCCTGTAAGTTACCTGTAGATAGTGCTACATTTGTGGTGATTATCTTCAATGGCTATTAAGGTCAAAATCATCATAAATTTCGATACCTCAGGTCTTTCCATGTCACCATAAGGGATATATGTAACATCAGTCAATCCACAATGCACAAATGCATCAGGCAGGTCACTGATGTTCATCAGGGTGGCTTTCTTTTATCACTTTCTTGAAGGAAAGGCAACAGCAGAATGAGAGGGCATGCCAAATCTTTCATGTCACAGGAATCCCCAAAGTCCAGGGAATTATTGATGGCAACCATGATGTCATCTGGGCCCCTAGACACAATGCCATGGTCATCTTTGACTAATAGCACAAGATCATGGATGCGAAGGCCACTTCCCAAGTAGTGGTCATTACTCCATTTTAAGTCAATCTCATGTGTTTGTGTTGTTTGAAGCTGAAGACAAACATGAAGGATAGCTCCTAAATGATCAAAGCAAACCTGGCTAGCACCTTTGTGAGTGCTGCAGTCAGAAAGTGAACACATGTACAACAAGATTCATGCAGCTACTGGTATAATAACAGAACAGAATATTGGCTTCTTTCAGCTTCAGATGTCTGAACAAATCAGGGAATCTCTTACAGCACAGCACTACCAGTTTGTCTGGTGCATTTTTTGGCCATAATATTAGAGTCATAGAGTCATACAGCATAGAAACAGGCCCTTCGGCCCACCGCGTCCATGCCCACCATAATGCCTATCTATACTAATCCCACCTGCCTGCATTAATTCCACATCCCTCTATGCCTTGCTCATTCAAGTACCTGTCCAGATGCCTCTTAAATGTTGCTACTGTTACTGCCTCCACCACTTCCTCTGGCAGCTCATTCCAGATACTCACTATTCTTTGTGTGAAAAATTTACCTCTTTGATCCCCTTTAAACCTCCTCCCTTTCACCTTAAATCTATGCCCTCTAGTTTTAGTCACCCCTACCATGGGAAACAGACTCTGGCTATCTACCCTATCTATGCCTCTCATAATTTTATATACCTCTATCATGTCCCCTCTCAGCCTCCTTCGCTCCAGGGAAAACAGACCCAGCCTATCCAATCTCTCTTTATAACTCAAGCCCTCCAAACCAGGCAACATCCTTGTGAATCTTTTCTGCACCCTCTCTAGCTTAATCACATCTTTCCTGTAGTGCGGCGACCAGAACTGCACACAGTACTCCAAATGCGGCCTAACCAACGTTATGTACAACTGTAACATGATGTCCCAACTCTTGTACTCAATGCCTCGGCCGATGAAGGCAAGCATGCCATACGCCTTCTTCACCACCCTGTCTACCTGTGTTGCCGCTTTCAGGGAACTATGTACTTGCACCCCAAGGTCTCTCTGCTCAAGAACACTCCCCAGGGCCCTGCCATTCACTGTATATGTCCTGCCCTGGTTTAACATCCCAAAATGCATCACTTCACACGTGTCTGCATAAATTCCATTTGCCAATCCCTTGCCCACTTTCCCAGTTGATCTATATCCTGTTGTAACCTTAGACAACCTTCTTCACTGTCCACTATACCACCAATTTTGTTGTCATCTGCAAACTTACTAATCATGCCCCCTACATTCTCATCCAAGTCATTAATACATATGACAAACAACAGAGGGCCCAGCACCGATCCCTGCAGCACACCACTGGTCACCGGCCTCCAATCTGAAAAACAACCCTCCACTACCACCCTCTGCCTCCTATCACCAAGCCAATTTTGTATCCAGTTTGCTAGCTCACCCTGGATCCCATGTTTTTGAACCTTCTGGACCAGCCTACCATGTGGGACCTTGTCAAAGGCCTTGCTAAAGTCCATGTAGACAACGTCCATCGCCCTGCCCTCATCAATCCTCTTTGTCACCTCCTCGAAAAACTCAATCAAATATTGTAGAGCATTTCACCTGATACCACTATTCTCTTCGCTCTCTCTTTGGCCTCCTTGTCTCGAGAGACAATGGGTAAGCACCTGGAGGTGGTCAGTGGTTTGTGGAGCAGCGCCTGGAGTGGCTATAAAGGCCGATACTAGAGTGACAGACTCTTCCACAGGTGCTGCAGAAAAAATTGGTTGTCGGGGCTGTTACACAGTTGGCTCTCCCCTTGCGCATCTGTCTCTTTTCCTGCCAACTGCTAAGTCTCTTCGACTCGCCACACTTTAGCCCCGCCTTGATGGCTGCCCGCCAGCTCTGGTGAACGCTGGCAACTGACTCCCACGACTTGTGATCAATTTCACAGGACTTCATGTCGCGTTTGCAGATGTCTTTAAAGCGGTGACATGGACGGCCGGTGGGTCTGATACCAGTGGCGAGCTTGCTGTACAATATGTCTTTGGGGATCCTGCCATCTTCCATGCAGCTCACATGGCCGAGCCATCTCAAGCGCCGCTGACTCAGTAGTGTGTATAAGCTGGGGATGTTGGCCGCCTCGAGGACTTCTGTGTTGGAGATACTGTCCTGCTACCTGATGCCAAGGATTCTCCGGAGGCAGCAAAGATGGAATGAATTGAGACGTCACTCTTGGCTGACATACGTTGTCCAGGCCTCGCTGCCATAGAGCAAGGTACTGAGAACACAGGCTTGATACACTCGGAACTTTGTGTTCCGTGTCAGTGCGCCATTTTCCCACACACTCTTGGCCAGTCTGGACATAGCAGTGGAAGCCTTTCCCATGCGCTTGTTGATTTCTGCAGCAAGAGACAGGTTACTGGTGATAGTTGAGCCTAGGTAGGTGAACTCTTGAACCACTTCCAGAGCGTGGTCACCAATATTGATGGATGGAGCATTTCTGACGTCCTGTCCCATGATGTTCATTTTCTTGAGGCTGATGGTTAGGCCAAATTCATTGCAGGCAGCCGCAAACCTGTCGATGAGACTCTGCAGGCACTCTTTAGTGTGAGATGTTAAAGCAGCATCGTCAGCAAAGAGGAGTTCCCTGATGAGGACTTTCCGTACTTTGGTCTTCGTTCTTAGACGGGCAAGGTTGAACAACCTGCCCCCTGATCTTGTGTGGAGGAAAATTCCTTCTTCTGAAGACTTGAACGCGTGTGACAGCAGCAGGGAGAAGAAAATCCCAAACAGTGTGGGTGCGAGAACACAGCCCTGTTTCACGCCACTCAGGATAGGAAAGGGGTCTGATGAGGTGCCGCTATGCTGAATTATGCCTTTCATATTGTCATGGAATGAGGTGATGATACTTAGTAGCTTTGGTGGACATCCAATCTTTTCTAGTAGTCTGAAGAGGCCACGTCTGCTGACGAGGTCAAAGACTTTGGTGATGTCAATGAAAGTAACGTAGAGGGGCATCTGTTGCTCGCGGCCTTTCTCCTGTATCTGACGAAGGGAGAACAACATGTCAATGGTCGATCTCTCTGCACGAAAGCCACACTGTGCCTCAGGGTAGACGCGCTCGGCCAGCTTCTGGAGCCTGTTTAAAGCAACTCGAGTAAAGACTTTCCCCACGATGCTGAGCAGGGAGATTCCACGGTAGTTGTTGCAGTCACCGCGGTCATCTTTGTTTTTATAGAGGGTGATGATATTGGCATCGCGCATGTCCTGTGGTACTGCTCCCTCGTCCCAGCACAGGCAAAGCAGTTCATGGAGTGCTGAGAGTATAGCAGGCTTGGCACTCTTGATTATTTCAGGGGTAATGCCATCCTTCCCAGGGGCTTTTCCGCTGGCTAGAGAATCAATGGCATCACTGAGTTCCGATTTTGTTGGGTGTATGTCCATGACTGGCAGAGACAGGGCTGCATTGAGGGTGGTCTCAGTGACAACATTTTCCCTGGAGTACAGTTCTAGGTAGTGCTCCACCCAGCGGTCCATTGCTGGCGTTGGTCAGTGATTGTGTCCCCTGATTTAGATTTGAGGGGGGCAGTCTTCTTGATGGTTGGCCCAAAAGCTCTCTTAATGCCATCATACATTCCTCTGATGTTTCCGGTGTCTGAGGCCTGCTGAATATGACTGCATAGGTGTTGCCAGTAGTCGTTTGCGCAGCGCCTGGCTGTTCTTTGTGCAGTGCTTCTGGCTGCTTTAAGTGCTACGGATGTTAACTCGCTGGGGGCTTTCTTGTAGTTCAGCAATGCAATGCGCTTAGCGGCTATGACAGGTTCCAGCTCTTCAAAATGAGATTGAAACCAGTCTGCATTCCTCTTCGCACGTTTGCCATAGGTGGTCAAAGCTGACTCATAGATGGTGTCTCTGATGTGGGCCCACTTGGTCTCAGCATCCCCTGTGGGAGTGTTTTGAAGGGCTTTTACAAGTGAATTTAGAAATTTTTGTAACAGCTGTGCTTGAGAAATTCTGCTCGTGTTGATGCGCAGGTGGCCCTTCTGCTTGGAATGATGCAACTTCTTTGGTCTGAGTCTAACCTTGCTGCACACCAGGGAGTGGTCGGTGTCGCAGTCCGCACTGTGGAAGCTGTGTGTGATTTGAACACTGTTTAAAGAGGCTCGCCTTGTGACGATGAGGTCCAGCTGGTGCCAACGACGCGATCTTGGGTTCCTCCATGAAACCTGGTGACAGGGTTTAGTGTGAAAGAACGAGTTGGTGATGCAGAGGTTATGATAGGTACACAACTCAAGCAGTCTCTGTCCATTCTCATTCATCCTTCCAACACCATAGCGCCCAAGGCAGGAGGGCCATGAGTCATGGTCGGCCCCATCCCTGGCATTAAAGTCCCCCAGCAGGAACAGGTGTTCGGTGTTGGAGATACTGCTAATGATATTATGGAGTTCCTCGTAGAACTGGTCTTTAGCTTCAAGTGGGGAGCAGAGTGTTGGAGCATAGATGCTGAGTAGGTGTACTGGACCAGAGGCGGTGAGCAATCGGATGGACAGTATGCGTTCCGAGCCATTTGAGGGAGGCTCTATCATGCTGAGCAAGGTGTTTCTGATGGCGAAGCCCACTACATGCTGTCTTTGTTCTTCAGGATCCCTACCCTGCCAGAAGAAGGTGTAGTCTTGCTCTGTTAGAGATCCACTCGTAGGGAGGCGTGTCTCCTGAAGTGCTGCAATGTCTACATTGAGTCTACTGAGCTTGTTGTTAATGATGGCGGTCTTCCGAGAATCGTTGATTTGTGTAAGGTCTTCCGACAGGCCAGGACACATAGTTCTGACGTTCCAGCTTGCAAAACGAAGGGCTGGTACCTTCTTTCCTTTTTTCGTGCTGTTTGGTGCGGTGTTGCAGTCCACTTTTCGGGCAGTGACCCCGAGCTCCAAGCACCCATTGAAGCAGGTGGACTGTGGCGGGACAGAACCTTATTGATCGGGGGCTGCCCGGTTTGAGGCGGGTGGTAGCTGTCCATTGAGGTGCGATGACCTCTCCCACCGACAAAGGCAACCCGTGGCGCCCAATCTCTACGCCAATTGAGCTGGACTTATAACCCGTAACTGCTGCCTTCCGTGTTGTTTCGGTTGCTGTGAGGCGACTATGGAGTGACCTCTCCATGGCGCATGCCTGGGCGGACGTATGGAGTTTGAGAGTTGCCCAAGCGTCAAAACCCCCCTCTCGGCCTTTCTGGTAGGGTCACAAGGAGTGCAGAGCACGACGTATGGCTGCAGAAACTGCTGGAAACATGCCCGCCTACGGGGTTCCGCTCCGGATTTTATGTTAGGGTTTACTCCCTTAGCCTTGGTGTCTCCCAAGATGCCCACATGGCAGGGGGGTTGTTCGGGCCCCTACACAGGGGTAGGAGGATGCCGGTGAGAGGAGGGGTGGAGGGAAGGAGGTGCGAGGGGGAACTGGGAAGGGGGCTGTAAGAGGGTGGGGGGGTGCAGTGGAAGAGGTGCGGGGGGGAAGATGGTGCGAGGGGGGAGCTGGGAAGGGGTTGCGAGGGGGGAGGGGGGTGTGGTGGAGGGGGGGGGAGGTGAGCTGGGAGAGTGGAGCTGGGAAGGGGAAGGAGATGCAGGTAATGAACCATTTCATCAGTTCCCACCATTATTACTACTAATTTCCCATCTGTCAACGCAGCAACAATGATGGTGCTGAAATTGATAACATGTTGTGTTAAATTTTGACCTGGATAATATAAGAACAACATTCAAGGGTTGGAGAGGGTGCAGCTAAAGGCAACAAAATTCATAGTTAGGATAGGTCACCTGATTTATGAAGATAGGCTTCAGAAACTGTCATTGTTTGTAATGGAGTAGAAAAGACTCAGTTATCTTACTGAAGTGGTTAAGACCCGAAAGGATAAAATAACATCAATTTCTTCAGCAGAGTCACAGGTGTCAATTTTAACCTTGCCTGCCACGCAGAAACTGTGAGGGTTGCCAGTTAAAATCAACCAGGTAATTTACCTGTTGATATCCTGCCTGGATCCCACCATCATCAAATTTAACTTGCTCTCCTCAGCAGGCAGCTGTGTATGACTTGAATGGGGAAGCTGCTGCAGCTTGCTGCCGGGTGAAGGAAGATGAGAAGAGAATCGGAAGTAAAGCAAGCCATTTACAAGTTTAGGCCTCCCTTGCCCTGGACTTCTCTCACCTTACATGAGCCAATGGAATTCGGGTCCCCACACTCTGCCCAGGGGAGCATGAATTTTCACAGGTTGGCAGCTATTTCCCATCCAATTAGTACAGGATGCTAGCCGGCAGAATGTGAATGAGGCTCAATGGTTAAAATTGCCTGGCCTCATTCTGCTATGGGCAGGTGGGTGGGAGGAAATCTAACTGAAGCCAGTTGGTTTCCATTGACAATTAAATCTCCCTCACAGATTGTACAAGGGGGGACTGAACCAAACCAAGAGTAGGGAATGAAAAGTCTGTTTAGACTTAAAAAGGTTACACAGAGGGTGGTGAAAGTTTAGAATAGATTCCAGGGAGGTGGTGGCAACAATAAGACTTGAATTTATATAGTGTCTTTCATGATCTCAGATGTTCCAAAGCGCTTTACATCCAATGAAGTTCTTTCTGTAATGTAGTCACTATTGTAATGTAGGAAATGTGGCAGCCAATTTGCACACAGCAAGCTCCCACAAACATGAAGGGATAAATATTGGTATGAACACCAGGGATGATTCCCCGACTCTTCTTCAAAATAGTGCCATAGGACTTTTTGCATCCAACTGAGAGAGCAGACAGGGCCTTGGATTAATACCTCTTCTGAATAATGGCACCACTGACAGTGAAGCACTCCTTTAGTGCTGCACTTGAGGATGGAATCCTCTACACTCTTCAGGCATCAGGACCACTTGCAGGACCTGACTCCGCTCTTGTCGGAGGTGCACCCTGCAGCACAATCCTACAGGAGGTGGCCAATTAACAGGCCGCCTCAGTATTTGCTGTCCAATTAAGGACGGCGAGTGGAACATGAATACGGGAAGCCCACTGCGAGGGCCTGCAGGACTGGCCAGCTGGCAGCCCCACTGGGAGAGGGTGGGGATGCTGAGACAGATGGAAAGAGAGGGCACCTCAAAATAAGCTTCAGAGTGTTGAATAAAAATGAAGGGCCAGAGCTGGGCCATCAGTATGGAGGGGGAATCCACTGCACATGCACACTTTTTGCTGTAGCTATGCCATTTTAGCCTTGCGGCTCCCTGATAGCAGCATTGTCAGCAGTCTTCTACATCTCCCTGACCTCCCACCGTGAGGCTGTCTCAGATGTGCAGCCAGGCTCCTGACACAGTGCAGGGCCCATGCACCTTCAGCAAGGTTCTATTGCTGTATACAATTAAGGGCTAATTGTCCTTTTACATACCTTGATTAGCTACCCACCATGAATGGGCAGCCATAGCTGCAGGGATCCCACCTCTGAGAAAATCTCTTGCAGACAGGAACATGCTGAGGAGTGGTCGGTCCAACATTCCACGCCCACCCCTCCGCCTCCAAATCTACCTCCACGGGCCCGGGAAGATTAGGCCCAGCATGTCATCCTGGAATTTTATACTCAAGCCCTGGCATTGGACTTGAACCCACAACCTAGTTACTCAGAGGCAAGAGTGCTACCCACTGAGTCACTGCTATGAACAACTTTGATGACATTTCAATCAATTATCAGTTAAACATAGAAACATTCATGGCTTTGTTGCTCCCTACCTCTGAAACCTCCTTCAGGACTACAATCTTCTAAGAACTTTGCATTCCTCCAACTCCCCTCTTACGCATCTCCCACTCCCCTTCAACCAACCATTGGCGGTGGCTCTTTCAGTCACCCAGGCCCTATGCTCCGGAATTCCCTCCCTAAACATCATTACCTCTCTCTCCTTTTTTCGATCCCCCCACTTAATGCTTATCTTTTTGACTAAGCTTTTAGTCACCCCTCTTAATATTCTCTTCTTTGGCTCGGTGCCAATTTTTGTCTTTCTGTGAAGCACCTTGGGACGTTCTGCAACTTTAATGGGGCTATGTAAATGCAAGTTGTTTTTGCATGGTCTTTGGACAACAATACAATTGTAAGAAAACTGAGAGATGGTCAAATCTATGTTAAATAGAGCCCAGGTTGAAACATCCAATGGATGGTTTAATATTCTAAGCAGACATCACAGAAAACGTAAAATGGTTCAAGTTGTGCAGTTGTCAACAGTGCATTAAAAAGGTTGATATAGTATTGATATTCTGCCATTAGATGTCAGAAGCAAATTTAGTAGATACTAAATCATCTTTGTACTTAGAAAGTATGCTGAAGATATACCTATGACAGGACATCATTGCTGCAATGTTTTGCCTGCTAACTTCCTTGTATCCAAACTTGAGGTCCTGAAAGTTGGACTTGGGATTCTAAAGAGAAGTCTCAGAACTGAAGGTTTCACTGTAGCTTCAAATTTTGTGAATGTCTGTTAGCACCATTAATGAGGCTATCTATTTTCTACCAGCTTAGAGGTTCATTCTTTATATTCAAGACTAAGTATACAGTGTACTGAGCATAAATTTGAAGCACCATTCTTATCAAATGGATTGCTGAAACAAAATTAAAAGTGAAAGATATGGAATAATGCTGAACAAAGTAAAAGGGGAAATAATTATTGAACATTTCAATATTGCTTTATATAAAAAGGTATTAGAGTTTGAAATAGGAATATAAACATTAAGTGATTGAATTATACTTTTTAACATTTCATTATAGATTTTAATTCAGGTCTATTAAAGATTAGAAGCATTATTTTAACATGGAAGTACTAATTCAGCACAATGAAGATAAACATACATACCTCTACAGAATTAACTTGTCTTCAGACAGGTAATGAATTGTGTGCTAGTCTAATTGATTGAACATCGTGCCACATAGTAACCTCTCATCTGAAGGTTTTTAGTGTTCGCATCGACCTAGGAATACCAAAAAAGGCTGAACAAACGTACTTAATAGTTTCAATAGATTACTGGCCTGTTGTGACATACCATGGAGCTACTGAGTTTATAAAGCAATAAATAAGTCTTAAAAATCATATGCATGATAAGTCCACAGGTAGTCATTTATGAAGAAAATACAATGCATCAATCCAATTATGGAGTATGCATTCAGCTCAAAATTGACAACATTCGCTAAAGGCAAAATATCCTGTCTAGTTCTGAGGGGAACAAACAAGCAATTAGAGATAATGATGCAGGGGATAAATGTAGTATTATCTACCTGCTGTACCCAGGAAGGTATGTGGAAGAGAGTGTCCAATGTCAAGGTAAGTGCCAAGATAAGAAACGAGCATTACTGCCCATTATCTGATATTGCTATAAAAGCAAAATACTGCAGATGCTGGAAATCTGGAGTTCTGATGAAGGGTCACTGACCTGAAACACTAACTTTACTTCTCTCTCCACAGATGTTGCCGGACCTGCTGGGTATTTCCAGCATTTCTTGTTTTTATATCTGATGTTGCTATGTGGATATGACTGTCAATTATCTTACCTTGCCTCGAAATCGCTTTCCAAGGAAGTTGTAGGTGTCAGTTATATTTGAATGGTTTCAGAAAACAATATTTTAAACTCAAATTTATCCACTATGTTGGAAAGGGAGCATTAAAGATGTAATGAGGGTATTTCAGAAGTATCATAAAAGGCAGACAAGCAAACTAATAACTGGTCACAAGATGACACGATACATCATTCAACTCAGCTTAGCACATCCATCCATAAAGAACCTACAGTTATCCATTATGGCATATTTTAGAGATACAGCACTGAAACAGGCCCTTCGGCCCACCGAGTCTGTGCCGACCATCAACCACCCATTTATACTAATCCTACACTAATCCCACATTCCTACCACATCCCCACCTGTCCCTATATTTCCCTACCACCTACCTACACTAGGGGCAATTTATAATGGCCAATTAACCTATCAACCTGCAAGTCTTTGGCATGTGGGAGGAAACCGGAGCACCCGGAGGAAACCCACACAGACACAGGGAGAACTTGCAAACTCCACACAGGCAGTATCCAGAATTGAACTCGGGTCGCTGGAGCTGTGAGGCTGCGGTGCTAACCACTGCGCCACTGTGCCACCCATATGTTTCTTAAATTATTACAGGGTTATTGTTGAGCTCAAGCAGATGGAGACATTTCTGACATACATGGTCCCCCAAGACACATGAAGTGTGCTGAAGTTCTCACATGACCAAGGAATTGCAAGCAACAGGTCTCAGCTGTCCATGCATGATCTAAAAAAAAATCTCTACTCTTACTTTTAGAATCTAGTTAGTACCTTGTTAAACTATTTAATGAATGCCTCTAGACTTGTGCTAATACTTTATTATTAATTCACTTACTGTTATATTTAGCCGATTGAAATTTTTAATTTCCCAGCTCCTAGTTTAAATTTACGTGTCAGCTATGACTCAGTTAGTAGCACTTTTGCCTCTGAGTCACAACGTTCTGGGTTCAAGTCCAACTCCAGATCTTGAACACAAAAACCAAGGCTGACACTCCAGTGCAGTGCGAGAAAGCACTGTACTGTTAGAGGTGCCACCTTAACCCCTGTAACTGAGCGGGCTCCCACCCTTCCTCTGGATTCAGTCCATAAGGTTGAGAGGGCAGAAGCTGGGTAAGCCTGTGTCTCCAAAAATCCTGCCCAGGTTATGCAGCCAAAAAAACAAATGGAGTGGGCATTCACCCTTGAAGTGCAGTAAATGATCGCATTTGACCTCACCAAAGTTCTAAGGCTGCATTCCTATCATCTCTCACAGATGGAAGGTTGCCAATCAGTTATTGTCTCCACTGCCTTAACTATGAAATCTATTTCATGTATTGACCACTATTTATATAAGGAACAACTTCCTGACCTCAGTTCTTGAATCTGCTCCCACTTGTCCAGCTGTCATGGTTTAGTTAAAAGTAATGTTCTGTATCTAACTTTCCTATAACATTTACTATCTTTTATGTCTCCACAGCATCATCTCTCAGTTGCTTCCTTTCAATGTTAAAAAGCCTATGGGGACTAAATGTGATAGCCCCCGAAAATGGACACGGGGATCACATTTCTGGATTAACCCACGCCCATTGTTTCCAATGTGGGCAACATGCCTGCTAATTTACATGAGTGTAGCGTGCAGCCAGCACTAACATCACTGTTGAGTGGCTGCATGCTTCAGTAGGGGGTGTAAAATCATGAGGGGCTTGCATAAATTCCAGGTAGCTTGCTCTAATTAAAGCCACCCTGCACCTCTTAAAGAGAAGGTGCACTGTGGCTGGAGCAGGTCCTGGAAGTCATTCTGACCCGGGAATGGCAGAACATGGAAGACAGCAGGCCTTAGTCAAGGAGATGCAGAGGAGAGGTTTGCTCTAGCCATAGGGAGCCTGGAGGCCCTCCATGCAAACACTCAGAAGGCAGTGGGATCAGATAGCTGTGGTGGTCAATGGCAGGAGTCGAGCCCCGAGGACCTGAATGAGGTGCAAAAAGTTCAATGAATTTACATGAGTGGTCAAGGTCAGTGAATGCATTTTCAAATCCCATATCTCACCAACCGCACCACTAGCCTCAAACACTGCTCAATGCACCACCCTCCCATTACAGATCAACCTGAAATGTTAATTCTGTTTCTCTCTCCACAGATGCTGCCTGATCTGTGGAGTATTTCTAGCATTTTCTTTTTTAGTTTCAGATTTCCAGTATCCGCAGTATTTTGATTTCATCTGGTCTATCACATTTTGTGTGGCAGCATAGCTTTTACTGTATGCATACTGCCCACGTGTGTGTGTGTGGGTTGCACATCAAAGTCATAGCCATGTGGTCAGTGGTTAGCTCTTGTCGCCCAGTAGCCACCCTTTGATTTGTTCTGATGGCTCAAATACAGCTGGCACAGTGGGCTGTCATAGAATGAAGGCATCATTACTGCTGGCAGGATATCAGGCATCAACCTGCATGATTCACTGCCTATGGATATACACCAGCTTGATGATGAGGAAGTGGAATCCCTTTCACTTGTCGTATATCTCAGTGTTGACAGTTTGCAAAGCAACGTGCATGCAGTCAATGGCACCCTGCACCACAGGGAAGCCTGCACTCCTCGTGAAGCCATGTGCTCATTCCACTTGCTGCTGTCTGGCAAGAGATAATGAAACGTATTCAGCACTCTTGACATACAGAGCCTCAGTGATCTCCCTTATGCAATGGTGCATAGCAAACTGCGGCATGTTGCAAATATCACCTGCTGCAATCTGGATGGAGCCCAACACATGAAAGTTCATGGCCACAGCCACTGGCAATGTGGTCCTTGTCCTACTCTGAGGCTGCTATTGTGACTGCAGCAGGTGACAGGGTACAGTAAGGACGTCCTTACTGAAACACAGATGCATAGTTCCTCACTGAGACTCAGATAGGAGAATTGTTCCCTGAACACCCTGGCTTTGCTCCAACTCCATGGACACCCTTCCCGGGACTTCACGCCACCAACCCCCTCCCCACCACCTCGCTGGAACCCTGGACCTCAGGTAAGTGAGGCGCAGTTGCTGGGGCCAGTCCAGAAGGCCCCAGCGAGATGGTGGGGAGTGGGGGGTGGTGGTGTGAAGTACAGGGGGAAGGGTGTCCATGGATTGGAGCTTTTGCCATCAGGGGTCCTCCGTGCACGACAGACTTCCCATGGAGGAGGGAACCCCTCCCCAAGCCTGCAGTGAGTATGCCTCATTTTACAAGGCATCCTCCCCCTGTGGCCGAGGCATCCTCCTGCCACTGGTTAGATCCCAGCGGGGGCAGAAAGAGGCCCTAAAGTGGCCGTTAATAGGCGGGGCGAGAAGGCCATCATCAGCCAATGCCGTCATCGGCCTATCCTGCTCCCGTCAAAATTGCTTGGCGACAGGGCTGCGATGGGCACTATTCCCCCCGCCACCCGTCGCACCCGGGGCGGCACAGTGGTGCAGTGGTTAGCACTGAGTTTGCATGTTCTCCCTGTGACCGTGTGGGTTTTCGCCGGGTGCTCCGGTTTCCTCCCACAGCCAAAGACTTGGAGGTTGTCAGGCAAATTGGCCATTATAAATTGCCCCTAGTGTAGGTAGGTGGTAGGGAATATGGGATTACTGTACGGTTAGTATAAATGGGTGGTTGTTGGTCGGCTCAACTATCACCAGTAACCTGTCTCTAGATGCAGAAATCAACAAGCGCATGGGAAAGGTTTCCACTGCTATGTCCAGACTGGCCAAGAGAGTGTGGGAAAATGGCGCACTGACACGGAACACAAAAGTTCCGAGTGTATCAAGCCTGTGTCCTCAGTACCTTGGTCTATGGCAGCGAGGCCTGGACAACGTATGTCAGCCAAGAGCGTCGTCTCAATTCATTCCATCTTCGCTGCCTCCGGAGAATACTTGGCATCAGGTGGCAGGACCGTATCTCCAACACAGAAGTCCTCGAGGCAGCCAACATCCCCAGCTTATACACACTACTGAGTCAGCGGCGCTTGAGATGGCTTGGCCATGTGAGCCGCATGGAACATGGCAGGATCCCCAAAGACACATTGTACAGCGAGATTGCCACTGGTATCAGACCCATCGGCCGTCCATGTCTCCACTTTAAAGACGTCTGCAAACGCGACATGAAATCCTGTGACATTGATCACAAGTCATGGGAGTCAGTTGCCAGCGTTCGCCAGAGCTGGCGGACAGCCATAAAGGCGGGACTAAAGTGTGGTGAGTCGAAGAGACTTAGCAGTTGGCAGGAAAAAAGACAGAGGCGCAAGGGAAGAGCCAACTGTGTAACAGCCCCGATAATCAAATTTTTCTGCAGCACCTGTGGAAGAGCCTGTCACTCCAGAATTGGCCTTTTTAGCCACTCCAGGCGCTGCTCCACACACCACTGACCTCCTCCAGGCGCTTACCACCTCCAGGCGCTTACCCATTGTCTCTCGAGATAAGGAGGCCAAAGAAAAAAAAAAGTGTAGGTAGGTGGTAGGGAATATGGGATTACTGTAGGGTTAGTATAAATGGGTGGTTGTTGGTCGGCACAGACTCGGTGGACCGAAGGGCCTGTTTCAGTGCTGTATGACTATGCTATGCTAAAAGTTCCATGGCCCACTTCCTCGGGGGGCCCATAAAATACAGCCCAGAGCCTTGTGGCCACTTATCAGGTAATTTTCTGAGAATGAATTTCAATGGACAAGGTTCTTTGCCACCAGTCAGAAAATTACATCCCATTAATTTGTATATTTCTCACATTGCTTGGATTTTGATGTTCTGATTTAGGAATTATACACCAATGAGACAACAGTGCTAAGAATAGTTCTTTGCAAACCTCCAAAGCTATAAAATACAACCAAAGCAAATGAGAAAGATAAATGAAAATTGGAATGAGTTGCCTTTAGATTTAAGGGCTGAATTGCTTGGGCTTATAGACCACATGTGGCTGAAATTTGGACACCCCTTTGTTATTACTCCAGTGTGCTCTTTGCATTTACTGAACTAGCCACCTTTGTGGTTTTTCTGAGTGAAACTTGCATGGGACAAAATTAATAGCCACATGGACAAATATAAGTGAATTAAGGAAAGCCAGCATGGATTTCTTAAGGGAAAATCATGTTTAACTAACTTGCTGGAGTTTTTTGAGGTGGTAACAGAGAGGGTTGATGATGTTGATTGATGTGGTGTACATGGACTTTCAAAAGGCATTTGATACAGTGCCACACAACAGATCTGTGAGCAAATTTATAGCTCATAGAATAAAAGGGATGGTAGCAACATGGATATGGAATTGGCTGAGTGACAGGAAACAAAGAGTAGTGGTTATTAGATGTTTTTCAGCTGGAGGAAGGTTTGTAGTGGAGTTCCCCAGGGATCTGTATTGGGACCCTTGCTTTTCCTGATATATATTAATGACCTAGACCTTGGTATACAGAGCACAATTTCAAAATTTGCAGATGGTACGAAACTTGGAAGCATTGTGAACTATGAGAAGGATAGTGTAGAACTCCAAAAGGACATAGACAAGTGGGTGGAATGGGCAGACAGGTGGCAGATGAAGTTCAATGCAGAGAAATGTGAAGTGATTCATTTTGGTAGGAAGAACATGGAGAGACAATATCAAATAAAGGAGACGATTCTAAATGGGGTGCAGGAGCAGAGGGACCTGGGTTTATATGTGCATCTGTCATTGAAGGTGGCAAGACAGGTTGAGAGTGCGGTTAATAAAACATACAGTATCCTGGGTTTTATTAATGGGGCATAGAGTACAAGAGCAAGGAAGTTATGTTGAACTTGTATAAGACACTAGTTTGGCCTCAGCTGGAGTATTGCGTCTAGTTCTGGGCACCACACTTCAGGAAAGACGTGAGGGCATTGGAGAGAGTGCAGAAAAGATTGATGAGAATGGTTCCAGGGATGAGGAACTTCAGTTATAAAGATAGACTGGAGAAGTTAGGACTGTTTTCCTTGGAGAAGAGAAGGCTGAGAGGAGATTTGATAGAGGTATTCAAAATCATGAGAGGTCTGGACAGAGTAGATAGAGAGAAACTGTTCCCACTCATGAAAGGATCGAGAACAAGAGGGCACAGATTTAAAGTATTTGGAAAGAGAAGCAAAAGTGACATGAGGAAAAACTTTTTTCACGCCGCGAGTAGTTAAGGTCTGGAATGTGCTACCTGAGAACGTGGTGGAGGCAGGTTCAATTGAAGCATTCAAAAGAGAGTTAGATGAAAGGGAAGAATGTGCAGGGTTATGGGGAGAAGGTGGGGGAATGGAACTGAGTGAATTACTCTTTAGGAGAGCCAGTGCAGCCACGATGGGCTGAATGGCCTCCTTCTGCACTGTAACAATTCTGTGATTCTGTTACTGATACTTAGTGCCAAATTATTAGCAGCATGTAGTGTGGATTGAGACTGGCCAAACTTGTTTAATATGGAGCTATTGGAGAGGAAGAACTTTTATCCCATCAATTTGGGTTAGATCCTGACCCAGGATCTAAGGTGAAAGAATCCACTGTTCCATCCCAATCCACTATTTAATAATCTTTGCATCTGCTTTTATTGGAAAAAAGAAGTGGACAGAACAACATGAGACGATAGGCTTCAAGTTGACCATTGATATGGACTGTTGTCAAGACTTAAGATCTTGTCTTGTTCAAGAAATCTTTTTCATGGAAGAAAAGGTAAGATATGAGAAGTAAAGATGAATAACAGAATACATTTATATACTTTACATCATCATCCTCACCTCAAAAACGTATCCTTGACCCCTCTGTCCTTGTAACTTACCACCCAATCACCAACATCCCTTTTCTCTCCAAAGTCCTTCAGCAAGTTGTCCCATCCCATATCTGTGCCCATCTTTCCCACAGCTCCCTGTTTGAATCATTTCAGTCAGATTCCAACCCTTCAGGGTGGTATCCATCTTCCATAAACTTCATCTTATCCAAAACTCTGCTACATATATCTTATAAACTGTTCCCATCAACCCTCTCCTTGCTGACCTGCATTGGCCCCTAGTCACTCATTTTACGCATTTACCTTGGGAGCAGGCTGGAGGCAGGGGCAGGAGCATAAAATCCAGTGGGAGGCGGGGGGTGCCGTTCCTGTTGCCTACCCACTCCCACTGCCATCTTACCAGCAACGGGAGAAGTTGAAAATGGCCTGCCCGCCCCAGGCCTTTTGAGGCCCTTAAGGGGCCAGTTACTTGCCATTTAAGAGCCTCCTCCTGCCACCACTGGTATTTTATGTGCCCCACAGAGGATTCCCCCAGCAGCACAAGCTGCCCCCAATGAAGCACTTTCCCCCGCCCTCCTGAATGACTCCCAGCACTCTCACCAGGACCCAGCCAATTGTCCCCGGTGAGGCCCGAATCCCACTTACCTTTTTCGGGGTTGGCATCCATCCACTCTGGGCAAGGTGCAATCCCAGCAGTGACCACCACTCCTGGTGGCACTGCTGGGACTGAGGAGCTGCCCAGGGCCAATTCAGGGCCTGGGCCACACAAATTCGGTGTGTGGCTTGCAGGCCCAGTGGAGACTGACTTGCCCCGACTTTTAAGCCAGCGAGCAGGGCTTCCTCTGCCCTGTAATATTCCGGCCCAATGCCTCAACTTTAAACTCTCATCTTTCAGAATAAATCCCTCAATGGCCTTGCCTCTCCTCATCCCTGTACCATCCTCCAGAAGTCAACTCTTCCACTGACTCTGACTTCTTGTTCATTCCTCCCCTTGCCCCATCATTAGTGGCTATGCCTTGAGCTTCTTAGACTCCATATTCTGGAATTCTCACCTTAAACTCCTTTGCCTCTCCTCATTTAAGACTCTGCTTAAAACCATCCAGTTTACCAAACTTTTGGTGACACCTTCTCATATCTCCGTCTTTGGATTGTCATCCGTTTTTTCTTTATACCTCTGTGAAGCATCTATAAGTATAAATGCAGATTCTTGTTATTAACTCTCCACATAGAAACATAAAAATAAAAATTGGCCTCAGTAATATCATATATTTTCTAGTCTGGAATAAAGTTGCTACCACTGGTTTCCTGATTGTCATGCAGCACACTGTATTCACCCTTTCCCCTCACCAACATCCCAGCATGTGCCAACCAGTGAGAACAGCTGAAAGTAGCCAAGAATGAAAAGGATTTCTGAAATGCTTTTAATGCTGAAGTTCAAATATATTTCACTTGCTGTCTTCATAGCCAGTGGCAGTCACGTTCCCCACACCACAGGATATAATGAAGCTGTCTTCTGTTTGATAACTTTCATGAAGGTGCCATGCTTTGCAGTCATATGTTTATCACTTTTCTGTAATTCCTCCTGGCAGCAGGGTCACTTCAGTGTGCCTTTTTGGACCCCTGGCTAAATGTCTGGGAAGAACTGCTCTCAGCTTTGTGTCATTGTGTTTGGATTTTTAAAAAATCATTATCCCCAAAGAGCAATTGGAGCTAGTGTGAAGTACAATTCAAAACATAGCAAGAAAAAAAAAAAAATGCTTATTTAACCCTTTGACTCCTGACATTTATTTCTAGCTTGTGGCATACGAATTTTCTTCTCATCACATCCCTTCAAAAATAACTTTTTATCTCAGTGCCAACCCATCGTGCATCTGCAAGAACTCTCATTAATGTGAAAAGTAGGGATAAGGCACTATCAGGACTGAAAATCAGAACTTTTCGTTATTTCAGCTGAACCAAACTAAAAGCAAGTTCTGCGATTGTCAATTTTGGCAAAGACGATTCTGAGTCCATTTTCATTGTTGCCCTGGAGCTGGAACAGTGATCGTTGATGGTTTTGATTTCACTGATATTTGGTGAGATGGAATTCTTTTAATTTCTAGCCCTTCGTTCCAGTTGCTTTTAAAACTGTCTGAATTTGACCTTTTTATTTTTACTCATTTTGCAAGCATGCCATTCATATGCAGTGACATAGATGTGGAGCTTGATGCCCTCATGCAAAATAAACAAGGGACTGAAGTACAAACTGACAAACAGCTTTATGCTGTCATGAAGCATTTTGTTGAAGCCTGTGTGATGATCTGCACCAACATAGTGAAGAAAGACAATGAGAACAGTTTGTTATTTATTTTTAACAAGTCAACCTATATCTTGCTCTTTGTTAGAACAAAGGATCAATAATACTTCATCATTATTTACAAAGAGTTCACAAAATGTTCAAAACCACAATTTTAAGCAATATGATTTAAGTAGTGGGAAAAGCAAGAAAAATTCAATCACATTACCACTGTAATGTTCATCATTTAAAACATCTCAAACAACTAATTAGCCACTTAACTAGTATAAACAATGACAAGTAGTGGAGCACACAATATTTTTTGGAAATGACTGATTAGCAAAGTCATTAAAGCCTCTTCATCGATCAGGCCCCTAACTGTGTGAGTGGGCTGTGCAATGATTTTTGGTGGGAGAGGACATTTCCTACTAAGACATGGCGATAAAATGCATGCAAACATATAACAGACCTCAGTGTCCACAACTTTAAGGACCTGATGGAAGTTCAGAGGAAGTTGCACAATTTGATGAAGGGTACCAAAGTAAGGTAAAAATATTACTGTAAAGTAACAGTATAGGACATACATGGATATCAAAAATGTTATATAACAAAACTCAGAAGCAAATGATGTGAAACTCAGAAATGTAGTTAACAATAAGCCACAAATAGAAAAGTCATAATAAATACAGTGCTGAAGGCACACACAGAGCTGAACAAAGTTTAAAAAAAACAGCAGAAAGCAAAAGAACAGCAGAAGAACAGATGTCAAATTTCCCAGCATGAACTGGAAGATCATTAATATCTTAACTGAGTTCAAACTTTTTAAACATGAATGTAATTATGCTTCATAGATCAAGCAGTTGCAGAACCAGAAAAGCAGGCTGTGAAAATATTGATAGCCGTTGGAAATGAGGGTTCATACTGAATCAATATGTCTGGCTTATCTGACGAGGACCAGAAAGATCACACAAAGATATGGAAAGCGCTAGAAGATCAGCTTCGGGTAAAGGTGAATTTTAGAATTCATTGCCTAGAATTGATGTCTTACAGGCAACAGCCACAGGAATCAATAGATCAGTTCATCAGTAGATGCCATAGTAAGGGCAATGAATGCAATTTTTCAGAAACTGAGCTGTCGGAGAGAATAATGAAGCTGATGATTGTCTCAACATCTATTGAAGCATTTCAAAAATACCTCTTGGGGGAAAAAAAAGGTCACAGCATTGATGCGCTGGTAGAAGATGGCAGGAAATACGAGGCCATTGTAGCTGGACAACAGCAGATGCAAATACTAGATGCATCTGACAGTATCGGCATGGTAACCAGGTCATAAAAAACAAGCAAGTTGTGTGGTAAGTGTGGTTTGTCCCACTCACCGCAAGGTTGTTCTGCATTTCAAGGTCTGCAAGTCATGCAGTGCAAGAGAACACTGGGCCCGCCTATGCAAGAAATCTGGCTCCAAAGACGCAGCCAGAAGTCGCAATAGGACACAAATAAACAGAAGACAGGCGAAGCAACATGGCAACAACAGCAAGGAGAATGCCAAAGACCTTGTAAACACAAGCCAATACACAAATTCCACAGCGAAATAGACCTCAGACAAGACTCAGAGTGGTGCAATTTTCAGCCAGAAGACGAGTAGGTGTTTCACGTTGTGAACTTGACACATTGTGTTGATGAAGTCAAAAAACTGAAAGCTTTTGCTACTATTAATATCATGTGCCCAAGGAAACTTGGCAAGCACACACTCAGGACTAAGATTGACACAAGAGCTAGGGCAAATAGCCTACCAGTCTGAATCCTGAAGGATATGTACCGGGATCATTGGAAATTAATGATACAACTGCAAAGTTAACTGCATGCTACGGGTCACCCATCCCTTGCAGCGGCACACGAACAATGTGATGCAGCTATGGCAAGTCAGCATGGAAATCACAAATATTTTACCTGGTAGACACGAGCGGACCAGCAGTGGCAAGACTACCAGCGTGTAAGGACCTCAACATCGTGACTATCCACGAGATCACCAAGGTACCCAATACAGCAGAAGAGACCAAGGGTACCCTCATTGAGTCAGTCCCGGACTAACAACAAATGTACCTGGACAGGTTTGTTGCCATGGGAGATTTCAAAGACGATGCTGTACTGCACCTCAGAGAGGATGCTATTCCATCAATTGACCCTCCCAGAAAGTGTATCATGCACATAAAAGAAAAGCTTAAGTGTGAGCTAGATGACATGGAACACAATTGCATCATCCGTAGTGTGCATCATCACACAGACTGGTGCAGCTCAATTACATGCATACTGAAGAAGGATGGAGCAATCAGGGTATGTCTAGATCCAAGGTGTCTAAACCTTTCCCTATAGAGGTGCCCCCACAAGATTCCAACACTAGAGGAATTGAATTCAAAGTTCACAGGAGCCAAATTCTTCTCCAAGTTGGATGCTAAACATGGATATTGGTTGGTACACCTAGCTCAGGAATCTCAGAACACCATTTGGAAGATACTGCTTCCAGAGACTATCCTTCAGCTTATCTGTCAGTCAAGATCTGCTTCAGCAGCATATGGACAGAATTATAGAAAACCTGCCTGGATCTATATGCATTGCCGATGATATTGCAGTAATGGGCAAAACTTAAATAAGTTCATGATCGAAATCTTCATTTACTGATGGCAGTAGCTCATCACAAAGGGCTCATTTTTAACAGTAAGAAGTGCCAGCTGAATGTAAGTTAGATCAATTTCTTTGGCTCCATCTATTCAGGTTGCAGAATCCGTCCTGACTCAGGCAAAGTCGAAGATGTAAGGCATATGCCTACTCCACAAGACAAAGAAGATCTACAGAGATGTCTTGGATTTTTCAACTTCTTGGCACCATACATGCCAAATTTTTCTGACAAAGCATCAACATTGAGAGAGCTCTTAAAGAAAGATGTACCATATATATGGCAGGAGGACCATCAGCATATGCTTGAGTCTCTAAAACAAGCATTGTGAGCAGAAACCTGTACCCTGCAGTACTGTGATCCAAAAGAGATGACAATCCTGGAAGTCAACACCTCACAGAAAGGGCTAGGAGCGTGCATCCTGTAGGATGGCTAACCAATTGCATTCGGATCCAAAATTTGATCCTCAGCACAATCTAATTACTCAAACATAGAGCGTGACACACTTGTTCTGGTGTTTGGGATCAAAGCTTCCACACCTACCTGTTTAGTAAGCAGTCCACTGTGGAAACTGACCACAGATCACAGAAGATGATCTGGTGCAAACCATTGACAAATGCACCACCTTGACTACAGTGATTTTTAGTGAATATACAGGGTCACGACTTTGATGTCTGTTACAAACTGGGTACCAAAATGGTCACCTCGGATACGCTGAGCAAATTGCAAAATCCGAACAAGAATGAAAATGTCCCACTCGAACTTCATGAAGACAGCATGGACACAGAGTTAGAAGATGTGCTCAAAATCAATTTACTGCATTTTGATCAGCACAAATGTGACCAACTGCAATCAAAAACAGCCAATGACCCACAACTGAAGGCACTGTGGAGAGTCATCATAGAAGGATGGCCTCATAGGATAAAAGAGGTGCCAGAGTCCGTCAGATGCTTTTGGCCTTATAGAGATGAACTTGGTATCTCGAGAGACATAACCTTCAAAGGAAAACAAGTGATTGTGCCCAAAGCTCTTTGACAGACATCTTGTCACAATTTCACCAAGGCCATATGGGTGTAGTGCAAATGAGATGACTGGCACAAGACTGTTTATTGGCCAGGAATCAACAGTGACATCGAAAGGTTAGTGAGCATGTGCGAGGCATGCCAGAGCTATCAGCCACAACAATGTAAAGAACCCCTACACCCTCAAGAGATTCTGTCAGTCCCTTGGTCCAAAATCGCCACTGATCTATTTACCATGAATGGAGATGACTTTATCTTAGTCACCAACTATTTCTCCAAATTTCCAATTGTCAGACAGCTAAAAGACATTTCAATGCGGTTGTCGCAGACACATTGAGTGCCAAATTCAGTCTGCTCACCACACCTGAAGAAATTATTTCTGATAATGGGGCACAGTATACAGGCAGACCTTTCAGGGATATGTGTGCCAAATGGGGCGTAAACCATGTGACATCCTCACCACACTATCCTAGATTTAACGATCTTGCCAAGCGAATCTTTCATACAGTTAAATCGCTTATCCTGAAGTTTAGGACAACAAAACAAGATTTTCGTGTTGCCGTGTTACACCTCAGAGGTACATCTATGGATATTGGCTTACCGTCACCAGCAGAGATCATGTTTGACAGACAGGTGAGAATGATTCTGCCAAGCTGTCATCTGTCCAAATTCTCTGAGATGCAGGAGACAGTGCTCGAAAAACAGGGGAGAATGAAGATGGTGCATGACCGATATGCAGGGGCGGAACTACCTCAACTACACGGAGGACAAAAGGTCAGGGTCATACACCCCACAAAGAGAACATGGTTCTCCACAGAGATATCAAACGTATGCAATAAGCCTAGGTCTTATGAGATTACAACATCTAATGGAACAGTGTTGAGAAGGAACCAATGCCAATTAAGAGAAGAGTGCAATGCTCCAATTGCGCACAGCGGACTCGAAAGAACACATTCCAATGATGAGGGTGTGACGGAACAACAGGACAACAACCAACACATTGACAACATGTATGCAAGCCAAAAACAGCCAAGGGTGAAATTCACATCCCCAGAAGGTTATACCATAACAAGATCTGGAAGAGTTGTCAAACCACCAAAACGATATATGGACTCATAAGCTTTTGCACTCATAAATTTCACTATCCCTATCCTTAAACTTGTAAATTTTAAAATCTCTATCCCTGTATAACTAATTTTGATATTATCCAATTTTATGTGTTTTTACTTGTCACGTACGAGACTTATCTTTGGAAAGAAAGGGGATGTTGTATGATCGCTTTAAGAGTGATTTCCCTTTAATAACTCAGTATGCTAATGAGCTAAGTACCAGGATGTAGTCATGTGATTAGCAGCCCTGTTCACTCTGCACTGTAACACTCTGGCCAATGGTTCTATATATAGTTTGCTCTGTATTGTATATATCTGTTTAGCTGTTAATAAACCCTCTAGAGACCTTCAAGGCACTGGAATCCACATACCTTATTGTGTCGCTTAAGATAACACAAAGAATCTCATGATAGCCCACACCCCTGCTCACCCGCTCCTGCAATTGAAAATTCAGCCCTCGATGTGAGCTCTCAGCTGAGCTGGTGCTTGTAGATGGGAGCTTGACAAAGTGTTGCTCAGAAGGAAATTGCACAAGGCTGCAATCTTTACAGGGCTGCAGCTTATAGTTAAAGGGATGCAGCTACTAAGTGGCTGTATACAAGAAAAGGAATGTGCATTTATGTAGTGCCTTTCACAACCTCACGATATTACAAAATGCTTCAATACAGTCATTGTGATAACATGGGGAAACCTGACAGCCAATTTATCCATCATAACATTTCACAAACAGCAATGAGATAAATGACCGAATAGTCTGTTTTTAGTGACGGTTGAGGAATAAATTTTGGTCCAGATACTAAGAGAATTCTACCATTCATCTTCAAATAGTGCCATAGGATGTTTTACATCTGTGTAAGAGGGCAGGTGGGCCCTCAGTTTAACATCTTACTCAAAAGATGGCACCTCTGATATTGTAGTACTCTCTTAGTACTGCACTAAAGTTTCAGTTAAGGTATCTGTTCAAGTCTCTCGAATGGGGCTGACTCAGAGGCAAAAATTCTATCATTGGGTCAAGGCTAACATGTGACAGCAACAATTCCTTGGGCTTTAAAAATGACTCGAAGTTTTTTTTTATATTTTTGATGGAACACTTGACCTACTGTTTGATGACAGGTAGAGACAGTGCTGAGAAGGGTGTGAGGAACGTTGCTCTGTTTGTCACTCCAGTACATTGGTCCTAGATGACAACATGTTTGGCAGATGGTGATAGCCATGTTTAAAGTTGTGTAAAATACCAGCAAGATGTGGAAACAGATGTGGGAGGTGTTAGCACATCCTTAAGGAATCTGTCAAAGTAAGAATCTGCAACATTACTCGGAGAAGGATCCAAGACTGCATGTAACAATGTACTGCCCATCAACCTTTCCACATTTACTGTTTACCTTACAGCGCTTTTATGGAGGCTCACAAATACTTCTGCAAGGCACACATACAATGTGAAACTTATATTTAAAAGCCTGGACATACTTTAATCTTCCAAGGGGCTTTACACATAAAAATATTGTAACACAACCTAACTGAATGATGTTTGATCATTTATGGCACACAAGATGTGCTGCATATGTTTGACTCTTTCAGCTAACAACATCTCAATATTATTTATAAAACAAGATGGTACTTAATACAAATTGAAGAAAGGGTAGGAAAGAAATGCAAACACTTGACTTCCTTGGACATCTTGACATCCTAACATGGAGGAAATAGGGAAGGCTGAAGACTGAAGTGAGTGAGGTGGTACCATGTTTGAGCCTGAAGCTCAGGGCTCGTGTTAGTGTGCACTTGCATCTTTTTCTTTCCATTTGAATTCATTCTCACATGGACATAAGCTGAGCCTTACAAAGATCACGCACAGTATCTTGCAATGCAAGCTCTTTTTGTAGATGTGTCTTGGAACCAGTGAATCAACATTAGTCTTTTTCAGTCATTATAGGCAAGGAAAAACAACCATACGGCACCCTAAACTCTATCACCAAAGTTTGCAATTATAAGGACAGCTATACATATCCCAGGGGATGCAGTTAATGAGCTTAAGGAGGGACGGACAGGTGAGACAGTGCACAGCTGAGGAAGAGCAAGTGGTAGTGAGGAGAACAAGAATCTGCTGGCTGGGTGGCCAAAAGAATGTCATCAATGACAGCCTGCACTTTGAACAATCCATCAGTGTAATTTGTGAATCACCTTGGGATGCTTTTACATTTAAGGTGTTCTATAATTGCAAGTTGTTGTTACTGTTACAATGGAATTAGAAAGCTGCGTTATGTTCCTACTACCCCTCAATGCAAAAGAGGAGAAAATGCTGCCATGCTGATTGATTAAAGATTATTAAAGTTGATTTTTTTTTATTGTTGATTCATATATCCTTTTTTGAAGGGGGTTTGAGGTCCTATATTAGCATCAGAAACTCAGAGAAAATTGGTAGGAAAAGAATTGGACCCAAAACAGTAAATTTGGAGAAAATCAGTAAAACATAGGTTTTAGTTTAGTTTTTTTTTAGTTTAGTGATACAGCACTGAAACAGGCCTTTCGGCCCACCGAGTCTGTGCCGCCCATCAACCACCCATTTATACTAATCCTACACTAATTCCATATTCCTACCACATCCCCACCTGTCCCTATATTTCCCTACCACCTACCTATACTAGGGGCAATTTATAATGGCCAATTTACCTACCAACCTGCAAGTCTTTTGGCTTGTGGGAGGAAACCAGAGCACCCGGAGGAAACCCACGCAAACACAGGGAGAACTTGCAAACTCCACACAGGCAGTACCCAGAATTGAACCCGGGTTGCTGGAGCTGTGAGGCTGCGGTGCTAACCACTGCGCCACTGTGCCACCGTAAATTCAAATTCCACCTTCTGCTGTGGTGGGATTCGAACCCATGTCCCCAGAGAAATACCCTGGGTCTCTGGGTTACTAGTCCAGTGTTAATACCACTACGCCGTCGCCTACCCTTTATTTAAATGTCAGCAGAAATCAAGAAAAGCAAAGGACTGAAAAAAGCCCAGATAGGCTAAATTCCAAGCCACAATTATTTAAATGTCTGATACACACTGTTTTAATAGGCTGCAATGGCAATTCCAAAAGATCTGGCAACTGTAAGCTTGCATCAAGAACAGAATCTTTTCACGGTAACAGTATTATTTTTAATTAAAATGTTGATTCACTTTTAGTGCACAGTCCTCGCTTTCTTCCACGTTCAAAATTTGAAGCGGCAATTTGCAGGCAGGAAGGAAATATCACAAAGATGGAATTGATTTCTCATTCTTAAAATTTAGAAAGCATTTATAGTGTTAAAATAGTTACACTAAATAATAAAGCAATGTTGAAAACATTTTTTCCAGCATGGATTAGTCTAATCCAGATCTCATTTTAATCCACTATCCGAGCATCCATTTAATTAATATCTTACCTGATGGAATCTTATGCTACTGTATGGCGGGTCAACAAATAATTCAGCAGTATTACACGGACCACTTTAACCTATTGACTTGGCATAAAAGCAGTTTTCAAGACTTTACATTGTCACCCTGTCTATATATTCATGGAATTGCTGGTAAAAAATGGCCGATCCGCTTCCAGTTTGCTATCATCCTCTCTGCGATACATTCATTGCCCAAAAGAAAGAAAGAAGAATGAAGGAACTTATTCATGGCAAGGTCAATGTGCTAGATTAAAAGCAAAATACTGCAGATGCTGGATATCTGAAATAAAACCAAGAAATGCTGGAAATGCTCAGCAGGTCTGGCAGCAACTGTGGAGAGAGAAACAGAGTTAACGTTTCAGGTCTGTGACCCTTCATCAGGTGCACAGGAAGCAGATTATGATGTTAATCAGCATGAAACATTGACTTGACGCCAGTGCTGCCATTTTGGAGCTCCACGCTCCAGCCTCTGTCTTCTCTTAACCTACCGCAGCTGAGCACACGTTCAACAGCTTCAAGATCTCCCCACCAGCATTAAAGAGAACATCAACTACTCACAGGTTAGTTGCTGGATTATTTCTTCTGGCTGTTTCTGCAATTCAATGCATTTTGGGTGCTTTTCTATACTTGTTAAAAATTGTAATAGTCTGCAGAGAGTGGTTTGGCTAATGCTGAAGCATTTTTTGGTGATTTGAAGGTTTGTGTACGAATCAGTTGCTTCCAGATATAGGTGAACTAGTGGGGCTTCCTCTTGGCATTGAGCATGACTGAGAGAATGAACAGAGGACATACAGACCAGGGCAAGCTGCTGGAAGAGGGAGGAGGAGGGGGAGACATATGCTCAGCAGAGGGCCATTGCTGCAGAGAGTCTTTCGGAAGTAGATCTGTTGGAGAACAGATTGCTGGAGTGCTGTGGCACTGTGGAAGCCCCTTTGCACACTGGTATTAAGAGACATTATGGCAGCAGTCTGAGCTTCCATGGCAGCAAGCTAAGATTGCATTACAGAATCTGAGTTTCCACTGCAGCACTCAGACATTGGGTGGATGCTGCTTGTGCTGCAATGGAAGCTGAAACATCAGCCATCAGACACTGCATCATGATTGGTTCCACAGGTTCCCTGCTGGAAGTTCCCACTCATTCCATGTGGAAAGGATGGGCTCCAAGCTCTGCATAAAGCCCTGTGTGCAGTTGATGATCGACTCCTCCATGCTGCTTGACATTGAATGCAGACTTTCTGGTAGGCTTTCCAGTGCACCAAGCATTTGGGTGTGCACACCATTAGTCTTCTTTTGTAGTCTGGCTAATCAATTTCATTAGCTGAGTCTTCTACAGCAGAACAAGTGTGTGGCCTCACCCTCCATCAAGCTCACATCTGCATTATCCTTTCTCGCTGGCCTGGCTACAATGCAATTGTGCTAGTGTCTCACCGTGTGGAGATCCTGTCTCTATCCTATCTGAATTACATACAGTATCAGTATCTGAGTTGATGGATGTGACTGAAATCAAGTGATAGTGTGTCTTCATCTTCACTGTCTTCTTGCTGTGCCAACACTGGGTAGGTTGCAGTTCTCGGGGATGTGAAAGAAAAAAGGGATAAGGGTAAAGTTGTGGTGAGGGTATAGGAGAAAGTAAGTGCATTGGCCTCCTCCATTATCTCTTGTCACTGCCTTCTGACCGTGTGTCTGCAGGGCCTCCGCTCGCTCCTCCCACCCCACCCCCATCCCACCCAGGTATAGGACATCTCTCCATCTCTCCTTCTTTCCACCAAGATCTGCAGCACAGCCCCAGAAAGCCTTGATGCCCATGCCCTCCTGCAGTCAGCCATTGATGATTGTTGCACAGCACACTATTCTTAATGATGTCAGTACCACCAGCAACCACAATGCACCTCCCCCTTAAGAGATGCAGGCCAGCTGTGAGTGTGCAGTCTAGCTTTAAACAGTGCTAGGCATTCATGATATTGGGTGCCTTGTTTATAACTGCAGGCAATGAACAGCATGGGGACTGCTGGTTCCACACAGAAATCATGGAAATGAGCAGGCAGCACAAAGTTGGCTGCATTTCAATTAATGGGCACGCATTAATCGTGCATCATTATCCCTGTGTCTGTTTTCAGGGGTTATCCAATTTAATCCCCAATGACTATAAAATGAGAACTGAATGATGTCAGAATGCCCTGATTCAATTACCCGCTGCCCTCTAACCCTGCTTCTTCTGAAGACATTGACGCGCCATATGCAATGCCATATGAGATCAAATAGTTTTATACTTAAAAATGTTGAAACAAAGGAAGGAACACAGGAAAAGGAGGAGGCCATTCAACCCCTCAAGCCTGTTCCGCTATTCAATTAGATCATGGCTGATCTGTATCTTAACTATCTACCTGCCTTGGTTCTGTAACCCTTGCCAAACAAAAATTTTCAATCACAGATTTGAAATTTTGTGAATAGTCATGACCCAATGTGTCTTGAAGTCACATAACATCATTTGTATTATTTCCTGCTTTAGAATTAATCAAGTAAAAAAGACTCACTGCATCTCAGAAACATACATGACTTAAATCAGTTTCCTTTAAATTATTCTAAGTACACTTTCCCATTTAAAAAATGTTAGATTTGGTGAAGTGCTGTATTAAAGGTACTCTATAATTGATTAACTCTGTCAGTGGAGCAGGATATTGCCTAAATGTTTTTCAATGTCATTGTTGTACACATGATCCTTACCTTACTGTACTTAATGCCACTTCACATCTATATTTTTCAAATGCAACAATTTCAGTTCCTTTTGTGAGTACATAAGTATCTCTGACATAACGGAAATAATTACTTAATATTATGATATTCTCAGGAATAGAAAAATCATAGAAGCTTGCAACAGGAGCAATAGGATACATATGCTAGAGTATACAGATCATTGAAATAACCATTAAAATAATAATCATACTTCTGCTTTTGACTATTTGTCAATGTATTGTCCTAATCACTCGTCCCTCAGGCTATAAATAACATTACACTGATTTTCTTCCAATTTAATTCATGACAGTTCCTGAGCTGCAATTTGAAAATCTCCACATAGATGAAAAATACTTTCCCCTCATTATGTGTAGCAAGTTATTTATTTAAATAGACACCAGGGACATTTTGTGTGAACTCCATGATACTTGTAGGGTGCAACTGTAGTTCAACATTACTGCTAAAAACACATATATTTTATGTTCCTGCTGGATGAGTAGGTAATAAACACTATTTTTTTTTTTAGAATTAGAATATTACAGCGCAGTACAGGCCCTTCGGCCCTCGATGTTGCGCCGATCATCTGACCTACACTATTCCATTTACATCCATATGTCTATCCAATGACCACTTATATGCCCTTAAAGTTGGCGAGTCTACTACTGTTGCAGGCAGGGCGTTCCACGCCCCTACTACTCTCTGCGTAAAGAAACTACCTCTGACATCTGTCCTATATCTTTCACCCCTCAACTTAAAGCTATGTCCCCTCGTGTTTGCCATCCTCATCCGAGGAAAAAGACTCTCACTATCCACCCTATCTAACCCTCTGATTATCTTGTATGTCTCTATTAAGTCACCTCTCCTCCTCCCTAACGAAAACAACCCCAAGTCCCTCAGCCTTTCTATATGGGAACATAGGAATTACTCAAAGCAAAAAGACCAAGGTCCATCTAATTTCTCTTGTACCATCCTGGTAGTTGTATTATACAGGGATAACGAAGTGTCGACTAACCCTGGCAATGAATCTCCATAAATTATCCCACCGCAAACAAGAATTGAGGTGGTATAAAGCTTTGGGAATCACAGGACAAGGTTCCTCCCAAGCATGCTATACTTTCCACATGTCCTGTCTCAAATTACTCATATACTGTATCCCAAAATATTATTTTCTGAAGAAATCTATCTAATTTGCATTTGATGATTTAACACCTTTTGCTTCACCCTTTCACCCTCTCCTTACAGAGCCCATTTCATAAATTTACCACTTGCTGACTGAAATAATATTTTCACAGATTTTTTTGAATTTAGCCTGCAAGCATAAGCTGTGTCCTCTGTTTCTACTGTTCTGGACAAGGTGAAACATATGAACTTAGGAGCATGAGTAGGCTATTCAGCCTTTTGAAGTTGTTCTGCCATTCAATTATATCATAGCTGATCTGTATCCTAACTCCATTTACCTGTGTTGACTTCATAGCACTTAATACCCTTGGCTAGCACAATCAATTTCAGATTTAACATTATTAATTAATAATTAATTAAATAATTAATAGCAGCTACTACCTTTTGTAAGAGTTGCACACATCTGCCTCCCTTTGCATGAAAGGCCTGGCTCTGGTTTTTCCATGCTAGAATTCCCACCAGCAGAAATATGTTTCTCTCTATCCTATCAATTCCTTTCAAATTTCTAAAAAACTGTTTAAAGTCACCTCTTAACCTTCTACTGTCTCGAGGATACAAGCCTAGTTTATGTAATCGTTGGATGTAGCCTAACCAGGCCTTTGTCTAGCTGTAGCAAAACTTCCTCCCTGCTATATTCTAGTCATCTAATTATAAAAGCTAACATTTCATAGCCTTTTTGATCTTTTTTTTGTACCTAACTGGTACATTTTAGTGATCTGTGCACATGAAGCCCTAAATTTCTGTGGACTGCCACTGCTCCTAGCTTTTCACCATTTAAAAAATACTTGGATTGATCCATGTCTGATCCAAAATGTTTTTACTGTGGCAACCAGAATGGTACACAATATTCAAAATGTGGTTGCACCAATGATTTATGAAGTGGTAAGATTTTTCTACTATTTCAGCTCAGTATTGACCTTTTAATAAATTCCAACATCTGGCTTGCTTTATTCACTGCCACTGAGCATTGTTGTGATAGCTTCAATTTTTTGGTAATCAGGACCCCCAGATCTTTCATTCCATTTACCTTATTTACTTTCCATTTAAGTAATAGGCCCTTTCTGGATTTTTTGTCCCCCATATGAAGCACTTTTCATTTCTCTACATTGAACTTCATCTGCCACCTGTTACCCCAATTCCCAAGTATATTCAAATCCTCGTCTTGCTTACCTCTTGAGCTTTACAGTCTACCAACTTATTAGCTTTGTATCATCTGCAAACTTAGCAAATCTTTTTGAGGCTCCTAGCTCCATTTCATTTATGAAGATATTAAACAAAACGGGTAGCAAAAAGGTTCTATGTGGGACCACACTTGTAACATTCTCCCATGCATAGTATGATTCTGAGCAATCCTGATCAGGGATGTCCCAGTTTGATCTCTGTTTTCTGCTCATCAGTTGGTCTCTGCTGGGAAGTGGGTTTCAGTACCATGAAGCTAGAGGATCAGGCTCAGCTGTGATGCCCCCATGGCCAAATAACCACCTGAAGAATGCCCATTTGGATGAGATATCATGGGCTTGCCACTAATGCCAAGATAGTGATTCAGGGAGAAAGTAAAGGGAAAATTGGGAAAAGAGAAGAAAATACATTGTATAATTAATATTGAAGGAGGTAGATAGCCAATATGTCTGCAGGCTAGTGCACTTGCATCAAAACATTAGAACTAAGGGGCCAAAAATTGATGTTCCTACATGTAACTATGAAGAAGGAGCAAAGGAGTGGTTATTTATTTGTCATGATGATAACTGAGTGTTATGTTGACTTCCATATTTGACATGCTGAACCAATTAGGAGGTCATCTGGCCTGAGGTTTCAAAGGTCAGATAGCACATGTTGAAGGACTGTATCTGTAGATCTGTAAAGATGGCTGAAAATGTCTATGAAACAAGTTTAATCTCAGTCTTGCTAAATGTCATTACTGGAGGATCTGACAGTGGCGACATGATCTAAAATATTGGATTAGGTTACTGAACTGTTGCAGTTGGATATGGCTTTTGGCGGATTGGAATCTGCTGGAATTAGAGGTGTACATCTGTTTGATCCCAATGGTGAAGCCAGTGTAGTGAGTGCGTGATGGTTGCATGGCCGGAAGAGTTTGAGGCTTATGTGGACAGCAGGGGCCTGTTTCTCGATGGGGCGACACGACACAGTGAGCGTAACAGAAGGCTTTGTTGCCCTTCAATGCTGGGGCATTGGTGAGAGAGACATTCAAAACACTTAATGGCACAGAAGAATGGTATGATTATGACAAGGCTCTGGATGCATTAAATAATCATTATGTGGTGAAGATGAATGCAACATTTCAGCGACATGTTTCTCGGCAGATGAAGCAACCAGATGGGGAATATGTTGTATAATTTGTCACTAGATTGCGCCAAACATCTAAGACATGCAATTATGGAAATGATTTGAATAATCAGCTCAGGGATCAAGTTGTATAAAGTTGCCAGTCGAACTCCTTGAAGAGCAAATTGCTTGAAAAAGATGTGTTAACCTTAGCAGAAACATTGAGGGTAGCGGCTTTGTTTGAAGCGGTGGAAGCTCAATTCCAGTTGATGATGTTGGATTCAGACACTTCAACTGAAGGGTGTCCCGGATCAAAAACAAGCCAAGTGAACAAGTTTAGATCCTCCAGAGGGCAAGCTTGGAGTAGCTCAAGTAAGACTGAGAAAGAGTGCTTCAAATATGGAAATTTGGGAAGGATTCTTGCTGCCCTGCTAAAGACAAGACCTGCAGAAATTGTGGGGGAAAGGATCATTTTGCTAGGAAGTGCAGAAGCAAAACTAAGAGAGGAAAGTCTGGAAAGGAAACAGAGGACAGAGAAATGAACAAGGCAGAAATGTATGCCAAGTAGAGGATGACAGCAAGAATGATGGTGAATGTGATGAGGGATGCATATTTTCAGTCAATGATGAGAAACATAGAACATTTCCAGTGTTGATTGGTGGGGTGAAGGTGGACATCATCGTGGATTTTGGAAGTGACAGCAATGTGATCGATAGGACATTGTGGGAAGAATTGAAGAAGAGAGTCGAGTGCACATCATGGAAATGTGTGAAGAAGTTGTACCCATACATATCCAAGATATCGCTTCAAACTGTGGGATGTTTCAAGACTGTAGTGCAAGCAGGTGACGAAAAGGTAGATGCAGAGTTTGTGGCCATCAAAGAGAAAGGGGAGCCACTCATGGGCAGAGAGATGGCTCAAGCATTAGGGGTGTTGCATATTGAATTGAAGGTGACCTTGGTGAAGTCATATGCTGAACTGAAGGAGGAGTTCAAACCTGTTTTTTTTAAGGAATAGGAAAGCTTTTTGATCATCAGATGTAGCTGACCATTGATGACAACATCAAGCCAGTAGCTCAGCCTGTACGAAGAACACCTTTTGAATTGAGAAGCAAGGTTGAAGCCAAGATCCAAGAGCTCATTGATCAAGATATTGTTGAACCAGTAGAAGGACCAACACCTTGGGTGAGTCCAGTAGTGGTATTGCCCAGGCCAAATGGAGACAAATGCATCGACATGAGACAGGTGAATGAGGCAATGGTTAGAGAACACCATCCTATACCAAATGTAGATGAGATATTCCAGGAGATGTCAATGAGTAAGGTGTTTTCCAAGTTGGACTTAAAGTGGGGGTACCACCAGCTAGAGTTGCACCCAGATTCTAGGAAAGTGACAACGTTTGTCACACACTGTGGACTGTATCAATACAAAAGACTTATATGGCATAAACACAGCACTTGAGATTTACCAGCATGTGATCCATAAAGTAATTCAAGGTGTACCAGGAGTGGCCAATATTTCAGATGACATTATTGTTCATGGTGCCTCACGCGAGGAACATGATGAGAGATTGAGACTAGTGTCGGTAAGATTGCAAGCAGTGGGTCTAATGGCGAATGCAGAAAAGTTGACTATTCTGAGTGTCAGAGCTAGTTTTATGGGTCACAAGTTGACAAGCCAAGGCATCAATAGAGTCATTTTTATATTATTTATTTATTTAATCCAACAAGAGAAATAGTTAAGGCAATGGAAGAGGCAAGAAAACCACAAAATGGCAGTCAGATGAGGAGTTTTCTTGGTCTTGTAAACTATTGTGTGAAATTCATACCAAATTTTGCTACAATGGCTGATCCATTGAGGAAGTTAATGAGGAAGAATGAATGATGTGTTTGACCATAGCAGAAAGATGCATTCAGAGCACTGAAGGAAAGTTTGATGGTTGGTCATACTCTCGGATACTACAATCCACAATCACCAGTGAAGGTCATTGCAGATGCCAGTCTGGTGGGACTAGGAGCAGTGTTAGTACACACACACGCTGGAGGACCAAGCGTCATTGCTTACGCAAGCCAATCTTTGTCATCTATGTAGAGGCAATATTCTCAGACAGAGAAAGAAGCAGAGGAAATGGTCTGGGCATGTGAGAGATTTCATAATACTTGTTTGGCATTGAATTTGAGCTGCTGACAGACCAAAAACCACTATACTCTCCGAGGTCAAAAGCATGTGCTTGGATTGAGAGGTGGATACTTAGATCAGCTTACTTACAAGTACAAGGTTCGTCACATTGTGGGGAAGAAGAACATTGCGGATTCACTGTCAAGACTACCGAAGGTGAGCAAGATAGAAGGGAGTATGCTAGAGAAGGAAACAGATTCATTTGTGTGATTTGTAGCGGTACACTTGACACCCAGAGCAATAACAACTTGGGAAATAGAGAGAGAGTCAGACAGAGATCCAGAACTAGAAGACACAGGCAGAGGATGTCGGCAGGAGAGTGGGAGAAGTGTATACAAAAGACCAATGTTGCCGTGAGAGGTGAACTGTGCACAATAGGGAAATGTGTTCTCAGGGGCAATGCACTTGTAGTGCCAAGGCAACCAATGAATAGAATGGTGGGATTGGCTCATGAAGGTCATTTAGGAGTGGTCAGTATGAAGCAGAACCTGAGAACCAAGGTTTGGTGGACTGGAATGGAGAAGGATGCAGAAAATTTGTCAAGTCCTGTCATGGATGTCAAGTTGTTGGCCGACCCAACCCTCCTGAACCAATCCGCAGCACATTGCTACCAGCTGGACCATGGGAAAATATAGCCGTAAATTTTTTTAGGTCCGTTTCCATCAGGAGAGTCAATTCTGATTGTGATTGACTGTTACAGTGAGTACTATAAGTATGTTGCGATGAAGTTTGCAACAGCAGAGAAAACAGTGACAGCACTGACTGAGATATTTGCGAGGCATGGTTTGCCAATTACTTTGTATTCAGGCAATGGGCCGCAGTTTATCTCACAGATGTTTGCAGACTACATGCAGGTTACAGGAAATCATCACTACAGACTGATGCTAAAATGACCACAAGCTAACGGAGAGGTGGAATGTCAGAACCAATCTCTAGAGAAGCGGATGAGAATTGCCCAAGCTGAAGGCAAAGACTGGAAGGAGACAGTTCTATCATATGTGGCTGTGCACAGAACAATTCCACATCCTACGACAGGGAAGAGCCCAGCAGAGTTGCTGTTTGGATGAAAATCTGCACCAAGATGCTGGAAATCAGAGACATCATTGATGATCAAGAAGTTTGAGACCATGATACTGACAAGAAGGGTGTATTAAAGTTTTATGCAGATCATAGAAGGGGTACCAGAGAGTCTGATATGATGCCAGGTGATGAAGTGTTGGTTACACGAGTGAGTCTGAGCAAGATGGACACAACATTCTTTCCAAAACCTCATAATGTTATTTCCAAGACTGGGAATAGAGTGACTGTGAGATCACCAGAAGGAGTAGAATATGACAGAAATTCATTACAGAAATACGTCTCATGTCACGAAATATCAACGTCACAGAAGTTTTATGATACAGAATGCAGAGTCTGAGCTACATCTAGTTCCAGATCAAGATGCACAGATGGTGGAACAGCAAATAGCAGTTCAACATCAAGATGAGGTTCAGATGGCGGCAGAAACTGATAAGGAACCTGGACCAGGGACCAGAGACTCCCGAGTTTCTGACAGCAGGCTGACAGCTTGCAGTCCAGAGGCACAGATGAAGGCTTCTGAAAGAAAAGATGATACCGTCAAGTCCACGGATGATAACCAGAGTTCCTGAGATGGCAGGCAGAGGCAAGCATCAGAGGACACCACCCAAGAGATATAAGGATTTTTTTCCTAATGTGCATGTATTCATTTGTGTAATGCAAGAAAATCATGGACATGGTTTCAGTCTGATAAGGGAGGTATGTCATGATGATAACTAAGTATTATGTGGCTTTGCATATTAGATGCAATACGGTACTCACATATAAATACAATGCAGTACATGTTAAGAGATCAGCTGACCTGGGGGCCAAAGGTCAGATAGCACATGTTGAAGGACTGTATCCGTAGAGTGAAGATGGCTGAATAAAGTCTGTGAAGCAAGGTAAATCTCAGTCTTGCTAAGTGTCATTACTGGAGAATCCGACATTATTTACCAAAGGGGCAGCTCAAGTCTGTCTTCTGCTGTCAAGCTGTGCAATTGGTGCTGTTGTGTTAAGGGTGATTCCCCTTAAGATCTCAGAATGCTAATGAGCTAAGTACCAGGATGTAGTCATGTGACTCGAAGCCAGAGTCACTCTACAACTGTAACACGTAGACAAAGGTTCTGTAAATAGTTTGCTCTGTACTGTATATACTTGTTTAGCTGTTAATAAACCTGTTTGAGATCTTCAGCATAACTGTACTCCACACATCTCATTTATGTTGCATAAGACAACATAACGAATTCATAATATTGTAGCAGCTGTGGTGAAAAGCCAAAGTCTAAGTTGAAGACCATGGGTAAAACAGCTGTGAAAACGACCTTTCTTACCAAAAGAGAGAAAGTTCAAAACAAATACTGGCCCAAAGAAAAAGAACTTACCTCCGTCTGTAGAAGACACAGCACAGAACGGTAGGCTGCAAGTAAATTCCAACGATTGCGTGAGTTATTGTGTCGACGGTCAAGGGATACTGGTTCAAAAAAAACAAGCTTTGTAGTGCTTAAAAAGTTGTTTTTCTTCAAAGGTTCCATAAACAAAATGGGGAAAACCCAATTCCTCTCCCAGGCTGATTGAGGTCAGCACCATTACAAGAGGCGTCTGATAGCAAAAGCATATGAATACCCCGAAGACTGCAGAGTCTCCATTCACACAGCCAAAGTTCAAAAAACATTAAACCACTCAAGCATGAAGAAGTCTCTATTCACGCAGCCACAATAAAAAATTAAACCACTCGAGAGTGAAGAATATAAACAAACTCTAGCCAAAGAAAAGCAATTGAACTGCCTATAGAACAGCTGTATAAACAGACAAGCTTAACTCCTGCAAGCAAGATAAACACAGAACACTATAAAACACCAGTCCCTCTCCAACCAAGCAGCTCGTCTAAATAACAGAGAATTTCTTAAAGGGGAAACAGTGCAGTCATAGAACATCTGAAAGCAAGTTTAAGCAAAAGAACAGCAGAAAGATAGATATCAAATTTCCCAGCATTAACTGGAAGGCCATTGATATCCTATCTGAGTTCAAACTTTTCAAACAAAGAATGCAGCTATGCTTCACAGACCAAGTGATTGTAGAATCAGCGAAGCAGGCTGTAAAAATACTAATAGCAGTAGGAAATGAGGAGTTACACAGAATCAATACCTCTGGCTTACCTGAAGAGGACCGGAAAGATCCTCAAAGATATGGAAGGTTCTGGAGCCTTGGGCTGAATTTTACTAGCCCTCAGGAGTCAGGGATCATGCTGGGGTACCCAAGAAATTTTTCCGGGAGCGGCCCGCTATGACCCCCGACACCAAGAAGGCCATGCCACATTTTACTGGCAGTGGCGGGGCCTTCATTTCAATATGTTAATAAAGATTAATGAATGCAAGTGAACTCACCTTGTCTGGGCAGCCGTCCCACGCCTATATTCCAGCCTTTGGCCGGAACTCCCTTGCCTTTGGAACTCCATTCGGATGTCCGAGGCAAGACACTGGTGGGGAGGGGGGAGGAGTGAAGTTATCAGGGCTGGGGGGAGGTGCAGGAGCGGGTAAAACACTTTGTATTGGCTGTGGGGAGGGTGGGAAGGGGTTTAAGGGTAAATGTGGCGAGGTTGGGTGGGAAGTTTGGGTTGGAAACAAAGTTAATTTTTGTGATATAGGCCAAAAATAAACATGGGGGGCGTGGGGGTGGGGAATGACTGGGAAAGTGCCTCCAGCTTTACTTTTTTTTAAGAAAATGTGTAATAATATAACTTTAAAAATTCAGTATTTTTCCTAAGGGCTTGAAGCCCTTTAAAATTGGCGCAGCGCCTGCGCGGTGGCTGTCGGATGCCACGGAGTGGCCGCCCCCTCTACGTCATTGGGGTTGGCTGTTCCACCCCCTCCATTTAAATGAGCCCCCTCTTAAAATATCGTGGGGACTCAACGCCACGCAAGGCGCACGTATGACGTGCACGTGCACCTTTATAAAATTCACCTCTTCATCTCGAAGAGCCAACAGACAATGCTTCAACTCATTCCTCCTCTGCATCTTCAGGAGATTGCATGTCCTGCACCTCTCCTCATTTCCAACAAGTCCTTGAACTGAGCCCCAGGCCTTCAGATGCGGGGGTTGGGGGGCGTGGGTGTGGGTAGGTAATGGGAACCACTAACTTATAAACAACAGCTGTTGTTAAATGAAGGTTTTGGATTGAATTTCCACTTTGCATAGAGATTTAATTGCAGGAATGGTGTTCAGTAGGCCAGCTTAAGGGGCAAATGTATACAGTACTGTTGGCACAGGGTTAACCTTCAATTTTAATTGAAAGTGTTATCTAATAGACTGAAACTTTGACTTCCTGACTTTACATTGAGCACAGGAACCAACTCTTCAGCTTCAGGCTCATCGTCATCATCATTTTTAAAGCCAACTGAGCTTCCTTCTCTACACTCTACTGTGTGACTCCTCACAGCACTGCACTGTAAATTGGCTATCTTTATTGGACTGTCCAATAGGGCACTCCCAAACTCACCTGAGCAGCAGAGTTTTTTCTTTAACCTATGGACTGGTCTATATGTATTCTTGTGGAGGCATGCGTGCCATTATAATTTTTCTTCATTTGATGTTCATGGGCTTCAGGCCAACATTATTACCATGGCTCAAAAAGGTTGTGACAAATGTGAAGATGTTCTGTCCTGTTACGTTGTACCTTTATGTTGTACCTTCACCCAGAATGCATGAGAATTTAAAAGCCATTTGCAACCTTCAACCTATTTTATTACATGTTATGGTAGAATTTCCCTGGCAATATGCTTGAAAGGGAATTTAACACAAGATTTTCAAATATGTACAAACCATAATCAGTTCAATTATGAATATGGTAGCCTATTATTTTTGAATGGCTGTTATGAATTTTTAACAAGCTTTGTTAACAGGTTTAGAGCTATTTGACAAGAAAACAAATTGTAAACAGGCCCTGGAAAGCATGAGCATGAAGCAAACAGAGATCTTTATTGAAAAGCAGACAGACAGGTAGGTTAATGGTCTGTAAGGAGACAAGAAGGGGACATGTATATATAAGCTTATTTTTAAAGGTACAGGTTAACATTTAGATTTTATAACCTTTTGTTACTATCCCCTTCGGGGAGTTGGATCATAGAATTCTGGTTTTACAGAATCCGTCCATTTAGTCTCGATATTTCTTTAAATAATAGTGGAACCATCAACCTCCATGGGATAGATAAGCAGGCAGCTTCCTGTGTGCCTACATCATCCAACATAATGTGGTGCTGATGGTCACACACAGCCTGCATATTAAGTTAATGGAACACTTCCTATCTATAAAAGCAATAGCATTAGTTGAAGAAGTTTGTATAGCCACAGAGGTTTCACCAATGAGGCCCTACCTGTGCGCTTAGGAAAGCAGTTACCTGATAAAATATAATCCCTTGCAAGCCTTTGCCAGATTTTTTTTATTGGGATATTGATAGTTATTGACCCTGGCAAACAATGCATCAGTAGCTTGACATATATGGTGGTGTCATGCATACTTTTCATCTGAGGTAGTAGGAACAAAGCAAGTTTCATAAAAGTTCAACACCAGTGGGGACTGTCACTGTTATGAAGACAGCCATCCCAACTTGGACCAAGTTTGCAGATGAGATGGCAGTAAAAGGCAAATGCTGCATCCCTAGTGATGCATAAGAAATGAAGGCAGATTTCCGCATAAACCACTTAGTAACTCTAATAATGTCATAGACCAGCCTACTTGGGTAACAGTGACACACCATAGCTGGAGGTAGACCTGCCTCGGCACATTCTTATAGAGCCCCTCCTCATCCGTTAGCACCTTGAGAGCAAGGAATATTCTTATGGAAAAGCTCACCCGACGAGTTACGGATGCTTAAATAGAAATTTTAACTCTCTTCAATACTAGAAGATGTTTAGGTAAAAAAGACGACCAAAATTGAAACCATAAATTATTGCATTAAGCTGATTACAAAATAAATTCCTAACTATTACAAACCAGAGAGGAAACTTATTCTGGGAGTTCGGTTTACAACTGTGTCCAGCATTGCATTTCGGAAGCAAAGTCTGCAAATGCATCTCAATTTCATATATTTTAATGCTTAATAAGACATCAGCAGTAAGAACTTCCAATGAACACAACAGTCTTGTGCAAAAAGTTGTATTTTTTTCATATGTCATTTATTCTTAGGTTCTGGGCAACCTCATCAATGACACATTTATTGCTCATCCACAGTTGCCCAAAGAAGATGATGGTGAGCCTTCTCCTTGAAGTGCTGCAGATCTTGTGGTAAAGGTCCTGCTTCAATAATACTAGCTAGGGAATTCCAGGATATTGACCTCGTGACAACAAAGGAACAGTGATATATGTCCAAATCAGGATGGTGCACAACTTGGAGGGGAACTTGGAGCGCTGATGTTGATACAGCATTGCTACTCTTCTTCTTGGTAGTAGAGATTGCAGGGAGAGAGGTGCTGTTGATGTTACCCTGGTGAATTATTGCAGCGCATCCTATACTAAAAGAGGTTCTGATGAAAGGTCACAAGACTTATTGAATTCTTTGAAGATGTGACAAAACACATTGATGAGGGAAGAGCAGTGGATGTGGTGTATATGGATTTTAGCAAGGCGTTTGATAAGGTTCCCCATGGTAGGCTCATTCAGAAAGTGAGGAGGCATGGGATATAGGGGAAGTTGGCTGTCTGGATACAAAATTGGCTGGCCCATAGAAGACAGAGGGTGATAGTAGATGGAAAGTATTCAGCATGGAGCTCGGTGACCAGTGGTGTTCCGCAGGGATCTGTTCTGGGACCTCTGCTCTTTGTGATTTTTATAAATGACTTGGATGAGGAAGTGGAAGGCTGGGTTAGCAAGTTTGCCGATGACACGAAGGTTGCTGGAGTTCTGGATAGTGTGGAAGGCTGTTGTAGGTTGCAACGGGACATTGACAGGATGCAGAGCTGGGCTGAGAAGTGGCAGATGGAGTTCAACCTGGAAAAGTGTGAAGTGATTCATTTTGGAAGGTCGAATTTGAATGCAGAATACAGGCTTAAAGACAGGATTCTTGGTAGTGTGGAGGAACAGAGGAATCTTGGGGTCCATGTCCATAGATCGCTCAAAGTTGCCACCCAAGTAGATAGGGTTGTTAAGAAAGCGTATGGTGTGTTGGCTTTCATTAACAGGGGGATTGAGTTTAAGAGCCGTGAGGTTATGCTGCAGCTCTATAAAGCCCTGGTTCGACCACACTTGGAATATTGTGTTCAGTTCTGGTCGCCTCATTATAGGAAGGATGTGGAAGCTTTAGAGACGGTGCAGAGGAGATTTACCAGCATGCTGCCTGGACTGGAGGGCATGTCTTACGAAGAAAGGTTGAGGGAGCTAGGGCTTTTCTCATTGGAGCGAAGAAGGATGAGAGGTGACTTGATAGAGGGGTACAAGGTGATGAGAGGCATAGATCGAGTGGATAGCCAGAGACTTTTTCCCAGGGTGGAAAGGGCTATCACCAGGGGGCATAATTTTAAGGTGATTGGAGGAATGTTTCGGGGAGATGTCAGAAGTAGGTTCTTTACACAGAGAGTGGTGGATGCGTGGAATGCGCTGCCAGCGGTCGTAGTAGAAGCAGATACATTAGTGACATTTAAGCGACTCTTGGATAGGTACATGGACGATAGTAGAATGAAGGGTAGGTAGTTAGTTTGATCTTAGAGTAGGTTAAAGGTTCGGCACAACATCGTGGGTCGAAGGGCCTGTACTGTGCTGTACTGTTCTATGTTCTATGTTCTTAGACCTGAAAGGTTAACTCTGTTTCTCACTCTGCAGATACTGCCAGATCTACTGAGCATTTCCAGCATTTTCTGTTTTTATTTTATATTAAAAGCAACATCCCAGGTTCACAAAGCAATTAAAATGTTTACAAAGTACTGGGATTTATCTCTAGGGGTACAGAATTTAAAAGGAGTGAAGTTATGTTAAACTTGTATAGGCTGCATTTAGAGTACTGTGCACAGTTCTGGTCTCCATACTATAGAAAGGACATAGAAGCACTGTGACAATGCAAATCGATTTACAAGGATGGTACCAGAGCTGAGATTACAGCTATTGGGAAATTGATTCACTCCACGTTATTTCAAGAAACGGCTGTAGTGCTGAAGACTTGTGCTCCTGAACTAGCTGCGCCCCTAGCCAAGCTGCTGCAGTACAGCACCAACATTGGCATCTCTTATATATTTGGTTCTTTATGCTGCCACCGTATAGAGTCTAGCCAGGGAGGTTTTTAGACTATATAGTTTAAACAGTAATCTTTCTCTGATCTCTTGTTTCTTGACTTGGACAGCCTTTGTTGAGGTTTGTAGCATTTTTGAATTTTTGGTTCATCATCTGCGTCGTCTAAATGTCTGACTGATTGACGTCTTTGATGTAAGGGAATAAGATTCCTTCTGTTTCTCCATATAGAACCTTCTGAGTTCATACTAGATAAGATCGCTGTTGATTCTCGTCTTTCTGGAGAATTGCCCCTTCTTTATTTTGGTCTCGTACCCATACCATTTGCCCTTCTGACAATTTTGATCGGTATCTTGTTTGGTACCTTCTGTTATAATTATGGGTCTGTTTGTTTTGATCTGATTTTTCTTTGTCTTGTACTTTCTGATAATCTTTGCAATCCCGGAAGTAGTTTCTTGGGTAGAATTGGAAGTTGTATTTGAAGTTTTCTTCCCATTAACAGTTCTGATTGCACTAATCTGTACAATAATGGAGTAGTTCTGTAAGTCAGAAGTGCTAATTGGAAATCTTGATTTTTCATCAACATAGTTTAATGGTTCTGACTGCTTGCTCAGCTTCTCCATTTGATTGTGGATACTTAGGAGAGCCTGTTAACAACTCCATATTCTTCTGCAAATGCATGAAGTAATCATTTGCAAATTGTGTCCATAATCAGATACTATCTGATCAGGCATATCATGTGTTGTGAAAACTTCTTATAAAACTCTGATGACTGCTTCAGTTGTTGTGTACATATGTTTAACATCAATCCATCTTGAGAAGTAATCAACTATAATTAGATAGGATCTTCCCTCCCCGCACCCCCCACCCCCAACCCACACCAGTGTACCTTTTTTCCTGGTGCCTCTTGTTCAGCCCTCTGGTGAAGGAACTGAACAGTTACAGAAGGTTTCCTGAACCAAGGCCCTTTCTCACCTCACAAGATTTGTCTGTTATTGCTGCACAAATGGAAGTAGGAATCACAAGCTTTTACGACTTTGTTGAATTTGGCTGATGTTTTGTCAATACGCTGTTTTGCTATTTTATCATCAGCTACAGCACCAATTAACTATATTAATGTATTCACTTGCTCTGTTTCGGACTTGCTGTCCAATTTTGATGCAATTCTGTACCTGAGGAACCTTTTCCTCCGTAATACCCAGTTTTGAGTCTGATTGGATTCTTCAGGACTTTTGAAACTCTCTGGCACTCCCAGATTTTGATCCATTTTAAAAATTTTTGTAGACTTTTTAGACTGTTCCCTTTTTAGAAACTCTTTTTTCAGGCTGGCTTGCTTTGGTGGAGTGTAGCAGGTGCTTGACAGTGTTCCCTGTTTGTTTTATTATAGGCTTCTGGTAGGGACACCCCCTTTCTTCCAGCAGTTCACTGAAATGTTTACACAGCTGCCTATTGTACTTGACAGAGCTGTTCGATAGATAGTTCCAGTTGCTTTTTTTAGCTAGAGTTTATTTATTTTGTTCAAGTTTGACTGCGTTAATGATTTTTATTCTCTTCAGCTTCACTGTATTAATGGAAGTCGGCTGTGTTCAAGGGTTTCCCGTGCTTTTTTCTTCACTATTGGACTTTTTTACAGTTTGCATCTTTTCAGGGTTTTTCTGCTCTCCGTCCTTGTGTTCAGCCCAAGTGAGGGATTGGGTTTCGCCTTTTTTTCTCTCTCACTCCCACAGAGCCTTAAGAAAATTAATTTTTTAAGCTCTTCAAAGGCTTTTTTTAAACCAGAATTTCTCAATAGTTGGCACAATGACTCACCCGATCAGTTGCTTTTCAGCCACGCTTCCATTCTATGCAGCTTTTCTCTGCCTTCTACGGTATGTCGTTTATTTTTTTCTCTTCAGCTGAAAGATGATAATTGCTTCAAATTTTCCCTTGTGTATAGGACTTCAATCCCAGCATTGTTTGCCATGTTATATATTTGGTTCAGTATGATGCCACCGGATAGAGTCTAGCCTGAGAGGCTCTTAGACATAAACTATATACACTCCACACTAGCCTATGTGTCTCCTTCAAAAACTGTGCTATAACTGTTCTTGAGGCCCTCTCACATGATCTCCTTCATCATCATGGTGGGTGAAAAGCTTCACATTCTCTCAAGATTAACCCTTTGATACTGTTATACTACAGCATCTACCCGACAACGTGGAAAATTGCCCAGATATGTCCTATCTGCAAAAATCAGGAGAAATCCAATCTGGCCAATTACTGCCACATCTGTCTATTCTCAATCACCAGCAAAGCAATGGAAGGTGTCGCCAAGCAGCACTTACTCACCAATAACCTGCTCACTGAAACTCAATTTGGCTTCCGCCAGGATCACATGGCTCCAGGCATCATTACAGCCTTCGTTCAGAAAGAACAAAAGAGCTGAATCCCAGATGTGTGGTGAGAATGACAACCCTGGACATCAAGGCAGCATCCAAAGCTGCGATCTCTACCACCTTGCAGAACAAGAGTAGCAGGCGGATGGGAACATCATGACCTGCAAGTTCCCTCCAAGTCACACACCATCCTGATTTGGAAATATATCACCGCTCCTTCACTGTTTCTGGACTAAAATCCTGGAACTCCCTGCCTAACAGCACTGTGGGTGTACCTACACCACATGGACTGAAGTGGTTCAAGAAGGCGGCTCACTACCACTTTCTCAAGGGCAATTAAGGATGGGCAATAAATTCTGGCCTTGCCAGCTATGCCAACATCCCATGAATGAATTAAAAAAATTATGCCACCTCCTCAAAATTAATATCTGAATCCCTCAAGTGGATGTACCTGAGCTGGTGCTTGCAATATACAGGGTGCCATGTTGTTTCTGGCTTCTTATGCAGCCCAGGAACTTTGGTTAATTTTTAGAGAAACAAAGAACATATTTTAGAATGCTAGCTACATAAAAGCCCTTCAGATGTAATTTATATGGCAGGGTACTATTGTACTTGAATGTATGTCTGTATGAGAATGAATTAATATTATGTGCAGGATAAATAGCAGCCCTCAGCTTGTGGGAGACATCCAGCTTCATTCACCCACTCCCTCTATGCTCTAAATGCAAATGATTTCCACAGCTTCCTCTTCAAAGATACTCAAGGCTTAAAATTGAGGGTTTCCCTCTGTACGTGTCTATTGGTTCCTATTAGGTTTTTACTTGTCCTGCAAGCAGAGTTGGTTTGTGGGTGAATACAGTGATCCCAAAATGCCCATTGTGTATCTTAGCATGTGTGTGTGCGAGTGAATGAACATATATCCTGCAAGTATGTTTTGTTGAAAAAAAAATTTCAGGAGATACTAATAAAATTATAGATAAAATGAGTTTTTTCATTGTAATTTTCAGAAGGAAAGTATACCTGCTATAGTATGGGTATATATACTGAAAAAGGAAAGAATTGTTTGTCTAAGAGCTATGCTTTCAGCTGCTTTTCAGCTAACAGATTGAGAAAGAATGTTTTATGGCACATTTTTCCATTTAGTATATGGAGGTGTTGGGTAGCCTTACTTTGGGAAATGTTTTTATACCCCAAAAACTTTTGCACTTCACCTTCCTTATGCACTTGTTACAGTCAAGTGAGGAGGAGCTGAATTCCCTTTCCTTGTTAGACCACAACAGGTTTACTTGTTTCTTAAAGTGAATGGACTGGCCAATTCAGTAAGTGTTTCATTACTTATTTGCTGTGATCATAACAAGAACCAATCGGACAGATTTTCTTGAATTAACAAAGAAAGAGATTAACTTTATTGAACCTAAACCGAGCTAACAAAATAATAAGCAATGCGTCAACTTTCACTCTTACACACAAACTAGAGGTTTACACACACACAAATAGGTTAGAGTGAGGAAAAGTAGATTAGTTGAGTTAAAGTCCATGAAACAAAAGGGTATACAGTCTGTGGGCTTTGGTGATTCGGCTGGCTTCTAGCTGAATTCGGTGGTCCTGAGGCTTCTAGTTTGAAGAAGTAGATGACTGGTTCGATGAGTCTCTTGGAGATAGCGATGCAGATGATTTCCTCCAATGGGGTTTCTTATTGTAGCCAGAGTGTGCAAAGGTGGTCAGTCAAGAGGCAGGATTTGAAAGCTTTCAAGGTGGAATGGAGAGAGAGAGGGACCCCCACTTAGTGTCTGCTCATGTCAGAGTTCAGTTGCTTCTCCTCTGCTGCAGAGCAAATAGCAGCTTAAAACCACAGATGAGGAGGGGTTTGTCACATGATACTCACAGTCATTCAAACATGGCAGTTAGCAGTTTTTCTCTGCTTGCTGAGAGAAGAAGTAGTTCCTTTAAACTTCCTGGGTCTTGGTTCTTGCTGGGAAATGCACAGACATTTCGTCTCCTTCCTCACAGTCCTTTGCAATGTAGAATACAAACTAGGTGATCAACTTAAACTACTAGTAGACATCCTGTTTTAAATGTCTTTTAAAAATGTATTTACAAAAATACAAATTCAGATCTCCAGTCAGTGGATCAAAAAACATTATCATTCAACAAAGCACATTGGTGTCATGCACTGAATGGTGCTGTTTGCATTTACACTGGCTACTACTTCCTCTCAGGCACTCGTCACTTCTTACTTTTTAGGGGTTTATGCCCCCTTCTAAGGCAGGAACCGACTTGGCAGCAAAGCTTTGTTGTGAATTGACTTTATTGTGGCAAAGTTAGGACAAGTGTATTAAGTTTTCAGGTAAACTATGGTCACAAACTCAGGCAACAATTAATAGTCTAATACTACCCAAGTCAGAAACTGGATGGTAGAGTGCATGACTAGTTTGTCTTGAGTTTTTGGTCGTCAAGTTTTTCTCCCTTTCTCTTGTCTTGTTTGTTCAAAGGCTCTCTCAACCGTACAGAGACAAAGTCAAGGCATCTTTTATCCTGGTTGCTTTCCCGATCATCTTTAGCCACATGTTAAAGCATGCTTTCCTTAACCAACAAAGGATTATTTTGTGGCTGTTGCTAGCCTTTCCGATTTACATAGGTAATTCCCTTTGTATTCACAAATGTATTTCTATGCTTTTACATTCCATGGTTCCTTACCTCATTGGAGACAAATCTACCTTCCATTCTCACAGAAGCTGCTTTTCACAGACTGCCTTCAAGGTCTCACCCTTTATTCCGTACGTAAGCTTTTTAAAATTTGACATAATTTCCCAGAATCCCTCTATCTTGGCATCTTGTCTATACTGTGCCCTATTTCCTAAGTTTTCCCATTTTACCATACTACAAAGAAGGGTTCTAATAAAGTTAAATATTAGTTTATAATAATGTTTGTTGTTAGTTTGTAATAGTTAGATTTTAACAATTTGTACTCTGGTTCGTAACCTAATAATCTTACATTCTTGTGTAGACAGGGTATAGTTCTCTTTTTGCAGACCTCTTGCAGATATAGCTCCAGTTCAGAATGTATAAACAGTGCAGGTTTTCCTTCATATGGTCTGTCATAGTTTTACAGTAAAATTTCAGCCTGTAGTATCTCCTGTTGTGTTAGTTTAGACTCTTTCCAACAGTTTAGACTCTTTCCAATAGGGTGCATAGATTTAATGAAGAATCAAAAATGTTATCAGTATTGGAACTCTGTGATCTTTACAATAATCCTATTTTCATTGAGTTTATAATCATACTGAAGTTATATAAAGATGGCATTTGAAATGATTCCCTGAAAGCTTCTGCATGTTTGATGCTGCAGATTATTTGTTTACAAATGAAAATTGGTTTATTTGTAACTTCATCCATATTATTACAGAATGCATAGTTTGTTCTCTCACTGGATGCCGAGAGTGCATGATGTCAGACACAAATTCTACCTTATGTTTGGGAATACGAAAACTTGACCCTGGGGCTTTCAGTGTGAAGTTGAAAACCACAGGCCAATTATTTGGAACATGATGGGACCTTGCCTGTGACCAGGGACATGATCATCACTGAGAAAACCCAGTCATGGAATGATGGTTCCAAAACACAATGTACTCAGTAGCTTCTTAATTTCTGCTTCACAAAGCACATACCCTCAACAATATCCCAGAACTGTGAAGACACTACAGAAGCATGGATTTTTCTCCTGACAGCATGGAAGGTTAAAGGGTGATTTGATAGAGGTATTTGTAATTATGAGAGATTTCAATAAAGTAAATAGGGAGAAACTGTTTCCACTGAAGGAGTTGGTAACCAAAGGATACAGATTTAAAATAAATGGAAAAAGAACCAGGCAGCATTAAAGGAGGAGAGTTCTTTATGGGCTGTGCATTGTTATGAATTGGAACTTACTTCCTGGAGAAGGTGGTGAAAGCAAATTCAAGAGCAACTTTCAAAAGGGAACTGGATAAATACTTAAAAAGAAAATATTTGAAGGAGAACGGGAATGGGACTAATTGGACAGCTCTTTCAAGGAGCTGTGACATGCACAGTCACAATGGGCTGAATGGCCTCTTCCTGTGCTGTACAATTGTAGGCTTCTGACTGGCCACTTGAGTTACATACTTCATTAATAAATGTGGTGACCTCCTGAACTCCAGCAACTACAAAAGTACATAATGGTGCTGCCTACTCCAATCTGTGCATTATACAAGTAACATAGATCCCGTATTTTGCTCTCAGCAACGAAGGAACTGTTTTCAGCGTTCACCTCACTGTCAGCTGGCCCCAGACCTTCAGTGGGCTTGTCAGTGGGGATTTCTATTAATCCAGCATCTTTTCAGTGCAGTGTTTTTTTTTATTCGTTCGTGGGATGTAGGCATCGCTGACTAGGCCAGCATTTATTGTCCCTCCCGAATTACTCTTGAACTCAGTGGCTTGCTAGGCCATTTCAGAGGGCATTTAAGAGTCAACCACATTGCTGTGGGTCTGGAATCACATGTAGGCCAGACCAGGTAAGGACGGCAGATTTCCTTTCCTAAAGGACATTAGTGAAGCAGATGGGTTTCTACAAAAATCAACAATGGTTTTATGGTCACCATTAGACTAGCTTTTTTTATAATTCCAGATTTATTAGTTGAATTCAAATTTCACCATCTGCCACAGTGAGATTTGAACCCATGTCCCCAGAGCACTAGCTGGGCCTCTGGATTACCACTACACCACCGTCCCCTTCCTCTACAGGGAGTCTGTGGCATCTGTGAACAACAAGCAATGGTGAGGCTCTTTAGCCAATCATATTTAAGTATCCTCACTGAGACATGCAGACTACAAACCAGAAAGCAAAAGAAAACAGGAAGTAAAAACATAACAATTAAATAAAATTCAGGAATCAACTTTAATTCCAGGAGTACTGCAGGTAAAATGAATGAGTTAAGGGCAAGGATTGACACGTGGAATTGTGATATAGTAGCCATCACGGAGACATGGTTGAGGGAGGGGCAGGATTGGCAGCTCAATATCCTGGGATATAGAATCTTCAGGTGAGACAGAGGAGGGGGTAAAAGAGGAGGGGGCATTGCAATATTAGTTAAGGAGTCAGTTACTGCAGTAAGGAGAGATGATATCTTGGAGGGGGCATCAAATGAAGCATTATGGGTAGAGTTCAGGAATAAAAAAGGGACAGCCACATTGCTAGGTGTTTATTCCAGACCCCCAGATAGTCAGCGGGAAATTGAGGAGCAAATATGTGCGCAATTTGCAGAGGTGTGTAAAAATAATAGGGTAATTATATTAGGTGATTTCAACTTTCCCAACATTAATTGGGACAGTCATCATGTTAAGGGCTTAGATGGAGTGGAGTTCTTAAAATGTATACAGGAGAACTTTTTAGCTCAATATGTAGAGGATCCATCAAGGGAGGGTGCAGTGCTGGACCTAGTTCTGGGGAATGAAGCTGAACAGCTGGTTGATGTGTTGATGGGGGAGCATTTTGGTGATAGCGACCACAACATGGTACAATTTAAGCTTGTTATGGAGAAAGAAATAGACAAGTTGCAAAAAAAAGTTTTGGATTGGGGGAGAGTGAATTTTAGTAAAATAAGGCAGGATTTGGCCAAGGTAGACTGGAAAGAGTTACTTGTCTGGAAATCTACAGAAGAGCAGTGGGGGGCATTCAAAAAGGAAATGGGGAGGGTACAGGCCCAACATGTTCCCTCTAGGGTAATAGGTAAGAGCAACAAGCCCAGAGAACCATGGATGACCAGAAACATTCAGGGTACGATGAGAAGGAAAATAGAGGCTTTTAGCAAATGCAAGGAGAGCAAATCAATGGAAGCATTAGTGGAGTACAGAAAGTGTAGGATGGAGCTTAAGAAAGCAATTAGGAGAGCAAAGAGGGGATATGAGAAAGCTCTTGCTGGTAAAAGTAGGGAAAATACCTATTCTATAAGTATATACATATTCTATAAGTATATCAATGGGAAGAGGATAACCAGGGAAAGAGTAGGACCCATTAGGGACCAAGGTGGAAATTTGTTGGTGGAGCCAGAGGACATTGGTAGGTGTTGAATGAATACTTCACATCCGTCTTCACCCAAGAGAATGAGGATGTAGATATGGAACTTAGAGAGAGAGACTGTGAGGTTCTTGAGCAAATTGTCATAGGGAGTGACAATATATTGTAGATTTTGGAAGGCTTAAAAGTGGACAAATCTCCAGGTCCGGATGATTTGTGTCCCAGGATGCTGTGGGAGGCGAGGGGCTCTGCAGGGGGAGGTGCCAGAGGAATGGAGAACAGCTAATGTGGTCCCACTATTTAAGAAAATTTGTAGAGATAAGCCAGGGAACTACAGAACAGTGAGTCTCACGTCAATGGTAGGGAAACTATTGGAGAAAATTCTGAAGGAGAGAAACTATCTCCACTTGGAGAGGCAAAATTTGATTAGGAATAGTCAGCATGGCTTTGTCAGAGGGAGGTCATGCCTAACAAATTTGATTGAATTTTTTGAGCATGTGACCAGGTGTGCAGATGAGGGTAGTGTAGTTGATGTAGTTTACATGGATTTCAGCAAAGCCTTTGACAAGGTCCCACATAGGTAGACAGGTCAGGTGTCTTTTATGCATCGGTGCAGACTCGATGGGCCGAAGGGCCTCTTCTGCACTGTATTATTCTGTGATTCTGTGAAAATAAAGATTGGCAAATACAGATAGGAATAAGGGAGAGAGATAAAAGAGACAAACAGAAAAAGTTAAAATATATTTTTTTATCTGCAATATTAATTTTTTTCTGAGAGAGTGAGACTCCATACTTGTCAAATTATTTTTTCAGGTCCAGAAAAGTTGTTCAACAGTAATTATCACTTATCACACCATTAAAAATCACTTACTTTTAAATGCACTAGGCCCAATTATTTCAGCCATCTTTCGTGCAGAACTAGTGGGTATGTACCCTAAGTTAATGCTATTACAGTGATTTCAGTGTTGAGAGTAATGGCGAGGACTAAACAATGCACCTTGTGGAGGAGTAGGTATCTTTGACAGCAACTTCAGCGCAGAGGGCACAAAATTCCTGAACTGCATTCAAGAGAACTTTTTTAGCCAGCACATAACAAGCCCAACAAGAGGGGCCGCAATTCTAGATTTAATCTTCAGTAATGAAGCTGGGCAAGTGGATGAAGTAGCATTGGGTGACCATTTTGGAGATAGTGAATATAATAGTTTTAGCAAAATCATGAAAAAAGACAAAGATAAAACAAGAGTAAAAGTTGTAAATTGAGGAAAGGCAAATTTTACAAAGCTGAGAGGTGATCTGGTGAAAGTGGACTGGATAGAGCTACTTGAAAGAAAATCAGTGGCAAACCAGTGGGAGGAATTCAAAAGCAAGATTCTACAGGCACAGTGTAGACATGTCCCACAAAGATAAAGGGTGGTGCTGTCAAATCCAGAGACCTCTGGTTATCTAGAAGGGTAAGATAAAGCAGAAAAAGAAAGCTTATGCCAGTCACAAAAAACTTAATACTTTAGAAAGCCTAGAGGAGTATAAAAAGTGCAGGGGTGAAGTAAAAAAGGAAATTAGGAAAGCAAAGAGAGGACATGAAAAATTAGTGGCAGGTACAATCAAGGAAAGCCCAAAGATGTTTTATCAGTTGTTGTGCTAGATCCCCACCTGCCACGAATGAGGCATATTAATTTTGTCATATGAACATTGATTTGAAAACTGTTGCTGAAGTGAAGAAAGGACTTGTTTAAAAAACATCACCAGGCCCTTGGCTGGAAAGACATTTTCATATTAACAGACAGTGCTTGTGGAGACAAAGGGGTTACTTCTCTCATCCAATTTAACCCACAATGGACTTTGAGCACCAGACATTGAAGGTGAGGGAGCTCAAATTTCAGGATGAGTGTTGGGATAGCCAAATCCACAAACATATGTGGTCAGACCAGCTGGTCACAAGACTAGCCTGCTTGGAAACCTGGTTTTTCTGAATTGTACAAACAGTATGAAGAGAGTGTGTCTGTTTGCTCCTGGACTGAAAAGACCTCTCCTGGCTGGCTTGCCACAACCTTTCCTGTCGGCTCCCATCTCTTTCTCACAGAACTCCAAATCCACTGAGACACATGAACCCAAAGAGAGAAAGGTCTCCTACAGTGAACAAGGTTTAAGAAGGATACTGGGCCCCAACGAAAGGCAAAATCTACCTACAATCAAGGACTCTACAGTGATCCTGAAGAACCATAACAAAATCCCCCTTCAGAGATTGCCTCAACCTTTTCCACGTTATTTCTTCTGCTCTGATCTGTCTCTATCTGCTTGCATATATCGCGTATGCATGCTAGCATGCGCATATCGTGTATATGTAGGCATTAACCGAATTAGAGTTTAAGTTTAATAAATTTCAACCTTTCTTCTTTAAACCTAAGAAAACCTGTTTGTGCTGGTTTCTTTGCCTTATAATTGGAAAGTAGTGAACAAGGATTCACCAAGGGGGAGCTAAAAGCACAGTGTGTTTAAAATTAAAACCCTGTTACAGTAAGACCAGGTGAAGGCTGAGAGGGAACCCTCGACCCCTTTCTCACTTGGTCATAACACAGTACATTAAGAGCAAAAAAAAATGAAGGAAAGGATAGGGCCTATCAGAGATGTACAAGGGAACTTATAATAACATAGGAACATAGGAGCAGGAGTAGGCCATTCAGCCCATAAAGCCTGCTTCATCATTCAATATGATCATGGCTGATCATCCACTTCAATGCCTTTTTCCCACACTATGTTCATATTCCCATATGTCTTTGGTACTTAGAAATCTGTTAATCTCTGCTTTAAACATACTCAATGACTGAGCTTCCACAGCCCTCTGGGGTAGAGAATTTCAAAGTTTCACAATCCTCTGAGTAAAGAAATTTCTCCTCATCTCTGTCTAAAGTGGCTTTGCCCTTATTTTGAAATTGTGTTCTAGGCTCCCCAACCAGGGGAAACATCTTACTTGCATCTATCCTGTCTATCACCGCTCATTCTTTGAAACTCGGGAGAATAAAGGCCCAGTTTCCCCAATCTCTCTTCATAGGACAGTTCCGCCATCCCGGGAACGAGTCTGGTGAACCTTCGTTGCTCTCCCTCTATGGCAATAATATCCTTCCTAAGGTAAGGGGACCAAAACTGCACACAGTATTCCAGGTGCAGTCTAACCAAGGTTCTATACAATTGAAGCAAGACTTCACTACTCCTGTACTCAAATCCTCTTGTGGTAAAGGCTAACATACCATTAGTCTTCTTAATTGCTTGCCGCACCTGCGTGTTAGCTTTCAGTGACTTTATTTATTTAGAGATACAGCACTGAAATAGGCCCTTCGGCCCACCGAGCCTGTGTCGACCAAGAACCACCCATTTATACTAACCCTACAGTAATCCCCTATTCCCTACCACCTACCTACACTAGGGGCGATTTATAATGGCCAATTTACCTGCAAGTCTTTGGCGGTGGGAGGAAACCGGAGCACCCAGCAAAAACCCACACGATCACAGGGAGAACTTGCAAACTCCGCACAGGCAGTACCCAGAATTGAACCCGGGTCCCTGGAGCTGTGAGGCTGCGGTGCTAACCACTGCGCCACTGTGCAGCCCAATTGACAAGGACACCCAGGTCCCTTTGCATATCTACACTTTCTAATCTCCTACCATTTAGGAAATACACTGCAGATCTATTCCTCCTACCAAAATGGATAACCTCACATTTTTCCACATTATATTCCATCTGCCACATTCTTGCCCACCCACTAAGTCTGTCCAAATCCCCTTGAAGCCGATTTGCATCTTCCTCACAACAGACATTCCCACCTAGTTTTGTGTCATTCCGGACTTAGACATACTACATTTGGTCCCCACATCCAAATCATTGATTTATATTGTGAACAGCTGGGGACCAAGTACTGATCCCTGCAGTACCCCACGAGTCACAGCCTGCCAATGTGAGAATGACCCATTTATTCCTACTTTCTGCTTTCTGCCTGTTAACCAATCCTTAATCCTGCCAGTATATTACCGCCTATCCCATGTGCTTTAATTTTGCTAACCAACCTCCTGTGGGGGACTTTATCAAAAGCCTTTTGAAGATCCAAGTATGCCACGGCCCCCAACTCCCCTTTATCAATTCTATTAGTAACATCCTCAAAAAACTCCAAAAGGTTTGTCAAACATGATTTCCCATTCATAAATCCATGTTGACTATGCCCAATCAGATCATTATTATCCAAGTGTCCATTTATCACATCCTTTAGAATACATTTCAGCATTTTCCCAATGACTGATGTAAGGCTAACAGGTCTGTAATTCCCTGTTTTCTCTCTCCTTCCCTTCGTAAATAGTGGGGTGACATTTGCGACCTTCCAATCTGTAGGAACCGCTCCAGAACCTATCAAATTTTGGAAGATAATTACCAATGCATCCACTATCTCCATTGCTACCTGTTTCAACACTCTGGGATGTAGACTATCAGTCCTGGGGCCTTATCAACTTTCATCCCCATTAATTTTTCCAATATAACCTTCTTACTAATACTAATTTTCTTCAATTCCTCATTCTCCCTAATCCCTTGAATATCTAATTCTGGGAGATTTCTTGGATCTTCCTCAGTGAAGACAGACACAAAGTAATCATTTAGCTTCTCTGCCATTTCTCTATTCCCCAATATAAATTCTCCTGACTCTGCCTGCAATGGACCCACATTTGTCTTAGCCAAATGTTTCTTTTTTACGTACCTATAGAAGATTTTACAGTCTATTTTTATATCTTTTGCTAGCTTACATTTAGATTAGATTAGAGATACAGCACTGAAACAGGCCCTTCGGCCCACCGAGTCTGTGCCGAACATCAACCACCCATTTATACTAATCCTACACTAATCCCATATTCCTACCAAACATCCCCACCTGTCCCTATATTTCCCTACCACCTACCTAGTGACAATTTATAATGGCCAATTTACCTATCAACCTGCAAGTCTTTTGGCTTGTGGGAGGAAACCGGAGCACCCGGAGAAAACCCACGCAGACACAGGGAGAACTTGCAAACTCCACACAGGCAGTACCCGGAATCGAACCCGGGTCCCTGAAGCTGTGAGGCTGCGGTGCTAACCACTGCGCCACTGTGCCGCCAGTTTCTTGGTCCTCTTTGCTGTATTCTAAAATCCTCCCAATCCTCAGGTTTACTGATATTTCTGGCCTTTTCTTTTAATTTTATACAATCCTTAACTTCCTTTGTTATCAACAGTTGATTACCTTTACTTTGAGGTTTTTGTGCCTTGAAGGAATTTATAGTTGCTGTCAACTATGTAATATTTCTTTAAAGACTATCCAGTGCTTATGTACTGTCATACCTTTTAATATATTTTCCCAATCCACCTAAGCTAATTTGCCCCTCATACTTTCAGAATTGCCTTTGCTCAAATTTAACACCCTGGCTACAGATTGAACTACCTCATTTTCAAACATAATGTAAAATTCTATCATATTATGGTCACTCATCCTTAAAGGTTCTTTTACAACATGATGATTAATTACCCCTTTCATAATACTAGATCTAAAATAGCCTGTTCTCTAGTCAGTTCCTCAACATACTGCTGTAGAAAACCATTCCTAACACACTCCAGAAATTTGTCCTCCACAGCATTAGTGCTTATTAGGTTTATCCAGTCTATATGTAGATTTAATTCACCCATGATTACTGTATTGCCCATGCTACATGCTTCTCTAATCACCTGATTATTACCATGCTCCACACAACCACTACTGTGTGGTGGCCTACAAACAACTCCTACCAATGTTTGCTTCCCCTTGCTGTTTCTTAGCTCCACTTTTTGTTCTTCCGATCTCAGATCTTACTAATGTGCTGATCCCATCCTCATTATCAGAGCAACACAACCTCCTTTTCCTTTTTGCCTGTCCTTCCTAAATGTTGAATATCCTTGAATATTCAGTTCCTAGTCTCAGTCTCCCGTTAGCCACGTTTCCATTATGGCAATTAGATCATACCCATTTACCTCTATTTGGGCCTTTAAATCATCTACCTTGTTGTGAATGCTGTGTGCATTCAGGTAGAGTACCCTTAACCTTGTCTTCTTGACATTCTGCATTCTAAGCCTAGTTGATGTTCACCTTTGTTTCGCCTGCCTTCTAATGTCACTTGCTACTTTTCTACCTCCTGATACCAGCTTTACTTCCTTCCAATTTGAGCTACCCCTCAGGTTCGCATCCCCCTGACAAGCTAACTCCCCAACAGCAGTAGCTCCGGTCCTCTTAAGATGTAGCCATTCCATCTTATACAGGCCCCCTCTGCCCCAGAACTGGTCCCAATGCCTAAGAAATCAGATGCTCTCCCTCCTACACCAATTCTCCAGCCATGTGTTCAATAAATCAATCCTCCTATTCCTATGCTCACTAGCACATGGAACTGGGAGTAATCCTGAGATTACTGCTTTGGAAGTCTTGCTTTTTTATTTCCTTCCTAACTCCCTAAAATCTGGTTTCAGGACCTCATGCCTCTTCTTACATATGTCATTGGTACCAATGTGGACCATGACCTCTAGCTTTTCACCCTCCCCCAGAAGGATGTCCTGCAGCCACTCCGTGACATCCTTGACCCTGGCATCAGGGAGGCATCGCACCATCCTCGAGTCAGGTTTACTGCCGCAGAATCACCTGTCTGATCCCCTGACTATTGAATCCCCCATCACTATTGCTCTTCCACTCTTCTTCCTCCCCTGCTGTACAGCTGAGCCATCGCTGGTGCCACGGACTATGCTCTGGCTGCACTTCCCCGAGGAACCACTGCTCTCACCAGTATCCAAAATGGAAAACTGATTAGCAAGCAAGATGGACTCAGGGGACTCCTGCACTGCCTGCCTGGTTCTCTTAGACTGCCTGCCGGTCACCCATTCCCTCTCTGCCTGCATGCTCCTAACCTGCGGTGTGACCACCTCCTTAACCATGCTATCCACGTAGTCCTCAGCCTCGCGGATGCACAACAGTGACTCCAGCCACCGCTCAAGTTCCAAAATCCGGAGTTCAAGTTTCTGCAGCCAGTGACACTTCCTGCAGATGTATACGTCTAGGACATGTGGTGCGTCCATGACTTCTCACATACTGCAGGACGCACATTCCACTTGGGCCAAGTTGACCTGCCATAACGTAACTTTAAGAACTTTTTATTACAATTAGAAGTAAAATAACTGACCAGTTACTCACCAATCAACTTCTTCCCCTGTACCAAAGAGACAGGCAGCTACTGGAGGCTGAAAAAAGTTAGAAGAAAGAGTGAAAGAAATGAGCCCCTCCCTCACACACCAAACTCCACTTTACACTCTGTGCACTCAAATTTATTATTTTCTTAATTATGGTTCCCCTCCGAACCGAACTCCCTCACTTACCAAATTCCCTCCTTCACACTCTGTGCCCTCCAGCAGCATTCAATACAGACAAGCACCACTGAGAGTCCCCTGAATTTATACTCTGAAAACAATGCTATGTCAACTCTGCTAGACCTCAGAAACCACTTTAAGTTAACTACATAATTAACTAGCTACAGCTACTTCAGAGCGTTTGTATACCCCTGTTTAAAACTGCAAGAAATCTAACTAACTGAAACAGGAATTTCAATTAATTGTTAGATGTAAACAAAATAAAGACTTGTCTTGAGAGATTAACCCTTAAAATCCACTCACTTACCAAACTCCTTTCTTCACACTCAATGCAGACCGTGGATGCAGAAGATGTGGGCAGGGATCTCAATGAGTTTTTTGTCTCTGTCTTCACAAAGGAGAGGGTTGATGCAGACATTGTAGTAAAAGAGGAGGAGTGTGAAATATTAGATATGATAAGCATAATGAGAGAGGAAGAGGGTCTGACATCCTTGAAAGTGGATAAACGGCCAGGGCCAGATGGAATGTATCCCAGGTTGTTAAAGGAAGCCAGGGAGGAAATAGCGGATGCTCTGAGGATCATTTTCAAATCCTCACTAGATACAGGCGAGGTACCAGAGGATTGGAGGTCTGTGAACGTTGTGCCATTGTTTAAAAAGAGTGTGAGGGATAGGCCACATAATTATGGGCAGTTCAGTCTGACCTTGGTGGTGGGTAAATTATTAGAATCAAGTCTGAGAGATAGGATAAACTGTCACTTAGAAAGGCACAGATTAATCAGGAATCGTCAGTGTGGATTTGTTAGGGGAAGGTCGTGTCTTACTAACTTGATTGAATTTTTTGATGAAGTAACAAGGGGGATTGATGAGGGTAGTGCAGTGGATGTGGTCTGCATAGATTTTAGTAAGGCATTTGACAAGGTCCCACATGGCAAGCCCATGGGATACAGGGGAATGTGGCAAGTTCGATCCAAATTTGTCTCAGTGACTGGAAACAAAGGGTAATTGTTTACAGGTGTTTTTGCGAATGGAAAACAGTTTCCAGTGGTGTTCCATAGGGCTCAGTGTTGGGTCCCTTGCTGTTTGTGGTATATATTAATGATTTGGCATGATTGGGAAATTTGCAGATGACACAAAAATTGGCTATGTATTTGATAGTGAAGAGGATAGCTGTAGACTCCAGAATGATATCAATGGTTTGGTTGAGTGGGCGGAAAAATGGTAAATGGAATTCAATCTGGAGAAGTGTGAGGTAATGTATTTGGGGAGGGCAAGCAAAATAAGGTCATACACAATAAATGGGAGGATATTGAAAGGGGTAGAAGAAGTGAGAAACCTTGGAGTGCATGTCCACAGGTCCCTGAAGGTGGCAGGATAGGTAGATAGAGTGGTAAAGAAGGCATATGGAATGCTTTCCTTTATTGGCCGAGGTATAGAATACGAAAGCAGGGTTGTAATGCTGGAACTATATAAAATGCTGGTTAGGCCATAGCTTGAGTATTGCGTACAGTTCTGGTCACAAACATTACAGGAAGGACATAATTGCTCTGGAGAGAATACAGAGGAGATTTACAAGAATGTTGCTAGGGCTTGAAAGTTGCAGCTATGATGAAAGATTAGATAGGCTAGGGTTGTTTTCCTTAGAACAAAGGAGGCTGAGGGGTGACTTAATTGAGGTGTACAAAATTATGAGGGGCCTACATAGACGGGAAGGACCAGTTTCTCCGAGCGGAGAGGTCAATTACCAGGGCGCACAGATTTATAGTGATTGGTAGAAGGTTTAGAGGGGAGATGAGGAAAAACCTTTTCACCCAGAGGGTGGTGGGTGTCTGGAATTCACTGCCTGGATCGATGGTGGAGGCAGAAACCCTCAATTCATTAAAATTTACCAGCACAAAGTTACCACACTTGGAATAATGTGTTCAGTTCTGGTCGCCTCATTATAGGAAGGATGTGGAAGCTTTAGAGAGGGTGCAGAGGAGATTTACCAGCATGCTGCCTGGACTGGAGGGCATGTCTTATGAAGAAAGGTTGAGGGAGCTAGGTCTTTTCTCATTGGAGTGAAGAAGGATGAGAGGTGACTTGATAGAGGTGTACAAGATGATGAGAGGCATAGATAGAGTGGATAGCCAGAGGCTTTTTCCCAGGGCGGAAAGGGCTATCACCAGGGGGCATAATTTTAAGGTGATTGGAGGAAGGTTTAGGGGAGATGTCAGGGGTAGGTTCTTTACACAGAGAGTGGTGGGTGCGTGGAATGCACTGCCAGCGGTGATAGTAGAAGCAGATACATTAGGGACATTTAAGCGACTCTTGGATAGGTACATGGATAATAGTAGAATGAAGGGTATGTAGGTAGTTTGATCTTAGAGTAGGTTAAAGGGTCGGCACAACACCGTGGGCCGAAGGGCCTGTACTGTGCTGTACTGTTCTATGTTCTATGAAGTGTTGTAACCTGCAAGGCTATGGACCAGGTGCTGGAAGGTGGGATTAGATTGGGGGGCTAGTTTTTTCAGCCGGCGCAGACACGATGGTCTGAATCGCCTCCTTCTGTGCCGTAACTTTTCTATGGTTCTATTAGACAAGCATGATCAGCTTTTTACAAACTGGAGGGGAAATTGAAGGGAGGAAGTTGTCGGAAGGGCTGAAAACTAATTCATGCACAAAAGAAAGGTATTTAACAAAAGCTTAGTAAATATATACAACAAGTGTAAGGATGAAAGGTACTAGCTCATTTCCTATGGCAAGTCAAGATGAAGCTGATCAATCAAGGTTGGAGGGTGGTAGGAAGTTAACTGAACACAGACAGAGAATGGAGGGAGACAGATAGGAAGGTTAGATGGTGGGATAGGAGAGCGGAAAAGGGGGAGTGGAGTGGAAGAGAGAAAAATGGGAAAAAGAGGAAGGAGAGAGAGAAAGAACAGTGGGGGAGGAGGAAAGACAGACAAAGGAGAGACACAGAAAGGAAAAATGCAAGAGGAGGTGTGAGGAGAGGGAGAAATTGGGAATGGGGGATGGGTACAGGCAGAGCAAAGGGACAATATTTCAACAACAGGAGGAGGTCAGGCTAGCTAATTATCTCAGCTTAGGACCAGATTTGATTCTTGAAGTTATTATGATCCCCATGGAGACCACCAACAAACAAAAAGTGTCAAATCCACTCCCAAATAATTACAATTTAGAAAATAAAAAAACAGACTTTTACAAATTTTACTTTAACACTCAAACGGAAACCAACATAAATTAAACACAAACTAATAGTTACGTACCCGTCGACATATATATCTCAAGGGTAGCACATTGGCTAGCAGATGCATCGAGGAAGGTCCTTACAGATCCACTGGACAGTCTTATCATCCAGGTTAATGATGAACACTTCTACAGTACAACAAGGTCATGAACTTCCTCCTGTAGATTTCAAAGTTCGGTCCTCAAGGTTGCAGATATGGAAATAACATTGTCCCGTCGATAACGAGCGATGCAATCTTCCCTTTAACAATTCGGTCTTGTTGCCTCTCAAACACTCTCAGCCTTGCCCACTACTGTCCTGATGGCACGATATCACAGACAACCAATGGTCAGCCCTCAGTCTAGGCTTCTTTAAACAACCACAGCAGACCATCACAATTCTGAAAGCCTTCTTTTAAAAACACACCCATCTCTTTTTGGCTGGCCGAATACTCTGTAGCTTTCTTGAGAAACTGAAACTAAAAACTTCTAGTCACTTGTCCTTGGTTAAAACGAAACAACTGTTTGTTTTCAATCACAGGACTGTTTGTTTGTCTAACCTGGGTTTGACTTCCAACCTGGAAACCCCCAGCCCCAAATCAGGGACTGTCTCAAAAACAAACACAAGCTGTAAAATATCACTGAGTGTTGTTTATGGTTACTTAGATCCTTCACCCCAAAACATTACACCAGTAATTGCTTAGACCAGATATTTATGGCATAAGAAATAGGAGCAGGAGTAGGCCATTCAGCACCTGGAACATGCTCTGCCTTCATTTGAATGTAAGTATACTTATTGATCAATAAGGTGCACTGATCAGTTTTAGAGTGTCTGTCATTCTGGCTGACAATGGTGTTACTTTGACTAGCAGAGGCTGGACTAACTTTGCAGATGGTGCTAGGTTTATCTTCTCAGTTTCTGCCCCCTCCACAAAGGAAAGCTGATGAAACTTCAGGCTGATAAACATAAGTGCTTAAAATGAAAATGTTATGGGGAGGAAGGGAAATGAAGAATTTACTGCTATCCTTATTTGTATCTAGTCTCTCCTATTGGACCAAAGCCAATTCACTATTCAAAGTCTGCTCAGTAAAGTACATGTGTACTTTACTGAAGCTATTTACAGTAAGACTGTAATTAGTGATTAGACTCATAGTGTGACCCTCATAACACCAGCAGGTGCAATGAATCCATGAAATGTTGATATCACATAACTATCTTCATATGACAGATAGATAAATCATATTTTTAAAAATGCATATGATTTTGTTGCATAATAGTGAAATAAGAAAAATTGTATGTGACCAGGGCAGCCATACTCACCTCATAAAAAATTGACCTCAGCTACAGCTCTGCCTATGCTATTTAATGGGCAGCATCATATCAATGAGGAGGGTCTGGTTGACTTTAATAATGTTTCAATAACTCAGTTGTAGCATCACCGTGTTGATTGCCAGGAAAAAGTTTGCCACAGGCAGTATAATGTATGGTTCATCATCAGCTTTTGTAAGGCAATTTTACATTTTGTCTTTTTGTTCCAAGATAATTATTATTTAGCTATTAAAAAATTGGCAGCAGATGTAATCAATCTAATGAAGTACATTACCCATTAGCAGCCTCTCTGCAAAATCAGTGTTGGAATAGGAATTCAGTCTTATCCAGCTGCTTACTGCTAGCATTAGTTTTAAATTAGTAATTGCAACATTTAAATAAAGATGCAAATGGTGTTCGGCACAATTTTGTCAATTGTCAAAAGAGTTATAACTCTAGTATCCACAAAATTGGTGAATAATGACAGATACAACTTTTTAGTTCAGGTATACTTTTTAACACCAAAAGCAGACGGGTTTGGATCGGGTGGAAAGTGATGTAAAAAGAAATCTCAAAGCCGAACCTAATTCTCCTCAAATCTGCCCACTGAAGGTTTTAATGTAGGTGGGACTGAGAGAGGGCAACCAAAATGCTCCATGGAGGTGGGTCGCTCATTTAAATATTTCAATCAGGCTGAGTGCCTCAGATTTATTTTTTTGCAAGTTAGTCAGAATTCCTGGGCCTCGAGAAATTCAACAGCTAAGGAGAGGCAAGGACTACTACAAGGAACAGATAAGTGCTTTTCCACCACTGCTTGTGTGCTGAGGAGCTTCCCCTCGGCTGCCAAGCAAACCTCCCCAGTAATGACCTCCGCCCCGTGTCCTCCACAGCCCTCGATCTCCTCCCACTCCCCTCCCATGTCCTCCATAGGCCCCCCTCAATCTTCCCCTCTCTTCCCCAAATCTCTCTGGCCCCCTCATCGATGTTCCCCGACCCCGATCTCTCCGGCACTCCCCCCAATTGCTATCCACCGCCTCCCACATCCCTCATCTCCCCCAAACCCCCAGTCTCTCCCGTCCAGTGCCAAAGACCTATTCACTCAACAATCAGTCTTGCTGACTGCGGCCAGGAAATGAAGTCCAAAAATGATAATCAGATTCTGCCAATAAATTCAAAGGGACCTGAGGGAAACCCGTTCTTCCAGGTTTTCCAGCCACAAAATTGTGCCTTCACCCATCAGATGCTCCCCCCCACCTGCTGTTAATATCAAGGCCATTCATTTTCATGGTGGAACATTGTTTTTGGTAGGCAGTATTTTCAGTCCTCCGACAAGATTCTTTATAGGTTAACAGACCAATGCGTTCACAGATCTAATGCTCGAGGTTCAGTGGATGGATTTCCCATGTCAGAACTTCCTCAGCCCTGACTCTGAAACACCCAGCAACCTGGAGACTTTTGGAACCCAGCAAACAGGACAGGGGAGAGGTGAAAGTGAAAATCACCAGGGTCTCCATACAGGAATGATGGCCTGGAAGACTTTGGAAATATAGCAACTGATTGCATTGACTGGCCCTCTTATAAAGGGTGCCAATCAATGGTAAAATGGTAACCCTGCCTTTGGGTGGAGCTCACTAGCTGCCCCCCTGAAGCAGCCATTTGACACACCATTTCCAGCTCTTGTATGCACCCACCCCAACCCTGTATTGAGTGCCCAAGATATGCCCAACTTTATTATAATTATATCTGATTCCCTTCCTGACCCCAAATATTTCAGCAAGGTAAGGAGCAGAATTCAGTTCCCTCCACAGCAATTACACTGGTGGAGCAGGGCTACAGAATTTTATTACCCTCATGAGATATTTAATTAGGATTTCCTTACAGTTAGACTACCCTATGGTGAACATAAGAACATAAGAAATAGAAGCAAGATTAGGCCATTCAGCCCTTCGAACCCGCTCTGCCATTCAATGAGATCATGGCTGATCTTCTACTTCAACACTATTTTCCTGCACTATCCTCGTAATTCTTTACGTTCTTAATATGTAGGAATCTATCGATCCCAGTATTGAACATGCTCTCTGCTGGTGCAGAGAATTCCAAAGATTCACACCCTCTGAGTGAAGAAATTCCTCCTCATCTCGGTCCTAAATGGCCTGCCCCTTATTCTGAGACTGAGTCCCTGTGTTACTGTGTCCTCAGTAACAAGAAGTCTAACCATGTATGCATGCACAGGCAGTGACATTTCTAATTTCAGAAGAAGTTGCAGAACCTGGTGTGTGAAAATATTTTACTGGCCATATCAACACACCAATCTATTTACCCATAGGTTTGCTGGTTGTCAGGGAGGCTATCAGAGGAGGTCCAGAATTCCATCAATAAGTAGATACATTGGATGCAATTTATTTCATGATATTGGGATGCTATACTATGCATTGTTTCTGGGGTCCTGAGTGGCTCAAGTTACACTGAGATATTCCTCTGTCAGACTAACTCTTAAAAGTGGTTTAATGTGGACAGAGCAGTCAAATTAGATCACCATTTGGGTACTATATACTATGATAATTATTTTGAATTAATGATGCTATCTGTATCCTTGCATAACAAGGGGATAAAATATATCTACATTTTAGGTGCTGAATACTTGACACTTTCAACAGCATAGGCATTTAGTGTTGTATAATCGTCATGCAATTTTAACATACCAGGTATCTCTAATCTGCAGCATTACAACATAGAATGATCACAGTGCACAGAACCATAAAGAATGAATTCACAAAATTCTATCAATTAAACCAAAATCGTATTTGTGTTTCTTTCAATTGTGGTAGAAAAATAGTACTGCAAAGGGTTAAACCAAAAACTAATCTATAATTTCCTCTTCTTGAGTTTCTCTTTTTTAATGCTGATCATTTTATTAGAATTCACTTGAAACCCCTACTGCATGCATATTTATCACTTGAGAGAATATACCTCTTCTACTGCTCGCCTTCAGTAACTAATTTAACAGAGAAAAAGGCCTCAATGAAATGTATTCAAACATTTTGACATTTTGCTTCACCTCACTTCCAGTGCAGAAATTGTTTCTGACAGTCATTAAATCAGGAGCCCACTGTTTTGCTCTGTTGAACCTTGTGCTTACTCAATAAGGATGCACACAGACGTTGCATTATGTTCAAAGGGTTTGTTTCTACACTAGAAAATACTCTTGTCAACAATGATTCAAAACAGCTTTGACCAAAGTCCTTTCTGCTCAGTAGCGTTCTTTCTTGTACAAACACACACTTTTACTAAAAATAGTATGTATATGGAAACTATAAAGCCATTTATTCGAGCAATCTCTTAATCACCTTACAGGTGAAGATGCTGAAATTGAAATATTAGCTTGTTATATTAGATTCTATGTTCTTTCAATATATTGCATGTGATAATGTGCAATATAATATTTAACGTTGTTAAAAATTGAAATAGAATATTTTTAAAGACCTATAACAATATGGTACTTCACAAAACCTTAAAAGATTTTTGATCAAGCTCAAACCTGTTGGATCCAGAATACTTTTCTTTCAATCCTGCCTCCATCTTTCGTTGTCCTGCAAGGCTTAAAAGAATGCCAGGGTACAGTAAATGGGACTGTCCCCTGAACTGATTATGCCCCGGAAGGAATATGGCTCCAGAAATAAGCCAATTGTATAATTTTTATGTTGTCATATGTTTACAGCAGTCTTGAAGTAAAGAAACATATAAACACATACAACATAAATTATAAAAAAAGCTTTACCACAAGCACTTTCAAGACAAACACTACGAAAGTCAACAATACTAAGGGTGAAAATGCGCTGTTGAGTGGCTTCACACCTGAGTAGGGGGCACAAAATCGTGATGGGCTATCATGAATTCAAGCTAGCCCTACCCAGCATTCACTTGCATGATGTGCCAAGTATGGTCTCACACCAACTGAACACTCAGGGAGTGGAATCGTTTGTGTTTATGGTACCTCTCTGCATTTAGTTGCACAGCCCACGAAGCTACATGTGTGCAGTCAATGGTACCCTCCAACATGGGGAAGGCCACCATCCTGGTCAAGCCACATGCATGTACTGCCTGCTTCTCTTTGACTTCTTCTGACACATAGAGGGTCAGCGACCTTCCTTATACAACAGTGGATGGTGAACTGTGAAATGTTAGCAATGTCATCAGTCCAGCCTGGAAGGATCCCAATGAAGAGAGGTTCCTGGCCAGAGTCACCTTTGCAGCTACTGGCAGCACCATCCTCACCCTGCTCTGAGGTTGCAGGTCTGCCTACAGCAGTGGCAGATGTCAGTAAACACCTCCTTTATAAAACAGAGATGTTGCATACACAGTTCCTCACTGAGATTCTGATAAGAGAATTGCTCCCTGAAGAGCCTGGGCAGATATGTCCTCCTGCTGAGAACACTTCTCCCTCCTCAAGCAGTTTGTCCTCCTCTGTGTCACCTCTGCTCAAACTCCCTATCATGCTGCAGGCCAAAGGGGGTGGCAACTATGGTACCCGTGACTGGAAGCAAGTGGTCTGAGGAGCACCCTTGAAGTGAGAACAAAGGCCTTCATCTTGTGCAACACCAGTCCCTGCAGCCTTCACTAACTTTAAATAGTTCACAGCACTTCTACAAACTCAGCAGCAGCCAGTAGAATTCAATCAGCAAATAACCTGAAAGTAGTAGGTGATTCCTTTAAATAACACTGGTTAGGGGGTGGGCGGTTAAGTCCTTCCTGCTGCTGAACATAGTTTCAGTTGTGTGTGTTTAAGAGATGGCGTTAGCTGGAGAACTGCGGTTGAAAATGGCACTGCTGACATCAAATCAGCAATACACATTGCCTGACGTCACCATCTGCCTACTCTGCATACTACCAGTGCACACCCCCTAACACCTGCACTAATGCCCACAGTAAAATGGCGTTTGACGAGACCCGCACAGCAAGTGTGCATGTGCAGTGTCAACACCGTTTTGCACCCAAAAGGGCACGTATAGTGTTGAACTTACAAGCACTACAGAGCGGTATTTTTCTGCCAAAATTTCTACACCAGGCACAGTGACGCAAATCTCCCAAAGAAATCGATATCTTCAATCAAAATACTAGAAGGTTTCAAATTGTGCCAGACTAGAAACACTATACTGTTAAAGAATATTGCTATTTCACTCCTTTTCTGACACTATTCTGCAGACTATTCTTCATCTTACAAATATGTCAAGTAGATGTAAAAATATTCAAATCAGCAATTAATATATTGGAGATTATAGACTAATTTGTATTGTATCTTGTTCTGTTTTATCTGATAAAAGTAACATGTTTTAAAAATTAAATAATATAAACACAATTCCTTTAATCTGTTTTAAAGTTTTCAATTACTAGACCCAGAGGCCTGAATTTCACAGAGGCCTTTCAGGACTAAGTAATTATTGCAAGATATTATGATTTATCTAGACAACCTCCTCTTTAGGCAAAATTGAATTATTCACCTACCCCCATAGCTGTTTGGAAAATTCAATAGTTACTGCATAAGATTAGATGCTTGTACGGCCTTTGGAAAAAAGTAAAAAAAAGCTCAAAGGACTTGACTCCGCCAGTGGACAGCAGAAGAACAGCAGTCTATTTTTCTTATTAAATGCTTCACTCCAGGTTGTCATTCTACTGTTCCATTAATAGGTAGAAGTGAGGTTGGAAGCCAAGCATGCTGTACAACCACTGTAGAGGCAGACATTTCCTTTTCGATTATTGGATAGATGTTCTGAAGGTTAGTTATTTCAAATGTCTGTAACTCCAGAGCGTACCAGCCTGATGACCTAATTTGCCCTTCAGGAATCATTCCTGTTCTTGCTGCACTCAGCTTACCTGGTGTAACTTTAAAGAACCTGTGCAATTTTATAGGTCAGTCACTGACTTTGTGTTATTCTATTTTTAATACAATCATGCACCTTATTCACACCATGTACAAACCATATGGGAAGTGTAAACCTGTGATGTGCAGTGTGGTAACATGAATGCTAAGGTAGACCACCACCATTGTGCCAGATTGCTCACTGTCACCTCTGTTCCTTCTTTTATAAAGAACTGGAAACTGACTCGAATGCTAAACATGTCAGTCGAGAATTAAATATATCGGATGAATACGTGGCTGAACAGATGTTGTGAGGGGGAAGGTTTTAGATTCCTGGGACATTGGGACTGGTTCTGGAGGAGGTGGAACCAGTACAAACTGGACGGGTTACACCTGGCCAGGATTGGTACTGATGTCCTAGGGGGAATATTTGCGAGGGTGGTTGGGGAGGGTTTAAACTAAAATGGCAGGGGGATGGGAATCTTTGCAAGGAGTCAGAGAAGGGGGGATCAAAGACAAGAACAAAAGACAGTAAGGGGAATAAGAAAAGTGATAGGCAAAGAAATCAAGGGCTAGAATCAAACAGGGCCACAGTGAATAATAGTGGGAAAGGGACAAGTAATGTTAAAAAGACATGCCTTAAGGGTTTGTGCCTTAATGCATGGACCACCTCCAGGCGCGTATCCATTGTCTCTCGAGATAAGGAGGCCCAAAAGAAAAGAGCATGGAGCATTCATAATAAAGTGGATGAATTAATCGCGCAAATAGATGTAAACGGGTATGATATAGTCGGGATTACGGAGACATGGCTGCAGGGTGACCAGGAACGGGAAATGAACATCCAGGGGTATTCAGTATTTAGGAAAAACAGACATAAAGTAAAAGACGGTGGAGTTGCATTGCTGGTTAAAGAGGAAATTAACACAATAGTGAGGAAGGATATTAGCTCTGATGATGTGGAATCTGTATGGGTCGAGCTGAGAAACACTAAGGGGCAAAAAACATTAGTGAGGGTTGTATATAGACCCCCAAACTGTAGTTGTGATGTTGGGACTGACATTAAACAGGAAATTATAGACACATGCAATAAAGGAACATCTGTAATTATGGGTGACTTTAATCTGTATATAGATTGGGCAAATCAAATTAGTCAAAATACCATAGAGGAGGAATTCAGGGAGTGTATATGGGATGGAACCCCATATTGGGGTTGAGGAACCAACTAGAAAACAGGCCATCCTAGACTAGGTTAAAAACAAGAAATGCTGGAAATACTCAGCAGGTTTGGCAGCATCTGTGGAGAGAGAAGCAGAGTTAACGTTTCAGGTCAGTGACCCTTCTTCAGTTCTGAAGAAGGGTCACTGACCTGAAATGTTAACTCTGCTTTTCTCTCCACAGATACTGCCAGACCTGCTGAGTATTTCCAGCATTTCTTGTTTTTATTTCAGATTTCCAGCATCCGCAGTATTTTGCTTTTATCCTAGACTGGGTATTGCGTAATGCGAGAGGAATAATTGACAATATAGTTGTGCGAGACCCCTTGAGGATGAGCGGCCATAATATGATAGAATTCTTCGTCAAGCTGGAGAGTGACGTAGTTGATTCTGAGACTAGGGTCCTGAATCTTAATAAAGGAATCTACGAAGATATGCAGTGCGAGTTGGCTACGTTGGATTGGGAAACGTTACTTAAACTGATTTTTTAAAATTCATTCATGGGATGTGGGCATCACTGGCTATGCCAGCATTTATTGCCCATCGCTAATTGCCCTTGAGAAGGTGGTTTTGAGCTGCCTTCTTGAACCGCTGCAGTCCATGTGAGGTAGGTACACCCACAGAGCTGTTAGGAAGGGAGTTCCAGGATTTTGACCCAGCAACAGTGAAGGAACTGCGATATAGTTTCAAGTCAGGATGGTGTGTGACTTGGATGGGAACTTGCAGGTGGTGATGTTCCCATGCATCTGCTGCTCTTGTCCTTTGAGGTGGTAGAGGTCACGGGTTTGGAAGGTGCTGTCGAAGGAGCCTTGGTGCGTTGCTACAGTGTGTCTTGTAGATGGTACACACTGCTGCCACTGTGCGTCGGTGGTGGAGGGAGTGAATGTTTCCGGATGGTATGCCAATCAAGCAGGCTGCTTTGTCCTGGATGGTGTCGATCTTCTTGAGTGTTGTTGGAGCTGCACCCATCCAGGCAAGTGGCGAATATTCCATCACACTCCTGACTTGTGCCTTGTAGATGGTGGACAGGCTTTGGGGAGTCAAGAGGTGAGTTACTCGCCGCAGGATTCCTAGCCTCTGACCTACTCTTGCAGCCACGGTATTTATGTGGCTACTCCAGTTCAGTTTCTGGTTAATGGTAGCCCCCAGGATGTTGATAGTGGGGGATTCAGCAATGGTAATGCCATTGAACATCAAGGGGAGATGGTTAGATTCTCTCCTGTTGGAGATGGTCATTGCCTGGCACTTGTGTGGCGCAAATGTTACTTACCACTTATCAGCCCAAGCCTGGATATTGTCCAGGTCTTGCTGCATTTCTACACAGACTGCTTCAGTATTTGAGGAGTCGCGAATGGTGCTGAACATTGTGCAATCATCTGCGAACATCCCCACTTCTGACCTTATTATTGAAGGAAGGTCATTGATGAAGCAGCTGAAGATGGCTGGGCCTAGGACACTACCCTGAGGAACTACTGCAGTTATGTCCTGGAGCTCAGATGATTGACCTCCAACAACCACAACCATCTTCCTTTGTGCTAGGTATGACTCCAGCCAGCAGAGAGTTTTCCCCCCGATTCCCATTGAATCCAGTTTTGCTAGGACTCCTTGATGCCATACTCGGTCAAATGCTGCCTTGATGTCAAGGGCAGTTACTCTCACCTCACCTCTTGAGTTCAGCTATTTTGTCCATGTTGGAACCAAGGCTGTAATGAGGTCAGGTGCTGAGTGGCCATGTCGGAACCCAAACTGGGTATCACTGAGCAGGTTATTGCTAAACAAGTGCTGCTTGATGGCACTGTTGATGACACCATCCATCACTTTGCTGATGATTGAGAGTAGACTGATGGGGCGGTAGTTGTCCGGGTTGGACTTGTCCTGCTTTTTGTGCACAGGACAGACTTGGGCAATTTTCCACATTGCCGGGTAGATGCCAGTGTTGTAGCCATACTGGAACAGCTTAGCTAGGGGTGCGGCAAGTTCTGGAGCACAGGTCTTCAGTACTTTTGCCAGAATATTGTCAGGACCCATAGCCTTTGCAGTATCCAGTGCCTTCAGTCGTTTCTTGATATCATGCGGAGTGAATCGAATTGGCTGAAGACTGGCATTTGTGATGCTGGGGACTTCAGGATGGGGCCGAGATGGATCATCAACTTCACACTTCTGGCTGAAGATTGTTGCAAATGCTTCTGCCTTATCTTTCGCACTGATGTGCTGGGCTCCCCCATCATTGAGGATGGGGATATATGTGGAGCCACCTCCTCGAGTTAGTTGTTTAATTGTCCACCACCATTCACGGCTGGATGTGGCAGGACAGCAGAGCTTGGTTCTTTCACGTTGGTTAGGGATCGCTTAGCTCTGTCTATCGCATGCTGCTTATGCTGTTTGGCATGCAAGTAGTCCTGGGTTGTAGCTTCACCAGGTTGACACCTCATTTTGAGGTATGCCTGGTGCTGCTTCTGGCATGCCCTCCTGCACTCTTCATTGAACCAGGGTTGGTCTCCTGGCTTGATGGTAATGGTAGAATGGGGGATATGCCGGGCCATGAGGTACCAGATTGTGGTTGAGTACAATTCTGCTGCTGCTGATGGCCCACAGCACCTCATGGATGCCCAGTTTTGCATTGCTAGATCTGTTCAAAATCTATCCCATTGAGCATGGTGATAGTGCCACACAACACGATGGATGGTATCCTCAATGTAAAGGCGGGACTTCGTCTCCACAAGGATTGTGCGGTGGTCACTCCTACCAATACAGTCATGGACAGAAGCATCTGCGGCAGGTAGATTGGTGAGGACAAGGTCAAGTATGTTTTTCTCTCGTGTTGGTTCCCCCACCAACTGCCACAGACCCAGTCTAGCAGCTATGTCCTTTAGTACTCGGCCAGCTCGGTCAGTAGTGGTGCTGCCGAGCCACTCTTGGTGATGGACATTGAAGTCCCCCACCCAGAGTACATTTTGTGCCCTCGCCACCCTCAGTGCTTCCTCCAAGTTGTGTTCGACATGGAGGAGTACTGACTCATCAGCTGAGGGAGAGCGGTAGGTGGTAATCAGTAGGAGGTTACCTGCCCATGTTTGACCTGATGCCATGAGACTTCAGAGTCGTTGTTGAAGAATCCCAGGGCAACTCCCTCCCTACTGTAAACCACTGTCCCGCCATCTCTGCTGGGTCTGTCCTGCCGGTGGGAAAGGACATACCCAGGGATAGTGATTGCAGTGTCTGGGATATTGTCTATTAGTTATGATTCCGTGAGTATGACTATGACGGGCTGTTGCTTGACTAGTCTGTGGGACAGCTCTCCCAACTTTGGCACAAGCCCCCAGATGTTAGTAAGGAGAACTTTGCAGGGTCGACAGGGTTGCGTTTGCCGTTATCGTTCCAGTGCCGAGGTTGATGCCGGGTGGACTGTCCGGTTTCATTCCTTTTTATTGACTTTGTGGCGGTTAGGTACAACTGAGTGGCTTGCTAGGCCATTTCAGAGGGCATGTAAGAGTTAACCACATTGCTGTGGGTCTGGAGTCACATGTAGGCCAGACCAGGTAAGGACAGCAGATTTCCTTCCCTTTAGGGCATTAGTGAACCAGATGGGTTTTTACAACAATCAACAATGGTTTCATGGCCATCATTAGACTAGCTTTTAATTCCAAATTTATTAATTAAATTCAAATTTCACCTTCTGCTGTGGTGGGATTCGAACCCATGTCCTCAGATCAATACCCTGGGTCTCTGGGTTATTAGTCCAATGATAATACCACTACGCCACCACCTCCCCTTAAATGGATGACGGTGGATATGCAATGGCAAACATTCAAAGAGCACATGGATGAACTGCAGCAATTGTTTATTCCTTTCTGGCGCAAAAGTAAAATGGGAAAGGTAGCCAAACCATGGCTTACAAGCGAAATTAGAGATAGCATTAGATCCAAGGAAGAGGCATATAAATTCGCCTGAAAAAACAACAGACCTGAGGATTGGGAGCAATTTAGAATTCAGCAAAGGAGGACCAAGGGATTGATTAAGAAGGGGAAAATAGAGTACGAGAGCAAGCTTGCGGGGAACATAAAAACTGACTGTAAAAGTTTCTATAAGTATGTGATGAGAAAAAGATTGGTGAAGACAGTCAGAAACAGGGGAATTTATTATGGGGAACAAAGAAATGGCTGACCAACTAAATTCTGTCTTCACAAAGGAGGACACAAATATCATACCAGAAATGTTGGGGAACATGGGGTTTACTGAGAGAGAGGAACTGAAATAAATCAGTATTAGTAGAGAAATGGTGTTGGGGAAATTGATGGGATTGAAGGCCGATAAATCCTCAGGGCCTGATGGTATGTGTCCCAGCATACTAAAGGAAGTGGCCCGAGAAATAGTGGATGCATTAGTGGTCATCTTCCAAGATTCTATAGACTCTGGAACAGTTCCTACAGATTGGAGGGTAGCTAATGTCATTTAAAAAGGGAGGTCGAGAGAAAACAGGGAATTATAGACCAGTCAGCCTGATGTCGGTAGTGGAGAAAATTCTAGAGTCCATTATCAAAGATTTTATAGCAGGGCACTTTGAAAACACTGGTAGAATCGGACAGAGTCAGCATGGATTTACGAAAGGGAAATCATGCTTGACAAATCTACTAGAATTCTTTGAGGATGTAACTAGTAGAGTTGATGAGGGAGAGCCAGTGGATGTGGTTTATTTGGACTTTCAGAAGGCTTTCGACAAAGTCCCACATAAGAGATTAGCGTGTAAAATTAAAGTGCATGGGATTGGGGGTAGTGTATTGCGATGGATAGCAAATTGGTTAGCAGACAGGAAACAAAGAGTAGGAATAAACGAGTCTTTTTCCGAATGGGAGGCAGTGACTAGTGGGGTACCGCAGGGATCGGTGCTAGGACCCCGGCTCTTCACAATATATATTAATGATTTAGATGAGGGAACTAATATCTCCAAATTTGCAGATGACACAAAACTGGGTGTGAGAGTGAGTTGTGAGGAGGATGCAGAGAGGCTTCAGGGTGATTTGGACAAGTTGAGTGAGTGGGCTAATGCATGGCAGATGCAGTATAATGTGGATAAATGTGAGGTTATCCACTTTGGTCGCAAAAACAGGAAGGCAGATTATTACCTGAACAGCTATAAACTGAGAGAGGGGAATATGCAACGAGACCTGGGTGTTCTCGTACACCAGTCGCTGAAGGTAAGCATGCAGTTGCAAAAAGTGATAAAAAGGGCAGAAGGTTTGTTGGCCTTCATAGCGAGAGGTTTCGAATACAGGAGCAGGGATGTCTTGCTACAATTATACAGGGCCTTGGTGAGGCCACACCTGGAATATTGTGTGCAGTTTTGGTTTCCTTATCTGAGGAAGGATGTTCTTGCTATAGAGGGAGTGCAGCAAAGGTTTTCCATACTGATTCCTGGGATGGCGGGACAGACATATGAACAGAGATTGAGTCGGTTAGGATTATGTTCGCTGGAGTTCAGAAGAGTGAGGGGGGATATGATCGAAACCGATAAAATTCTAACAGGACTTGACAGGGTAGATGCAGGAAGGATGTTCCTGATGGTGGGGTCTCCAGAACCAGGGGTCATCGTCTAAGGATACGGGGTAAACCTTTCAGGACTCAGATGAGGAGAAGTTTCTTTACCCAGAGAGTGCTGAGCCTGTGGAATTCGCCATCACAGAAAGCAGTTTAGGCCAAAACATTGTATGTTTTCAAGAAGGAGTTAGATATAGCTCTTGGGGTGAAAGGGATCAAAGGATATGGGGGAAAAGCAGGAACAGGTTGCTGAGTTGGACGATCAGCCATGATCATAATGAATGGTGGAGCAGTCTCGAAGGGCCGAATGGCCTACTCCTGCTCCTATTTTCTATGTTTCTCTGAATTGTAATTTTCATGACAATATGCTAATTTTGTATTCTATATCTTTACCTGATTTCCTTCCCATTATTTCCCTCCTCTCTTAAAGTTCCTAAAGGTCCGTTAATATAAACAGCTCTACAGCATCACACCAAATGTAGACTCGTCCTCGGCTGGAGACCAGGGACTGAAATTCTGAGCTGGATTTTTAGCCCACACCAGGGAAGGAATGAAGGCGAGCAGGCACAGAATTTCATGCCGTTGCCCTGCATGCTGGTTCTCCAACTGCAACCTGCCCCTGTGCCATTTTCCCAGGGGCAGGATGATGGGGCACTGGGGCTACCTGCACACAAGGGGCAAGTAGCCAATTGACTCAAGTAAAGGCCTATTAAGGCCTGTTAACAGAGGCTGACTGGGGTTTTTCAGGACAGGTCCCCACAAGCAGCGAGGGACGGTTTAGCTGCCTGGAGATGGCCTCCCAGCGACTGACCAAGGTGCCAGTGCCCCAGTTAGACGCCCTCCCTCCCTGCCAGGGTGCAGCAGCAGCCTCAGGCTGTCCTGTGGACACGTGCTCCGCTCCCCCACCTCTCCCCTCACAGTGGTGGCCTCACTGCAAAGGCAATTTTTAATTTAAAGTTGGAAAATGTTGGAGAGAGGGCACCTCCATTTTGAAGTGACCTCTCCCTCACTTGCCTTCTATGGCATCCTGCTACTGCTTTCAAGCTGGAAGGCCTCTGATTGGCCTTCCAGCCCTGGAAGGCCTCTGATTGGCCCTCCAGCTTCGAGAGCTTGTCTTGAGTCCTTAATCAGCCCATTTGAGCCTCACAGTAGGGTTCAGAAGCCCGCAGGGAAAATCATGCCCTCTGTCTTGCCCAGGCACACTGAGCCATTGGGAGTGCCACACTGCATCTCAAGCTTAACTGATACCTGATAATTTAACATGGGCCAGGATTGTAGCATACTTAAAATATAGGCATTTCCCTAACCAGCTATTCTCATGACAACAGTATAGTGCAGTTTCTTACTTTAGGTGTTGTTTGTGTAACGGATCCTTTCCTTTTTGGATCTGTATTGTGATTGGCCAAATTCATTTCACTGAGGATCCTTATACTCTGTAAAGAAGGATCTTTCAGAAGTCTGGTTCAAACCTGAGCCACATTTGTGAGAGGAGAATGTGCCAAATGCATTCATCCAGTCCTTGCAGTTGTGTTAAAATCGAAAGAAAATAGAAAAATGAAATATAAAATTAATAGAAGCAGTAAACAAACAGGAAATTTTAATAAGAGGAAATGGAAAGAAACAATAGAAAAATAAACTTAAAGTCACTTGCTCAGATAACAATAAAAAAACCCACACTGGCCCACTGATTCTTCAATAAGGCTCAAAAACATTGGTCCTGGAACAGTAACCCAACCAAAATAATAATCCAAAAACAGAAAAGTTTAAAACTGAGGGCTGGTGAATAGATATTAACATTAATAAGATGTTCTCTCAAATCCCATTCTGTTGATAGCAGCCAGCAATGGTAAGAGATGCTGGGCTGCATTTTGAAAGGCCGCTGCCGAAATAGGCAGCGGGTGAAAAACATGGTGGCCCGCACACACGGGATGCATGTCGCGGAGCTGTCGTGATTCCAAACATGGCAGCTCATTAGCATGGCTGGGGCAGCCACCTCCAACCCCCCGCTCACCGATGGTATGGAGGAGGCGGGCGACCCATCCCTGGCAACGGCATCCAGCGCTAATGCGCAGGCCGGTGCCATTTTTAAAGGGCTTGCAGCCCTAAATAAACATATAAATTTTTAAAGATACAGTGAATGTAAAGGTAACACAAAAAAATGACAAAATCTTTCCATGCCCTCTCCTACCCCCCGCCAATGGCATTACACATCATTCCTGCCCTTTCTCCACCAACCGCCCCCCCTCCCCCCCAGAATACCTACCATGAATATATGACCTTCACCTCGCAAAGTACAGAACCTTTGTCCCTTACCCCTTCCCATCAATCCCCAACCATCTAAAGAGTTTGACCCTGCTCCCTCACTCACACAGGTGTCGCGCCTCGTTTCCCTGGACGGGGATTCGAAGGTGCGACATTGCCAGTCACCAGAATGAAGATTGGTGCGGCAAATAAGGAGGCGATGGGACCTTCAATCATTCAGGTAGATTAATTTATTTACATATGGAAATTGTTGTCCCGTCGCCGAGCAGCAGGGAGGGATGCCACGAGGCCTCTCCGCCTCCGTCGAGATTGGGCCGGGCCCTGCCGCTATCGGGGTCAGTGACGGCCCTCATCCGTAGTGATCTTCATGCCACCCCGCCACTTTTCCCAGCATCGGGGACCCTTTAAAATCCAGCCCGCTGACCTGAAAACAGAAAGTTAAGCTGTTTAACCAATATGTGTCATTGAGATATATTTAGCAATCTTTTCCCTGTTTCTTCCAACAGGATATATGAAAACATTATTAAGCTGTGAAATATCTGCACAGTAAATGCAAACGCCGCACACAGTTTCCGTATTTAAGTTACTTTAACTTTGATTTGCCATGAGCCGGGATTGAAACAAAAACCATTATAAATACAACATTTTCAGCAGCTATTATTTTCCTAGATTCCTCAAAGAGTGCTCATGATTAAAAGCTACTGATTTTCTCAAGGCAAATACAAAGTTAACATGGCTATGACAAAGGTGTAACTTTTTAAGATTTAATATTGTAAGATTTGGGGCTGTACAATGGTTAGCACCACAGCCTCACAGCTCCAGGACCCCGGGTTTGATTCTGGGTACTGCCTGTGCGGAGTTTGCAAGTTCTCCCTGTGACCGCGTGGGTTTTCGCCGGGTGCTCCGGTTTCCTTCCACAGCCAAAGACTTGCAGGTGATAGGTAAACTGGCCCTTGTAAATTGCCCCTAGTGTAGGTAGGTGGTAGGGAATATGGGATTACTGTAAGAACATAAGAACTAGGAGCAGGAGTAGGCCATCTGGCCCCTCGAGCCTGCTCCGCCATTCAATAAGATCATGGCTGATCTTTTCGTGGACTCAGATCCACTAACCCGCGTTCTCACCGTATCCCTTAATTCCTTTATTGTTCAAAAATATATCTACCTTAGCTTTAAAAATGTTTACTGAAGAAGCGTCAACTACTTCACTGGGCAAGGAATTCCATAGATTAACAACCCTCTGGGTGAAGAAGTTCCTTCTTAATTCAGTCCTAAATCTGCTCCCTCTAATCTTGAGGCTATGCCCTCTTGTCCTAGCTTCACCTGCCAGTGGAAACATCCTCTCTACTTGTATCCTATCTATTCCCTTCATAATTTTATATGTTTCTATAAGATCCCCCCTCATTCTTCTGAATTCCAATGAATATAATCCCAATCTACTCAGTCTCTCCTCATAAGCCAACCCCCTCAACTCCGGAATCAACCTAGTGAACCTCCTCTGCACCCTCTCCAGTGCCAGTACATCCTTTCTCAAGTAAGGAGACCAAAACTGCACACAATACTCCAGGTGCGGCCTCACCAGTACCTTATACAGCTGCAACATAACCTCTCTGCTTTTAAACTCAATCCCTTTAGCAATGAAGGACAAAATTCCATTTGCCTTCCTAATTACTTGCTGTACCTGCAGACCAACCTTCTGCTTTTCATGCACAAGGACACCCAGGTCCCTCTGCATAGCAGCATGCTGCAACTTTTTACCATTCAAGTAATAATCCTTTTTACTGTTACTCCTACCGAAATGAATGACTTCACATTTATTGACATTGTATTCCATCTGCCAGACCTTTGCCCACTCACTCAATGTATCTATGTTCCTCTGCAAAGTTTCACAGTCATCTGCACACTTTGCTCTGCCACTCATCTTAGTGTCATCTGCAAACTTTGACACCCTACACGTGGTCCCCAACTCCAAATCATCTATATAAATTGTAAATAATTGCGGTCCCAACACCAATCCCTGAGGCACACCACTAGTGACTGATTGCCAACCAGAATAGTACTCATTTATCCCCACTCTCTGCTTCCTGTTAGTCAACCAATCCTCTATCCATGCTAATACTTTATCCCTAACGTCATGCATCCTTATCTTATGCAGCAGCCTCTTGTGCGGCACCTTGTCGAAGGCCTTTTGGAAATCTAGATACACCACATCCACTGGGTCCCCATTGTCCACCTTGCTCGTAATGTCATCATAGAATTCCAAAAGATTTGTCAAGCATGACCTGCCCTTCATGAACCCATGCTGCGTCTGCCCAACAGGACAATTTCTATCGAGATGCCCTGCTATTTCTTTCTTGATAATAGACTCAAGCATCTTCCCCACTTCAGAGGTTAAGCTAACCGGTCTATAATTCCCCATCTTTTGTCTACCTCCCTTTTTAAACAGTGGCGTCACATCTGCTGTTTTCCAATCTGCTGGGACTACCCCAGAGTCCAGCGAATTTTGGAAAATTACCGCCAGTGCACCTGCTATTTCTCCCGCCATCTCTTTTAGTACCCTGGGATGCATTCCATCAGGGCCAGGAGACTTATCAATCCTTAGCTCCATTAGCTTGCCCAACACTACCTCTTCCGTAATAATGATTGTTTCCAGGTCCTCACCTACGTTCGTCTCTTTGTCAATTACTGGCATGTTATTAATGTCCTCCACTGTGAAGACCGATACAAAATACCTGTTCAATGCCTCAGCCATTTCATCATATCCCATAACTAAATTCCCCTTCTAGTATAAATGGGTGGTTGTTGGTCGGCACAGACTTGGTGGGCCGAAGGGCCTGTTTCAGTGCTGTATCTCTAAAAATAAAATATTGGAATTACTTTTCAATAAAAATTAGGCAGTCTGAAGGAAACATTCAGGCCCTGAACTAGTGATAAGAAGGACCATGAGGCCGATTTTATGTCAGAGGACTGAGTTGTTGGAAAAGAATAGACAAAACTTTGACTTTTTAAAGTTGAAAGATGAAAAATGATAGCTACAAAAAAAAGGCACGTGAAATAGAGATGACTAATCTGATCAACTAAGTGTTAATTTGACTTAATTGGTAGCACTCTCTCCTCAAAGCATAAAAGGTTGTGTGTTCAAGCTCCATGATAAGCTGGCCTCTCGCGGGTCCAGGAATATTATGGCCGCAAAATTCGGCTCCATAGTAGTGCTGCAACTGGCACAACAGAAGCCGAAGACTCTCAAAATGGTGGTCGTGGCACTTACACCCCCTTCTGGCAAGACCCACCCAAGCTTGAAAGGGTGCTAGTGCAGTTGTGCCTTTGTGCATTCGAAGCTTTGACAGTGGGCAGGTTGTGATGTCAAACAGCCTCGCAGGCTGATTTGATGCACACTTTGCCAGTTTGGACCGCACAAGTCCAGTGAACGCTGTGTTCCAATCATTCCCTACTGATTCATTTAGGATAAAATCTGATCTCCATCATTGCTCCACAGAGTCTGCAGCATATTATTTTCCTTTTACCCTGTATAAATGATTTAAACATCAAGCAACTTAAGACTCTGAATTCTCTGTTACATGATGGCATACATTTACAGTTCTAAAGTATGAAACTGTAAATGTTAACAGTTATATATGTAAATTAGTTAATCAGTAAATGTGATAGCAACTTTCCTGACACCCTCTGATTTAATAAATGAAGGTACAAATACAGATTTGTATTTAACTGTTAGTCATAAGGAAGATTGGAGCTAGAATACAAGTACCAACAAATTAGGCACACTGTATTAATACATATTAAAAGGGCACTCTCCGAAACAATCAATTGCTTGTATCTTCTTCATTTTAAAAAGTACATTTGAATGAAGCATAGGTGGCAGACAAAACATGGAAAACTTAGCTTTAGTTTTTATTTTGTCTCGATTAAAGATATTAATGCATTAATGACATTTCCCTTTCAAGTATCATCTGACTGAGGTTTAATGGATTGGCAGAGAATGATGAATATTTTGTGTGTGTTTTCTTTGCACTGCAGTGATCAGACACACTATTGTATTCCTATGGCTCTTGTCTGACAACTTCATGCTCTGTCTGCCTTAGAAGACACATGACAAAAAACACATCTGGTTCACACCGGTTCCAATGTGACTCTCATTCATTGACCGAAGTACAAAACAGTCATTAATATTTTCTGACAGCAATGCTCCTGCATGCCAGTTTGTGTTCAAGGGAAATACAGCAACCATTTACAGCTAAATTATTGATAGGTGAAAGCAACATCATTCATAAATGAATAATGGGGTTTAAGTCACTCAAGTGGAGTTGGTTTCCAACTGAAATGATTTTGGTTGCTCAAAAAGAAATGACTATTACTTCTAATTTCTTCTTATTGTGCCCTATTTTGACATTCATTCTACCTCTCCACCACCTCTGTCAATTGTTGTCAGATTGCAAGTCTGATATCCAGTTATGGATAAGTCGCAATTTCCTCCAGTTAAACATTGAGAAGGCTGAAGCATCATATTCAGCACCTGCCACAAACTCTATATCCTTGACATCAATTCTATCTCCCTTTTGACCATTGGTCTTACATTGAACCCGATAATTTGTAATCTGAGCATCCTATTGGACTCTGTACTAAACTTGCAACCTCATATACTTTCCATAATAAAGACCACCTACTTCCATAGCCATAATATTGCCTGCCTCTGCCTCACCGCGGCTCATCTTCCACTGAAACCTCATCCATGTCTTTGTTACCTCCAGACTCAACTATTCCAATGATTTCCTGGCTGCCTGGCCAGCCTCGCATCTTCAACATCCATAGACACAACTTGAGTACTGTGTGCAGTTCTGGTCACCTCATTCCAGAAAGGATGTAATTGTGCTAGAGAGGGTACAGAGGAGGTTTACTAGTATGTTGCCAGGACTGGAAAAATGCAGCTATGAGGAAAGATTGGAAAGAGTGGAGTTGTTCTCCTTGGAACAGAGGAGGCTAAAGGGAGATCTGATTGAAATGTACAAAATGTTGAGGGGCCTGCATGGAGTGGAGTTGAACGGCCTATTCATTTTAGCGGAGAGGTCACTGATGAGGGGTCATAGATTTAAAGTGATTGGTAGAAAAATTAGAGGGGAGATGAGGAAAAACTTTTTCACCCAGAGGGTGGTGGGTGTCTAGAACTCACTGTCTGAAAGGGTAGTTGAGGCAGAAACCCTCAACTCATTCAAACAGCGTCTGGATATGCACCTCAAGTGCCATAATCTGCAGCGCTACGGACCAAATGCTGGGATGTGGGATTAAAATAGGTGGATCATTTTTCGACCAGCACAGATACGATGGGCCAAGTGGCCTCTTTCTGTGCCTTAACATTTTGGTAATTCTATGATTCTATGACTTGAGTATATCCAATACTTTGCTGCACATAGCATATCCTGTACCATGTCCCTTTCACCAATCATGCCTATCATATCTATATTTGCTGACCTATATTCGCTTCCAGTTCCATACACCTCCAATTTAAAATTTTCATCCTTATGTTTAAATTCCTTCATGACCTCACTTGTCCCTGTCCCTGTAACTGCCTAAAGCCTTATCTATACCACCCCCATTAACTCTCTAATCTCTAACTCTGGCCTTTTACCATTCCCTCCTCCACCGTTTCAGGGTTGCTAACTCTGGTTGGGCATATTTCTGGAGGTGTCTTTACATGACCTCCTGCTTCCATCTGCCCAACCCCCACACTCCTGCCATTGGATGCCCAACACGCCCCTCATGTTGGTGCACTGCCTTCCCACGCCAATTGGAAAGTGAACAGACTCTTCATTACCTGATTGAATAATTCTTGATTGTCAGACAAACAGTCTTTTTCCTATGTCTGATATTTTTATAACTAATAAACAAAAGCGTTTAAAGAAAATTTTAAAAACACACCATTTTTATTGCCCTTATGATTTTTCCCCTGGATTGCTTACAGCAGTGCCTTGTAGATTAATTTATAATTCCTGGAGACTCCTACTGCCTCCTTTGCCCCACCAGGGGTGGCGATGCCTTCAGCAATCTTGACCCCATGCTCTGAAAAACACTTACTTCTGTTCTCTGTCTCTTTGGCTCCTTGTGCCCCCTTAAGACTTCTTTAAAGCCCACCTCTGGCCAGGATATTGGTCACTCCTCCTGATATCTTTTTCTTTGGATTGTTTTCCATTTTAATCTTATAATATCTGTGTAGTGCCTTGAGATGATTTGCTGTGTTCAAAGTGCTCTAGAAATGCAAGTTGTTTTTGTCTTAATTTTTGTCCCTTCGACTAAATTTGAAAAATCCAGTATTATGATATTCTGTACATCTATTTGGATGTATGAACTGAGACTAGTAACAGCTGTTAGATCATTTCACAGAAATTTTCATATTACTTCCCTCCCATCTCATATTTTATTTTGCCTGCTGAATCAATAAATAATTGGGAATAGTCAGGGGCAACCCAAAAAGCATTAAAACTGATATAAAGTTCAACTATTGGAGGGGGGAAAAGTATTAGAGAAAATAAGCGAAAATCTGCTGGGCAAAAACAAAGAACAGTTAAGAATGAAGCGGGAAATTTCTGACATGGAAGAAAAACAGAATGGTAGTGGATAAATCAAGGAAAAAAGTATTTGATTAAAAAAAACATGAAAAGCAAAGTCTAAGAAAAGCAATGGAGATTCAGAATGTGGAAATGGCAGTAAATCCCAAAGAAATATTGGAAGACACCTCTTAAATAACAGAAAGTGAAAGGTTCCTGACACCTCCTAATAAAACAAAAACAACAGTTGAAGTGTGAAGATGAGGAATGAACTCAAATGAGGTAATGGCATCAGGTTCAACGGGAAGTTTGGGATTTGCAGTCCTTAGCTAGTGCCACAAAGTTACATCAAGAGCATTCAAAAAGGAGAGTTATAAGTTCAGCTGGTGGGGAGGGAAAGGGAATGTTTCACGAATCATAATAAAGTCAAAACAGAAGTTTGAAAAGAAGATTGGTAGTGACTGAACTATAACGATGTTGGGAAAGCCCCATTGCTATTCCTCACACATTAGGTAGATCACAATATGAAGGAAATGATAAGCTTTCTTTGTATGTTTCCATTTAGCTTCGAGTATTCTTTAGTGGCATCTATGTTAATTATATCTATCACCGTCACAAAACATTTATATCCGCAGAGGCAATTGATTATACAGGGGCACAAGTGCAGAAATCTGCCGAGGAAATCGACCATTTTCCAGAAACCTCGGGAGAAAAAATCTGTAGTCTTGGTGAAACAGGTTGGGAATTTTAAAATATGGCAAAGGTCAATGTCTTCCAGAAAACAAAGGAAGATCAAACAAGAAAGAGATAGAGAGCAGGAAAATAGAAGACCATGTAAAAAACCTGCAATGACTTGGGGGATTTTATGAGGCCACAAGCAAACATCTAAAATTAGGGATGTTATTGACAATTAACTTCCCTTGATCTGAGCCCATATGCTGACCTATTTTAAGGAATAATATTCTGAGGTGTCTTAAGTGAAGATATTCTGTGCTGAATTTTATTAGCGCGCCGCGCTCTGTGGCAGCGTGTTTTGAACTCGATGGCCTTCCAACACAGAAGTGCCGCCGCTGAGCCCCTGCAATATTATGCGCAGGGGCTCATTTAAATGGAGGAGGTGGAGTGGCCACACCCATGATGTAGAGGGGGCAGCCGCTGCATCCCCGGCAACGGCGTCTGGCACCACCGTGCAGGCGCCGGCGCCATTTTTAAAGGGCTTCAAGTCCTTAACAAATATTTCAATTTTTAAAGGCGTATCGGAATTAATTTTTTTTCAATAAATAATTAGGAGATGGAGGCCCTTCCCCACCCCCACAATGGTCTTTTCAATGTCCTATATTAACAGAACTTATTTTATTCCCGACCCGAAATTTCCCCCCCAACCTTCTCACATTTGCCCTTCAACCCCTCCCACCAGCCCCACAGCCAAAAATAATTGTGTTCCCTACTCCCCCACCCCTCCCGCCCTGAAAATTTGACTCCTCCCCTCTCCCCACCAGTTTCTCACCTCGGAACTCTGTATGGAGTTCAGAAGGCGCGCGAGTTGTGATTGGCGGTCATAAAATCGGCGTGGGATGGCCGCCGCCAGCAGATAAGTTCGTTTGCATCTCATTTATGTTCATTTTAATATTTAGATGAAGACCCTGCTGCTTGGTGGCGGGGGGCCACACCGAGGTCCCTCCTTCTCAATGTCGAGGGTTGAGGCGGGCCTCTCCCTGCAGAATTTTACAGACCCTCCTCTGTGACCCAAGGTGTCAAGGGGCTGGTAAAATTCAACCCTCTATGTCTAAGGCCTCTAACTGGAAAATGAACAAAATAAATCAGCCATTTAATTGTGTCAAGAAAACCTGCTATGACCAAGGGTGATTTTTTAATGCATCGATTGGAAACCTACATTAAACTTTTAATGAAACAGAAAGAGCTGGAATTCTGCAATTAACTTTTTAAAAAAGGTGGCAGCCAAGATGGCCATTGCAATTTGCATTTGAACACATTACATATTCCAAGGCCTCAAAGTGGAGGCATATGCCTGATAAACCTGCACCCAAAACAATGGATTGCTCTATTGAGTAAATCAAAGGAGATTGCTTTCATAAGCAGAACATTCAAAGCCATCCTGGCACATTAACTTTGAAAGGGTCAACCCTTCCAAGTGTAAACGTTAACATTCTCAAGCCTGAGGGACTGAAATTTCTAAATTTGAATCCCATTAGAAGGTTCCAGGCTATACACTGAGGCAGTCATGTGACACTCTGTCCATCTTTGTAAAAGCTGGAAGTTTCCCTTGGGTAAAGCAGACAAGCCAGTGACTAATTCTGTGCAGGAGATAGAAGGAATGCGTCTCTCTCCCTCTCTCTCTCTCTCTCTCTCCAGAAGACCTGGTGGGGATGTGCGAAGCCTAGCTGCTGGTTGCTGGATCCAAGACAAAGACACCAGGGGAAGAAAGCCACCTACAATTCTGCCTACAAGAAAAGCCTAGACCAGGTGAGCCAGCCATGACTACAAGAACACAACTTCAGCCAGAAGACAATGGAATCATCCAACCCGATAGACTGTGTATTAATTTTTATTTGTTCTGGGTTCTAACCCAACTACAAATCTACTCCTTAACACTCTGTAATCTATTTATGCGTGTGTGATTCCTGTGTGAGTCTGTGCATGAATGTGTAGCCTAATTTTATTATTTTATTTAGATCAGGTTTAAATTAAGTATAATAAACTCACCTCTTTTTTGTTTAAACTCAAGAAAACCTGCCCGATGGTTCTTTTACAATCACAACAAAGGTAAAAGGTAAAACACTCACTGAGGTGGTCAGCACATCCACTGTTTAAAAAGGAATAAACCCTGTTGTGGTCAAATAAGAGGAAGGACAAGAGGGGAGCCTCATGAACCCTCCTCACCTAATCATAACATTTGTAACTGAAAAGTAATTACATTTATTCAAGCCCTGAGTGTTGCTGTAATTTGGCAGAATAAGAATCTACAGCCCCTTTCACAATTGTCTGCCAGAATGAATCAATCTGCCAGTCAAAACTACAGTTAGTATGTATGTCTTATACAAAAACACCATGACATATTGGGGATTGACTGGAATAAGGAGTTTACTCATTGTATTTTTACCTTTGGAACTTGGTTTGTACCCAGCTCACAACCAATGGTTTCTCTCCAAGCTGTAAGAGTCTGACCTAAAGCAAGTTTCAGCATTCTCAGCCCAGTTCCAAGTAGGTGTATGCAATTGGATAAAATTATCTGGAGTTTAATACTAGCTGGTGTGGAAAATGGACAAATTAAAAAGTTGTAATACATCATGCTGTTCTGTATATTGTTGGGCAGAGTAGCAAAAGACTTGTACTATACCTGATCAGGGAGTATTTGATATTGACAAATGGATGCCCAAAAATGAAAATTTCTTTTAGTAAGTAACCTCCTTCATCTTGATGGGTACAAATATTCAATTAAAAAATAATGACTAATGATGCTTCAAAAAACTAAGGTAAGGGATCTTCTTGATTCAGCAGACTTATTTTCTTTTATAATGATGAGTAATCAAGATAGGAAAGTTCAAGCCATACTTAGGATATTGATAAGTTACCATTCTGCAGACATATAAATTGTATTCTAAATTTTGCCAATGATCTAGAAAGTAAAGACTCTAATCCATGTAGTATTAAACCAGATTGACTAGAAGAGCTCAAGATCAATCCTGAATCTGTTTAGTGGGGTCATCTTGGCAGAAACAGGAATCAGAGTATTACAATCAATCTCGGTACAGCTCTTAACTCCTGGGCCTCATTTATATTTTTCTTCAAAGCCTCCCGCCAATGGGAATGATGGAAAAGCCAGCAGGCAGGGAGAGGAATTTGCATGGAAGGCCATTGCTCTCAAGGACCTAAGGGAACAGTCCCTTGCACCTGCCAGTACCTGCCGAGGTAAGTGAGGATGGAAAGTCCAGACTGATCTCCGCCAGAGAGAGGGGTGAAGGAAGGCCCAGGAGATGAGGCACAAGATTTTCTTGTTGGGCCAGGAGGAGCATTGCTGCTCCACCTGAGCTACAGGGAACCTTAAAGAATCTTTAAAAATACAGCTTGCCTTGCCTACAGCTAAAGTGCCAGTTGGATCGTACCTGCAATAATGGTGTAAGCAATTTGTAACTGCTAACCAAGCACTTAATGAGCTTATAACTGCAAAAGTTGCCTAATTCTCCGATGTGGTACAAATGCCTCTAGTAGTATTTCTCTGATTGGCTCAAGGAAAGATATGGCATACCTAATGTACCCAGAAGGCTCTTCATTAGTTCATGCTTGTAATGACAACTATTCCACTTTTTACTCATAGAAGTCTGACATTTGTATTGAAATAATTACTTGTATGAGTGCACCTTGCTGATCTTCCCAGATAGCTTCTCACCTGCAATAAAAAAAACTCACTCATGGTACAGGTCAGTAATTTCTCAAAATTGTCACAATATGATAATATAAAGTGCCACAAAGTAAACATATGTTAGGTGTGAAAAAATTAAACTTCTATACACATACAAGTGGTGAAAACTTGAAATAAAAATAAAAACTATTGCAAATACACAGCAGTTCCACCAGCATCTGTAAAGTGTTACAACCAGGTGAGAAAGGTGTCTAGGGGTCTTTTACTGTCTTCACCTGGTCTTATTGTAACAGGGTTTAATTTTAAACACAGTGTGTTTTGAGCTCCCCCTTTGAGAATCCTTGTTCACAGCTTTCCAATTATACGGCAAAGAAATGAGCTCACCAGGTTTTCTTTAGGTTTAAAGAAGAAAAGTGAAATTTATTAAACCTTAAACTTAAACTCTAATACAGTTAACGTCTACAGATATATGATGCGCCCACGCTAGCATGCACACACAATACACACATGAAAATAGGGACAGAAAAGAGCAGAAGAAAAATAAAATGGAGAGGTTTGAGGCAGTCTCTAAAGGGGGTTTCTGTTTACTGTTTCTGTGTTTCCAGCTCGCCATAGAGTCCTTGATTGCAGACAGCTCTTATTTTTGGTTGGGGCCCAGTGTTCTTCTTAAACCTTGTTCACTGAAGGAGACTTTTCTCTCTTGGTGTTCATATGTCTTCAATGGTTCCCAAAGCTGTTGAGAGCAAGATGAGAGCAACAGGAGAGAGGTCTTCTCAGTCCAGGAGCTAACAGCCTTCTGAGTTCAAATTCCCTGTTGGAAGTTCAAATTCAAAAAACTCCAACAGTCAGTCATGTGACGAAACTGGCCCGACCATGTCTGTTTGTGTATTTGGCCATCTTAGTAGTTAACCGGGAATGCTTCAACGTCTGGTAATGAAAAGTCCATTGTGGATTAAATTGGAGCAGGGAATAGCTTCTTTGTCCTTTGAAGTACTTGTCTGTTGATATGCTAATGTCTCTCTCTAGCCAAAGTCTCCAATTGTTTTTTTAAAGCAAGTTCTTTCTTCACCGTCAGCAGTTTAAAAATCAATGTTCATGTGGCGAAATTAATTTTCCTCATTCTTGGCAGATGGGGGGCTTACCTGACAAAAGTGAAAATGAATGTTAATATTTTGGTTAAAACTATTGAACCAAAGAAGTTCACAGCACAGAAGGAAGCCATTGAGTTCTCCATGTATGTTACATCTCTAACTTTTTCCAGTTCTGATGAAAGGTCATTAACCTGAAATGTTAATTCTGTTTCTCACTCCATAGGTGCTACCTGACCTGCTCAGTATTTCCAGCATTTCATGTTTTTATATCAAACAATGTTCTTTAAACTTGATGCAATTGTTTAACCACATTCTGTCTGGAATAGAAGTTTGAGTTTGCTTATTATTTCACTAATGTCTCATTCATGGATAACATTCATCCCTTTTATGTTTATATTTTGGAGATGCAACCCCACTATATTAATAGCATTTTTCCTCATGATGGCTTGTGCTGCTGTTACATCAATGGAAAAAGATTTGCACTTTTTAAGATTTAGATTTAGGGGTGGCACAGTGGCGCAGTGGTTAGCACTGCAGCCTCACAGCTCCGGGTTCGATTCTGGGTACTGCCTGTGCGGAGTTTGTAAGTTCTCCCTGTGTCTGCATGGGTTTTCGCTGGGTGCTCCGGTTTCCTCCCACAGCCAAAAGACTTGCAGGTGATAGGTAAATTGGCCATTATAAATTTCCCGTAGTGTCGGTAGGGAATATGGGATTACTGTAAGGTTAGTATAAATGGGTGGTTGTTGGTCTGCACAGATTCGGTGGGCCGAAGGGCCTGTTTCAGTGCTGTATCTCTAAATAAATAAATAAACTTGCCAGTAATCAGAAGAGGTATCTTATTTGCATATCCATTGGAGTAGTCATTACACAATGTAAGCTGCTGAAGTGCATAGAAATTGAAGTGCAACCTTTAAAAAAACAGGTTGACCCTGTACACTTCACCAACAGACTAGGAGATAACTTCACTGCATGTCTCTTCAAACATTTTTGCACAGTTTTTAAGAATGCCTACAGCAGGACTGTCCTTAACAAGCTACTAAACAGGGCAGCAGGGTATGGTACATAGGCACAGAAGTACTCAGAATTTTACAGACTCAGATCCAGGGAGACACAGACTGCTGAATGTGCATGCCATAACTACCCCTTCACATTGCCCTTTTGGTTAAGCTCTGCTCTAACTTAAAATCTCGCATGATGGCTACCCAGCTCTCCTAATAGCAATCGCTACCATGTACAATCCTAAAATGTACACCTCTGCTTTAACAGACTGGTACCTCCCCATCTATATCTTCAGCCCTCCATTTCACTTGGTGCACACTCTTCAAATGCCAGCCTTCCCTTCATTTACTCACTTTTCTTGCCTGAGAAATTGGCACACAATGTCCAACAGAGGAATGTCACCAGATAGGGCTTTTGCACCTTAAAGCAACTCATGTAATATTTGAGATGAGAGAATACCCTGGAGCTTGTCATGGGAGATGGTAAAATCAGTAGCATATTGCAATTGCTAGGTTAGTGACTGACAGCTACACTGCCATCCTTATGAAGTACCACACAGACACTACCTAATCCCAAGTGGTAATCCTCATCTATTATGAAAATGTTCCAATGACAACGGAAACAGGATGCATAGAAAGAGGAAGATGATAATGAAAAGGAAGAACAGCACAAATACAACTAGCTCATTGTTAACTATATCGACGCTGAGTAAGAAGACAAGAAGGATAATGATGGAGATGATGAGGGCGATGAAGACAGACTGAAGCACAGCTCAGCTGTTCTGTGTTCCTCTGACCCCAGTCCCTCTATCATGCTAGGCCCCCACCTGCCAAGAATGAGGCACATTAATTTTGTCATGAACATTGATTTTGAACTGTTACTGGAATGAAGAATACTTGTTAAACAGATCAGCCGTGGCTGGAAAATACATTTGCATATTAACAGACAGTGTTTGGAAGGAAAAAGCAGCCATTCCCTGACACATTCAACCCACAATGGACTTTTAATCACCAGACATTGAAGATGGGGGAGCTTGCATTCCAGGTTGGCTGCTAAGATGGCCGAATACACAAACGGACATGGTTAAACCAGCCAGTCACATGACTAACCAGCTGGGCAACCTGAGTTTTTTGAATTTGTAAGAACAGTTTGGGCAGAAAGCTGTTTGCTCCTGGACTTTCTCCTGTCTGCCCCCATCTGTTTCTCACAAGCCTCTGAATCCACTGAAGACACATGAACCCCAAGAGAGAAAAGTCTCCTACAGCGAACAAGGTTTAAGAAGAATACTGGGCCCCAACGAAAAGCAAGATCTACCTACAATCAAGGTCTCTGCAGTGAGTTCCAAGAACTGTAACAACAACTCTTCAAATATTGCCTCAAACTTTTCAACTTTATTTTTCTTCTCTTTTCTGTCTCCATTTCCATGTGTGTATTGCGTATGCATGATAGCATGGGCACATCGTGTATTTGTAGACGTTAACCGAATTAGAGTTCAAGTTTAATACATTTCAACTTTTCTTCTTTAAACCTGAGAAAGCCTGTTTGTGCTGGTTTCTTTGCCTTATAATTGGAAAGCGGTGAACAATGATTCACCAAGGGGGAGCTAAAAAAACACGGTGTATTTGAAATTAAACCCTGTTACAGTAAAGTCAGGTGAAGGCTGAAAGGGAACCTTAGATCTCTTTCTCACCTGATCGTAACATCCTCTAACTCACCCCCTGCAACACTTGTTTCCCCAACTCCCAGGCACCAGCTCAGATCCCTTCAGCCAGGATGAATCAGATAGTTTTAGTGAGGTGTGGCAGCATGTGATTCACAGTGCCTGAGGAAGGCAAAAGAGTGGGAAGCGACACTTTCTCAGCGGAAGCTATGGGGAAGGCTGCTTATAGCTTTAGTCATGGGACACCGAACTCATAGATTATCACCCAAAAAGAAAGGTAGAATCATAGAATGGTTACAGCACAGAAGGAGGCCATTCGGCCCATCATGTCCTGCATGAGCAGCTCACTTAGTCCCTCTCCCCTGCCTTTTCCCCATTACTCTGCAAGTTTTTCAGGAACATTACACCTACTTAAAGACTGTGAGGCCAGCATCCAAGGATGTGCAGAAACTTACAGATGTGATGCTCAAGTCTCATTTGCAGCTACACCTAGGACGTTTAGGCACCAATAGAACTTGTGGTTAAGAAATGGCCAGGGATTAGTCAGTGCCTTCAACTCCACAGAGGCACAGACTGGAGCTCTAGTTGAAATAGGGAGAGAATAAAGAGCAGCCTGCATCGCAGCATCCAGACCATGACAGCCACAATACATGCTGCTGTCAATCGGGTCTTTCAGGAACCAAAAGCTGTATGAGACCAGTGATCCTGCTGATTAGTGGGGACACAGATCCATGTCCCAGTGGAATGGTGATGGCTAGAATCTACCTGACCTGCATCTCTCAGGAGAGCAGTGCATGCCAGGCATCTGTCCTTTCCCCTCAAAGCACCACACCAGCAGAATCTGAAAGATAACACCAGGGTGCTCAAGAACAATCGGCAGAGTTGCAGCCAAAGGTGCCTCCTTGCCAAGAACAAGCTGCCATGAGAGGAGGGCCATTTTAGTCCCATTATCCTTTTGTAAAGCATGAATAGCTGAGATGAGGAATATGAGTAATAGGGAGGGCTCAGCATGAGATACTGGCCCTTAGGTTGTGCCCAGCAGAAACTCTAGAATAGGTGATAGAGAGGCATCTATAGCCAGAACCAGGTATTGGGAAAGAATAGGTTGGCTTCCATTGACCTTGGACAAACACTGTAATAAAATAGCATGAGCTTTGACCATGGGTTTCATTATTTATGGAGGTTAAGGTTAAACATGAAAGGATGGACTTATTTGGTGCTTAATCAAGTGATGATTATTGGCATGTTCATTCAGAAGCAGATAGAGCTGATGAGTTGTCATATTGCAATGCATTGCAGGAATGTACCTTCTCTGAGTGTAGGACATTTTGATGCTCTCCAGGCTCAATAATCCTTGGTCCAGCTGCACCAGCAGAACTGCAGCAGAAAGAGCAGCAGTAAACTTTGCTTCTGAATTCATGGGAATATCCAGGTCCAGATAGTAGCAGTGGGTGTACGTACCACTATTGGTGCATCTTGGACACCTACCAGAGGGAAGGGGGTGAGAAAAGATCTTCCAGCCCAACTAGTAAGGAGTTTATCTTATTGTCATAGCTGATCCCTATTATAATGGGGCCAATATAACAATTGGAATTGTCATTTTGATTGGAGGCCAAGACCCAACTCTGGACATGCAAGATAGACTGCAGTTCCGCCACTGAGCTGACCTGAATGTTGGTTTCATCCCAGCATCTAGGCCACTCAACATTAAGGAGGATGGGACAGAGGAAATGCCCAGCTAAAGAATTCCCTTTCCTTTGCTGCCACCATTAACCATACTTGGGGTAGATGAAGTTCTTACCTAAACAGATTCCAGTATGAAGCTGGGGACTAACGTGGGAGCCAGCGTGCCCAGGTCTCAACCAATTTAAGCTTGATATGCTGTAGACAAAGTCACCTTATACTGGGAGGTGAGCTGCTGGGCCTGTGGAAATTTGGGGCCACTCGAACTGAACTTGATGGTGCAGGGCCTGGATGTCCTACTCAACATGCATTGAGTTTGAAAATCATACATCCAGTACCTGAGCAAGATGACCCAGTTCACCCCCGAAACATCATCTGCCCCTATCTGTAATTCACACTCATGACTTTTGAAATCCTCGTCAACACACTGTTAATGACCAAGCTTGACCTACAGCAACATCTAGTATCCTTTTAAACTGATATCTCATCCTCATTTATGAACTGCCCTTGGGGGTTTTTATGGTTTCTGTATAAATATAAGTTGTTTTGTTGTCTAATCGGCTGTTTAGTTTCGCTAGTGCAATTATTTAGAATGTTAATTGCATTATAATGAGGTTCAAATTACCGGTAAAATATAACACTTCAAGTTTTAAAAATAACTCAAATGGTTATCTATACTGTCTTTAACTATCTAAGGACAGAAGAGCTGAGCATCCTGTCAACTCTTTTCTAAATTTAGAAATGTCATTGGCAGTTAGTGATCACAATTCGGTTAGGTTTACCTTAGCGATGGGCAGGGACAGGTATATACCACAGGGCAAGAATTATAGCTGGGGGAAAGGAAATTATGACGCGATTAGGCAAGATTTAGGATGTGTAGGATGGGGAAGGAAACTGCAGGGGATGGGCACAAACGAAATGTGGAGCTTATTCAAGGAGCAGCTAATGCGTGTCCTTGATAAGTATGTACCTGTCAGGCAGGGAGGAAGTTGTCGAGCAAGGGAGCCGTGGTTTACTCAAGAAGTTGAAGCGCTTGTCAAGAGGAAGAGGGCGGCTTATGTTAGGATGAGACGTGAAGGCTCAGTTAGGGCGCTTGAGAGTTACAAGCTAGCCAGGAAGGATCTAAAGGGAGGGCTAAGAAGAGCAAGGAGAGGACACGAGAAGTCATTGGCAGATAGGATCAAAGAAAACCCTAAGGCTTTCTATAGGTATATCAGGAATAAACGAATGATAAGAGTTAGAACAGGGCCAATCAAGGATAGTAGTGGGAAGTTGTGTGCGGAATCAGAGGAGATAGGGGAAGCGTTAAATGAATATTTTTCGTCAGTATTTACAGTAGAGAAAGAAAATGTTGCCGAGGAGATTACTGAGATACAGCCTACTAGGCTAGATGGGATTGAGATTCACAAGGAGGAGGTGTTAGCAATTTTGGAAAGAGTGAAAATAGATAAGTCCCCTGGGCCAGATGGGATTTATCCTAGGATTCTCTGGGAAGCCAGGGAGGAGATTGCAGAGCCGTTGTTGTTGATCTTCAAGTCGTCATTGTCGACAGGAGTAGTGCCGGAGGACTGGAGGATAGCAAATGTTGTCCCCTTGTTCAAGAAGGGGAGTAGAGACAGCCCTGGTAATTATAGACCTGTGAGCCTTACTTCGGTTGTGGGTAAAATGTTGGAAAAGGTTATAAGAGACAGGATTTATAATCATCTTGAAAAGAATAAGTTCATTTGCGATAGTCAGCACGGTTTTGTGAAAGGTAGGTCGTGCCTCACAAACCTTATTGAGTTTTTCGAGAAGGTGACCAAACAGGTGGATGAGGGTAAAGCCGTGGATGTGGTGTATATGGATTTCAGTAAGGCGTTTGATAAGGTTCCCCACGGTAGGCTATTGCAGAAAATACGCAAGTATGGGGTTGAAGGTGATTTAGAGCTTTGGATCAGAAATTGGCTAGCTGAAAGAAGACAGAGGGTGGTGGTTGATGGCAAATGTTCATCCTGGAGTTTAGTTACTAGTGGTGTACCGCAAGGTTCTGTTTTGGGGCCACTGCTGTTTGTCATTTTTATAAACGACCTGGATGAGGGTGTAGAAGGGTGGGTTAGTAAATTTGCGGATGACACGAAGGTCGGTGGAGTTGTGGATAGTGTCGAAGGGTGTTGTAGGGTACAGAGGGACATAGATAGGCTGCAGAGCTGGGCTGAGAGATGGCAAATGGAGTTTAATGCGGAGAAGTGTGAGGTGATTCACTTTGGAAGGAGTAACAGCAATGCAGAGTACTGGGCTAATGGGAAGATTCTTGGTAGTGTAGATGAGCAGAGAGATCTTGGTATCCAGGTACATAAATCCCTGAAAGTTGCTACCCAGGTTAATAGGGCTGTTAAGAAGGCATATGGTGTGTTAGCCTTTATTAGTAGGAGGATCGAGTTTCAGAGCCACGGGGTCATGATGCAGCTGTACAAAACTCTGGTGAGGCCGCACCTGGAGTATTGCGTGCAGTTCTGGTCACCGCATTATAGGAAGGATGTCGAAGCTTTGGAAAGGGTGCAGAGGAGATTTACTAGGATGTTGCCTGGTATGGAAGGAAGGTCTTACGAGGAAAGGCTGAGGGACTTGGGGTTGTTTTCGTTAGAGAGAAGGAGGAGGAGAGGTGACTTAATAGAGACATACAAGATAATTAGAGGGTTAGATAGGGTGGATAGTGAGAGTCTTTTTCCTCGGATGAGGATGGCAAACACGAGGGGACATAGCTTTAAGTTGAGGGGTGAAAGATATAGGACAGATGTCAGAGGTAGTTTCTTTACGCAGAGAGTAGTAGGGGCGTGGAACGCCCTGCCTGCAACAGTAGTAGACTCGCCAACTTTAAGGGCATTTAAGTGGTCATTGGATAGACATATGGATGTAAATGGAATAGTGTAGGTCAGATGATCGGCGCAACATCGAGGGCCGAAGGGCCTGTACTGCGCTGTAATATTCTAATTCTAAAAAAAAAAAAGTTGGAGACTGGTGAGAAAATCTCTGCGCATGTGTTTAAGTAAGCAACTATGTTTCGCACTCAGGAAGTGTGCTAGTGGTCAATGGGTCTGCAAGTGCCCATTTGCACCAATCTCAGAAATGATGCAAGGTACCTGGAACATTGAACATGCCTTTGCCCAGTAGTGTTGGTGATGTGAGAACATTAGAATGTGTGTTTTGCTGCAAGGCGGATACACTAAAAAAAAATCAGAAGTGTTGCAACCATTTCAAAGTAGAGATTTAAGTGTAAATTTTCCATTCAGGTATTAGTTGGGCATTACCATATTAGCACCTGTCCAATCATCAATATGCTATGCCACCTGATTTTGTCAGGTTTATTTACATAAAGGGCTTAAATTTATACTCCCGCCACCGATTTCTGGAAACAATGGCAGCCCGCCCATGCGGGCTGCACGTCGCGGAGCTGCTGTGATCCTCAGCGCAGCAGCTCATTTAAATAGCCGGGGTGGCCCGCCCCTCCCCAATCATGTGGAGGGGGTCAGGCAGTCTGTCCCCAGCAATGGCATCAGCTGCCTGTGCACAGGTGCTGACGTCATTTTTAAAGGGCTTTGAGCCCTACTGTTCAAATTAAATATTTAAAGAAACAGTGAATAAAAAAAATTAAATACATTTGTTTTGCCCCTCTCCCCCCGACCCCATAACCATAAAATTAATTACTTGCCCTCTCCCCACACAAAACACTTAGCTTGTCCACTGACCTTTCCGACCCCACCCCAAACAAAGTGAATAAACTTTAATCTAAAATCCTTTCCACGATCCCCTACACCAATGATGTTCCTTTCACCCCGTTCCCCCCACCACACTGTGAAACCTACCTCCTCCCTCTGCCCCACCAGTGTTCCGCCTCATTCGACGATGTGGGAATGCCAGCCAGTGGCAGGAAGATAGCAACGGGACAGAAAGTGGCAGCGTAAGTATCATTAATTCATTAATTTTAATTTATTTAACTATTTAAATGGCGGTACCATCACTGACAGTATCAGGCCGGGTCCTCCCGGTGCAGGGTGCATGGCGGCCCTCTGCTGGAAGCATTTTCCGGCACCACCGCACCCCCCCCCCCCCCCCCGCCCCCACCATGAACCCGACGACGGGGGGGTGGGGGGGGTGGTGTCTGTAAAATTCAACCCAAAGTGTGTAAATTCAGACAGGCCTTTATTCAGCCTGGTGTTACAAACTTGTCAGAGGTTGGGAAATTGCATGTAAGCAACCTTTAGATCAGGTAATGGGTACATTTAAAAGGATACAGCCACTTAAACGGGGATAAAAATGTCTGTAGCTATTATAAAGTCTGTTAACTTTTAACCTTTATTTCAGCCTTTATAAAAGCTGTTTTGACTTTTAAAAAAATGATTGGTAGATTAAATGGGAAGACAGAAACAGAGTGAAGGAGCAGTATGATACTTGAAAGAAAGATTTTGCATTTATGTAGGACCTTTCACATCTTCAGTATGTCCCAAAGCACTTTATGGCCAGTAAATTATATCTGAGGGGCAGTCTCTGTTGTTTCATAGGCATACGCAATAGCTAATGTGTGAACAGCAAGATCCCACAAACTGTATTAAGGTGAGTAACCAGTTAATCTGTTACTTGTAATGTTGACTGAGTGATAAATGTTGGCCAGGGCACTGGAAGAATTCCCCAGCTCTTCTCCGACTAGTTGCATGGGATCTTTTACATTTACCTGCACGGACAGTCTGGGCCTCAGTTATAATGCCACATACAAAAGATGACACAGTCAACATTATAGTTTTTCCTATCAACAGACTTCTAAATTTTTATTTGTTTTTGTCTCCTGCAGATCCTATTATCATCCATGATGAGACAAAAGAGCTGGCTGAAATGTTTCTCATGGTTATACCTGGGGGTAGCTACTATTTTAAACCTCATCATTTTTTTACACTTTTTTTTAAAGTATCTAGTTTAATGAAATTATATAATCAATCTCTATTGAGCTAATTACTCTAGGGTAAGGGTGATTGAACTGATACTGGTACTATTAAAAGTGACTCATACTATTACTGTTATAAAGTATTTGTACAGGTACTGGAACTGTCTCAATTTCCCTGGGGTAGAGAGAAGGGAAAAAGCAGTCAGAGTTCTTATTTTGCAACCAGGAGACACAGACTTAAAATAATTGGCATAAAATCTAGAACTTAGATCAGGCAAAATTTTTTGCACAACGAGTTGTTAAAACCTGAAATGCATGCCCCAAAAGGGCGGTGGAAGCAGTTTCAATTATAACTTTGAAAAGGGGATGAGCAAAAAACTTGCATTTACCTTTAACATATAAAATGTCCCAAGGTGCTTCACAGGAGAGTTATAAAACAAAATTAGATACCGAGCCACAAAGGGGTGTGATGTTAGGGCAGATGGCCACAAACTTGGTCAAAGAGATAGGTTATTGTTGTTAAAACAACTTATATTTATACAGTACCTTTAACATAATAAAGCATTGCAAGGTGCTTCAGAGGACTGTTATTAAACAAAACAGGACACAAAGCCACATTTTTTTTATTCATATCATGTGGGTATCGTTGGTCAGGCCAGCATTTATTGCCCATCCTTAATTGTCCTTGAGAAGGTGGTGGTGAGCTGCCTCCTTGAACTGCTGCAGTCCATGTGGGGTAGGTACACCCACAGTGCTGTTGGAAGGAGGTTCCAGGATTTTGACCGAGTGACAGTGAACGAACGACAATATAGTTGCAAGTCAGATTGGTATGTGGCTTGGAGGGGAACTTGCAGGTGGTGGTGTTTCCACGCATCTGCTGCCCTTGTCCTTCTAGTTGGTAGAGGTCGCAGGTTTGGAAGGTGCTGCCTGAGTAGCCTTGGTGCTTTGCTGCAGTGCATCTTGTAGATGGTACACACTGCTGCCACTGTGCTTCGGTGGTGGAGGGAGCGAGTGATTGTGGATGGGATACTAATCAAGCGGATTTCTTTGTCCTGGATGGTGTCGAGCTTCTTGAGTGTTGTTGGAGCTGCACCCATCCAGGCAAGTGGAGAGTATTCCATCACACTCCTGACTTGTGCCTTGTAGATGGTGGACAGGCTTTGGGGAGTCAGGACGTGAGTTACTTGCTACAGGATTCCTAGCCTCTGACCTGCTCTTGTAGCCACGGTATTTATATGGCTACTCCAGTTCAACGTCTGGTCAATGGTGACCCCCAGGATGTTGATAGTGGGGGATTCAGCGATTGTAATGCCATTGAATGTCAAGGGGAGATGGTTAGATTCTCTCTTGTTGGAGATGGTCATTGCCTGGCACTTGTGTGGCGTGAATGTTACTTGCCACTTATCAGCCTAAGCCTGGATATTGTCCAAGTCTTGCTGCATTTCTACACGGACTGCTTCAGTATCTGAGGAGTCGCGAGTGGTACTGAACATCGTGCAATCATCAGCGAACATCCCCACTTCTGACCTTATTATTGAAGGAAGGTCATTGGTGAAGCAGCTGAAGATGGTTGGGCCTGGGGCAGTGCCCTGAGGAACTCCTGCAATGATGTCCTGGAGCTGAGATGATTGACCTCCAACAACCACAACCATCTTCCTTTGCGCTAGGTATGATTCCAACCAGTGGAGAGTTTTCCCCCTGATTCCTATTGACTCCAGTTTTGCTCGGGCTCCTTGATGCCAATCTCAGCCAAATGCTGCAATGATGTCAAGGGCAGTCACTCTCACCTCGCCTCTTGAGTTCAGCTCTTTTGTCCATGTTTGAACCAAGGCTGTAATGAATGAAGTCAGGAGTTGAGCGGCCCTGACGGAACCCAAACTGAGCATCACTGAACAGGTTATTGCTGTGCAAGTGCCGCTTGATAGCATTGTCAGTGACACCTTCCATCACTTTACTGATGATCGAGAGTAGACTGATAGGGCGGTAATTGGCCGGGTTGAATTTGTCCTGCTTTTTGCGTCCAGGACATACCTGGGCAATTTTCCACATTTCCAGGTAGATGTCAGTGTTGTAGCTGTTCTGGAACAGCTTGGCGAGGGGTACAGCATGTTCTGGAGCACAGGTCTTCAGTACTATTGCTGGAATGTTGTCAGGGCCCGTAGCCTTTGCAGTATCCAGTGCCTTCAGTCGTTTCTTGATATCATGCGGAGTGAATCAAATTGGCTGAAGACATGAGATAGTAAGTCAGATGACCAAAATATTTGTCAAAAAGGTGGGTTTTAAGGAGTGTTTTCAAGAAGGAAAGTGAGGTAAAGAAGTGTAGGGAGGGAATTCCGGAGTGTAGGACCGAGGCAACTGATGACACGGCCACCAATTGTGGAACAATTAAAATCAGAGATGCTCATGTGGCCAGAATTAGATGAGTGCAGGTATCTTGGAGGGTCGTGGGGCTGGAGGAGATTATAAGTAGTGGTCCAGTACCACGGAGAGATTTGAAAAGAAGGAATAAAATTTTAAAATCAAGTCAGTGCTTGACTGAGTCAGTGTAGATCAGTGAGTGCAGGTGTGATATGAGAATACAACTTGGTGCAAGTTAGGACACTGTTATGACTGAGGATGGAGGAGTGTCACTTCTCCACGGGTCACAACATATATGTAAATGTTTTACCCAGGTACTAATATGGCCAATTATACACTTTATCTACATCGGAGATCCGATGAAGGGTCACTGACCCGAAACGTTAACTCTGCTTCTCTTTCCACAGATGCTGCCAGACCTGCTGAGTGGTTCCAGCATTTCTTGTTTTTATTTCAGATTTCCAGCATCCGCAGTATTTTGCTTTAATAATATACTTTATCTATCTAGTTTCAGAATAAAAATCTGCCAACCAGGTTTCTGTTACAAACAACAAAATTATTAGTTTATTATAAAACAAGACTCATTCAATAAAGATGCAAGGCCTATTAACATACAGGTTGAAATATGAAAGTATAAATACATTCCCCTCTAAATAACCCAACACATATGCACACACACCAGTTAAAGGAAAAGTAAAGAAGCTTTCGCTGCAGAGATTAACTTTACAAAGAAACAAACAAATACTTTGTCCAAATACTTGTTAATTCTTGAAGAAAAAGGATAAGATATGGAATGTTTTAGTTGGTCTGGCATCCGATACACATAGACGGGTGTCATTAGACACATACTGTTGTCACTGGGATCTTTTCGGAAGCAGTTTGTTCAGGAGATGTCGAGAAGGTTTTGCAGAAGCTTCTCAGGGGAAATGCTGCATCAGTTTCTCCAGTTCTCACACTGGATTCTCAGAGTTTCTCAAAGAGTTGAAACAGGATGAGCTAGTAGCGTCTCTCTCTTAGAAGGTTTACACTCCAACTGGCAATTCAAACAGTTTAAAAATGAAATCAATGCTTGACCACCATAAATCTAGACATGTCACTTCTGTGTACACAACTCTGATATTTAGCAAGGCTCCTGCTGTTTACATAGCTTAAGACATGTGACTTCTAGTAAGTGTTTGTTTTTAAACAAAGTCCCAAGTGTCCTTCCAGTGACCCTTTTTTAAAAAAAAATAGTCCAGCATCTCCTCAGGTAATTCCGCAGTCTTTTGAACATAAGCCCTCAAAAAGTATTGAAAATAGAAGCACCTTCATAACAACACAGGCAACAGAATTTTGGATGACCTTAAATTTACAGAGGGTAGAATGTGGGAGACCAGCCAGGAGTGCATTGGAATAGTGAAGTCTAGAGGCAATGAAGGCATGAATGAGGATTTCAGCAGCAGATTAGCTGAGATGGGGCAAATACTGGCAAAGTTACGGAGGTGGAAATAGGCAGTCTTAGTGATGGCGCTTATATATGCTCATAAGCTCATCTCGGGATCAAACATGACACCAGGATTGTGAACAGACTGGTTTAATCTCAGACTGTTGCCAGGGAGAGGAATGGAGTCTGTAGCTAGGAAATGGAGTTTGAATGCTGACCAAAAACAATGGCTTCAGTCTTCCCAATATTTAATTGGAGGAAATTTCTGCTCATCCAGCACTGCATGTCTGATAAGCAGTCTGATAATTTAGCAGCAGTGGAGGAGTTGAGATGGTGTCATCAGTGTACATGTGAAAACCAATGTTGTTCTTTCAGATGATGTTGCCAAGCAGCAGCATGTAGATGTGAAATAGGAGGGGGCCAAAGATAGATCCTTGTGGAACACTAGAGGTAACAATGCAAGAGCAGTGTTATGACCAGGTGAGCAAGGGATCTCAGGCTCCTCTTTTGCCCCTTCTCTGGTTTGACCGCAACAGGATTTATCCTTTTAACACAGTGATTTAACTTACCACCTCAGTGAGTACTTACTCCTGTTCCTCTAATATAATTACAAATGAACCAATCAGACAGGTTTACTTGAGTTTAAACAAGAAAGATGTAAGTTATTAACCTTATCACTGTAAACCAGTTAGAATTACTAAAATCGCTATGCATCCATGCCCACATTCACAACACACACACACACACACACACACACACACACACACACACACACACACACACACACACACACACACACACACACACACACACAGATTACAGGGGGAAAAACAGAGTTGGGAGTTTGGAGTAGCATCTGTAATAAAATTGGAATTTAAATTCTGAAGTTTAGCCCCAGAGTCCTTCATTGAAGTTGTAGTCCTGAAGTCCTGGCTGGGCCACATGCATGGGTCTGGCTTGGTTCTGGAAGGCAGAAGAGGAGCTTTATGCTTGTCCCCTGGTTGCTGACTGTAAGGTTCTGTAGATTTGGCTTCCACCAGCTGAAGCTTGAGGCTTCTCAGAATCTCTACTGGAGAGAGGGAGAGAGAGAGGAGGGATGTTCCCTGACTGGATCTCAGTTGATGTCTGCCTTCTGAGTCATAATACACAAACTCCCAGAGTTGCACAAGCTGTCAGATGACATGACCACCTCTTTGTATTTGACTCCGAATCTTCCGGAATGGTCTCTGAAATTCAAAGGCTCTCCTCTCAAACTGTTCAGACATAATTGATGGTGGGGGTGTGGGGGGGGGGGGGGGGGGGGTGGTTGGCTCTTTCAAAATCAATGGATGTCGATGGCTTTTGATGACCACATTGACAAGTCTATCACAGATAAGTGTATCAGAGAGCACCCCCATAATTACATCTGTCTCCAGCCTAATACTTTGGGTTTTTCATATGCAAATTGTGCTTGGTCATCTTGGCTGCTAGCTGTTCTGTTTTACAAGTTATTTGTAACAATGTCCAGTAAAAGTCTCAGTCAACGTTCCACACAATGAAATTAATATTTCCATTTGGCATGTGGGATTTTCACCACAGCAGGAAGAGAAGCCATTGCAAGTGATCCTCTGCAATTAGATAGGTGAGAATGGAACCAGCATCCCACCCAGCTCCATGACAGTGGAAAGGTGTTGGAGGAAGATGGTGTGGTCGACAGTATCAAAGGCTGAATACAAGTCAAGAAGGACAAGGAGAGAAAGTTTACCTTTGTCACATTCACATAGGAAGCAATTTGTGACTTTGATAAGAGCTGTTTCAGTACTGTGGCAGGCGTAGAAACCTTATTGAAGGGATTCAAACATGGAGTTCTGGGAAAGACAGGCACAGATTAGGGGGGGTGGTGGGTGGGCGACAACATGTTCAAGGACTTTGCAGATGGGATGGTGGTATTAAAGGATAGTGAGGTCAAGGGTTGGTTTTTTGAGGAGAGGGGTGATGAAGGCAGATTTAAAGTAGATGACGGTAGATTTAATCATCTACAAATTTCACCACCGTTCCTCTAATTCTACATCCAATTCATTGATATACATGGTGAACAGAGTGACCCCAGAACTGAACCTTGTGGAACACCACTAACCACTTCCAACCACTCTTTAAAAAACTGCCTTTACCTCCTTCTCGCTGTTTTCTCTCTTCTAAACAATGTTTTAACAGCTTGCTAGCCTTCCTATAACTCCAGAATCTTCCTAATGTGGCACCTCGTCAAAGGTTTTCCCATAGTGCATGTATATTACATCTACTGCATGTTCCTCGTGTCTGTTGCCTTCCTCAAGAAATTCTAGGAGGTTTAGAGAGCACAATCCTTTTTGAAATATTTTGCCTAATATTCATATTAGCAATGTTATGGAAACAATTGGATTGATTTATGTTTAAGTTACCAATTTTAACATAAATGAAAACTAAATTTATAATACATATATATATATATATGTAAGATTTTGGCTTAGGAAAAGGTAGAAAACCCAAGCTATTTATGCAGATACCTTTCGGATTGGGACATATACTGCTTTTCAAACCTGCCTTACAAAAGTGACTTCACTTCAAAAGTATTTAATTAGCTGTGAAGCATTTTGGGATGTCCTGAGGTCATGAAATGCATTATATAATTACATAGAATTTACAGCACAGAAATAAACCATTTGGCCAACTGGTCTATGTCAGTGTTTAAGCTCCACGTGTACCTTCTCCCACCCTATGTCATGTAATCCGATCAACATCTGCCATTGCCGCCCAAAAAAAGGTTCAACAGTGGCCTGGGCACACAAGTAAATTGAGTGCAAGCATTCCCACAGCTACATTTGTCATAGTTGTCATCATAAAACGGGCACAATGATATTGAATTTCGACCCCAAAGATTACTAGTCAGTGATAACTGATCGAAAAATGCAAGTCCTTTCTTTCCATCTTCAGTTTAGTTCCACTTTCATTTCTATACAATTTTTGGGAATGACATTTGCACTTTGTGGGTCAATGTAGGAATTGTATCACCCACATACAGACTTTGCATCAGGAAGTATATAAAATACTTTTGTCTACAAAGACTTGCAAATTATTTGACTGTGTAGGAGATGGACATTCTAAGATATTTTAACTCCTTGTGGACTGATTCCACTTTTGCTCTTTTCTAAGCATTCATACTCTCAGTAACTTGTTATATGTTCTCTTTCTGTGTGACATTTTATTTGTAACTAGTTTTAGCCTGTACATAAACGTTGAATAGTTTGATATTCATGGACTTTTTGCTTAGACACGAGAAGGTGCAACTGGTCTCCAGTACAACATGCCATAGGAAAGAGGTAATCGTTAGAGGCATGCTATCCTGCTCATGTATGACAGTTCAGGTTTCAGTTCATAGGGAACAGGCTGCTTATGGAAACTGCCTTTTTGCTGTGAGTGCAGTTTAAAGTGTTTGGAGAAAGTCTGAATTGTAACAATGACATCAACTGCAAAAGGACAGTTGTGTTTTCATGACACAACTGTGCATCTCAGCACGATTTATGTAATTGCATCATATATTTGGCAAACAGAAGAACTAAATTACCAAATACTTTGATGAGAAAATACTCCTTTAATCCAAATATTCCCAAGGATGAGAAAAGAAGCAGAAATAAAGAAAAGGATATTAAATAGAATTATTTGTAACTGTTGATAAAGGGATTTCACTGGTAAAAGTGGCATTGTTTGAGGGTATTTCTGTATTGCAGGATTTATCGGGATACCTGTCTAAAAAGCAATTCATATTATTTTGTGGTGATGTGATGGTTGAGTTTCCAGTTTATCTTCAGTGATTACTTGTTGGTTGGTTGGTTAGTTAGTTTTAAAGTGTAAAGCTGACCTGTTTTCAGTAGTGAGGGGATACTGTGTTGGGGGATGTTGTGGGGGGGTGGTGGGGGGAGGTGGTTTGTGGGGCAGGGAAAACCGATGCGATCAGATTAAACTAACATGTTACTTTCCATTGAAGTCAATAGAAATTGAAATCAGGCGTTGTGTTAAACAGGCATCTTATCTGATTGCACCAATTTCCCACCAGGTAATTGAAGTTAAAATTATCCCGTGTACCTTTGGAAAAAGTGACTCCATTTTCAAAAGTTTTTAGATTAGATTAGAGATACAGCACTGAAACAGGCCCTTCGGCCCACCGAGTCTGTGCCGAACATCAACCACCCATTTATACTAATCCTACACTAATCCCATATTCCTACCAAACATCCCCACCTGTCCCTATATTTCCCTACCACCTACCTATACTAGTGACAATTTATAATGGCCAATTTACCTATCAACCTGCAAGTCTTTTGGCTTGTGGGAGGAAACCGGAGCACCCGGAGAAAACCCACGCAGACACAGGGAGAACTTGCAAACTCCACACAGGTAGTACCCGGAATCGAACCCGGGTCCCTGGAGCTGTGAGGCTGCGGTGCTAACCACTGCGCCACTGTGCCGCCCTTTAAATTAAACCCAAGCAAAACCAATCTATCGTTCCTCAAGCAGCTTAATCACTAATTCCTGATTTACCTCATCTTCTCTTACACTATTTTCATGTTTCTAGTGGCCTGTCCAATGGCCCTTCACCTGGTCATTCTAAATTGATAAAAGGTTAAGTTTTCTATCAAGTATGCATTCCAATAAAGAATCTTTTGGTACATGATCTGCAGAAGCAATGTGCTTGATGAGCTGAATGACCTTTTCTTGTTCTGTGCTTTCTCATGTTCTTAAAGCTGCTTTTTATAAAAAGAAATAGACTTAACATTTTGAAAGGAAATTATAAAGCTGTGCAGAACCACAGAATATTTCTTTATCCACAGCAGTTGCAGAATAAATAGGCACTAAAAGCAAGTGTCGTCGTCAAAGGGTTTCGAAGAGGAGTCATCAATCTGATGAGATGTCTGAGAAACAAAATGCAGGAATTAAGTAAAAAAGAATGAGTACAAATTATTGCATGTCTAGTGACTGTGCATGTTAAACAGAACTTGATTCTTTTTAAACAAGATTTGGCAGTGATGGATTCTGTAGCATACCATGAACAAGAGGGTAAACATATCATTTACTCTAAAATTAACATTCGTTCATAAACAGAAATCAGGGGGAAAAACGGTCTTGACAGCAGACTTAGTATGAGTGTCAAAACTGCGCTGTATCAGACTGGCATATCGAAAGATGTCAACAAAAGCCTGAAGCAGAATTCGCCAATGTGTGCCTTGCATATCATAGCAATTTTCCTAACCAATCAAAAGGAGAGGACAAATTCCACTGCACCCACAGCCTTCATTAATCATGTCAATTAAGGCCCCAGTATACAGCCCTGTGAAAGAAAGTTGGCTGAGCACCCTCATGTATTGGTTTCCGAACATTAATGAGGCCTTTGTAATGAGCTGGCTAGAGCAGGCATGGCTGATTACTGGCAGTTCTTCCCCCTTGCCTGACAGTGGGTTGGGAATTTGCAGCTGGCAGATGCTGGCTCTGTTTAATAACAAGGATGGCAGTGAGGATGCATGAATAAGCGGACAGAGGCTGTCTGTTTCCTGGGCCAATTATTTCTCTCAGACCTCATGCTGCATGTCCTAACCCTGAACTAGAACAATTGTAGGAATTCAGGCGCTGGCATGGTTTGAAGTATGAAAAGTATCAAACCTATATTAGTTTTTACTGGTTAGGAGAGAGATGGTGGTATGTACACAATAAAACATAAGGTCAGTTATGCAAAGTGGGTCATGTAACAGCCATAATAGTTGGATGTTAGTTTATAATTGTATTGAATTGCTTCGTTCCCTCTTCAACTTTTTTAGAAGATATATAGGGTTACTTCAAACCTGAAGAAACCATTTAAATTTAATTCTCACAGATTGCTTCAGTTTAGGATTCTTATTCTGGGATGGTTGACTCACACATTTGATATAACAAAAGTGCAAATTTTGGTCAGTAAAAACATCTGGTGAGCTTTTCTATAATCTTTAAATCTAATTTTTTCTGATACTGTCTGAAAACCTCATTTTTGGAAGTATAACAATAATAAATTCTAGGATGGAAGTAAATTCAATGGCTAGTCAGCAATGTAAACATAGAAACATAGAAAATAGGAGCAGGAGTAGGCCATTCGGCGCTTCGAGCCTGCTCCACCATTCATTATGATCATGGCTGATCATCCAACTCAGTAACCTGTTCCCGCTTTCCCCCCATATCCTTTGATCCCTTTCACCCCAAGAGCTATATCTAACTCCTTCTTGAAATGTTTTGGCCTTAACTGCTTTCTGTGGTAGCGAATTCCACAGGCTCACCACTCTGGGTGAAGAAATTTCTCCTCATCTGAGTCCTGAAAGGTTTACCCAGTATCCTTAGACAGAACCCCTGGTTCTGGACTCCCCCACCATCAGGAACATCCTTCCTGCATCTACCCTGTCAGGTCCTGTTAGAATTTTATAGGTTTCTATCAGATCCCCACTCACTCTTCTGAACTCCAGCGAATATAATCCTAACCGACTCAATCTCTGCTCATACGTCAGTCCCGCCATCCCAGGAATCAGTCTGGTAAACCTTTGCTGCACTTCCTCTATAGCAAGAACATCCTTCCTCAGATAAGGAAACCAAAACTGCACACAATATTCCAGGTGTGGCCTCACCAAGGCCCTGTATAATTGCAGCAAGACATCCCTGCTCCTGTACTCGAATCCTCTTGCTATGAAGGCCAACATACCATTTGCCTTTGTTACCGTTTGTTTCACCTGCATGCTTACCTTCAGCGACTGGTGTACGAGAACACTCAGGTCTCGTTGCATATTTCCCTCTCTCAGTTTATAGCCATTCAGATAATAATCTGCCTTCCTGTTTTGCTACCAAAGTGGATAACCTCACATTTATCCCCATTATACTGCATCTGACATGCATTTGCCCACTCACTCAACTTGTCCAAATCACCCTGAAGCCTCTCTGCATCCTCCTCACAACTCACCCTCCCACCCCGTTTTGTGTCATCTGCAAATTTGGAGATATTACATTTAGTTTCCTCATCTAAATTATTAATATATATTGTGAATAGCCCGGGTCCTAGCACCGATCCCTGCGGTACCCCACCAGTCACTGCCTGCCATTTGGAAGAAGACTCATTTATTCCTACTCTTTATTTCCTGTCTGCCAACCAATCTTCTATCCATCACAATACATTACCCCCAATCCCATGTGCTTTAATTTTACACGCTAAACTCTTATGTGGGACTTTGTCGAAAGCCTTCTGAAAGTCCAAATAAACCACATCCACTGGCTCCCCCTCATCAACTCTACTAGTTACATCCTCGAAGAATTCTAAGAGATTTGTCAAATATGATTTCCCTTTTGTAAATCCATGCTGAATCTGCCCGATTCTACCACTGTCTTCTAAGTGCTCTGCTATAAAATCTTTGATAATGGACTCCAGAATTTTCCCCATAACTGATGTCAGGCTGACTGGTCTACAATTCCCTGCTTTCTCTCTACCTCCCTTTTTAAATAGTGGGGTTACATTAGCTACCCTCCAATCTGTAGGAACTGTTCCAGAGTCAATAGAATCTTTTACAAGATGACAGGTATAAAACTGTCATATATCTATCATATTTATGTCTGTTGCAGTCACTTTTAACCTCCAATTCCAATGAAAACCTGGAAAGGGAAGACAAAACACAAATACTACCCGCTTCCTAAAGATACTGGAAAACAGAACAGCAATGCAATACCGTTAAGCATTGATTTGATTGGGTTTCAGTTCAGATCTTGTTCTCGTTGACAATTAAACTTAATGGGTAAGACTACACATATGAATTAAAAGACTTCACATACTCCATACATGAAGCATCTTTCACTCCAGCCTAGCAAGCTGCATTTCAATCCTGCTTTAATAGATAGCAACACATGTAGGCCTATAAATTCAGCCATGCAACACCTATTTTTTGGAAGCTTCACTACCTTCTAAGCCTCCCATATCACCGGCAGGAAACACGTGCAGACTGCCCCTGGTGCCCGAGCCTCTTATCTCCAATAACCACATCCTCAGGTTTCTCCCCACCGCCCCCCACCTCCCAGAGCAACATCCTAGCCCACTGCTCCAGCTTCCAATTCTCCCTCCCCAACCTCCGCTCTCTCTCCCAACCAAACCCTCACTTGCCTGACATCCGCTGTTAGCATCTCAACAGCACTATCTATGTTGACTCGACATCAGTAATATCTTTGCATCTCGTCAGCTTGATGGAGGCCTGTGGTCCAATATTGGGGGTGGCCTTGGCTCACCATTCAGGAGCATATAGCTCTGCACCTGCAACTTGCCCAAAAATTGAATTTCTACCCCAGAAACCTGCCACCACTGGTCAGAGTAAGATCTCTAACAGCTTTCTTCCTTCTCTCAACCCCCAGGGCATTGAGACAGTACCAATATCAGTACCAATACCAGTACAAGGACAACCACCCCTGCCCTAGCTGAGAGTAATTGGATCAATACAGCTTCAGGATCAAACCTTTCTGGTTTATATGGCTTAGTGAAGTATAGCTTTGAAAAATCAGGGCAGCAAAGAGGTATTTTTCACTTCCATTCTTTTCCTATAATCATACAATGATACAACACAGAAGGAGGCCATTTGACCTATTGTGCCATTGCTGGCTCTTTGAAAGAGCTATCCAATTAGTCCCACTGCCCTGTTCTTTCCCCATAGCCCTGCAAATGTTTCCCCTTCAAGATCCTATGTGACTGTGACAAAAGTAAATTATCCCTCCTCCTCCTTCTCAACCTGTTGGTGAATTTTGACATAGTTGACCAAACCATCCTCCTCCAAAGCCTCTCCATTGCTGTCTCGCTGTGGGGGACTGCACTGGCCTGATTCCATTCTTATCTATCTAATCGTAGTCAGAGAATCACTTGAAATGGCTTCTCTTCCAGCTCCTTTACCATTACCTCTGGTATTCCCCCAAGGATCTATCTTTGGCCCCCGACTATTTCTCGTCTCTTCAGTGACATCATCTAAAAGCACAGCAATAGTTTTCACATGTACACTGATGACACTCAGCTCTACCTCACCACCACCGCTCTCGTTTCCTCCACTGTTGCTAAATTATCAGACTGCTTATCCGCTATCCAATACTGGATGAGCAGAATTATCTTCCAATTAAGTATTGGGAAGACTGAAGCCATTGTCTTCAGTCTCTGCTCCAAACTCAGTTCTCTAGCTACTGACTCCATTCCCTCCCTGATAACTGTCTGAGACGAAACCTGTCTGTTCGCAATCTTGGTGTCATATTTGTCCTCAAGATGAGCTTCCGACCACATATCTGTGCCATCACTAAGACCACCTAGTTCCACCTACGTAATATCGCCCGACTTTGCCCTGCCTCAGCTCATTGGCTGCTGAAACCCTCAGTCATGCCTTTCTTACCTCTTTATTTGAATATTTCAATGCACACTTGGCTAGTTTCCCACATTCTATCCTCTGTAAACCTGAGGTCATCCAAAAGTCTGCTGCTTGTGTCTTAACTCACACCAAGTCCCGTTCACCTATCACCCCTGTGTTTGCCAACCTATGTTGGCTTCTGGTCAATCACACCTTGATTTTAAAATTTGCATCCTTCTTTTCAAATCCCTCCATGACCTCGCCCCTTCCTATTTATGTAATCTCCGCCAACCCTCCAAGTCCCCTTAGATAGATCCCTGCGCTTCACAAATTCTGGCCTCTTGAGCATCCCTGATTTTAATTGCTCCACCATTGGTGACCTTGCCTTCAGCTGCCTACGCCCTAAGCTCTGGAATTCCGTCTTTAATCCTCACCGCATCTCTAACTCCCTTCCTTTAAGATGCTCCTTAAAGGCGACTGTGGTGTTCTCGGGACTGAAGATTTAGTCGAATTTAGTAAAATGTATGAGACTGTATGCTGTTGAAAACAATGGATTCTTCTTTCTTCTTTTACTTTCACTTTCCAGCCCCGCTGCTGGCATCTGTGTATAGTAGTCTCAAGTGAACAAAATGCACAATGCAATTTTCAAAACACTACATCCCTCCCCTGCTTAGTAAATGAGAGACATATTATGTCTCAATGGTTTGTTTCCAAAAATGTAAACAATAAACTTAAACATAAATAGTTCACTTCGTAACATAGTCACTTAAGTATGGTGGACGTTTTCTCTCATGAGTGGCATATTCTCTGACATCAGATGTAGTCTCATTTGACACATGTTCTTCATCTGAGATATTGATGTAGCAATACGATAGTTTTATATATTGTATTTTTCTTGTGTGTAAAGTAGGTTGTCAGTGCATTTTTTGTTGAGTCGTAGTCATTTTCCTCAGGCGTAAATGTCTCAAAAATACCTTCAAATTCGTCACCTTCATAGTGGAGAAGTAAGACCTTTCTTCTTTTGTCGTCTGTGATTGCGAAACCTGTCATCGCGCCTTCGAAACATTGCAGCCACTTTTGCCAACGTGGGAATACAGATGATGGCTCGAAATGCACATCAAAAGGTGGTGGATTGGGCATAAACAACGCCATATTGATCAGCAATGCAGTGATAATGCATGATCAAGGATCCGGGATCACGTTCATTTCAGAGGAAACTTCACTGTACAAGCTTCCTGTGTGTGTCTAACACAGTCTCCAACTTAAAATGCAGTCTTCAGAAAGCAGATGAAAACCTTCCAAAAGTTTCATACCTGAAGCCAATTTTTCCTGTTTTTCACCGTCCATTTTCTATTTACCTCATTAGTCATTGTGGTGTTCTCAGGACTGAAGTAAGATTTAGCTGAGTTTAGTAAAAGATATGCTGTTGAGAACAATGGATTCTTCTTTATTCTTTTACTTTCACTTCCTAGCCTTTCTGCTGGCATCTGTGTAAAGTAACTTCAAGTGAACAAAATGCACAATACAATTTTCAAAAAACAGAGAGTCATAAATGGGTCATTTTCTGATTGGTAGGATGTGATGAGTGGAGTCCCTCAGGGGTCTGTGCTGGCGCCTCAACTTTTTACAATTTATATCAATGACTTAGGTGAGGGGAGCGATGGCATGGTAGATAAATTTGCAGATGACACCAAGATAGGTAGGAATATATGTTGTGAAGAGGACATAAGGAGCTTGCAGACCTCTAGATAGGTTGAGTGAGTGAGCAGAAATCTGGGCAGAGGGTGTATAATGTGAGAAAATGTGAAGTTGTTCACTTTGGCAGGAAAAATAAAAAAAGCAAAGTATTACTTAAATGGAGAACGACTCGGAATTCCAAGGTGCAGAGGGATCTAGATGTTCTAGTGCAAGAGTCACAAAAAGTTAGTATGTAGGTACAGCAAGTAATAAAGAAGTGTAATGTAGGCCCCCACCTGCCAAGAATGAGGCATATTAATTTCGCCACATGAACATTGATTTTTAAACTGTTACTAGAGTAAAGAAAGAACTTGCTTTTTAAAAGAAAGCAACACCAGACCCGTGACTGGAAAGACATTTGTAAAGTTACAGACAGTGCTTAAAAGGGACAAAAGACCATTCTCTGATACATTCAATCCACAATGGACTATTGATTACCAGACATTGAAGTTGGAGGAGCTAGCATTCCAGGTTTACTGCTAAGATGGCCGAATACTCAAACAGATGTGATCAGACCAGTTTAGTTACATGACTAACTGACTGTTGTAGGCATTTTTTTAAACTTGTCACAGTGAATTTGAACTCAGAAAGCTGTTTGCTCCTGGGCTGAGAAGACCTCTCTTCTGCCTGCTCTCATCTCTCTCACCAGCTTCAGAAGCCATTGAAGACATATGAACCCCAAGAGAGAAAATTCTCCTACATTGAAAAAGGTTTAAGAAGAATACTGGGCCCCAACGAAAAGCAAGACTACCTACAATCAAGGACTCTACTGTGAGTTCGAAGCACAGTAACAAACCCCCTTCAGAGATTGCCTCAAACTTTTTCACTTTATTTTTCTTCTGCTCTTTTCTGTCCTTATTTGCATGTGTGTATTGCGTGTGCATACTAATGTGGGCGCGTCGTGTGTCCGTAGGCGTTAACTGAATTAGAGTTTACGTTTAAGTTTTAATAAATTTCACTTTTCTTCTTTAAACCTGAGAAAGCCTGTTTGTGCTCATTTCTTTACCTTATAATTGGAAAGCGGTGAACAAGGATTCACCAAGGGGGAGATCAAAACACAGTGTGTTTAAAAACAAAGGGAACCCCGAGACCTCTTTCTCACCTGGTCGCAACAAGAAGACTAATGGAATGCTATCCTTTATTACAAGAAGAATTAAAAATAAAAGTAAACATGTTATGCTTCAGTTATACAGGGCATTGGTGAGACAACATCTCGAATACTGTGCAGTTTTGGTCTCATTATTTAAGGAAGGATGTGAATGCATTGGAGGCGGTTCAGAGGAGGTTCGCTAGATTGATACCTGGAATGAGCGTGTTGTTTTATAAGGAAAGATTGGACAGACTGGGCTTGTTTTCAGTGGAGTTTAGAAGAGTGAGGGGAGACTTGATTGAAGTTTATAAGATCCTGAATAGTCTTGACAAGGTGGATGTGGAAAGGATGTTTCCTCTTGTGGGGGAGTCCAGAATTTGGGGGCACTGTTTTAAAATTAGGGGTCACTCTTTCAGGACAGCGATGAGGAGAAATGTTTTTCTCTCAGAGGGTTGTGTGACTTTGGAACTCTCTGCCTCTGAAGGTGGTGGGGGCAGTGCATTGAATAATTTTAAGGCAGGGGCAAATAGATTCTTGTTAGGGTGTTAGGGAAGGGAGTCAAAGGTTATCGGGGGTAGATGGGAGTGTGGAATTTAAGACACAAACAGATCAGCCACCATCTTATTGAATGGCAAAGCAGGCTAGAGGGGCCGAATAGCCTGCTTCTGTTCCTAATTCATATGTTCATAGGTAAGGGGGTTCCAGGATTTTGACTCAGCAACAGTAAAAGAATGGCAATATAGTTCCAAGTCAGGATGGTGTGTGGCTTGGAAGGGTGCTTGCAGGTTGTGGTGTTTCCATGCATCTGCTGTCCTTGTCCTTCTAGGTGGTAGAGGTCACAGGTTTGGAAGGTGCTGTCGAAGGAGCCTTGGCGAGTTGCTGCAGTACATCTCATATATGGTACATGCTGCTGCCACTGTGCGTCGATGGTGAAAGGAGTGAATGTTGATGGTGGTGGATGGGCTGCCAATCTAGCGGGCTGCTTTGTCCTGGATGGTGTCGAACTTCTTGTGTATTTTTGGAGCTGCACCCATCCAGCCAAGTGGAGAGTATTCCCATCACACTCCCGACTTGTGCCTTGTAGATGGTGGACAGGCTTTCGGGAGTCAGGAGGTGGGTTACTCACCGCAGAATTCCCAGCCTCTGACCTGTTCTTGTTTCCGCAGTATGTATGTGGCTGGTCCAGTTCAGTTTCTGGTCAATGGCAACCCCCAGGATGTTGATAGTGGGGGATTCAGTGATGGTAATGCCATTGAACATCAAGGGGAGATGGTTAGATTCTCTCCTGTTGGAGATGGTCATTGCCTGGCACTTGTGTGGCGTGAATGTTGCTTGCTACTTATCAGGCCAAGCCTGGATATTGTCCTGGTCTTGCTGCATCTGGACACGGACTGCTTCAGTATCTGAGGAGTCACGAATGTGCTGAACATTGTGCAATAATCAGCAAACATCCCCACCTCTGACCTTATGATGGAGGGAAGGTCATTGATGAAGCAGCTGAAGATGGTTGGGCCTAGGACAGTGCCCTGAGGAACTCCCATAGTGATGTCCTGGAGCTGAGATGATTGACCTCCAACAACCACAACCATCTTACTTTGTGCTTGTTATGACTCCAACCAGCAGAGAGTTTTCCCCCTGATTCCCATTGACTCCAGTTCTGCTAGGGCTCCTTGATGGCATACTCAGTCAAATGCTGCCTTGATGTCAAGGGCAGTCACTCTCACCTCACCTCTGGAGTTCAACTCTTCTTCCCATGTTTGAATCAAGGCTGTAATGAGGTCAGGTGCTGAGTGGCCCTGGTGGAATCCAAACTGAGCATCATTGATCAGGTTATTGCTGTGCAAGGACTGCTTTATATCACTGTCGACGATGCCTTCCATCACTTTGCTGATGATCGAGAGCAGACTGATGGGGTAGTAATTGGCCTGTTCAGATTTATCCTGCTTTTTGTGGACAGGACATACATGGGCAATTTTCCACATTTCTGGGTAGATGCCAGGAGTTGTACTGGAACAGCTTGGATAGGGGCATGGCTCGTTCTGGAGTACAAGTCCTCAATATTATTGCTGGAATGTTGTCAGGGCCACAGCTTTTGCAGTATCCAGTGCCTTCAGCCATTTCTTACTATCATGTGGAGTGAATCGGATTGGCTGAAGACTGGCATCTGTAATGCTGGGGACCTCAGGAGGATCATCCACTCGGCACTTCTGGCTGATGGTGGATGTAAATGCTTCAGCCTTGTCTTTTGCACTGATGTGCTGGGCTCCCCCATCGTTGAAGATGGGGATATTTGTGGAGCCTCCTCCTCCAGTTAGTTGTTTAATTGTCCACCACCATTCACGACTGAATGTGGCAGGACTGCAGAGCTTAGATCTGATCTGTATGCATCCAACTATCCCTTCCCCCATAAGAAGCTATTCCACACCAAAAATTGTAAAAATCATCAGTAAAGGACACTGAATTGTTGCTGATCTTTAAGACATCTACCTAAGCAACAACTGTGATAAATGGTATTTCGCTGTGCTTACCTAATCGTTTTCAACCTGAAAATCCGAAACAGAAAAATCACTCCCCGTCTAAACTCTAATCATCTTCACTCACACTGTGCATCGGAAAATAATAAATCAAACTTCAAGACATAGAATTTGATGGACAAGGGAATGAGAGTTCTGAGTTGACCATGAATCATCCTGCACCAGTCTTGCATCCCGAATAATAAAGCGCCAAAGATTTAATGGAAGTATTGTTTTACTTGAAAACCAGAGATTAGATTGGGTATAGGGGACAAGCTTGGATTCAGAATGTAGGAATATGACAAAAAATGCCCGAGTCATGTAGCCTGTATTCCAAATCCAGAAATAACAAGTGTTTATCCCCAGTGTGATGGGCTTGCGTGTGCTGTATTAAATATACTTAGTTGCAATAAAAGAGAATAAGCTAAAGCTGGGACCCAAGCCTGTAGATGTGATGAAGCAAGCCATTGTTTTGTAACTAGAGATTAAAGAATGCTGTTTCAATCCTATTTGCAGTTACTTTTTGCACAGACTGAATTATCCCTTTCAACCGCAGAAGACCAACGCTGTTAATGACAAGGATAACTATAGCACAGTAACCAATACTGATCAGAGAATTAGCTCATCCTTCTTTAATACCTCTTTAAGTTGCAGAGAGATAATCACAATTCTTTTTACTTTCCCTGCACAAAGTAAACTTCTGAGTAATGAGTTTGGTTTGTTTTCTTTGTGATTGCACCAGAAAGGATGTGCAAACTTGAGCTGAGAAATCAGGTGATAACCCTAACCCTTACCTTAACACTAATGCTAAACATTGACCTAACACTAACCCTAACTCTTAGCCATCTTTCTCACCCTTTCTGACTCCTTCTACCCATGATTTTCTCTGTCTGCTTGAAAATGCACTTGCACATTTTGTGCAAGGTTCTGATTAATGCCCCTAATTTTTGTAACAATGTAAACTCTAATTGACATGTTTCTTTTGCTGGATCATGCTGTTGGCCATCAATACTAGTTTAAATAGGTTTAAGGGGAAATCCATACTAATAGACCTCTTAAAGGGACACAGCCTTTGTATGCCCCTTTCCCTGAACAATTACAATGCATTTTTATTACTGTGTTGTTGTTTTCCATATAGAATTTTGCAATGTCTTTGAATGTTTAAAAATGTACTTCTGAGTTAATTTTTCACAGATAAGTTTCTTTTAAAATATTCTGGAAAAAATCATCCATTCCTGTCTGTTGTTATTGGAAAGTGATTTTTTAATTTGTTCATGGGATGTGAGCATCACTGGCAAGGCCAGCATTAATTACCATTGAGAAGGTAGTGGTGAGCTGCCTTCTTGAACCGCTGCAGTCCATGTAGTGCAAGTGGACCCACAGTGCTGTTAAGGAGGGAGTTCCAGGATTTTGACCCAGCGACAGTAAAGGAACAGCAATATAGTTTCAAGTCAGGGTGGTGTGTGACTTGGAAGGGAATTTGCAGGTGGTGGTGTTCCCATGCATCTGCTGCCCTTGTTTTCTAGAGGTCGTGGGTTTGTAAGATGCCAGTGAAGGAGCCTTGGCATCTTGTGGATGGTACACATTGCTGCCACTGTGCATCAGCGGTGGATGGAGTGAATATTTAAGGTGGCGAATGGGGTGACAACCAACTGGGCTGCTTTGTCCTGAATGGTGTCAAGCTTCTTAAGTGTTGTTGGAGCTGCACTCATCCAGTCAAGTAAAGAGCACTCCATCACACCCCTGACTTTTGACTTATAGATGGTGGACAGGCTTTAGGAAGTCAAGAGGTGAGCTACTCACTGCAAAATTCCCAACCTCTGTCCTGCGCTTGTAGCCACAGTATTTATATGATTGGTCCAATTAAGCTTCTGGTCAATGGTAATCCCAGGATGTTGATGGAGAATTCAGCGATGGTAATGATATTGAATATCAAGGGGCAATGGTTAGATTCTTTCTTGTTGGAGATGGTTATTGCCTAACACTGGTGTTGTGCGAATGTTACCCTTATCGCTTATTCGCTCAAGCCTGAGTGTTGTTCATGTCTTGTTGCATGTGGGCATGGACTACTTCAGTATTTGAGTATTTTCAGAAGGTTTTTGATAAGGTCCCACATAGGAGGTTAGTAAATAAAATTAGAGCACATGGGATTGGGGGTAATGCACTGCAATAGATTGGTTAACAGACAGAAAGCAGAGAATAGGATTAAATGAGTCATTCTCAGGATGGCAGGCTGTTACTAGTGGGGTCCCACAGGATCAGTGCTTGGGCCACAGCTGTTTACGATCTATATAAATAATTTAGATATGGGGACCAATTATAATATTTCAAAATGTGCGGATGACAAAAAAAAGGAGGGAATGTAAGCTGTGAGGAGGATGCAAGGAGGCTTCAAGGGGAGTTAGACCGGCTAAGTGAATGAGCAAGAACATGGCAGATGGAATATAATGTGAATGAGTGTGAAGTGATCCAAAGACTTGCAGGTTGATAGGTAAATTGGCCATTATAAATTGCCTGTAGTATAGGTAGGTGATAGGGGAATTGAGGGAAAGTAGGGATGTGAGAGGGTAATGGGATTAATGTAGGATTAGTATAAATGGGTGGTTGATGGTCGGCACAGACTCGGTGGGCCGAAGGGCTGTTTCAGTGCTGTATCTCTAAATAAAATAAATAAAAAAATAAATGATCCACTTTGGTAGAAAAGCAGAAAGGCAGAGTATTTCTTAAATGGTGAGAGATTGCAGAAATTGAACCTGTATTCAATGCAGTTTCAAAGAATGAGAGATGATCTCATTGAAACTTACAAAATTCTTACAGGGCGTAACAGAGTAGATATGGATAGGATGTTTATTCTGGCTGGTGAGTCTAGAACAAAGGGACACTGTCTCAGAATAAGGGGCAGGCCATTTAAGACAGAGATGAGGAGGAATTTCTTGACTCTGAGGGTGGTGAATCTGTGGAATTCTCTACCCCAGAGGGTAGATTTCTGAATACTGATGACATCAGGGGATATGGGGATAATGGGGAAAAATGTGTAAGGTAGATGATCAGCTATGATCTGTTTGAATGGCGGAGCAGGTTCGACGGACCGAATGGCCAGCTCCTGCTCCTACTTCCTATGATTCTATGATCCTATGATTGAGGAATTGCGAATGGTACCATACACAGTGCAATAATCAGTAAACGTCCACATTTCTGACCTTATGCTGGATTGATAAAGCAGCTGAAGATGGTTGGGCCTTGGACACTGCCCTGAGGAACTCCTGCAACAAGGTTTTTGGGCTGAGATGATTGACCTCCAACAACCACAATCATCTTCCTTTATGCTAATTATGACTCCAACCAGTGGAGAGCTTTGCCCCTGATTCCTTTTGATTTCAATTTTGTGAGGGCTCCTTGATGCTATAGTCAGTCAAATGCTGTCTTGATGTCAAGGGCAGCCCACTCTCACCTCACTTCTGGAATTCAGCTCTTTCGCCCATGTTTAGAAAGAGGCAGTAATGAGATCTGATGCCAAGTGGCCCTGGCAGAACACAAACCAAGCATCAGTGAGCAGGTTATTGCTGAGTAAGTGCTGCTTGATAGCACTGTCGACCTTCCACCACTTTGCTGATGATTGAAAGTAGACTGATGGGGTGTTAATTGGCAGGATTGGATTTGTCCTGCTTTTTGTGGACAGAAAATACCTGGGCAATTTTTCACATTGTTGGGTAGATGCAAGTGTTGTAGCTGTACTGGAACAGCTTGGCTAAGGACGCAGTTAGTCTGGAGTACAATTCTTCAGTACTACAGCCGGGATGTTGTCAGGATGTATTGTCTTTGCTGTATCCACTGCATTCAGCCATTTCTTGATATCACGTGGAGTCAATTGAATTGGCTGAAGACTAGCATCTGTGATGCTGGGGACTTAAGGAGGAGGCCAAAATGGGTCATCCACTCAGCATGTCTGGCTGAAGATGGTTACAAATGCTTCAGTCTTGTCTTTTGCACTGATATGCTTGGCTTCACCATCATTGAGGACGGGAAATAAAAACAGAAAGTGCTGGAAATACTCAGCAAGTGAGGCAGCACCTGTGGAGAGAGAAGCAGAATTAACATTTCAGGTCTGTGGCTCTGAACTTGTTAACTCTGTTTCTCTCTCCACAGATACTGCTTGACCTGCTGAGTATTTCCAGCACTTTCTGTTTTTATTTCAGATTTCCAGCATCTGCAATATTTTGCTTTTATATTATGGAGGATGGGGATATTTGTGGAGCCTCCTCCTCCTGTTAGTTGTTTAATTGTCCAACATTCATAACTGGATGTGACAGGACTGCAGATCTGATCCATTAGTTGTGGGATCACTTTGCTCATGTCTATAATGATTAATCTAAAAAAACTTAAGGAAAGGAAGAAACATATAAAAGAACCAAAATGTAACTACATTCTAGCTATAGAGCCCATTTTCTGTTCTTATTTTAGTCTTAGCATTTTTCCTTTTTTATTTTGATTACACTTTTATCAGACCAAGACTCAGGTAGAGTTTCCATTTTTGGCATAATCTGGCACACATTACACCCAAATTGCACCTGTTTGCAAAGTGTTTTGTTCCCATGTTTCTGCTCATATTCATTTACATATCACCAAAAGTAAAATCTGCCATAAACCAGGGTAGTCAGGCAGTGTTTTACATAGGAACATAAGAAATAGGAGCAGGAGTAGGCCATTTAGCCCCTCAAGCCTGCCCCGCCATTCAATAAGATCATGGCTGATCTGTCCCAGGCCTCAACTCCTCTTTCGGCCTGCTCCGTGTAACCCTCGACTCCCGGAGATTTCAAAAATATATCTACCTCCTCCTTAAATACATTTAGTGACCTAGCCTCCACAACTCTCTGAGGCAGAGAATTCCAGAGATTCACCACCCTCTGAGAGAAGAAATTCCTTTGCATCTCAGTTTTAAATGTGTGCCCCCTTATTCTGTAACTATGTCCCCTAGTTCGAGATTCCCCCACTAGTGGAAACATCTTCTCAACGTCTACGCTGTCAAGCCCCCTTAAAATCTTATATGTTTCTATAAGATCATCTCTCATTCTTCTAAACTCCAATGAATAAAGGCTTAACCTGTTCAGCCGTTCTTGATAAAACAACCACTTCATCCCAGGAATCAGCCTAGTGAACCTTTTCTGAACTGCCTCCAATTCTAGTATATCCTTCCTTAAATACGGGGACCAAAATTGTACGCAGTACTCCAGGTGTGGCCTCACCAACACCCTGTACAGTTGTAACAAGACTTCCCTATTTTTAAACTCCAACCCCTCGCAATAAAAGCCAAAATTTCATTTGCCTTCCTAATTACTTGCTGCACCTGTATGCTAACTTTTTGTGTTTCATGTACAAGAACACCCAGATCCCTCTGTACTGCAGTATTTTGTAGTCTTTCTCCATCTAAATAATAATCTGCCTTTTTATTCTTCCTACCAAAGTGGATTACTTCCCACTTTCCCACATTGAACACCATCTGCCAAGTTTTTGCCCACTCACTTAACCTATCTATATCCCTTTGCAGATTCTTTGTGTCCTCATCACAACATGCCTTCCTACCTATTTTTGTACCATCAGAAAATTTGGATACACTACCCTTCCTCTAAGTCATTAATATAGATAGTAAATAGTTGAGGCCCTAGGACCGATCCTTGTGGCACCCCACTAGTTACGGCTTTCCAACCTGAAAAAGACCCATTAATCCTGACTCTTTGACTTCTCTGTGTTAGCCAATCCTCAATCCATGCCAACACATTACCCCCAATAACCTGAGCTCTTATTTTGTGCAATAACCTTTTATGTGGCACCTTAACAAACGCCTTCTGAAAATCCAAATACATGACATCTACCAGTTCCCCTTTATCCAATCTGCTTGTTATATCCTCAAAGAACTCTAACAAATCTGTCAAACATGATTTCCCTTTCATAAAACCATGTTGACTCTGTTTGATTGCATTATGTTTTTCTAAATGTCCTGCTATTTCTTCCTTAAGAATGGACTCTAGCATTTTCCCAATGACAGATGTTAAGCTAACTGGTCTATAGTTTCCTGCTTTCTGTCTCCCTCCTTTCTTAAATAGGGGTGTCACATTAGCGGTTTTCCAATCCGCTGTTACGCTATCGGAATCCAGTGCGTTTTGGTATATTAAGCCCAATGCCTCCACTTTTGCTGCAGCCACTTCTTTTGAAACTCTTGGTTGCAGGCCATCAGGTCCTGGGGACTTGTCCGCCTTTAGTCCCATCAGTTTGTTCAGCACCTTTTCCGTCATGATAGAGATTGTTACAAGTTCCTCTCTCCCATTTACACCTTGTTCATCTATTATTGTTGGGATGTTTATAGTGTCTTCCACAGTGAAGACCAATGTAAAATATTGGTTTAAATTACCTGCCATTTCCCTGCTCCCTGTTATTAATTCCCCAGTCTCATCCTCTAAGGGCCCCACACTTATTTTAGCTACTCTCTTCCTTTTTATATACCCGTAGAAGCTCTTATTGTTTGTTTTTATATGTCTTGCCAATTTACTCTCATAATCAATTTTCTCCCTCTTTATTAGTTTTTTAGTCGTCCGCTGCTGGTTTCTAAAAAATTCCCAACCCTCTGGCCTACCACTCACTTTCGCCACATTGTACGCCTCTGTTTTTGATTTGATACTCTCCTTAACTTCCTTTGTTATCCACGGGTGGTTCATTGTTCTCTTCGAGTCCTTCCTTCTGACCGGAATAAATATTTGCTGAGCGTTATGAAATATCTGCTTAAAAGTCTGCCACTGCTCATCTACTGACTTCCCCTGTAGTCTATCTTTTTTTTTTAGAGATACAGCACTGAAACAGGCCCTTCGGCCCACCGAATCTGTGCCAACCATCAACCACCCAGTTATACTAATCCTACACTAATCCCATATTCCTACCACATCCCCACCTGTCCCTATATTTCCCTACCACCTACCTATACTAGTGGCAATTTATAATGGCCAATTTACCTACCAACCTGCAAGTCTTTTGGCTTGTGGGAGGAAACCGGAGAACCCGGCGAAAACCGACGTGGTCACAGGGAGAACTTGTAAACTCCGCACAGGCAGTACCCAGAATTGAACCCAGGTCGCTGGAGCTGTGAGGCTGTAGTGCTAACCACTTCTTCTAATATCACCTCTTGCTGTGTATTCACAAGCCCTCTGATTTTCCCCTCTCTGACCTTGAATGATCTGTCCTTAGCAAAGGACTCAGCTTCATCCCTTTATGCACCCACCTCAATGAATTTCAAGTTCGGCATGATTCACTCTTCTTCAGTTGCCTTTGCCTCCATGTCCACTTCTTTGGCCAGTAGTCCACCTCCTTTTTGCTTCCTTTTCTTTGCATGTTTTGGTCTTACTCTTGTTGTTCTCTTGTTTTTTCCTTTCAGTTGGCAGTAGTTCATCATTCTGCCATTCACACCTCCTCTGGACATAGCTTTTGTTTCTTTACTTGTCCTATTAGCACTTCAACAATTAGCTCTACACCACCAATTCTTTTGTCAATTAATCTCTCCTGTCTTCCACCCTATCAAAGACCTTCCTTTTTGTTCTTTTTCCACCCTCCCCCATTTCACTTGCTTAAAACCTACCATATTTTCCCAGTTCTGATGAAAGGTCACAGACCTGAAACTGTTTCTCTCTCTCAGATGCTGCCAGGCCTGCTGACTATTGCCAGTATTTTCTGTTTTATTTCAAATTTCCAGCATCTGCAGTATTTTGCTTTTTTTTTGTAGGATTTTTATTTTAAATGACCTACTGCCTGAGTCTACCAGTCCTGCATCTAGTTGCCTAGTGGTAGGCCCCAGTGAACATTGTCATCACAACAGTGTGGTTGGTCATAGCTCACTATTTTCGGGGCTAGGAACTAGTTGTTATGTGTAAGTATTCCAGTGGGGGGCCTCATTCACAGCTTCACTGGGGAATCAAGTTATATTTATTTATTTATTTTTATTTAGAGATACAGCACTGAAACAGGCCCTTCGGCCCACCGAGTCTGTGCTGAGCATCAACCACCCATTTATACTAATCCTATATTCCTACCACATCCCCACCTGTCCCTATATTCCCCTACCACCTACCTATACTAGGGGCAATTTATAATGGCCAATTCACCTGTCAAACTGCAAGTCTTTTGGTGGTGGGAGGAAACCGGAGTACCCGGCGAAAACTCACGCAGACACAGGGAGAACTTGCAAACTCCACACAGGCAGTACCCAGAATTGAACCCGGGTCGCTGGAGCTGTGAGGCTGCGGTGCTAACCTCCCAGCCCTCTTTAGATAACTCTTTCTTCATACCTCTGTAATTGCCCTTGTTTAAGTTGAAGACCCAAGTTGCTCACCCTTAAACTGAACTTGAAATTCTACCATGTTATGATCATTTCCCCCTAAAGGATCCTCAACTACGAGATCTCTTATTAATCCTACCTCATTACACAATACCAATTCGAAAATAGATTTTAGATTATAGCCTGTTCCCTGGTAGGTTCTGCAACGTATTGCTCTAAGTAACAGTTTTTAAAAATTGCATTAAAATTTACTTTTTAAATACATTTGTGTGATAACTTGGTATGGCTTGAATAGTACAGCTGAAAATGGGCTTGTCATAAAAAAATAAGCATTTTAAATCAGAGCATCAATCCACCATCTGTGAGTAACCTGTATTTAAATTATAAAAATGACTTTAAATAAATATGCACAACTGTTTTCTAGTTAGATTGGGGTCTTCTTTGGCCTCCTTATCTGGAGAGACAATGGGTAAGCGCCTGGAGGTGGTCAGTGGTGTGTGGAGCAGTGCCTGGAGTGGCTATAAAGGCCAATTCTAGACTGACAGGCTCTTCCACAGGTGCTGCAGAAAAATTTGTTTGTCGGGGCTGTTACACAGTTGGCTCTCCCCTTGCGCCTCTGTCTTTTTTCCTGCCAACTGCTAAGTCTCTTCGACTCGCCACACTTTAGCCCCACCTTTATGGCTGCCCGCCAGCTCTGGCAAACGCTGGCAACTGACTCCCACGACTTGTGATCAATGTCACAGGACTTCATGTCGCGTTTGCAGACGTCTTTAAAGCGGAGACATGGACGGCCGGTGGGTCTGATACCAGTGGCGAGCTCGCTGTACAATGTGTCTTTGGGGATCCTGCCATCTTCCATGCGGCTCACATGGCCAAGCCATCTCAAGCGCCGCTGACTCAGTAGTGTGTATAAGCTGGGGATGTTGGTCGCCTCGAGGACTTCTGTGTTGGAGATACGGTCCTGCCACCTGATGCCAAGTATTTTCCGGAGGCAGCGAAGATGGAATGAATTGAGACGTCGCTCTTGGCTGACATACGTTGTCCAGGCCTTGCTGCCATAGAGCAAGGTACTGAGGAAACAGGCTTGATACACTCGGACTTTTGTGTTCTGTGTCAGTGCGCCATTTTCCCACACTCTCTTGGCCAGTCTGGATATAGCAGTGGAAGCCTTTCCCATGCGCTTGTTGATTTCTGCATCGAGAGACAGGTTACTGGTGATAGTTGAGCCTAGGTAGGTGAACTCTTGAACCACTTCCAGAGCGTGGTCGCCAATATTGATGGATGGAGCATTTCTGACGTCCTGTCCCATGATGTTCGTTTTCTTGAGACTGATGGTTAGGCCAAATTCATTGCGGGCAGCCGCAAACCTGTCGATGAGACTCTGCAGGCACTCTTCAGTGTGAGATGGGGTATCGCAGCCAATTCCTTTGCAATATTTAAACCTTTCAAAATGTACCATTAGTGTCCTCGTGCCCAAGAGATTCTGCTTAATATTTGGAGCCTCCTCAAAAGTCTGCAAACACACCCAGCAGAAACTTCCAAAGGTGGTTATTTCACCATGCGGTTGGGGCCAGTTTTATGGTTGGGGCCTTTTTCTAGATCGATGTTTTAAAACAAGTTCAAAAGATGGAATAATAGCAAGAAGAGATGAATATAATTGGTGCTTAAAATTTGTGTGATCTTTCATGCCAGTTATGCCCATATTGGAGGAATTGTGCTGAGAAACACAACACAAACTCCAGGCCTAGCTGTTTTATTTGATGAACTGTTGCCAGCAGGGCACGGTAGCCTACTAATGGTATTGAACTAGTACGCCAGAGCATGAGTTCAGACTCGACCATAGCACTGAAGAAAAGTACCTTGCAAGCTGGCTGAGACATCATAAAACTCATACGGTTCACCACAGTCCTTTAGAGAAGAGATACCACACGTACCTAGTCCAACCTCTATGCCTCTCCATTCCCAGCTTAAATATATCACTCAACATCCTTTGGCTCATAACGCCTTCAGGGCAATCAAGGATAGGCACTAAATACTGCTGTACCAGAAAAACAGATAGCCAGCAATTGAAGATCATTGGGAGTTTTGGGGGGAGTGAGTGTGTTGGGGCAGGGGGGTGCAGTTGGCAGACCTCAGCCACCACTTGGATATCAAAGTAAATGTTCAAATAGCCTGCCCACCTGAAATAGGCAGGAGGCCCTTGTAGGCCATTCAAAACGCAGACTGGGAAGCTTTCAGTTTTCTTCCTTGTGTTGGGTCCAGGAGATGCAGAATCAGCAACAAACTTAAAACATTTGCATTCTTTCCCTTTGACCATTCCCAAGCCACAGGTTTTCCATTAGAGTGACATTGGTGTGCTTCAAATTTCATTGGGGCAGGCACCACTGATGCACCCTTACACCATCCCTACGTGTGCCAATGTTCGCATTCTCACCTCTGGTATGGGACTTAGGACCTCTTCTATCAGCGCACTTAGATCCTGCTCCATCTGTCATCTGCCTGCCCATTCTACTAACCTGTTATGTCTTCCCAAAGTATTTTACAATCTTTCTTATTGTTTACCAAACCTTCCACTTTTGTGTTGTCAGCACAATTGGAGATTGTGTTCCTTATGCCTAAGTCTAATTTGTCTATGTATACCAACAGCAAAAATGGACCTAGCATGAATTCCTGGATTACATCGGTTCCAACCCTTCTCCAATCTGAGCAATGCCGATTTATCCTCATTGATTGGCCAGGAACTTTCTTGTAACTGCTCCCACTCTGCCGCTATAACCTCAAAGCAAATTCCCAACCAACTTTGTATCCATACAACTACATGTCCTCTTGCACAATTAGCCTAAATTTTTCTAACAAGCGTTTTGTGAAACATCTTATTGAAAGCTTTGTCTTTACAAATGTTGTCAATGATGCAACATTGTTTTCAACCAGAAACAGTTAAGGGCCCTGCAGGAATAAATGAGTGAAGCAGTGTTTACACAGCTGATCCATGGATCATGAGCTATGGGTCTTGCACAACCCATGAATTACTACTACTCTATGGACTGATTGATAGATGGAAGTTGGAGATATCTTTGTCCCCTCTTGCTCTCTCTCCTTTTCCCTCTATCCTTCCTTTGAAATATTTTCTGTGTTCCTCCTTGCTGGTAAGATTTGGAAGGGACATTGGATTGATATGAACTTTCAGCAGAACCTGAGTTGATGGTGCTGCAGCAATTGTGCTGCCTGCCCAATGTCCTCGGAAAGAGGCCTGAGCCATTTTAACAGGAATCAATGCTCACAGGTAGGTTGCTGATCGGTGGGGAGAAGGGCTGGATGCCTGTAGTCTTCTCCCTGGAGCCAAGCCGAATGTTAGATCTGAAATGGGAGGAGGCAATCATGAAAAGGAAACATGGAGCACCATTTACACTTCTCCTGGCCCCAAAAACTCTTGAACAAATCTTAACTTTGAGACTTTTTGTGAGCAGCCTGTAGCTGTCCCTTTACGATCCATTGCTTTAGGTGACTATGTCTAGGGCCAACAAGTTGAACATGCGAAGCACATGCTTCATCAACAGGCCGAGCATGCATTGCACAAGTTCCACCAAGTTCCACCATCAGGCGGAGCATGCGTTATGCACGGTCCACCAACGGACCAATCATGTGTGGTAAACACTCTACCAATAGGCTGAGCCTGCATTTCTAGGCTCCACCAACAGCCCCAGCATGCATTTCTAGGCTCCACCAACAGCCCCAGCATGCATTGCACAGGCTCCACCAACAGGCCCAGCATACATTGCACAGGCTCCACCAACATGTCCAGTGTATGTGACTCAGGCTTCACCTATGGGCTCAGCCTGTGTGACGCAGGCCCCACGAGTAGCTCAGTGTGCATTGCGCAAGCTCCACCAATGGGTCCAGTGTACTTTGAACATGCTCCACCAATTAAAATCTGAAAATTTGCATTGGGGTCCTATGTCTGTTTTTGGAACTTGATTTGCATGCCTTAATGAGTCTCTTGCCTGAAACAGGTAGGGCTCTGGCTGCCCATTTCCAGAACCAGCTAAAAATGATGGCAGTCGTGCCGGGAGCTAGAAGAAGGCAATAATCGCAGCGCAACATTTTCAGAGTGCTACCACCCCATTCCCACCTGAGAGAAGGGGCAGTGAAATCACTAAGGTCCACCAGTATCATTTTATGTTAAATAGGTCTTATGTTGTTGTCATACTATTTGCTATATCTGCAGTGCTACACAGCCAGCCATCAGATGACAGTAGTCAAGAATCTCTGCTTGCAATTCAGTAAAATTTGAGGTAAAAACAGGGGTGAAGGATACTCTTTCACCTTAGATCCTCACTGGTATTTGTGAGTCACACTGAAACAATCTGACATCAATGACATCTGGCCTAATAATGATAATGTTGGAGGTAATGATACAGCTCTTGTATATGCACTATGCAAATGCTTTAAGCTTCCAGTGATTCCTTCTGCAGCTGTAAACCAATTCAGAAATTCAAAATCAGTCAACCAATTATGTCAACGCACTTAAGATGATGTAGAACAAAGACTGTCAGTGAAGAGGTTCTTTCAATCAAATAATTTAAGAAATGAAAAGGAAGGTGAATGACAAATATGTTATTAAACTACTGCTGATGCTTTTACAAAAAAAAAGAAATGAACATGTTTATTTACAAAGTGATAATGGTCATTTGAAATGGAATCACAGTGACTAACATTAGCACAAAAGGGGTTACCTTCAGCTTTTTGCCTCTCACTTGAGGAAAATCTCATCCACAATATCCAGATCAGGAAATTACATTTCTTTTTCTGGTACAACATTGGACAGAGTCTGATTTGACAGATGAGAGTGGGGGAGCAACAGGCATCCTGTACCCTCAGTATATATTGGCATAAAACTAACAAACTGTCACATGAATCCATTCTGTAATGAGGCCTGTCTTCTTGCTACCATCAAATGCTGATTTTCATTTTTGCCAGTAGGCATATATAAACATGCATGGCTTTGTAAATAAGTAGATTACCTACTCTCACTTCTGCATATGTATTAGGCTGATTTACTACACAATAAATCTTGCACTGATACTTTCGCACTTTGTTTATTGAATTTCCTTTGCAATTTAGTGTACACATACAGCAATACCAATATTCCCATTGCTGATCTCGAAAATTATATTTTGTAATATTGTGCAGAATATTGTAAAGGAATGAAAATAGAAATGTGAAGGATGGAAGCATATACAGCAGAGACTTAGTATTATGATACCCGATCTGGCAGTCACATTTATGATACTAAACAGGCTGAGATAATTAAGTGGGCTTTGATAAACAAATGAGGAGTGGACAGGGAACAAATAAGAATGAAATAGAAAAGAAAGTGGCAATCAAACAAGATAAGAACAGAGGCAGATGAATTATAAAGAAGATTAGAAGAAAAAATAAGAGAAGCTTGCAGTGGTTCTGCAAAAGGGAAGAGAAAGGATAAAAAGGTGAATTGTAAGTTCAAAATAAAAACAGAAAGTGCTGGAAATACTCAGCAGGCCAGGCAGCATCTGTGGAGAGAGAAGCAGAGTTAATGTTTCAGGTCAGTGACCTTTCATCAGAACCGAAAGTTCAGTACTTTTAGTACATTCATGGGACTGTCGATAGGGGGAAATATCAACACCACTCAGTCTTTGGATAGGTATACTTCCACACTAAATACAGGCTAACTGAAAAACAATATTAGCTTGGGATAAATTACACAAAAGTAAAGGGGAAATTAATTGATGATTTTCAGTTCCAGAATGATAGAGCACGTGAAAGGTACATGTAGAAACTCCGGAATACTTTGTTTGGTCAGGGTATCGGCCACGTGTTGCAACGACCTTTGTACCTTGGCTGCTTCAAGTGCTTAAATGAATCTATTCATTGTGTCGTGTATTAAAGCCTGCCTTTAGGTTCTTACAGAATAACCAGTTATTTGTGGAATTACATCGTGTTGTCTTTTGGTTGAGGTTGGCTTTCACCATTGGTTAGTGCTATCTGTCTTGTGGCAGATTGAAATTGGGTTACTACATGTTTGCAAGAAGGAAATAGATGAATTAAGCATCCTGTGCATTATGCAACTGTGCATTGAAAATTAGGAGATTTGGTAGACAATTTCCTGCTATTGTTAGGAACGACACTGTAGTCAAAGTTCAAAGCGGTGAGTACCGAGGGACCCACTGACAGAGCTGTCCCTGTGATGGAAATAGCCACAAGGTAGGGCTACAGGATTGTGTGTATTTATATAATGACTTCCTTGGGGAATTATAGGCCCTGATTTTAACAGCCCCCATCCTCCCTTCCCAGTGGCTATGGTGACTGGGAGGAGTTAGCATTTTTAAATTCAACCTTCCGACTTCAACCCACCACCTTCCTGGCTGTTTACATTTTTACTGCCCCTAATCAGGCTATTGGCGAGGCTTCTGCAAAAGGCAGGTGGGGGCTGAGTTAACATTAAAAAATTGCAGCCCAATGGCATTGGCGCCATGAAGTACAATTAACTGAATAACATGGAGAGATGATTACCTGTCGGTGGATCCAAGACAGGAGACATCAACTGACCAAAGTAATTTTTAATGATCAGCTACTTTTAGAGGTTCATGTGGGCCATGAGCAACAAAAGTGCTCTTCCCCAGATTCCTCAATGAGTTTTTGTGCCTCTCCAACCCATGACTCTGGACAGCCCATCCCGAGCTCACTGGAACTCCCGATCCCAATCTCCAGCAAAGCTTCTTTTCACTGATTACTGGGGACCGTTCCTGCATGTCTCAGACCTGCAGCCTCCTGCCACTAAATTCCCACTCCCACCCACCAGCCAGGAAGTCCATCATGGCTGGTGGTGGGGCAGGAGTCAGTGAACAGTTATTTAAATGAGGTTTGGCATCGAAATCGGCAGGGCCTCCATGTCACCAGCCTTCTCTTGTTTGTTGCCCTCTAACAGGCACCCCCACACCCTTTCTGCTCTCCCATTAATACTGAGGTCATAGTCTCTGCATGCATGTGCCTTCCTATGAAGCAAAGTCTGACCATGTCCAGGTGGAGCACAACAGAAGGGCAGGTTTCACACAAGTGCAGATGGTGCTAACATGCCTTGATCGTCTGAACCTCCTCCTCCTCCAAAATCTACTGAAATGAAGGATTATTCATATAGACAGCACAGTATGAAATATCATTTGGCAAACAGAATGAGATAGCAGATGCAGTATAGTTTTAAGAAGATTATTGCATAGGTTAATGTGCTTTCGTGCCTATGGAATAAAACAGACATGCAACTATTCACCTCTGCATCAAAGAATTAAAATTTCAGAAGAAAAAAATTATTGCAGCAGTTCAAAAATAAAGGTGGTCTTATAGCTCATAGACTAAACAGCCAAGATTTCCATGTCTGAATTCACTGGAGGAAATCTAGTGTGGTGGGACTTTAACCAAGCTGACTGATCAACCACTGACCTCAGAGATGTTTAAAATTTTTTACAATCTTTTTGGAAAGGATCCTGGGAATATTCCCACCTGCTTTTGGGAGCTCACCACGAGGGACAGACAAGTGAATGCATCTTCAAATGCCATCTCCTACCCATCCCTTCAACGACCTCAGACACAGCTCAATGCATCATACCCCCATCTCTCACCTGCCAGCAATGTCTAGCAGTCAGAACTCATATCTAACACTCATATACTTCACCTCCCTCTCACACACTTTGCCACTGCTGAAAGCCTCACACCCACATCTCGCAGCTTCCACATACTGCCAGATATTCAGCTATGCCAGGCACATCACTCAAACACCTTGCAACATACTCACTGACACTCCTCCCTCTCTCTTGCATGACAAGGTAACACATAACAGGAGGGAGCAGCAGAAAAGCACCAACAGAAAGACATGGCTGCATTTCCTGAGCCCCTTGGAAGAGATGGCACTCTGCATTATTGGGCTGGCGGTCACTGAGGCTGTTGCAACCAGCATCGCTGAGAACATCCAGGGCAACGATATGTTACTGCCTTATGCACCTTCTTAAATCCCCCTTTACCCTTATACAACTACCTAGCATGACGTGCAAACTGCAGATAGTGTGACCATGCACATCTTGCTTTCCACCCAACCCCCTTCCCTCATCCCAACCATACCCTTCTGCATTTATGCTTTCAAATACCCAAAACCTGTCACCTGGTCAGCCAGTGCAGTCTCATGATGAAGGGCTTGAGTAACAGCAGATGTCTGATTGAAGAGGCACTGTCACTTGATCTAACACTCGCAGCCACCAGCACAGATACTGGCACAGGTGGTATAGGGTAGTATAGAGGCAGGATTTATATGTGGTGAGTTACTGGGCATGAGTGGGCTGCAGCCAGGCCTGGAGAAAGGACAGCAAGTGTGCCATCTCCCTGGAGGGCGAGGTCGCACACCAGTTCTGCTGCAGAGGACTCAGATAATGAATTTGATGGGGCAAGGAACAGACGAATGCTCATGGGCATGCACACTGAAATGTTTGGTGCATTGGCAGGCCTGCCAGAAAGCCTCTTGTCACTGTCAAGAAGCATGGAGGAGTCCAGCTCCAACTTGGCATAGGACTTTGTGCAGAGCTTGGGGCTTACCCTTTCCAACATGGAAGTGGTGTCCAACTGCGTCAGAGCATTTGCAGGCCAGCTGCGATGCAGCATCTGGTGATCGGTGTATTGGTTTCCATTGCAGCACAAGCAGAAGCCACCCAAAATCTTAGTGCTACAGTGGAAGCTCAGACTGAGGTCATGAGATCCATGTTTGGTGCCTTGCAAGCTCAGCTTGGTGCCATGAGGCTCAGACTGCTGCCATCATGGCTGCGGATACTAATGCTCAAAGGGACATGCTGGCTCTCACTGCAGTCCAGCAATTTGTGCTCCAGCAGATTCCCAGATGGCTGAGGCACTAACTGGGGGAGTGGCAGTGGCTCTTTAAAGCACAGCATTTTGCTCCCACCACTGCCATTCTGCCAGCGCCCTTGCTATTGCCTATCCACCATCCATCGCAGACTGCTGCCACCCATGCTGAGGTGGTGCAGTCTGAAACTCAGCCCTCAAGGTCCAGAGCTGCTCAAGGTCCTCCTGCAAGACCATCTGCAATCTCCACCAGTGAAGGTCAGCAGCCTTCCGCAGCCGTGCTGCAGCTACTCGGGTAGCACTGAGAAGGAGCATCAGGCATGGCAAAGGCACACGCAAAACAGGCACTAAGGGAATGCACAAGGGTGACTGTTGATTTTGTATGGAATACTGGATGGTTTGGAATGTAAATAGTTCAGTTTTGTTTGTATTATTGGAAGTGTTGTTGTATAAAGTTGTTATTGAATGTCTTCTTGGAAGTACCTTTTAATTCAGGATCTTGGATGAGAGAACACTGTGATGGTATGTAACAGAGGGATGGATAGGTGGGGAATTGTGCATCAGCTGTGATGTGAGAATGATTTTAGACAGAACTGGAGTCTGATTAGCTGCTCATGGACAGCCTGTCCAGAGCAAAGAGGTCCTGTATGCCTTCTCCTCTTCCTCCCAGGGTGCTTGTCTGGTGGCAAGGTCTGTAACCTCATGAGAGCAAAGGAGTTGAAGCCAGTGTGAGGAATGGACATCCAGAGGCTTGTTAAATAGCAGATTGATACTTAAAATGCCTGCGAGTATTCATTAAAGAAGCAGCAAAGCATTTTGGTGGCTAGCATTTCAACCTAACATTAACCAGCCCTCTCCTAACATTAACCAGCTGTTTGGGAGTAAACATGGCATTGATGTTGATTTCAAGCACTATTTAAAGGGATACATACCATTACATCGTCATTGTTGCTGGAGCTGTGAAAAGGGCCTCTGAAACACATCAGGAGACTTTCTGGGACATTTTGTCAAGACTTCACCAACAGTCAAGTTGCATTTATTTTGGAAGTTCTTTGAAAATTTCACCTAAAAAGAGAAAGTCATAAAAACATAATAAGATAAGAAATAGGAGCAGGAGTAGACTATACGACCCATTGAGCCTGCTCCACCATTCAATATGATCATGGCTGATCTCGGGCTTCAACTCCACTTTCCCACCCACTCCCCATATCCCTTGATTCCCTGAGTGAACAAAGATCTGTCCATCTCAGCCTTAAATATATTCAGTAATGAAAATTCCAAGATTCACAATCCTTTGAGTGAAGAAATCTCTCCTCATCTCAGTCCTAAATGATCGACCCCTTATCCTGAGGCTATGCCCCTTGTTCTAGATTTCCCAGTCAGGGGAAACAATTTCTCAGTATCTACCCTGTCAAGCTCCTTCATAATCTTGAATGTATAAGAACTATGCTGTGTTACTCCACCTTATAAGAGTTACCAGAGGAAAGGGAGTGTTTGGTCATGGGCAGTTTGCTATGGGTACCCGTGGACCTGGACAAGGAATGGGCAGAGGACGTGAGGTCATGCAAAGCAGCGCCAGCTGCTGCAGCACAGAGGGACAGAAGGGTGTGGTGATGTCCTTGCCCTTGCGGGTACAGGATATCCATCCTCCTCTGGACCTCGTCCTCCAGGACCTCCAGTTCTATGTCCAAGTACCTGTGTGCCCTCTCCCTCGGTTACTGAGCCATCCTGCAATATACCACTGTGTGCCAACCAGAACACTCAACACCTTCAATAGAAGTGGGTGTGAGGAGCCCATGTACACTGCTCCAAGGAAATTGTGTACAATCAGCAGTAGAGTGGTAAACCTGCAGGGTTCTGATTCATACCTCTATGCAAGTTCAAATTACACTCACAGCAAATCAGACCAAAATTCTGTGCTAAATCTGGACTTTCAAACAGGCATGTCTTATTAGCACTGCCTTCACTTAGCACCTGTTTTCACCCTTTCACCAAAGGAACCTGTAGCATCTCCAACAGTGCAGCAGTCCCTCAGTACTGTGCTGGAGTACTAAATGATTACTTCTGCAAGTATCTACTCAAGAAGATACCAGTGGCATGCCACCCATCATAGGACTACAACTACCAACCCAATTACAAATGTCCAAGTGCTTTAGTTGGTAGTTTCAGCACCTGTGTCAGAGGGTTCGAATCCCACTTTAGGGCTTGCACACTGGGGCCCTGAGATTCTGTGGGGGTTTAGTCTCCTGCTGTAACTCCACTGTGCGGACCTAATTCTCCTGAACACAAGGAAAACCAATTTGGTAAAGCAGGCATGGAACAGACAGTCAGCTATTTATTTGCATATGCAAAGGGTCCAGCATCTATTTGATTTGTGGGCCCCGAACGCCTCTTTTGATGCCTATACCAATATGACAGGTGGCACACTTCCGGCATGGAAGGTATATGTGCTGCTGCCCGCCATATTAGATGATTTGGCAGCCATTCTCTGCCTGTAAAACAGGTGCAGCATTATTACATTTCTAGGCCACCATATGCAGCTGATGCAAAGTAGTAATCAACTGAACAAACAGAATGCCAGATCAGTAGTGTACGAGCAAATCTGCAAGGAGCTGTGGCCAAAGGGAGCATGGGTCAGAGACAGGGCTTTCACATTATCGCCACAATTCTTCAATGCATGAAGATATGGAATTATCTCTGATAAATATAAAATCATTGTGCCAAAGCAAAATACTTTGAGCATTTCACTCAATTCTGAACACAGAAGCAGAAGTCAAATTTCCAAGTGCTGTAAGCAATGCAGAAAACAACAATAAGGCTCATCCCTATTGAGAGGATTCAATTGTAGTCTTAAAAGACGAATGAGAAGAGACCTTGTAGGAATATATAAGCTATTAAATGGAATTGAAAAGGATAATCTGGAGCACCATGTTAAGGTAAACCACAGCTGTACGACAGAGGGACATAGATACAAACTAGAAAAATGCCAGTTCAGGACCGATATAACAAAGCACTTCTTTATACAAAGAGTGATTAATATATGGAACGGTTTCCAGGTAATACAATGGAGAACAGATCTGGAATCATTCCAGAGGCAGCTGGATGCCAGGGTGGGAGATCTGTTACCTTTGTGATGCTATCCTATTGGCCAGGCCTATCAATTATCCTGCCTTCAGTGGGAATCTAATGAGAAGAGAAAAATCTATTCCCCCACACTCCCCCACCCAACCCTTCTCACCTGAGGCGCACAATCTCTCACCCACACCAGACTAATAAATCCCAGCTTCATTTTATGCGTTTTCCTTTTCTGATTACAGCAGAGAACATGATTGCTACTTCATGGGTTAAAGAAAATCTATCCCTTAATATTTAATACTCCATAAAAGTTCTTGTTAAAATATAAAGACCTGCAAACATAATTAAGGCTGACTTTCTGATGTAGCACTTAGTGAGACAGTTTCAGGGATGCTGCCTATTCCTGTGTCTTCTGTAGATTTTATTCAAAGATAGGAAGTTCACCCAGTTTCCCTTAATCAACTCTACCTAAAGCAGCTTGGCTGCTCTATCATCCAGTTGCTGTTTGTGGAAAGAACTGTACATCAAATCCATTCGGAGGTTTTGGAGAGACATGGTAAGGTGCTATATAAATTCAAGTCCCTTTTTCTTTTCTGTAGTTCCAATGAGAGATTTCTGCGAGTGATGTAGGTCCCTGGATCGACCCAACTCTACTGTGTTTTTACTTTTTTTCTTTCTCCAGCCACAATTGTGCAATTGCAGCCACAGTCAGGTGAGCTAAAAAGACAGAAACAGAACAGAATACAAAAAAACTAACAAGCCATTCCTTACAATCTATTTGGTGGTTGTAGCTTGTCCCTTTTAACTATATTTGTGTTTCTGGTGCAAAGGAACTCGCATCTGAAAATCTCACAAATAAGAATTTGCCGAGTGTTGACAGTTCTGCCTTTAATCTAATCAGGCAGCTCATATAATCCTATTGAATTTGCAACTCCACTTGAAATCTTGATTAGGTCATTCCATTACAAAGAACACATTGGCATTGCAGATAAAAATACAGTTAGAATTGAAGCAATTCCAAAGCGTCTGCCACATAAAGCCTTACAATATGTAAGCCTGCCCCTATTCTTACATGAAATCAGTTAGGAAAGTCTCAACCCAGTTTTCAGTGGATGTGAGCACACAGCACTAAACTGGCCCATAGTTTGTAACTAAATTGGCATTCTCATTTAGAAGAATTCCACATATGAGAAATGAAAAACTTCTCATGGATACAATGGAGATATTTCTTCTGAGGCTAAGGATAGGCCCACTATTGGAAAGGGGAATGGAAGCTTTCATCAAGGCGGTGGTATTGTCACTGGACTAGTAACCCAGAGACCCAGGGTATTGCTCTGGGGGACATGGGTTCGAATCCCACCACAGCAGAAGGTGGAATAGGAATTCAATTAATAAATCTGGAATTAAAAAGCTAGTCTAATGATGGCCATGAAACCATTGTCGATTGTTGTAAAAACCCATCTGATTCACTAATGTCCTTTAGGGAAGGAAATCTGCTGTCCTTACCTGGTTTGGCCTACATGTGACTCCAGACCCACAGCAATGTGGTTGACTCTTACATGCCCTCTGAAATGGCCTAGCAAGCCACTCAGTTGTATCTAACTGCTAGCACAGTGGGTGTACCTACCCCACATGGACTGCAGTGGTTCAAGAAGGCAGCTCACCACCACCTTCTCAAGGGCAATTAGGGATGGGCAATAAATGCTGTCCTAGCCAGCAATGCCCACATCCTATGAACAAATAAAAAAAAAAATCTTATAAATGAGCTAGGAGTGCTCAGACAAAAAGAAGTTAAAAAGTAAGGGTAGTTTTCATGAATTTGTGCTGCTGGAAAATCCCAGTGCTTGACACTCCATGTCAGGAGCACAAACTCATAAAATCTACTCTTTAATTTCCTGGTATTGAAATCCCTCACTTTTTTGAAAATCTAAATTTTAGATATTTTTAACTTTCGCCAGCACATCTTAATAACCAAAAGGTACATTGTATCCTATTTGATGAGCATATATATATATATATATATATATACCAATTCCATGCTGAAGCCTACTTGTAAGATTTTCTGGACACTACTTCATAGTACTTTTATCCACACTAGAAAAAAGATCAGCACAGCATAACACAACCCTACTGCTTAAAACAAAGTTGTTAACATTTTAAACTAACACAAGTAGCACATAACCAAAAGTGATACATTATGTAAATAGAGAGTTACATGGGAGATAGTTGAATCTATGTCTTGCACTATATGATTCTCCTTTATTTCTTACAAAACACTAATAAAAATAAAGATTTTATTATAGCGCTTTTCATGACCAGAGGGTGGCCCAAAGCATGTTACAACCAAAGAAGTACTTTTAAATTGTAGTTACTGTTGTAATGTAGGAAATGCAGCAGCCAATTTACTCTCAGCAATGTCCCACGCAGAACTGTGCAGTTATGTCACAGTATTGCTTAACCCATGAGATAAACCTAAGTCTGGTTTAGCAGTGCCAGAGATATCACTCTCAAAACATGTCAATTTTAATGGCTGGGAGGGGAGCTCTTCCCCGGCAGCTGTGGAAATCAGGTACTACCTAGCTGCAACTGATATTGCAGCTGCCAGACTGTAGTTGTTGTTATAAGTGTAACCTTAGGCTGGAATTTTGTTGAGCTCCCGACATCAAGCTCCGTGGCGGGGAGAGTGGCCGGAAGTTCGCAGCAGCAGCAGCCCGCCACGGAGCCCAACGCAGGGATTGCCGGGCCCAATCTTCCCAGTGGCCATGAAGCTCCAAGGCACCCCCACCCCATATCCCCTACCGTACTCGGTTACAGGAGCTGACTTGAAATATTTAAATAAAGGCAATGAATACATTTAAATACCATTTGCCACGATCTTACCGGATGCCCGGATCTTCTGTGCGATGGGTGGGACTCACGTGCCTTCACTTTCCTGACCAGGGAAAACTGGCGCCACCGAGAAGAGGAAGGGGGAAAACTTAGGATTTTTAGTGTGGGGGGTGTGGGGGGGGTGCGGGGGAATGAGGTCAACTCTGCATTTCTAGTGTGTGGGGGGAAGGGGGTGACCTCTGCACTTTGTGCAGTTGGGAGGGGGGAGAGAGGGTAACTATGCCATGTTAAGTGTTTTTGCGGGAGGCGAAGGGATGACTTTTATTTGTGGTGTAGTGGGGGGGTGGTATGGAGTTCAACTCTGCACTTTTTGTGGCAGGTCTGGCAGCCCTTTAAAAATGGTGTCAGTGCCTGCACCGAGGCACTAAGGCCTCTCCTGCCATGTGATTGAGGGCTCGCTCTGTGTATTTAAATGAGCCACCGCACGCTAGATCACGGTGGCATTGCGATGTGCAGCCCGTGCATATGGGCTGCCATTTCTGACACCCGCCACTGCTACTGGCAGCGGGAAAATAAAATTCAGCCCTCGAGTTCAATGGCTGAGTTGGAGGGGTGGAGGGAGAGCAGGGGTGATGGGAATTGGTCCTCCTTGCACCCCTTTTACAGGTGTGAAACGGGAGCAATTATGACAAATTTTGGAGTGCAATATCCCACATCCAATCAGGGACTGAGGTACGCCCTCACTGTATTGATGAAGGCAACTTCCCAGGTATCCATTGTACTCGCCTGACACAGATGTTAGGCCCCTTGCATATGTACATGAGGAGCCTACTGCTTGTTTCAGGACCCCTCCAGAAAATTTGGAAGCACTGGTCATGCTGCGCTCAGAATTACTTGGACTACATGTGATCTAGTGTATGATCCTTAAAGCCACCACTAGAGGCTGCAATGAAAATGTACATTTTTGTCTCATAGTTACCTTGATGTAGAGCAGGATTGCACCTGCTGGCTTGCTGCCAGCTCAAGCTCAGTCCACTTCTATTCTCCCCTCTCAGGTGAGTGCTACTCAGGGATATGATCGCCTATGTACGGGACAGGGAGATGGACACCTGCCTCATCAGGTTGGACCAGGAGGAGGCTTTTGACAGGATATTGCACACCTACATGATGGCATGCTCTCCAAAATGGGGTTTGGGGAGGGAATCTGCAATTGGATCCAACTGCTCTACACAAACATCAGTAGGGCAGTCTTAATCAATGGGTGGGAATCAAAAAGTTTCCTGATCGAATCTGGAGTCAGACAGGGCTGTCCTCTCTCCCTTGTCTTTTTTGTTTGTTGTATCGAACCCTTTGCCGACTCCATTAGGAAGTATGCGGGCATAAACAGGGGTGACAATTCCAGGGAGTGGAGGCACTCTGGTCAAAGCCTCCCTGTACATGGACGACGTCGCCATCTTCTGCTCAGATACGCCGTCCATCGCGGGCTGATGAGCATCTGCGACCAGTTCGAACTGGTCTTGGGAGCCAAAGTAAATCACGGCATGAGCGAGGCCATGTTCTTTGGGAACTGGGCTGACCGATCCTTTGTTCCCTTCACAGTCAGGTCAGACTCCCTGAAGGTACTGGGGATATGGTTCGGAGGGGTCGGGGCGTGCACAAAAACCTGGAAGGAGCGTATAGTCATGGTAAAACATAAACTGAGCATGTGGAGCAGTGTTCTGTCTCCATTGTGGGTAAGAATCTGGTCATCAGGTGCAAAGTGCTTACATTGTTACTGTATGTGGCGCAGGTCTGGCCCATACCCAAATTCTGTGCCATGGCGGTCACCTGAGCCATCTTCCACTTTATCTGGAGATCGAAAATGGACCCTGTCCGCAGGGACATGATGTTCAAACCTCTAGATAAAGGGGCAAAAAATGTACCCAACGTTACCCTCATCCTGATGGCCACTTTTGTGTGTGGCTGCATCCAAGCTGTGCATAGGACCTCAGTACGCAAACACCAAGTGTCACTAAGTGCTGAGGTTCTATCTGTCCCCGGTGTTACGAAGGATGGGTCTGGCCACATTGCCGCAGAATGCTCCATTCAGTTGAACCGTGCTGTACCACCTATCCTTTGTGGAAAAGTTTGTGCAGAAAAACACCTTTGACCATCAATCCATCAGGCAGTGGTCTGCACGGAACGTCCTCAAGGCCCTATGGGAAAAGGAGATGGTGGATCCTGTTGGATAATTCCCCGAGCAGACTGCCAAAGTTATTTGGCAGAATGCCTCATCACCAGAACTTTCAAACAAGCACCAAGACGTAGCTTGGCTAGTGGTGAGAAGGGCCCTTCCCGTCAGATCCTTCCTGCACGCCCAGAATCTCACCACCTCCACACGCTGCCCTCAAGGTGGCTGTGGTGGGGAAGAGACTGTTGCCCATCTCCTTTCTGGAATGTGCTTTTGCAAAGCAGGTGTGGAAAGAGATGCAGTGGTTTTTGTTGAGGTTCATCCCAAGCAGTACCGTAACGCAGGAGTCTATGCTCTACGGTCTGTTCCCAGGGATGCACACTGAGATAAACCAACTGCTGCTGGAGGACCATCAACTTAGTGAAGGGGGCACTTTGGTCTGCCCAAAACCTGCTGGTCTTCCAGCGCAAAGAGTTGTCCACAACTGATTGTTGCAGACTGCCACATTCCAAGGTCCAGGACTACGTGCTGAGGGACGCACTAAAGCTTGGGACAGCTGCCGCAAAGACTCCAGGGGAAAAGGCCACTGTGAAGGCCCTCCCACCACAGTATCCCAAGGGGCTGGAACCCATGTAAAACCCCTCGGGCTGTATGCACCAAAATATGGTTTTGCTGTGTAATGCAAATGTACATTGCATGTAAAATGGAATGGAAGGGTTGTGAGGCAACTCAATTTCTCTATCGAAGGAAACTAATTTCTTTTGTATTTTTGGAATGTCAGATTGGAACTGTTTTGTAATGTATTTTTTTAATTTTGCTATGCCTAGCACATTCCCTTTGATTCAAAATGGGCTTGCTATGAAACAGAAACTTCTAAATAGCTCACCGTCCAAAAATACAACCCATTTGTCTAATCTTATTGAAGGAAGAGTTGTAGAAGTAATTATAGCGCAAGTGCATTCTTAATGATTTTTCTACACTTGGTGCATGGTAAAAATCTTCCTTCATATTGAATGCTAGGCTGAGAACAGAAGGAACTGAAGAAGATGTTTTATTAAGCACATATTCATGCAATGCTACAGAGGAATTTGATGCATTATCATTAGAACTGATTTTGCAAGAACCTTTCCAAGTGCAATTAATGATATAAGCTATAAGTTCTAGTTGTAAAAAAACAAAATGCTGCAGATGCGAAAAATTTGAAACAAGAACAAAGAATGCTAGAAGCACACAGCAGGTCAGTCAGCATCTAGGAAGAGAAAAGATGTCAATATTTCCATGGCAAATCGTTCTTCAAAATTGAGAGTTTGCAACCAAAACATTAACTTATCTATTCTCTCCATAGAAGCTGACTGACCTGCATTTTATAGTTGGGATTGTACTGTAACATTTCTGGGTAGTTCTTCCTATCCTGTACTGCTGACTTGCTTTTTCAATTCCACTGTTGCTTCAGCACCAGAAAAGCAGTATTGTGATAGCATCTAATTACCTTCCTTTGAAAGCAATATAGGGGTTCTTTGCTCTAAAGTATTTGCTATTAAGTAACACAGACTTGCCTGGCTACACCTTCCGATCAAATGAAATAGTCAAATGGATTTATAGAATTGTGTTTCTCAGAGCTGTAACCTATGGTGTGTTCAATGAAGATTATAGTAGGTAATGTTTAGTGTGGTCTGCACTAGTCTAGCTGATTGCATTATACGCTATCAAAATCTGATATCACATACTTGCTAAAGGCAATAGGAGAGTTCCCTCTCTGTAAGCTTTTTTACATTTGTCACAAAGAAATGAAGGCTACATACCAGGGAAGTGTGGGACGTACTGTTTATTTCACTCGAGCACAAGAACTTTCATAGCCCACTCATGGCTTTGTAATTGTGGCCCTGTAAAGGTCTTAGTTACAAGTGCAATGAACTTAGTGTCCCATTCTTTCCCATTCAGTTTCTTTATTGTACCACAATTTAAAATTAGATACAATGGCCCATTATGTGGAGATACACTGTGGATAGTTAGCCTTTAGACTGCAAACATGCCCAGAGAATTTTTACATTAAGAAAATGTAAACACTTTGTTCATGCTTGTCCTGATATCCCTTTTTTTCTGCCATTCTTTCTCTTACCCTTTCTCTCCTACTGTAATTTTTTAAACGAATTATACTGTTTCCTAGATTCCTTCTCTAATCTAACCTCTTTACCCTTGTAAATTTTATGATTTAAGTTGCCCTTATTCTTCGGCCTGCCTGCTCTGTTCACTTGTTTTGGAGGTGGGTGCAATTTTTTTTTTAAAAGAAGAGTCTTAATAGAATCAGCCCATTCCTCAGCACTCTATGTGGGTCTAATGACTACTATTTTATCATTTGATCCTGTCACATAATAAATATATACTGTCAGCATCATGGAAAGGCTGACATGGTCCAAGTTTCTGGACTATGGTTGACTGTCTAGTTGTGACAGACAGTAAATAATCATTCATAAAATTACTACGGGGAAACATTTATTCTGGTCGTTATATATAGTGACATTGTAAATGCTTCTTTCACAATTCTTCCTGCAGTCCATCATTATGTAAAACAAAAGATAAATTGGAGTATGTTATGGAATCAGACAAGGAATTCGGCCGATTGTGTTTGTGACAGCTCTATAAGAGAGATATCCACTAAGCACCATTCCCCTTCCCTTTCCCAACATACCCTTTTCAATTTTTCATTATTCAAATATTTATCCACTGCTCTTTAAAAACTTGATGGGCCACCATTTGCAGTCAATGGCCTTACCAACGCCCTAAGGCTACCCTGGACAAAGAAAATTGATTTGGAAGGAATTTATTACCTTCAAGAATATGGTTACTTACTCCTTTAGTAGCATTGTACAATTTTACCACCCATTCCTATGTGGTCCAACCTGTTCTGACCCCAGAGTGACATGGTTCTGCTCTAATTATCTTGGATGCTGTCTGGTAGCCCTTAAAGCTACAGGTTGCCTGAGTATTTAAATGACCCCATAATTTCAGTTAACATCAGGCTCCAATGGCAAATGATAGCTCCGTTCTACCACAATTCTACAGGCAGTGTGGAACTCCTGAAAGTTTGAGTGCTGAAAAATGCATAATTCAAGATCAAATTAGTGGGATTTAGATATGCATTGATGTTACGTTAAATCTACAATACAGAAACAGACCATTCAGCCTAACTGGTTTATGCTGATCTTTATATTCCATAAGAGGGAGATGGCAGCTAGTGGGATTTAAATTCAATTAATACATTTAATTAATAAAAATCTGGAATTGAATGTTAATCTCAGTAATTATGCCATGAAACTATCATCGATTGTCATAAAAACCCATCCGGTTTGCTAATGTTCCTTCGGGAAGGAAATCTGCCATCCATACCTGGTCTGGTCTACATGTGACTCCAGACCGACAGCAATGTGGTTGACTCTTAAATATCCTCTGAAAAGGCCTAGCAAGCCATTCAGTTGTCAAGGGCAATTAGGGATGGACAACTGGCCTTGCCAGTGATGCCCACATCACATGAAAGAATAAAAAAGCAGGGCCTCTTCCCACTCTAATGACCTCTTCCCAACTGGTCCCCATATCCCCCTATTCATTCTCCTCATGTATACATCAAGTCTTCCCTTAAGTGCATCAATGCTATCTGCTTCAAGCACTCCATGTGGCTGTGAGTTTCACATTCCCACCACTCTCCATGTAACTAAAGTTCTCCTAAATTCTTTATTTTCTCTGTTCGTGGTTGTCTTATATTTATTCCCCTTTGTCCTGAACTCACAAATAAGTGAAAACTATTTCCCTAAGTTCACCCTAATGATCCCCTTCCTGATTTTGAAGAGGTCTCCTCTGAGTCTTCTTTCTTCCAGGAAAATAACCCCAGCTTGCTTAATCATTCATGATAGTTGCATCCTCCCAATTCTGGTAACATCCTTGTAAATCTTTTTTGCACTTTTTCCAGTGCTTCAACATATTTTTTGTAGTACAAAAACTAGAACTGTACACCGCACTCCAAGGGCTGGATTTTAAGAGCCACCGCCACTCCGGGCAGCAGGCAAACAAAATGGCGGCCCGCACGTGCGGGCAGCACGTCGCAGAGCCGCTATGATCTCCCACACAGCAGCTTATTTAAAAAGCCTGGTCGGCCCGCCCCACCCCCCCCCACCCCCAAATCATGTGATGGGGTGGGCTTCGGACGTCGGCAATGGCAGCAGTTGCTTGTGCACAGGTGCTGGCGCAAATTTTAAAGGGCATCCAGCCCTGCCGGTAAATTTAAATTTTTAAAGAAATAACCCCCCCCTCCACTAATGTAATAAAAATTCTATTGCCCCTTTCCCACCCGCCAATACCAGTGACATTAAGTATTTTCCCTTCCCTTGAAAACACTTGCCTTTGAAATCTAACCTTCCCCCTGCCCCCAGACTGTACAAAGTTTAAAGTTCACCCCCTCTCACCATCCCCTATACTCATCACAATTATTTGACCCCGTTCCCCCACCCCCACACTAAAACTCTTAACTCCACCCCTTCCCACCAGTGGCATGTCTGCTTTCCCCAGACAGGGAAGTGAAGGCATGGGAGTGCCGGCCGCCGCTCTGAAGATCACAGCAGGCCTATAAGATTGGAGGTAAGTTTACTTAAATGTATTCAGGTTATTTATTTACATATTTAAATCTAAATCCCATCGCTGGGCGGCGAAGGAGCCACTACGAAGCCTTGTCGCTGCCGGGAGGATCGGGCCTGGCCCTCCCGGCATCGGGCTCCATGGCGGGCCTCTGCCAGAACCATCTGCTGGCCCCCCTGCCACGGAGCCCATGTCAGAAGCTCAGTAAAATCCAGCCCCAAGTGTGGTCTAACCAAGGTTTTATTAAACATTACTTCCCTAGCTCTATAGCCTATTCCTCTAGAAATCGTCTTCAGTACTTTGTTTGCACTTTTTATGGTCTTATCAACTTGCACTGCTACTTTTAGTGATTTATGTATCTGTATTCACAGAGCTCCAAGGAATAGGCTATTTAAATGTGATGTTACTTTTGGAAATCCATGCTGACTCTTTATTGTAATCTGTCTCTAGATGTTTTGTTGTCCTACTACTGACGTTAGGTTAACTGGTCTCACGTTCCCTGGATTAGCTCCAACTCCTATTTTGATAATAGGAACTACAGGTGGATTTTGGCTTGATGTAAGTGCCCCCACCTGGCAGAAACTGGGTTCAGGGGAACATAGGAACATAGGAGCAGGAGTAGGCCATTCAGCCCATTTAGCCTGCTCCGCCATTCAATACAATCATGGCTAATCATCCACGTTAATGCCTTTTTCCCACTCTATCCCCATATCCCTTTCTAGGAACATAAGTTAAAATAAGGACAGCGTTTTACCCCCTATGATGTCATCAGCATGAGGCCCAGGAAATTGTAAATCATGAGCCTCATTTCCATTTGACTGACAGGTTGTCTTCCCAATCATGTTAGGAATAGGACATCCTCCCTACCTGCCTTGTGCAATTTCCAGCACAACTCTGAGATCTATTTAATGTGGGGGTGAACTTTTTAAAGCATAGTTGCATTCTCAGCTACAATTTTTCATTGTGAAACACTGGAAGATATCTCAGCTGCTGAGATGAGTAGGTAGGCTGCCCCCAGATTTTCTGATGCTTTCCTGGAGATACGAGCGGAAGAAGTCAGGGCAAGGAGGGACGTGCTCTGCTCAGCAGCTGCAGGAGTATCCCCAAGGCCACTCAAGCAGGCCTGGGCAGAGGTGGAATTTAGCAGAGTAAGAGGTGTCTTGAAAGGGTGGATGTGGACAGGATGTTTCCCCTTGTGGAAGAATCTAGAATTAGGTGTCACTGTTTAAAAATAAGGGGTCACCCATTTAAGACAGAGATGAGGAGACATTTTTTCTCTCAGAGGGTCATGAGTCTTTGGATCTCTCTTCCTCAAAAGGCAGTGGAAGCAGAGTCTTTGAATATTTTTAAGGTAGAGGTAGATAAATTCTTGATAAACGAAGGGATGAAAGGTTATCGGGGGTAGGCGGGAACATGGAGGAATATGTTCAGCCATGAACTTACTGAATGGAGGAGCAGGTCCGAAGGGCCGAGTGGCCTACTCCTGCTCCTAATTCGAATGTATGTAGGACCAGTTCCACCAGAATCATCCCCAGGACTTGTTTCAGTGTATGAGCAGGTTCAATGACCTCACAAGAGCAACAACACCCGAAAACACTCTTATCCCTCCCTCCCTCACCACTCTCAACAATTCCCTCTCCTCCTTCACATCCTCCAGCATACAATCACATGGGCCCCAAGTGATGACAGCAGGCTCTCAGGGCAGAAGAGTTCAATGCACTGCGCTGTGTTCCACCCAGTGTCAGCCAGAGAACCAGTCAAAGAGGAGGCTAAAGATAAATTACCTGCATTTCTGTGGGGCCAGGAGGAGCAGGAGGAGGAGCTTGCCCCACACCAAGATTGAATCACCCATCACCTCCCCCCACCCAATGGACGTAGCTTCTTCCAGCCAGTAGGCTGGTTGGGCAGCCCAATACTACTGTGCCCTTCGCTCCACCAGCTGGGAAGATCGCCAATGCATAATTTCAAATTTATATCATATATATCAGTTTGAGACCTGTGTAACAGTGGTGAGAGCTGGCAGTACCAAGTTATGCTGCCAGCTTCACTTCACTCTCTGAATACTTAAATTCACCTAAATGCCAGTAAAAGTGTTATCATTAGTGAAAATTCAACAGTTCATAAAACAGTAAAAATTAAACAAAGTGTAGTGGGCAACTGAAGAACTACAAACATTTTCAAATTTGCATCACTTGCAGTTATCCTGTAACCGGCGGCACAGTGGCGCAGTGGTTAGCACCGCAGCCTCACAGCTCCAGCGACCCGGGTTCAATTCTGGGTACTGCCTGTGTGGAGTTTGCATGTTCTCCCTGTGTCTGCGTGGGTTTTCTCCGGGTGCTCCGGTTTCCTCCCACAAGCCAAAAGACTTGCAGGTTAGTAGGTAAATTGGCCATTATAAATTGCCCCTAGTATAGGTAGGTGGCAGGGAAATGTGGGGATGTGGTAGGAATATGGGATTAGTGTAGGATTAGTATAAATGGGTGGTTGATGGTCGGCACAGACTCGGTGGGCCAAAGGGCCTGTTTCAGTGCTGTATCTCTAAACTAAACTAAACTAAACAGTGCAGGGTCCAAGCTATGTGAGGCTACACCTAATTGAGGTGGTGTCAAGCCTGATGCTGCACCTGAATTTGACATCAGTAATATTGCACATTTTGCATCAAAGCCAAAACCACCATAATGACACAAATGCACTTTATAATATGTTGTGTCCAAATGCACCATATGAATGCCCTGTACAAGTGCCCTCTATTTAAGATAATAGAATGATTTGAGATATTGGCATATATGTGCTTAAAGCAGTCATATAACATTCCCTTTTCTACTACTTCAATAAAGCCATTAATCCATTTATTTTAAACAGTGTTATTGACTGATAACACGTTTTCATTATATACTGTTCAGTATGCAAAATTGTGTAACCTGTAGAAATTTGACTTAAGCATCATCCCTGTCTTCACTGATCTACATTACCTCCCAGTCCCCTATGCTTTAAATTTAAAATTCTCACTAACGTGTTTAAATCTCTTCGTGGTCTTGCCTCTCTCAAACTCTAACTTCCTTGTACCCTATAACCTCACCGCCCCACCCCCTCAAACTCTCCATTCTCTGGCTCTGGCCTTGTGAAATCCCTACTTCGCCTTAACATTGGCGACTGTGCTTTCAGCCATCCAGATCCTCATCTGCAAGTTCCTCCCTAATCCCCTCTGCCTCTCCCCTTCCTTCTCCTCCTTAAAACCCATCTCATTGAACAAGCCCTTGGTCATCCTTCCTAATATCTCCTTCTTGGCTCAGCATCTATTTATTTAACTTTGCCTCTGTGAAGCACCTTGAGACTTTTTCTACTTTAGAGGAGCTGTATGAGACAAGTTGTATACCATTAATGTTAAAAAGTAACTATATTAATTTTTGGCTCCATTTTTATGCCAGTACTGACTGTCAGTGGATTCTGTCATCTGTCATTGCAACAGTTTACTGAGAAATAATTTGCTGTGGATTATCAAAAATGTGTGATGAAAATATATAAAATATAAACAACAAAGAATATCCATATCCAATATCCATCTGAGAGTGATTGCAAGGTTCAGATGGCATTGTTAACAGTAAGAATAAAGCTCAAGTGATTTATAATTGCTGTAATGACAATTACTGAATGCAAACCACTCCTGGGTAGCTATGATTTTGATGTTGTTACGACCGACCACTCCAGTCAAAGCCCCCAATCAAAATATACGATTCTGATTGTGGTGGGAGAAATGCACTGTCAATTCAATCCCATCCCTCCACAGATTGCCTAACATATCATTTTAAACTTTCCAAATTAAAGAAACATCCTGCCAAATTGTATCAGCTATTAACCGCCGAATGAGGTTAACCAAATCGGGTGTCTTTAAATCAATAAATTAACTGTTTAATTTTTAAAAAACTAAATTCTTAAACATTATGAAGATATAAACAACATTTAAAATAGAGAAAATTAGAGTCCTTGCAAATTTACAGTCCAATGTTGCTTGAAGTCCTCACAGCCGTCCAATGGGGGGAAAAGGTTTTTCTACAGTAAAACAGTTTGTAGTCTCATTCCAGCAGTAAGTGATGCTTTCCTTCTTCTATGAATTTCAACAATTAACAATTTGCAAACACTTTCAATAGAATCAATCTGACTTTAGAGTTTTTGAGGGATAAAAGATTATCACAGTCTAACTTCTCTTCCTTCAGTTTAAATTACCAGAGATCTCTGTTTTGGCTTGACTTTTTTTTCAGAATTTTGAGAGATAATAACTAAACAGACTAAATTCTCTTCCTTCAGTTTAAATGGCTGAGAGTTCTTTTTTTCAGGTGCTACACCAGCTGTCTAGCTGTGTTCTGTTAGAACAGATTTCTTCAACTAAAAAGTCAGATCAAAATTGAATTGTAACAAATGTATCACTTGATGCTCAGTCCAAGTGGCTGTATCCAAGGTAACGAGAATGCACCCTTTGAATCGTAGACTCCAAATGGCTGTATCCAATGGCAACCAAAATGCACTTTCTCCAACTCCTGAGGCTTGCTGGTTCTTAAAGCAGTACCGATACTTTGCAAGCCTTAAAGACACACCAAATATTCCCCGGAGAAAAAAAACTACAGGACCATGACTATATATATATATATATATATATATATAAAAGTTTGCTTTCATAACTGAACTTTTCAAAGTAATTGATTGTATGATTCTGAGAGATGTGATACGGCTATACAAATGTAAGTCTTTCAGTTTCTGAGGAGGATTATCTTTATTTTTATTCCTTGTTATTTTACAGTAGTATGTACCAATAGCCACTGTACACCATATTGCCAACAATGTCCTCAATGAGTGATTAATTATTATACTATAATCACCACAAGTTTATCAACTAATAATCAGCATCTCATCATCAGGAATTAACAAAATCAATTTAATTATATGCACTTAACCATGATATCTCAAGTATTGGATATTTACATCTGCTACACTATTGTAGACAGAGAAAATTGTTTGCAATTTTTTTTACTTTTCACTGATATTTTAAATTCTATTGTCTGAGGAAATAGTTTTAGGAGCATTCACAGCTCTGCAGTGCCATCCCACTACAACAGCAAGAAGTACAGCACTTTCTGTCACTTTTCAATTTTAATACTTTGTATTTTCTTCCAAAGGTCAGTGGAGAAGCTACCCAAACATTATGTAAATTATTTGATTTGATTTTTTTTTAAATTATCAAGACATAAAAAGGAAAACAAACTAGATTTTATTACTATTGTCTCTAGAGTAAAACAACTTACATTTCTAAGGAACCTCTAGCATACAGGGTGATGCCTTCAAGCCCTTTAGAAGACAGTGAACACTAAGCAGGAGGGAGAAAATGAAGAACTGGGTGGGGAAGCAAATGCACAGTGGAAGAGGAGGATCTTTAGGAATCTTTTGAAAGCAGTGAAAAAGAAGCGAATAAATGAAAGTGTTGAGAGATATAACGGCTGAAGGAACGGCCACTGATGGCAGAGCAAAAAAAAAAAATGAGGAAAAGGAGTAAGCTGGTGTCAGAGTAGCAGAGGGTGCATGTGGAGACATACAGCTGAGGTAAGAGGGGGCAAGTCTCCACATTTAAAGGTGAGTAGAAGGTTGTTACGTTGCCTGGGACATACATAACCATTTGAGCTTGGCAAGAATGTGGATTTAGGCTTTTATGTGGTTGAGATAATGGGCCACAGAAATCTGGATGAGTTATAGTTTCTAGAGGATGGAAGCAGGGAAGCCAGAAAGGAACAATTAGCATTTAGGGCACTGAAGTAGGGGCAGTGTGAGTGATATTTCAGAGGTGAAAGAAAGGAGTCTTTATAACAGAATTGATATGGAAGAGGAAGTTAGGCTTTGGGTTGAGCAGTACATTGAGGTTTCATGCTTTTCCAACACATAGAAAATTATGGTTCATCCAGATCTCAATGTCAGACAGGCAGTTAAAGAGAGTGAGAACAATATTGGGATCATTAAAGGAAGATAAGAATTAGTCTAATGTTTTTGCACATGTAAAAGCTGAAGTCAATCTGTCCACTAAATTAGAGCTGTGGTGCCTTGGTGCTCTTCTCCGAGACACAGCGACCCACTTTCAATCATTTTGAAAAACTGCCCTCAACTCTTACTCTTATTTCCTCCTTCTTCTAATCCAATTTGCTACCCTTCCCCTAATGCCATACCCCCAATCTTTTCCATTAGTCTTCTGTGTGGTTTCTGAAAGCCTATACACAGCACATCCACTGCATTTCCCCATCCTCCAATTCCATTACCTCCTCAAAGAACTCAGGTTTGTTGAGCACTGCCTGCCTTTCTGAAATGTGTGTTGGCTGTTTCTAATTATTTTCACAGTAGTGTCTTACTTGAAATTGTTTTAGGGTTCTTTGCAATCCAAAACTGAATGGAAAAGGAATGACCTTACTAAGGTTTAAAGTATTATACATGGCAATATTCAACAGCTCAGCCTTTGTTTACAACACTTCACCTTCAGACTCTTGGCTAGTACAGTCCGCATCAAACCATTTGCCTAATTGGCACATTAAGCTAGAAATTCATGTCGACAATACTAGCTCACAAATGATTTATACATTCATATAACATTCCATGTGTCATTTAAAGTAAATGCATTATTGCCGCCATTGAAATAATGGAATTATAAATGTCGTATGAAGAGGTTAGGTATTCATCCACTAGGCTATCATCAGATATAACTTGATAAAATTATGTCTTTAAATTACATGGTAAAACAAATATGAAACATTATCATTTATTGAGGTAAGCACCCACACTTGGGGTAAGTTTATGGGTATACATCTGTAACAGTGCCAACATGAGTCAGAATATTCTGTGCTGCATGCCCATGATTTTTCTGATGTACAGTGACAGAAAATAGTGTTCCCTGCCATGGGTATGTACTTGAAAAAGTAACCCGACTAAGTCATTAGACTTGCAGCCATTAAAACAAGCTCCTCACCATCACCTTGTTGCACCAGAGCAGCAGTTGCATTTCTTATAGCAGCCATCCCCATCTTTCTGGATGAAACTGTCACTTTAGTACCATATTTTAATCGAATTTTAGGTAATTGTGCAGTGGGAGATTTCCATAATTTATTTCAAGGAGGAGCTGTATAGTCACCACAAAGGGAGACATTCAGGCCATTAGTCTGGCTTGGTATAGGGGAGCACACTTGCTTAGTCCCTTAACCACAAGGATGCGATCATACTGTGCCACCCAGTTTTACGAATAAAATCTTTTCTTATATGTTTCAAAGTCAGGGTATTGAAGATATTCTTTTGAAAATCCTGTTATGGAAGATCCCAACTTTGAAACTGTTAAAAAGCACAGTCAAGTTCCATCCTTGATATTGCCCAAGCTTGCTGATGTTTTCAGAACAGATGTCACGCTAGCCCTGAGTCAATCATTTATTATAAATCGGTTACAATAGTTATGAATGATGTGCTTTCAATTCATTATTGCAGTAGGTCTGAATAAAAGACTGTTCCTGTAAAGCGCAGCTCATTGTTGCTTTTAATGGATTCAGGTCCCTCGTTTGTTCCAAAAAATAAATCAACACAGGAAACTATTGGCTGTAGTCCAGCCAGTGCCTAAAAAGGCACAATGTTCTCAAAAAAGTCATTATTAATATGATTTTGATGGCATTCTGCCTATGCAACATTGCAAAAGAGTGCAGTAATCAGAAAAAAATGACAGAAATTACATTTACTGCATTAAACTATTTTTCATCAGTTCTTTCAACTTTAATGTGTACAATGTTCAGGCAATGTCAGCGATGTGTGTTACATAAGTACTTCAGCTAGACAATGTGTTTAATAAGGACCCCAGTCAGAGTGTCACTGGACTTCAGCTAACATATTCAGACACACAGGTATACTCACGAATATCAACAAACAACTTTCAGTCAGGCATTGGGTAGAAAACAGTAAAGGTTGTCAGGATAAATAAAGTATGTGATTCAGGTGCGGTGCCGGAGGATTGGAGAACTGTTAACGTTGTACCTTTGTTTAAAAAGGCAGCGAGCGATAGGCCGAATAATTACAGGCTAGTCAGTCTAATCTTAGTAGTGGGCAAATTATTGGAATCGATTCTGAGAGACAGGATAAACTGTCACTTAGAAGGGCACGGATTGATCAAGGATAGTCAGCATGGATTTGTTAAGGGAAGATCTTGTCTGACTAACTTGATTGAATTTTTTGAAGAAGTAACAAGGAAGATAGATGAGCGTAGTGCAGTTGATGTAGTCTACATGGATTTTAGCAAGGCTTTTCACAAGGTCCCACATGGCAGACTGATTTTTTAAAAAAGCCCATGGGAAATGTAGCAAGGTGGATACAAAATTGGCTCAATGGCAGAAAACAAAGGGTAATTGTTGACAGGTGTCTTAGCAACTGGAGGGCTGTTTCCAGTGGCGTTCCGCAGGGCTCAGTACTCGGTCCCCTGCTTTTTGTGCTATATGTTAACGATTTGTACGTAAATGTAGGGGGCATGATCAAGAAGTTTGCAGTTAACACGAAAATTGGCCATGTGGTAGATAGCAAGGAGGATAGCTGCAGTCTGCAGGAAGATGTCAATGGACTGGTCAGGTGGGCAGAAAAGTGGCAAATGGAACTCAACCTGGAGAAGTGTGAGGTGATTTTCAGAGATCAAGCAAGCAAAGGAATACATGATTAATGGGAGAATACTGAGAAGTGTAGAGGAAGTGAGGGACCTGGGAGTGAATGTCCACAGATCTCTGAAGGTAGCAGGACAGGTCAGTAAGGTGGTTACGAAGGCATATGGAATCCTTTCCTTTATTAGCTGAGGTATAGTATATAAGAGCAAGAAGGTTATGCCGGAACTGTATAACTCATTGGTTAGGCCACAACTTGAGTACTATGTGCAGTTCTGGTCACCTCGTTACAGAAAGGATGTAATTGCACTAGAGAGAGTACAGAGGAGATTTATGAGGATTTTGCCGAGACTGGAAAATGCAGCAATGAGGAAAGATTGGATAGGCTGGGGTTGTTCTCCTTGGAACAGAGGAGGCTGAGAGGTGATTTGATTGAAGTGTACAAAATTTTGAGGGGCCTGGGTAGAGTGGATGTGAAGGGCCTATTTACCTTAGCAGACAGGTCAGTGACTAGAGGGCATTGATTTAAAGTGATTGGTAGAAAGATTAGATGGGAGATGAGGAAATATTTTTTCACCCAGAGGGTCGTGAGGGTCTGGAACTCTCTGCCTAAAAGGGTAGTTGAGGCAGAAATCCTCAACTCATTTAAAAGGTGTCTGGATATGCACCTCAAGTGCTATAACCTGAAGGGATACGGGACCAAATGCTGGAAGGTGGGACTAGGCTGGGTGGCTCATTTTTCGGCCAGCGCAGACTCGATGGACCAAGTGACTCTTTCTATGCTGTAAACTTTCTATGGTTCTATGGTTTTATGATCTTACTAAAAGTGTTTGTGGATGGAAATACCGTAGCTGTGAAATCTCAGGGATAGTTTTCTAATTTCATGTTTCGAGTGGGGAACCTTACTCACCAAGATGACATATTAGAAATTCCAGTGTGCTGCATTTTGCGACCATTTAAGGAGGCGGAGACTTAAATGTGTGAATTGCTCAAATCTGACCTGCAGACATCCTCTACCTCATGGAGAGCACTGCCAGGGAAAGTCAAGGTCACCACAGACTTCAGGCTTTTTCTTCAGGCTCATCGAAACTATTCCAGAAGGCATTCATAAAATCAGTCAGTCTGCAATGTACAGATGCATCATGCAGTTCACTGATGCTTTATTCACCAGAGCAAGCATGTTATCCTGTTTCCAAACTGGCAGCAAAATAAAAAGGGCCCTGCAATTTTGTCACATCACAGGATTTCCTAAAGTTAATATTGCTATTAATAGCATCATTTAGCCAACTGGGCACCTATGCAGGATCTGATGCTCTTAATGAACTGAAAGGGTTTCCACGTCAACAATGTCAAGTTGATAAGCGACCAGCAAAAAGAACAAATTAGTTCAATACACCCTGTTCAGTCAACAGCCATACATTTTCATCTCAAGCAATCTTCTGTTCTTGGTTATTGAGAAGGCAGATAACACAAATGGCTTCTATGATATAAGGTTGCCGTCTTCAAACATGGCTCATGAAATGGTTGGACAGCCAAGAACAGCAAATACAATGAAGACTTTGGAGTCACCAGCTTCATTATCAAACATTATCAAGCAGCTTTTCAAATATCTGAACAGATCAGGGGACATCTTACAATACAATGCTGCCATTGTTTTCAAAAATATCTCAGCCTGCTCCAATTTCCACAGCTTCGCTATCAAGAGAAACCTAATAAATGGAACATGTGGTGGTGGATGTGGAGACCCATTAGCAACGAGATAAACAAGACAATGATGATCAGCCAGAAGCTATCTCTGCTTAAATAGTGCTGCAGTCAGCAAGAATATCCAACAGTGTCTTTATAACCATGAAGCAATTTTCAGATGGGCACCAGACTAAGGCTTCTTGTACAAGCAAATGTCTTATCGTATTACCGCATTCTAACATTGCTGCTCCTATGTTTACACACAGATATTTTTAGAATTACATTTAGGAAAACCAAGGAAATTATAGCCCCAAGTGTCTAGTTTAGCCTGCAATGTATTTGACTACAAAAGTGGAGGAATACAGGGAATTACAAGAAACAAGATGTGCTTATTGCTTCCAGTTGATCTTGGCTAATTTTGCAACAGAGATATATTTATAATGATTAAGCATAGTACTATAATTCATGCTTTGCTGAACATTGTCTAGTTGGTAGTTCCTGAACCAGAATAGAAGCGTTGTATTTTGTAGGCTTTCTGTATCTACCGCCATTAATCTTTCCAAAATATCCTGAAAATATTTCAGCCAAGCATGACAAAATTGAAAAAAAGGAAAGCCTGCATATAATAATACAGAACATCATTTTGTGCATCCAATCAGGCTGTGTTGTGTAAGCAGACTAATTTTTCAAAATGCTTGGCACTTGAACGTCGTTTTCTCTCTGTTAACTGATTTCTGTTGTAAAATCACAAATATATCCCTTGCACAAAAATATCCCTACCTTAAGTGACACTTTGCTAGATACACTATATTCATATTATTGCCTATGTACACAAAAAGGACTTGCAATTTTATAGCATGTTTCACAACCACAGGATGTCCCAAAGCACTTTATAGCCAATGAAGTACTCTTGAAGTGTTGTCACTGTTGTAATGTAGGAAACATGGCAGCAAATATGTACAAAGCAACTCCCACAAACAGCAATGTTTGTGAGAATGATCAGATAACCTTCTAACTCAGAGGCAAGAGTGCTACCTACTGAGTCACAACTGATTACAGTGTGCAGAGAGTTTCATCTACATTAACATATAAGCCAACCTGTTCAGACAAGCTCCTTCCTAAATGAATATGTATTTTCAAGAATAAAGGCCTGAGTAAGTTCCCCTGTTCCATCAACGCTGAGATAGATAATAAAAAGAGACCCGCAAATATTTGCAGTCAAATTAGTACATTTAACCAGTTCCATCCTTCCCGTGCCACCTTTCCAATGCCATTCCTTTCTTGCGATCCCTTCGATCCCATGCTATCCCCATCTGAAGCCATTCCATTCTTCTGATGCTACCCTTCTGATGCCATCGCCACCCTCCCACTCCTCCCATGCCATCCCCATCCCCATCCCATCCCATACCATACCATTCCATCCTTCTGATGCCACATCACCTACACCATCCTCTCCCTCCCATGCTTCCCCTCCCTCCCATATCATCCCCATCTCATGCCATTCCATCCTTCCTATTCCACGTCTCCCATGCCATCATCACCCCCATCCCAAGCCATTCCAGCCTCTCCATGTCAACCCTCTGATGCTAGCAGAGATCTGCAAAGCATTTGTGGTCAAATTACGATCTTTTTTGCAAAAGCACTTCATTAAATACAGGATTTATAGTTATTCTTTCGCCAAAGGCTTTAACAGAACAAAAAGTCAGTCTGGAAAAAGCTACATGAAGCTGTCCAAGTGTAAAAACATGCCTCGGAATAGAAATCCAAATATTGTCAAAAGTCAGGCCTTGTGACTTGTTTATTGTCATTGACTACGAAAGTCTAATTGGGAACTGTTTTCTCCTATGTTGAAGGCAGCTTTACATCTGATGCGCTCAATATTATTTCGGGAATAAACACTCTGGACTGAATTTTATGGGCTCCCAGGAGACAGGTTCGGAGGTGGGAGGACCCATAGAATTGCGATGGGAGGTGGGGGGGCTGCGGAGGGCCGGTCGTCTCCCCATTGCAATGCAATTTTGTCGGGGGCGGAATAGGCCGAAGACAGCCTTCCTGCCCAAAGGCCACTTGAGGCCCTTCTGTGGCTTATTACTGGCATTTAACCAGCAGCGGGGCATTGAGGGGAGCCTCCGCCACATGAGGAGGTCACTCAGTAAAATGAGGTGACCTCCCTGTGGGCTTGGTTGGGGGCCCTCCTCCATGGGCAATTTGTGGCCCACGGAGGGCCCCTGCTGGGAAAATCTCCACCTTCCTGAACCCCACTCCCCCTGCACAAAATGACTACACTCACCTCCCTTTGCTGAGCCTACTGGTCTGGCTTTGGTGACCCCGCCTCACTCATCTTTGGTCCGAGCTCCAGTTCTGGATCTGAGTCCAAGGCCTCTTGCAGTACCGGCTGTGGCCACTGCTCCCTGTAGCAATGCTGATCCTACTGAGCTGCCAGCCCTCTGATTGGGGTTCCCCTCACCTTTTTGGCCCAGCGCTGGGAGCCCTGCCGTCATGACAAAATCCAGCTTTCAATTTCCTTGAAATCTGCCTGTTATAATGTCAGCATCTATCATCCAAGAAAACTACCAATCTTGTGCCAAATACAAAGTTCTTGTTTAGGATTCAAGCTTCATTGCAACATTATAAGTGCTCCTTCCTTGAGCCTAACCTGTGCAGTGGCATGCCCATTGGAGTTGGAATGTGTACAAACTCTGAAGGGTACTGATGGTTATCATCTTCTTCATCTATAGAGTCAATGCTGATGCATTCTTTTATATCACCGGACAGTTTTTCTAAAACATTTTCATTCAAATCTAGTGAATATTCTTCTTTAGCGCAAAGAATAGCTTTCGAAGAAGTGGTATCGAATACATCAATGCTTTCACCAAATTGGAAATCAAAACAATTTGACTCCTAGGAAAAATAATTCTCCGGTATTTGAATTGAATCTCCCAATTTTCCATCCCTTAGAACTTACCCTGATATGTGCCCCAGGTACCTTCCTCCAAAAGTTCATTGTTGTTTTAGAAAAATGGCCACCCGGTGGTTCATGAGAAGGATGGGTGACTGTGCACCACCTTCCCTCCCACCTCCCCCGTGCCACTGTAAACAGAGGACCTTACACCTTACTCCAAGTGTCTTGTTTCAGATGGATCATAAACATTGTTATGCTCGGTATACTTTGCACCTGAATGTTACGATAAAGTTTTAAAATATCTAATTAACTCACTGTCATCATATTTGTGTTCCAAACACCACCTACCAAATAAGCTGATGAACAGATGCATCCCTTAAAACTGACCAATCAAAACAGTCCAGATAAACAAAGGGCTGGATTTTGTTCTCAGCCCAATGTCGGGTTTTGTGGCAGGGGGTGGGGGGTGCCCAGAGAATCGGAGCAGCAGCGGCCACCATGGAGCCCGACGCTGAGATTGCCAGGCCCGATCTTCCCAGTGGCGGCAAGGCTTTGTGGCAGCACCACAAAGATACCTGGGGCACATATCAGGGTAAGTTCTAGGGGATGGAAAATTGGGAGATTCAATTCAAATACCGGAGAATTATTTGGTGAAAGCATTGATGTATTCGATACCACTTCTTCGAAAGCTATTCTCTGCTCTGTGACGGGATCCTACTTTAAATTTTTTTTTTTTATTTGTTCATGGGATGTGGGCATCGCTGGCCAGGCCAGCATTTATTGCCCATCCCTAATTGCCCTTGAGAAGGTGGTGGTACAACTGAGTGGCTTGCTAGGCCATTTCAGAGGGCATGTAAGAGTCAACCACATTGCTGTGGGTCTGGAGTCACATGTAGGCCAGACCAGGTAAGGACAGCAGATTTCCTTCCCTAAAGGACATTAGTGAACCAGATGGGTTTTTACAACAATCGACAATGGTTTCATGGCCATCATTAGACTAGCTTTTAATTCCAGATTTATTAATTGAATTCAAATTCCACCTTCTGCTGTGGTGGGATTTGAGCCCATGTCCCCAGAGCAATACCCTGGGTCTCTGGGTTACTAGTCCAGTGACAATACCACTACGCCATCGCCTTCCCATAAATATTTAAAATAACTCTCTGCATAAATTTAAATTTAATTCCCCATGATCTTACCTTCAGTTCCCAATCTTGAGCATGTTGTATGGCACTGAGGTACATTGACTTTCCCATCCAGGAGAAGCTGGTGTCACCAAGTTGGGGAAGGGGTCAACTCTGTACAATTTGTTTGGGGAAGAGGGGGAAGGGGTCAACTCCACATGATTTGTAATGGGAAGGGGTCAACTCTGCATGATTTGTATGGAGAAGGGGGGAAGGGGTCAATTCTCATGATTTGCATGGGAAAGGGGTCAACTCTGCATTATGTTGAGCGTTTGCAGGGCTGGCAGACTTTTAAAACTGGTGCCAGCACCTGCTCCTGCATCAGGTGATGCCGTGAAAGGCATTGGCAATGCCGCCCCACACGTGATTGGGGGAGCAGCAGTCAAAATATTAAGTGGCCACCCACCATGTAATCGCAATGGCGCGGTAATGTAGGTCCCATGCGGGGCGGCTGCCACTTTCTGCACCCACTGCCAGGGCAAATTCCTGGCCAAAAACTATTATTGCTGAAAAAAAAGAGACATGCTGTGAAAGATTTTCATCTTTGTACTCTTCAGGACAGATGCAAGAAGGCCAAATTTCAAAGGGGGCAACAATTTATACTGCACGTGAAAAGGGCTACTGATCGGTTGGCAAGTCAACTCTGATTGGTCAAGGCGTTGCCATGGAGAATGCGCCGGGAACTATTGTCCCTCATGCTTTGTTTAATTCAAAAAAGTCCCAAATCCTGGGCATATTCCTTTTGCCTGCAGAAGACAGGTCCCTGCGTATGAATATATGTAGCTTCGATTCTATGATGCTAGCAAGCATTGCAAGTCTGACTGATAATCTTAAATAGGTTGTTAGTGTAACTCTTAGCAGACTTGGGATTGTTCAGTAAGTGCTGTCCAATCACGGAATCACATCTGACATTATACATTGTGTTCTGAGTTCTGCAAATATGGGCTGGTTGAGTACGATCAGTACTCTGCCTATTGCGAACAGCCGAAGGGATGGACTGTTTGATATGATCCACCAGTCATTGGGACGTATGGCCTACGCACCTTGCATTGCAACAGCACTGGAATTAATATACCACATTACACACTTGTGTTGTCGGCAAAACCTCTTTTTGGCTTGAGGGCAGCATCCTGTTAGTGGAAAATATCACTTGTGCTGCTACTGCAGACTAGCAGTGTGAAACAGCTAGCTTCTCCTGCTGCTCAAATTTTTGAGATAGAAACATAGAAACATAGAAAAATAGGAGCAGGAGTAGGCCATTCGGCCCTTCGAGCCTGCTCCGCCATTCAATACGATCATGACTGATCATCCAAACTCAGTAACCTGTTCCCGCTTTCTCCCGTATCCCTTGATCCCATTAGCCCTAAGAGGGGCGACACAGTGGCGCAGTGGTTAGCACTGCAGCCTCACAGCTCCAGGGACCCGTGTTCGATCCTGGGTACTGCCTGTGCGGAGTTTGCAAGTTCTCCCTGTGTCTGCGTGGGTTTCCTCCGGGTGCTCCGGTTTCCTCCCACATGCCAAAGACTTGCAGGTTGATAGGTTAATTGGCCATCATAAATTGCCACTCGTATAGGTAGGTGGTCGGGAAATATATAGGGACAGGTGGGGATGTGATAGGAATACGGGATTAGTGTAGGATTAGTATAAATGGGTGGTTGATGGTCGGCACAGACTCGGTGGGCCGAAGGGCCTGTTAAAGTGCTGTATCTCTAAACTAAACTAAACTATATCTAACTCTTTCTTGAATATATTTAATGATTTGGCCTCAACTGCTTTCTTTGGTAGAGAATTCCACAGTTCACCACTCTCTGGGTGAAGAAATCCCTCCTCATCTCAGTCCTAAATGGCTTACCCCTAATCCTTAGACTGTGACCACTGGTCCTGGACTCCCCCGCCATCGGGAACATCCTTCCTGCATCTAGTTCATCCAGTCCTGTTAGAATTTTGTAGGTTTCTATGCGATCTCCTCTCATTCTTCTAAACTCTAGTAAATACAAGCCTAATTGATCCAATCACTCTTCATACGTCGGTCCTGCCATCCCAGGATTCAGTCTGGTGAACCTTCGCTGCACTCCCTCCTTAGCAAGAACATCCTTCCTCAGATAAGGAGACCAAAACTGCACACAGTACTCCAGGTGTGGTCTCACCAAGGCCTTGTATAATTGCAGCAAGACATCCTTGCTCCTGTACTCAAATTCTCTCGCTATGAAGGCCAACATACCATTTGCCTTCTTAACTGCCTGCTGCACCTGCATACTAACTTTCAGCGACTGTTGCACAAATACACCCAGGTCTCGCTGCACCTCCCCCTTTCCCAATCTATCGCTGTTCAAATAATAATCTGCCTTTCTGTTTTTGCCACCAAAGTGGATAACCTCACATTTATCCACATTATACTGCATCTGCCATGTATTTGCCCACTCACTCAACCTGTCCAAATCACACTGGAGCTTCTCTGCATCCTCCTCAGAGCTCACGCTCCCACCCAGCTTTGTGTTGTCTGCAAACTTGGATATATTACATTTAATTCCTTTATCTATATCATTAATATATATTGTGAATAGCTAGGGTCCTAGCACTGATCCCTGCAGTACCCCAATAGTCACTGCCTGCCACTCCGAAAAAGACCTGTTTATTCTGACTCTTTGTTTCCTGTCTGCCACCCAGTTCTCTATCCATGTCAGTACCTTACCCCCTATCTCATGTGCTTTAATTTTGCATGCTAATCTCTTATTTGGGACCTTATCGAAAGCCTTCTGAAAGTCCAAATGCACCACATCCACTGGTTCTCCCTTATCTATTCTACTAGTTACATCCTCAAAAAATTCCAGTAGATTTGTCAAGCATGATTTTCCTTTCATAAATCCATGTTGACTTGTCCAACCCTGTCGTTTTCCAAGAGCTCTGCTATTACATCTTTTATAATGGACTCTAGCATTTTCCCCACTACTGATGTCAGGCTGACTGGTCTATAATTCCCTGTTTTCTCTCTGCCCCCTTTTTTAAATAGTGTGGTTGCATTAGCTACCCTCCAATCAGTTGGAACTGTTGAGGGTGTTGATTAGTACATGGGATTATGATATTATTGCTATCACAGAGACATGGTTGAGGGAGGGACAGGACTGGCAGCTCAATATTCCAGGGTATAGAATCTTCAGGCACGACAGGGGAGGGGATAAAAGAGGATGTGGCATTGTACTGTTGATCAAGGAGTCAATTACTGCAGTAAGGAGGGATGATATCTTAGAAGGTTCCTCAAATGAGGCCATTTGGGTAGAATTTAAAAACAAAAAGGGGGCAATCACTTGGCTGGGTGTGTACTACAGGCCTCCAAACAGTCAGCAAGAGATAGAGGAGCAGGCAAATCTCTGAGAGGTGTAAAAATAATAGGGTAATAATAGTAGGGGATTTCAACTTCCCCAATATTAACTGGGATAGTCTTAGTGCAAAAGGCTTAAAAGGGGCAGAATTCTTAAAATGCATACAGGAGAGCTTTTTGAGCTAGTATGCAGAAAGTCCTACAAGAGAAGCAGCAGTACTGGACCTAATCCTAGGGAATGAAGCGGTCAAGCGATAGAAGTGTCAATGGGGGAGCATCTTGGGGATAGTGACCATAACTCTGTAAGATTTAAGGTAGTTATGGAAAAGGACAAAGATGGACCAGAAATAAAGGTACTGAATTGGAGGAAGGCTGATTCCAATATGATAAGACAGAATCTGGCCAAAGGGGAATGGGAGCAGCTACTTGTAGGAAAGTCTACATCACATCAGTGGGAATCACTCAAAGAGGAAATTGTGAGAGTTCAGAGCCAACATGTACCCGTTAAGGTGAAGGGTAGGACTAACAGGCCCAGGGAACCCTGGATGTCAAGGGATATAGAGGATTGGATCAGGAACAAAAAGGAGGCTTACGGTAGATCCCAAGCGCTGAGAACAGTGGAGGCATTAGAGGAGTATAGAAAGTGTAGGGTGGCACTTAAAAAAGTAATTAGGAGAGCAAAGAGGGGACATGAAAAAACACTGGTGGGCAAGATAAAGGAAAATCCCAAGGCGTTTTATAAGTATATTAAGGGTAAGAGGATAACCAGAGAAAGAGTAGGGCCCGTTAGGGACCAACATGGCAATCTTTGTGTGGAGCCAGAGGATGTGGGTGTGGTTTTAAATGATTACTTTTCATCGGTGTTCACTATGGAGAAGGATGATGTAGGTGTAGAGATCAGGGAGGGAGATTGTGATATACTTGAACATGTTAGCATTGAAAGGGAGGAAGTATTAGCTGTTTTAGCAGGCTTAAAAGTGTATAAATCCTCAGGCCCAGATGAGATGTATCCCAGGCTGTTATTTGAGGCAAGGGAGGAGATTTCAGGGGCTTTGACACACATTTTCAAATCTTCTCTGGCCACAAGAGAGGTACCAGAGGACTGGAGGACAGCAAATGTGGTACCATAATTCAAGAAGGGTAGTAGGGATAAACCAGGTAATTACAGGCCGGTGAGTCTAACATCAGTGGTTGGGAAAATATTGGAAAAAATTCTGAGGGACAGGATTAATCTCCACTTGGATAGTCAGCATGGCTTTGTCAGGGGGAGATAGTGTCTAACTAACTTGATTGAATTTTTCGAGGAGGTGACTAGATGTGTCGATGAGGGTAAAGCAGTAGATGTAGTATACATGGATTTCAGTAAGGCTTTTGATAAGATCCCACATGGGAGATTGGTTAAGAAGGTAAGAGCCCACGGGATCCAGGGCAATTTGGCAAATTGGATCCAAAATTGGCTTTGTGGCAGGAGGCAGAGGGTAATGGTCGAGGGCTGTTTTTGCGATTGGAAGCCTGTGAGCAGTGGTGTACCACAGGGATCGGTGCTGAGACCCTGGCTGTTTGTAGTGTACATTAATGATTTAGACTTGAATATAGGAGGTATGATAAGTAAGTTCGCAGATGACACGAAAATTGGTGGTGTTGTGAATAGTGAGGAGGTAAGCCTTAGATTACAGGGAGATATAGATGAGCTGGTAAGATGGACGGAGCAGTGGCCAATGAAATTTAATCCTGAAAAGTGTGAGGTAATGCATTTTGGGAGGACTAACAAGGCACGGGAATATACAATGGACGGTAGGACCCTAGGAAGTACAGAAGGTCAGAAGGACCTTGGTGTACTTGTCCATAGATCACTGAAGGCAGCAGCACAGGTAAATCAGGTAGTTCGAAAGGCATATGGGATACTTACCTTTATTAGCCGAGGCTTAGAATATAAGAGCAGGGAGGTTATGATGGAGCTGTATAAAACGCTAGTTAGGCCACAGCTGGAGTACTGGAGTACAGTTCTGGTCACCACACTATAGGAAGGATGTGATTGCACGGGAGAGGGTGCAGAGGAGATTCACCAGGATGTTGCCTGGGCTGGAGCATTTCAGCTATGAAGAGACACTGAATAGGCTAGGGTTGTTTTCCTTGGAGCAGAGAAGGCTGAGGGGGGACCTGATTGAGGTGTACAAGATTATGAGGGGCTTGATAGGTTAGATAGGAAGAAACTTTTTCCCTTAGCGGAGGGGTCATGAACCAGGGGGCATAAATTTAGGGTAAGTGGCAGGAGGTTTAGGGGGGATTTGAGGAAAAATGTTTTCACCCAGAGGGTGGTTGGAATATGGAACGCACTGCCTGAAGAGGTGGTGGAGGCAGGAACCCTCACAACATTTACAAAGTATTTAGATGAGCACTTGAAATGCCATAGCATACAAGGCTACAGGCCAAGTGCAGGAATATAGGATTAGAATAGTTGGGTGCTGGATGGCCAGCACAGACACGATGGGCCAAAGAGCCTGTTTCTGTGCTGTATAACTCCGTGACTCTATGACTCCATGTCCCAGATTCTATAGAATTTTGAAAAATGACCAGCAATGCATCTACTATTTCTAGGGCCACTTCCTTAAGTACTTTGGGATGTAGATTATCATGAGGATTTATCGGCCTTCAATCCCATCAATTTCTCTAACACCATTTCCCTACTAATACTGATTTCATACAGTTCCTCCTTCTCACTAAACCCTATGTTCCCCAACATTTCTGGGAGGTAATTTGATGGGATTGCTGCAGGAGCCCAGGAATGCCTCCAGCTGCACCTCAAACTGCTGCCTTGAAATGAAGGGGCGGGTAGATGGATTCGCCCTGCCCCAATTTGACATTTTCTTCTCATTTTATATTTGGCAGAAACAGTGGATCTGGGTTGTTCCCCAAAATCTGACCCCAATCGCTTGGCACAAATCCACCTCCTACCATCTCCCACTTCCCCGTGGACATAATTTCTAGGCATTTGCCTCCCACAGGAAATGATGCAAAGGAACATCCGGACATCATCTCTGCAAAAGAAGGGGAAAATTACATTACCATAAATCCAATTGAGCTATATATCTATTTTAGCAGCTTACTCTCTATCAGACAAGCAAAAATGACTACAATAGTAAGTGGTTTCCAGCCATATTCATAATAATAATTACGACTGAGTTCTTTAAACAAAAATGATAAAGAATTTTCCATGTGAGAAAGGCACATTAATTAAGCATGGTTATTGAAATGTTACTGAAAAGTTAACAGTACATGTCAGATATTAAATTATATCCCTTTTTCTCATTTTATGTCTCTGGTGTGAATTTTAAGCAGAAGCATTGAATAATATTTTCCCATCACATTGCCTAATATTCATAATTTAATATGCAGAAATCTTCAGCATATTGCAATGATTTCAATTTGCTCTGCCAGATGCTGACTGGACTGTTTCAGACATGATTTATTCAGCAGTCAACATGTCAGTGTAGAACTTCTTATCTTTGCCAAACCCATTTAAATCTGGGTGATTTCAAAGAGAAGTAAAAGAAGTTGCATTTATATAGCACCTTTCACAACATCAGTACATCACAATGCACTTTACAGCCAACGAAGTACTTTTAAAGCGTAGTCACTTTTGTAAAGTAAGAAACTCTGCATTTCACAAAAGCTCAGGTCACTCCAACCATCTCTTGCAGGCACAATGTGCCTGGCCCGACCATGCAAATGTTTCCCATCCCCAGGATTTGGGATGGGGTCTCCAGTCAGGGCATAGGGCAAACAGGAACTCCACTCATCCACACTTCTGTAAATCCTTGCAAAGCCTAACCAATTAACTTCTACTTCTTCAGCAACTGATGCTAGAATTTTCTCACATGAAGCTAACCAATCTATAATTCTTACGATTTCCCCTCCCCCATCCCCAAACTCTTTTTAATAAAGGCACATTTGCTTTTCTTCAGTCCCTTTAACAAAATTTAAATATTTCTGTCAGCACAAATTTAAGCTCCCTTAAACGAATACTTACATTTATATAGCACTTTTCACAACCTCATGATGTCCCAAAGCACTTTACAGCCAATGAAGTACCTCTGAAGTAGATTCACTGTTCAATGTAGGAAACAGCAGCAGCCAAATTGCTCACAGCAGGGTCTCACACACAACAATGGGATAACGACAGAAAATCAATATTTAATAATGTTGGTTAAGTGATAAATATTGGCCAGGACAATATAGACCTAAGAACCATATAGTGTATCTCAGTTGTCCCTGGTTCTTCTTATCCCAGTATCCAGCTATCAACTCTAGTAACGCTAACTATATTTCGCAGTTACGACCAGATGAGAAGGGGTCTAGGGGTTCCCTCTCAGCCTTTGCCTGGTCTAACCGTAACAGGGTTTAACCTTTTAAAAACTTTGTGTATTTAGCTCCCCCTCAGTGAATCCTTATTCATTGCTCCAATTGTAAGGCAAAGAAATCGGACTGGTTTCCTTAGATTTAACAAGAAAGGTAGAAGTTTAGTCTTAAAGTCTAATCGGTTAATGACTACGAATATGCGACGCGACCACGGTAGCATGCATACGCAATAAACACACATGCAGATAGAGACAAAATAAGTAGGAAAGAATAAAGGGGGAAAGTTCGAGGCAATATCTGTTAGTTATTTACTGTCTTTTGAGTTCAATGTGGAGTCTTTGGTTGCCGGTAAGTCCTGCTATTCATTGGGGCCCAGTTCACACTTCAACTTGTTTCGATGTAGGAGTCTTTTCTCTCTTGAGGTTTACGTGTCTTCCGTGGGTCTGGTGGCTTGGGAGAAAGTGAGAGAGAGACAGCCAGGAGAGAGGCTTGTTTGTTCCAGCTTCAGTTGCAAACTTCCTTCTGTTCCTTTCTGTGTGGCACAATTTCAAAAACCAAGCTGGCCAGCACCAGCAGGTCAGTCATATGACTAACTGGCTTAACCACTTCTGCATTTGTGGATTGCATTATCTTAGCAGTCCCTGGAATGCACTTCCTTACACCTTCAATGTCTAATGATCAAAATCCATTTGGGTTAATTGGATCAAGGAATAGTCCTTTGTCTCCACAAGCAGCGTCTCTTAGTATACAAATGTCCTATCAGTCCAAATATCTTGTGACTCTTCAACAAATCATTTCTTCACTCCAGCAACAGTTTAAAATTAATGTTCTTATGATGGAATTAATATGCCTCATTCTTGGCAGGTGGAGGTCTGCATGACAACACTGACTCTATTATAGCCCCTGTGCTTTCCTGCTCCCTTGGGAATAGACAACAATAGCAACTTGTATTTATGTAGTGCCTTTAATATGGTAAAACATCCCTAGGCACTTCAAAGAAACTGAAGAACTTGTTCAATTTTTCAGTTATGTTCACCTCCTCACTAATTTTAATACCTGTTTCAGCAGTCAACAACCCTATGCCCTCAAGATTTTTTTCCCTTTCACCACCACCCACCACACCCTGGTATACTTAAAACTTTTCTTTTCATTGCTGTTAATTTCCTTAGTATTCTAAATTTATACACATTGCCATTTCAACAGTCTTTTTGCATTTTCTCGGGTTATCCCCATACTAGCTCTTACTATCTCCACCTCACACAATTCATACCATTTACATTTCTTCACTTTATCTCTAGTAGCTTAAATTACTTTCCCTGTTATCCAAGCTGGTCTATGTCCCCATTTTTTCCTACAACTCCTAGTCATACAACCCTCCCGATTTTTAAAAAATTGTTCCAATTAGCTACCACACTGCCCCTTTTCTAGCCTCTGACTCATTGTCCTTTTACCTATGCGCACATCCTCCAAAAATTTACCTTCCCAAATTTTAAAGGCCTAATGTATGTCTTCCACTGCAGTACTCAGACATTTGGTGTAAGGTGCTTGTACTGCAATGGAGACTGACACATTTGGCCAATGGGAGGGGGTTGCATCATGTTTGGGTCTACTAATTGCTCCTGGAGTTGGCTGCCACTTCCAAGCCAGAAAGGATGGAGTCCAAGCTCTCACAAATCCCTTTGCCACGTTGTGCTGGACTACTCCATGCTCCTTGACATTGAAAGGAATTTTTCAGACAGGCTTCCCAAAGCACCAAGAATTTTGTTGTCTATGGTCATTAGCCTTCCTCTGCAGCCCGCCCTGTCAAAGTCCACACCTCAGTCTTCTGCAGCAGGACTCATAATCCAGTGAACTGGCACCTGTGCTATCCTTGCCCGTTGCCCTGGCTGCAGGCCACTTAGGCCTGGTGTCTCACCGTGTGCAGATCCCACCTCTAAGCTATCCTCTAAATGATGCAAAGTGTCAGTGTCTGAGCTGGTGGCTGCAAATGTGAAATCGCACGACATTGTGTCTTCATCATCACTCTCTTCTTGGTGTTCCTCTACCGCCTGGCCAGATTGCAACCGTTAGACATCTGAAAAGTAAAGGCACAAGGGTAAGGTTGTGGAGAGGGGAGGGGGTGCAGAAAAGTAAGAGATACATGCTTACACCATCTGCAGCTTGTAAATCAGAAGAGATTGTGGGATGAGGGGGAAATGGGATGTGAAAAAGAGGATTAGATATGAGGATACTGTCATCAATGCTTTTAGCCTTGCCACTGGCCACGGCCAAAATCATGTCCATTCCAATAATGGCCAGCACAGGCCTCCTCCATGGCAGTTAGGACATGCAAGCATGTCAGTCCTACTCCTGTTAGCTCCTGCTGCCTCCAGCTCTGTGCCATCTTCTTCTGCAAGAGAGAGGAAAGTGTGTCAGTGATGTCGTGCAATCTGTTTGGGTAATGTGGCTGTCGTGGTTGAATAGCTGGCAGCTATGAGATTTTGGTGTGAGGCTTACAACAGTGCTAAGTGTAGGAGGATGAAGTGAAGCTATCAGTGTTGGGTATGAGTTCTGAATGATAGAGACTGTTGATGGTTAAGTGGTGGGAGTGTGGTGAATTCAGCAGCGTCCCCAACTAGTGGTGCAGTGGGTGGGTTATGGGATTGAAGATGCATTCAATGACCTTGACCACTTGTGTGACACCATTGAACATCTTGTGGCACTGCATCCAGGCTCTCAGGGTTAGACTCCTGGCATTGACCTCCATGACCATCTGCCCCCACTGCATTCTTACCATGTCTGAAGGGCCTCCTGCAGAAACAGGGCATCTCTCCTACTTTCCACCTCCTCCACCAAGGCCTCCAGTGTAGAGTTGGAAAAACCTTGGTTGCTGTACTGTCCCATACTGTGGCATTTTCACTATTTCCGAGGTCAGATTCATTTCCTTCACAACTGCCAGCACATGCACCAGCCACAATGCGCCTCCCCTTTGAGTGGTGCAGCCTAGCTTTAAGCAGTGCAGGCTAGCTTTAGGAAGTATTAGGAAGTTACGATTTTGGGTCCCCTGCTGATGCGTGCAGCCAATAAACAACAAGGTTAGTGCTGGCTGCATGCAGAAAGCACGTTAATGAACAGTCAACACAAAAATGGCATGCTGCTTGCATTTCAAACAAGAGGCGTGGTTTAATCTAACAGCACCCATGCGTTTTCGCAAGCTATCCATTTTAGCCCCCATCCTGTTTTTCCTGTGTCTTTGATGTCTTGCCCTTCCTGTATCTTAGAATCATAGGTCTGAATTTTATTAGCGCGCCGCACTCTGCGACGGCACGCTTTGAACTTGGCGGCCTTCCGACACAGAAGTACTGCCGAGGAGCCTCACGATATTATGCGCAGGGGCTCATTTAAATGGAGGGGGCGGAGCGGCTGTCCCCAACGATGGCCGCCGTGACCCCGGCAACGGCATCCGGCACCACTGCGCAGGCACCGCGCCATTTTTAAAGGGCTTTAAACCCTAAGAGGTCATTTTACATTTTAAAGGTACAGTATTAAAGAATTTTTTATTAATACATAATAAAGATGTGGAGGCCCTTCCTCAACCCCTGCAATGGTCACTTCATTGGCCCCTATTGACAAAACTGACTTAATTTCCTACCCAAACGTTCCCCCCAACCTTCCAACATCGCAGCCTCTAACCCCTTACCACCATCCCCACAGCCAATTAAAATTGTCTTCCATGCTCCCCCATCCCTCCCACCCAGAAAATTTTATTCCTCTCCCCTCCCCACCAGGTTCTCGCCTCGGAGCTCCATCCGGAGTTCCGAAGGTGCGCGAAGGACGAATGGCGACCATAAAATCGGTGCGGGTCAGCCGCCGCCTGCAGGTAAGTTTATTTGCATCTCATTTAGGTTCATTTGAATATGCAGATAAAGGGCCAGCCGCCAGGAGGTGGGAGGGCCGCACCAAGGTCCCCCCACCGCCAGTAATATGTGGCGGGCCCTTCTCGCATCGCAGGTTGGGACGGGCCTCTCCCCGCAGAACATTACCAGCACCCCCCACCACCCCCCCACCCCCCCCCACCCCCACGCCGTGACCCACAGCGTCGAGGGGCTGGTACAATTCAGCCCATAGAGTCATAGAAAGTTTACGGCACAGAAAGAGGCCACTTGGCTCTTCTTGTCTATGCCAGCTGAAAAGCGATCCACCCATTCTAATCCCACCTGCCAACATTTGGTCTGTAGTCCTGCAGATTACTGCACTTGAGGTACATATCCAGACTCCTTTTGAATGAGTTGAGGGTTTCTACCTCAACTACCATTTTGGCAGTGAGTTCCAGACCCCCACGACCCTCTGGGTGAAAAAGATTTTCCTCATCTCCTCTCTAATCTTTCTTCCGATCACTTTAAATCTATGCCCCCTAGTCACTGACCTCTCTGCTAAGGTAAATAGGCCCTTCATCTCCACTCTACCCAGGCCCCTCACAATTTTGCACATTTCAATCAGATCTCCCCTCAGCCTTCTCCGTTCCAAGGAGAATGACCCCAGCCTATCCAATCTTTCCTCATAGCTGCATTTTTCCAGTCCCAGCAACATCCTCGTAAATCTCCTCTGTACCCTCTCTAGTGCAATTATATCCTTTCTGTAATAAGGTGGCCAGAACTGCACACAGTACTCAAGTTGTGGCATAACCAATGATTTATACAGTTCCAGCATAACCTCCCTGCTCTTATATTCCATACCTCGGCTAATAAAGGAAAGGATTCCATATGCCTTCTTAACCACCTTATCGACCTGTCCTGCTACCTTCAGGGATCTGTGGACATTCACTCCAAGGTCCTACTTCTCAGTATTTTCCCATTAATCGTGTATTCCTTTGCCTTGTTTGACCTCCCCAAATGCATCACCTCACACTTCTCCGGGTTGAATTCCATTTGCCACATTTCTGCCAATCTGACCAGGCCATCAATATATTCCTGCAGCTTACAGCTATCCTCCTTGCTATCTACCACATGGCCAATCTTTGTTTCGTCTGCCAACTTGATCATGCCCTCTACATTTACATCCAAATTGTTAATATATACCATAAAAGGCAGGGGACCCAGTACTGTGTCCTGCGGAACACCACTGGAAACAGCCCTCCAGTCGCAAAAACACCTGTCAACAATGACTGTTTGTTTCCTACCACTGAGCCAATTTTGTATCCACCTTGCTGCATTTCCCTGGATCCCATGGGATTTTTTTTTTAACCAGTCTGCCAAGTGGGACCTTGTCAAAAGCCTTGCCAGAATCCATGTAGACCACATCAACTGCACTACCCTCATCTATCTTTCTTGTTACTTCTTCAAAAAATTTGATCATGTTGGTCAGGCAAGATCGTCCCTTAACAAATCCATGCTGACTATCCTTACTTAATCTATGCCTTTCTAAGTGACAGTTTATCCGGTCTCTCAGAATAGATTCCAATAATTTCCCCACTACTGAGGTTAGACTGACTGGTCTGTAATTATTTGGTCTATCCCTCAGTCCCTTTTTAAACAGCGGTACAACATTAGCAGTTCTCCAATCCTCTGGCACCAAACCTGTATCCAGTGAGGACTGGAAAATGATGGTCAGACCTTCTGCTATTTCCTCTCTTGCCTCTTTTAACAGCCTGGGGTACATTTCATCTGGCCTAAGTGATTTATCAACTTTCAAGGATGCTAATCCCATTATTACTTCCTCTCTCCCTATCTTTATCACGTCCAATATTTCACACCCCTCTTCCCTAACTACAATATCTGCATCGTCTCCCGCTTTTGTGAAGACAAACGCAAAGTATTCATTAAGAACCATACCAACATCTTCCGCCCCTACACACAGGTTACCTTTTTGATCTTTTATGGGCCCTACTCTCTGCTTAATGCTCCTCTTACTCTTAATGTATTGATAAAACATCTTTGGGTTCACCTTGATTTTGCTTGCCAATATGCTTTCATGCCCTCTCTTTGCTTTCCTAATTTCCTTTTTGATTTCACTCCTCTTATCCTCTATAAAAAGGTAAGATCTTAATCCCTTCACCTACAGAATCTCTCGAACAAATTAGAACCTTCCAGCATTGTACCCTATTTACACTCCTCCCCCACCCAAGTTTCTGTTATTTCTGCAAAATGCACACTGTATGCATTAACCTTCTAATTCAGGCTGTATTTGCTACCAGGCCTCTACCATTTGTGTATGACCCTTTCCATTCATCAGGCCCTGTTTATTTTTGACATTTTCTTCTCTGGATGCTTCTTATTTGCATACAAGTTATTTTCTTTGAATACAGCATTGTCTTCCTGCACTATAGTCCAAGTCTGATTTTTTTCACTTCTGAAGCTTCTTTGGCTATTTTACACATTTGTATTAGCCTTTCCCTCCTAAATGCTGAGTTTAAATACTCCACTATTAGTCTATCTAATATCAACTTGGATGCATGATAGCAATCTCACATCTGACTCTGAAAGTTAAGGGTTCAAGCCCCATTCCAGAGATTTTGGCACATAATCTAGGTTGTTGCATCAGTGCAATACTGAGTGAGTGCTGTACTGTTGGAGCTGCCATCTTTTGATGAGATGTTAAACTGAGGTCCCATCTGCCCTCTCGGGTAAGATAATCCATGGCACGAATTGAAGAAGAACAGAGGAGTTCCCCTGTTATCCCGGCCAACATTTATCCCTCAACGAACACCATTAAAGTAGATTACATGATCATTTCTCTCATAATAGTTTGTAGGACCTTGCTGCTCGGCTGCATTTCCCTATATTAAATCAATGATTACCCTTCAAAAGTATTTAATTGGTTGTGAAGTGCTTTGAGATGTTCTGAGCTTTCTTAACTCTCCTTTTTGACATTTCTCTTCTGTTTAAATGAAGTTTCCTCTTTCCCAGTTCCTATGGGTCTTGCTGCAGTCCTCTCATAACAGAGAGTAGTTAAAGGTAATTAGGTGATCTAACTCACAGTGCTCCTAACTCTCAATCACAATTCCTTTGCGAAAGAAATAGATTTTCTGATTTGCTGAAGCCCACTCTACCTGCAGTCTCATAAAATATGACTATGTATTTTGACACCATCAATGAAAAAGATTAACAACAGTACATTATAATAATTATACAAATCACTTTAAATTATTCACAATCTTCTATCTATTTCCATTTATATAAAAGAGATGTCATAGAACAGTGGGCTATTCGAGTGGGTTATCACATAGAACAATATTTAAATACTTAAAAATAGATTTTACAATCTAAAATTAACATTATGAGCTACTCCAATACTTGCAAAATTCTGTTAGTCAATGGATTTGATCTTCAAACTCTGATCAAATTATTGAATTACACATTAAGCATATTTACCTATCTTGATATGATCCTCTTCTAGTTTTTATTTAACTGTTGTACAGGATGATATCAATTGTTGAATATAGAATTCCAGTGTTATGGACAGGTAAAAAGTGATGTGGGTGGTTCCCACTATTCACCTCGCAACTGACCACAAATGTTTTGTTAAAAATGGCGAGTTAGTCCCTGATTGTTTTTTTAGGTCAAAGAAGCAGACAAATGATAGGTTTTCTTGTCTGTTCGACAAAAGATAACTATTTATTTTTGCACAATTCCCGAATGGTTGCAACCTCACCCTCAAACACATCCACTCATGCACACTGTTACAACCGAGGTGGGAGGAGTGCACTGTTAATTCAATCCCACTTCCCCACCAGTCACAGCATTCAATAAATTTTCCCACTCACCGAAACAGCCAATTAGATATTCTATTTGTCCCCAGAGTAAAGCACAACAACCAGGTTTCTTTAAGAAAAAATAAAATTATCCATTTATTATAAACCATGTCTTAACCGATAATGAAGTAAATACATACATGAATTGAAATATTAAAGCCCCATATTTTTTATACCCTAGCCCTCACATACACTCACATACATCCAAAACTGGTTAACTGAGAACAAAAAGGATTTTGGTTTACAGCTGTTACAAAGGAATAGAAGGAATACAAAAAAACTTAGACTGTAGTGATCTAGAAGGAAGTCCTTTGGTTTGGTGAGGTGTCCCAGAGTCGAATAGTTGGCTGCCATGAGGAATTTTTCCAGGCAAGTTTGATGAACAGTCTGTTTTGGCAGGTGATCAAAGAAATTCAACTGCAGAAGGCTTCACATAGGTCTTCCGCCAGGTGTGCAGCAACAAAGGTGTCAGTTTTCACACACATTCAAAGCAAAAATCCTTTTAAAGATGCAAGGTTTCTGCAAATATTCAGGGTTTCTTAAAAATCTTGGAGGCAAGAGTATGACTTCATACAGGCTTTTGCTTTTCAATAGCAGGGATTCTTCAAAGAAAGGTAATAGCTTTCATCTGAACTCCTGGCAGGTCCATCTCAAATTTCAATTACCTGCTTTGGTCCAAAGCCACCGGCTTTTAACAGTTCAAAATGTAGCTACTTTTCCAAAAAAGTCTCATGCTAGTCATAAATTCTCTCTTGTCATAACAAAGCATAGCTCTTAAGTCAACCCCCTGTTGTGTTTACTTGAAATCACCTGTCTTCCAGTAACTGTTTACTGGTCTAAACCAGGAACCTCTTGTTGACCTTCCTTTTTTTAAAAGCATCCAAAAAGTCCAGCTATCTCCAGATGTTTCAATGTCCATTAAATCCTTTTCTGGTTTTTAAAAATATAGATTCTCAAGTCTTAACACAAAAAAATGGAAATTCAGTAACAACATAGACACAAAAACAGATAGATAGAGAGAAAAGGGTAGGATGTAGTTCAAAGTGAGGTTAATGTAAACCTGTTGGATCTTCTCAGGAGGACAGTCTCTTTCAAAGGTTCAGGCCTGGGTGTCTGTCGTCTTGAATTTGTTAAGATGTATTAGATTTCTAATGGTTAAGACTTCAGTCTAGAGCTGGTGATCACTTTAAGTTCTCTGCTGCAGCAAGTTGAAGTATAGAATTAGCAGCAGACTTCTTCTCGCTTGGCTGGATCTCTTTTCACAGCCTCTAGATGGACTACTTCCTGAAGATGTTGGCTTGATCTCCCCATCTCAATCCAGAGGGTTACCTTTATTTAAAGTAAAAATCCATCACATTAGAGTTTCTGTTAGAAGACACTTAAGGGGAGATTTTATGCTCTCTCCTTCGGTGGGTTGGAGGCAGGGAGAAGATAAAATCGGGTGGGGTGGTGGTCGGGAGCGGGGGGTTCCCGCCACCATCCTGCCTCTGCCAAAATTTAGTCCTGGGTGGGAAGGCCTGTGAACGGACTTCCCGTTCCACTGCCAATTGAGGCCCTTAACTAGGCAATTAACCCCGAATTAAGGGCCTCTTCCTGCTGCAGCCATAATTAGCTGTGCAGCGGGTGGCCCTGTTGCCGCACATGAAGCACAGCACAAAAAACTGTGCAGGCTGCTTCCTGCCTCTGGGGGTGGGAGGGGGGGGGTGAGGCAAGCCTCATTTAAGGGCACTTAGTTTCTGAACGAGGGACCTAGCATTGGGATGGGGGCAGGGGGCCCGCTGTGGGTGACCTCCCTGCCCTTGCTGATGATCCCCCTTCCCCTGTGACCTCCACCCCATAAGACCCCTCCTGTCATGATCTACCTGAAGCCTGGCTCCAGTGACATTCCTCGGATTCTGTTAGGTGCTCGGCGAGCAGGAGCCACTGCCTCCACAGTGGCACAGCAGCTGCCGGCCTCTTTGGCCAGCAGCTCTCCAAGGGTGGGACTTCTGGCAACGGGGTTCTTGATCCTGTGGAAGGTCCACTGCTGTCCACTTAAGTTCCTGATTGGCACTAAATTCGGTGGACCTTCCGGAGAAGAGGAGACGTGGGGATCTCGACATCGCTTTTTCTGGACATCGAGACATAGGAACATAGGAACAGGCGTAGGCCATTCAGTCCATCAAGCCTGCTCCACCATTCAATTAGATCATGGCTGATCATCTACCTCAACGCCACTTTCCTATGCAAACCCCATATCCCTGGATGTCATTTGTCTCCAGAAATCTATCAATTTCTGTCTTGAGCATGTTCAGTGATTTACTTCCACAGCCCTTTGGGGCAGAGAATTCCAACACCACCCTCTGAGTGAAGAAATTCCTCCTCATCTCAGTCTTAAATGGTCTACCGCTGCCCCCCGTTGCCAGGATAAAATTCCCCCTGTAGCCTTTTCCTCTCAGGTAATCACACAATGGGCAAGGCTGTTTGGAAGGGAGTTCCAGGATTTTGACCCAGTGACGGTGAAGGAACGGCGATATAATTCCAAGTCAGGATGGTGTGTGACTTGGATGGGAACTTGCAGGTGGTGATGGTCCCATGCATTTGCTGCCCTTGTCCTTCTTGGTGGTAGAGGTTGTGGGTTTGGAAGGTGCTGTCGAAGGAGCCTTGGTGAGTTGCTACAGTATTTCTTGTAGGTGGTACACACTGCTGCCACTGTGCGACGGTGGTGCGGGGAGTGAATGTTTGCAGATGGGGTGCCAATCAAGCGGGCTGCTTTGTCCTGGATGGTGTCGAGCTTCTTGAGTGTTGTTGGAGCTGCACCCATCCAGGCAAGTGGAGAGTATTCCATCACACTCCTGACTTGTGCCTTGTAGATGGTGGACAGGCTTTGGGGAGTCAGGAGGTGAGTTACTCGCTGCAGGATTCCTAACCTCTGACCTGCTCTTGTAGCCACGGTATTTATATGGCTACTCCAGTTCAGCTTCTGGTCAATTGTAACCCCCAGGATGTTGATATTGGGGGATTCAGCGATCATAATGCCATTGAATATCAAGGGGAGATGGTTAGATCCTCTCTTGTTTGAGATAGTCATTGCCTGGCACTGAGTGAACAAAGAACAAAGAACAGTACAGCACAGGAACAGGCCATTCGGCCCTCCAAGCCTGCACCGATCTTGATGCCTGTTTAAACTAAAACCTTCTGCACTTCCGGGGACCGTATCCCTCTATTCCCATCCTAGTCAGGTATTTGTCAAGATGCCTCTTAAACGTCATTATCGTATCTGCTTCCACCATCTCCCCCGGCAACAAGTTCCAGGCACTCACCACCCTCTGTGTAAAGAACTTGCCACACACATCCCCTCTAAACTTTGCCCCTCTCACCTTAAACCTATGTCCCCTAGTAACTGACTCTTCCACCCTGGGAAAAAGCTTCTGACTATCCATTCTGTCCATGCCGCTCATAACTTTGTAAACCTCTATCATGTCACCCCTCCACCTCCGTCGTTCCAGTGAAAACAATCCGAGTTTATCCAACCTCTCCTCATAGCTAATGCCCTCCAGACCAGGCAACATCCTGATAAACCTCTTCTGTATCCTCTCCAAAGCCTCCACGTCCTTCTGGTAGTGTGGCGACCAAAATTGCACGCAATATTCTAAGTGTGGCCTAACTAAAGTTCTGTACAGCTGCAGCATGACTTGCCAATTTTTATACTCTATGCCCTGACCGATGAAGGCAAGCATGCCGTATGCCTTCTTGACTACCTTATCCACCTGCGTTGCCACTTTCAGTGACCTGTGGACCTGTACGCCCAGATCTCTCTGCCTGTCAATACTCCTAAGGGTTCTGCCATTTACTGTATACTTCCCACCTGCATTAGATCTTCCAAAATGTATTACCTCACATTTGTCCGGATTAAACTCCATCTGCCACTTCTCCGCCCAAGTCTCCAACCGATCTATATCCTGCTGTATCCTCTGACAATCCTCATCACTATCCGCAACTCCACCAACCTTTGTGTCGTCCGCAAACTTACTAATCAGACCAGCTACATTTTCCTCCAAATCATTTATATATACTACAAACAGCAAAGGTCCCAGCACTGATCCCTGCGGAACACCGCTAGTCACATCCCTCCATTCAGAAAAGCACCCTTCCACTGCTACCCTCTGTCTTCCATGACAGAGCCAGTTCTGTATCCATCTTGCCAGCTCACCTCTGATCCTGTGTGACTTCACCTTTTGTACCAGTCTGCCATGAGGGACCTTGTCAAAGGCTTTACTGAAGTCCATATAGATAACATCCACTGCCCTTCCTTCATCAACATCTTTGTCACTTCCTCAAAAAACTCAATCAAATTAGTGAGACACAACCTCCCCTTCACAAAACCATGCTACCTCTCGCTAATAAGTTTGTTTGTTTCCAAATGGGAGTAAATCCTGTCCCGAAGAATCCTCTCTAATAATTTCCCTATCACTGATGTAAGGCTCACCGGCCTATAATTTCCTGAATTATCCTTGCTACCCTTCTTAAACAAAGGAACAACATTCGCTATTCTCCAGTCGTCTGGGACCGCATCTGTAGCCAATGAGGATGCAAAGATTTCTGTCAAGGCCCTCAGTATTCTGGGGTAGATCCCATCAGGCCCTGGGGACTTATCTACCTTAATGCTTTGCAAGAGACCCAACACCTCCTCCTTTTTGATAATGAGATGACAGACTATCTGCACTCCCTTCCCTAGGCTCATCATCCACCAAATCCTTCTCTTTGGTGAATACTGATGCAAAGTACTCATTTAGTACCTCGCCCATTTCCTCTGGCTCCATACATAGATTCCCTTCTCTGTCCTTGAGTGGGCCAACCCTTTCCCTAGTTACCCTCTTGCTCTTTATATATGTATAAAAAGCCTTGGGATTATCCTTAATCCTGTTTGCCAATGACTTTTCATGACCCCTTTTAGCCCTCCTGACTCCTTGCTTAAGTTCCTTTCTACTGTCTTTATCTTGCTCAAGGGATTCATCTGTTCCTGGCCTTCCAGCCCTTACGAATGCCTCCTTTTTCTTTTTGACTGGGCTCACAATATCCCGCGTTATCCAAGGTTCCTGAAACTTGCCAAACTTATCCTTCTTCCTCACAGGAACATGCTGGTCCTGGATTCTAATCAACTGACATTTGAAAGACTCCCACATGTCAAATGTTGATTTACCCTCAAACAGCCGCCCCCAATCTAAATTCTTCAGTTCCTGCCTAATATTGTTATAATTAGCCTTCCCCCAATTTAGCACCTTCACCCGAGGACTACTTTTATCCTTATCCACAAGTACCTTAAAACTTATGGAATTATGGTCACTGTTCCCGAAATGCTCCCCAACTGAAACTTCGACCACCTGGCCGGGCTCATTCCCCAATACCAGGTCCAGTTTGGCCCCATCCCTAGTTGGACTATCTACATATTGTTTCAAGAAGCCCTCCTGGACGCTCCTGACAAATTCTGCCCCATCTAAGCCCCTAGCACTAAGTGAGTCCCAGTCAATAAAGGGGAAGTTAAAATCACCCACCACTACAACCCTGTTACCTTTACATCTTTCCAAAATCTGTCTACATATCTTCTCCTCTACCACCCGCTGGCTGTTGGGAGGCCTGTAGAAAACCCTCAACATCGTGACTGCACCCTTCCTATTCCTGAGCTCCACCCATATTGCCTCGCTGCACGACCCCTCCGAGGTGTCCTCCCACAGTACAGCTGTGATATTCTCCTTAACAAGTAATGCAACTCCCCCACCCGTTATACATCCCCCTCTCTCCCGCCTGAAGCTTCTATATCCTGGAACACTTAGCTGCCAAACCTGTCCTTCCCTCAACTAAGTCTCTGTAATAGCAACAACATCATAGTTCCAAGTACTAATCCAAGCTCTAAGTTCATCTGCCTTACCTGTTATACTTCTCGCATTGAAACAAATGCACTTCAGACCACCAGTCCCGCTGTGCTCAGCAACATTTCCCTGCCTGCTCTTCCTCTTAGTCTTACTGGCCTTATTTACTAGTTCCCCTTCATTTATTTCACTTGCTGTCCTACTGCTCTGGTTCCCACCCCCCTGCCACACTAGTTTAAACCCTCCCGAGTGACGCTAGCAAACCTCGCAGCCAGGATATTTGTGCCCCTCCAGTTTAGATGCAACCCGTCCTTCTTGTACAGGTCCCATCTGTCCCTGAAGAGATCCCAATGGTCCAGATATCTGAAACCCTCCCTTCTACACCAGCTGTTCAGCCACGTGTTTAGCTGCACTATCTTCCTATTTCTAGCCTCACTGGCACGTGGCACAGGGAGTAATCCCGAGATTACAACCCTAGAGGTCCTGTCTTTTAACTTTCTACCTAACTCCCTAAACTCCCCCTGCAGGACCTCGTCACTCTTCCTGCCTCTGTCATTGGTACCGATGTGTACCACAACATCTGGCTGTTCACCCTCTCCCTTCAGAATGCCCCCTGTCCGTTCAGAGACATCCTTGACCCTGGCACCAGGGAGGCAACATACCATCCTGGAGTCTCTTTCACGTCCACAGCAGCACCTATCTGTGCCCCTGACTATAGAGTCCCCTATAACTATTGCTCTTCTGCTCTTTGTCCGTCCCTGCTGAACAACAGTGCCAGCCATGGTGCCACTGCTCTGGCTGCTTCTGTTTTCCCCTGATAGGCCATCCCTCCCAACAGTATCCAAAACGGTATACTTGTTAGAGAGGGGGATGCCTGCCCCTTCTAGTGGTCACCCATCTACCTGCCTGCACCTTGGGTGTAACCACTTCTCTAAAACTCCTGTCTATGACGCTCTCTGCCACCTGCATTCTCCTAAGTGCATCCAGTTGCCGTTCCTGGGTAGACTTCCTGCAGATGTAGTCGAATGGCGCAAATGTTACTTGCCGCTTATCAGCTCAAGCCTGGATATTGTCCAGGTCTTGCTGCATTTCTACATGGACTGCTTCAGTATCTGAAGAGTCGTGAATGGTGCTGAACATTGTGCAGTCATCAGCGAACATCCCCACTTCTGACCTTATGATGGAGGGAAGCTCATTGATGAAGCAGCTGAAGATAGTTGGGCCTAGGACACTACCCTGAGGAACTCCTGCATTGATGTCCTGGGACTGAGATGATTGACCTCCGACAACCACAACCATCTTCCTTCGTGCTAGGTATGACTCCAACCAGTGGAGAGTTTTCCCCATGATTCCCATTGACTCCAGTTTTGCTCCTTGACCTCCTTTGACTCAGTCAAATACTGCCTTGATTTCAAGGGCAGTCTCTCTCACCTCACCTCTTGAGTTCAGCTCTTTTGTCCATGTTTGAACCAAGGCTGTAATGAGATCAGGAGCTGAGTGGCCCTGGCGGAGCCCAAACTGAGCGTCACTGAGCAGGTTATTGCTAAGCAAGTGCCAGTTGATAGCACTCTCTACGACACCTTCCATCATTTTACTGATGATTGAGAGTAGGCTGATGGGGCAGTAATTGGCCGGGTTGGATTTGTCCTGCTTTTTAGGTACAGGACATACCTGGGCAATTTTCCACATTGCTGGGTAGATGCCAGTGTTGTAGCTGTACTGGAACAACTTGGCTAGGGGTGCGACAAGTTCTGGAGCACAGGTCTTCAGTACTATAGCCGGAATGTTGTCAGGGCCCTTAGCCTTTGCAGTATCCAGTGCCTTCCATCGTTTCTTGATATCACATAGAGTGAATCGAATTGGCTGAAGACTGGCATCTGTAATGCTGGGGACATGAGGAGGAGGCCATGATGGATCATCCACTCAGCACTTCTGGCTGAAGATTGTTGTAAATTCTTCAGCCTTATCTGTTGCACTGATGTGCTGGGCTCCCCCATCATTGAGGATGGAGATGTTTGTGGAACCACTGAGCCAGTTAATGGTTTAATTGTCCACCACCATTCACAACTGGATGTGGCAGGACTGCAGAGCTTAGATCTGATCCGTTAGTTGCGGGATCGCTTAGTTCTGTCTATCACATGCTGCTTCCGCTGTTTGACATGCAAGTAGTTCTGGGCTGTAGCTTCACCAGGTTTACACCTCATTTTGAGGTATGCTCCTGGCATGCCCTCCTGCACTCTTCATTGAACCAGGGTTGATCCCCCAGTTTGATGGCAATGGTAGAGTTGAAGATATGCCAGGTCATGAGGTTACAGAGTGTGGTTCAGTACAATTCTGCTGCTGCTGATAGCCCACAGTGCCTCATGGATGCCCAGTTTCGCATTGCTCAATCTGTTTGAAATTTATCCCGTTTAGCACAGTGGTAGTGCCAAACAATATGATGGACGGTATCCTCAATGTGAAAACCGGACTTTGTCTCCACAAGGACTGTGCAGTGGTCACTCCTAGCCATACTGTCATGGATAGATGCATCTGCGGCAGGCAGATTGGTGGGGATGAGGTCAAGTATATTTTTCCTTCTTGTTGGTTCCCTCAGCACCTGCTGCAGACCCAGTCTAACAGCTATGTCCTTTAGGACTTGGCCAGTTCGGTCAGTAATGCGGCTCCTGAGCCACTCTTGCTGGTGGACATTGAAGTCCCCAACCAGAGTACATTCTGTGCCCTTGCCACCCTCAGTGTTTCCTCCAGGTGGTGTATTTTGGACATTCCCAATTTTTTACTTGGTCCCATTGAGGCAAGCAGCATGCAAACTTTGTGCTGCCTCCTCACCTAAATTATGCCAGCCTGCAGCCCAGTGCAAAACGCACTGCTGACTGGCTGTGTGCTCTACAGGGGGCCCAGCAGCATTCTTGGTTAATGCGATGCACAGCTAGCCTGGACCTCTTAAAGGAGAGCTGCACTCGTAGAGTCATTAGAGTCATTACGGCATGGAAGGAGGCCATTGGCCGATCAATCTATGCCAGCTCTCTGCCTTGCAATCCAGTCAGTCCCATTACCCACCCTATCCCCATAGCCCTGTAAGCTTATTTCCCACAAGTGCCCATCCAACTTCCTTTTGAAATCATTCACCTTCTCTGCTTCCACCAACCTCGTAGGCAGCGAGTTTCAGGTCATTACCACTCACTGCGTAAAAAAGTTCTTTCTCACATCCCCTTTCATCTTTTGCCCAAAACATTAAATCTGTGTCCTCTCGTCCTTTACCATCAGCTAATGGAGCAGCTTTTCTTTGTCTACCTTATCTAAACCTGTCATAATATTGTACACCTCTATCAAATCTCCCGTCCTTTGTTCCAAGGATAACAAGCCCAGCTTTTCCAACCTAACCTTGTAGCTAAAATCCATCATCCCTAGAACCAGTCTGGTAAATCTCCTTTGCACCTTCTCAAGGACCCTCACAACTTTTTTAAAGTGTGGTGACCAACTAGAGTTTTATAAAGTTTCTGCATAACTTTTCTGCTTCTGTGCTCCATACCTCTATTTATGAAGCCCAAGATCCCATATGCTTTGCTAATTACTCTTTCAATATGGCCAGTTCGGTCAGTAATGCGGCTCCTGAGCCACTCTTGCTGGTGGACATTGAAGTCCCCAAAGACCTTCAAAGATCTATGTGTTATGAACAGGTATTCAATCTTTTAATGGAGGCAGCTAAATGGCTGGTCACCTTCTTTTGGATGGAGAGGAAATGGGTAGAAATCAGAAATTCCTGCTGTTTTTGCAGCTTGTCATCTTGTTGATTTTTCTTGCTGGATTTTTCAAAGTGTGTAAATGTCCTTTGCACCTTCTCACCCTCACAACTTTGTAATTTTTCTTGCTGGAATGGCCTTAGAGAGAGAGCTGTGCAGCTTCAGGCAGGCTGTGGCTTCTGCTAGACAGGTGTGACTTCTGAACTGGATGTTCCTTCAGCTGCTACAGTTTCAAATTCAGCAGGCTGAAAAAGGTGGTCTCTTGGACAAGCTGTACCACATGATCTCCCACCTCCATTTTAACTAGTGGAACATAAAAGTAAAACTTAAAACATGCTGTATAAAATGTCAGTTGACATTAATAACCAAATGCACAAAACACAATTTACAGGGGGTTCGCATCTATTCGTGACCGATGCATGTGATTCTCCAGGACCTCTCCCACTGTGCACTCTTTCGAACTGTGCCATTTAGTCTGTATTGCCTCTCCCTATCCCTTCTGTCAAAATGTATTACCTCATACTTCTTTGTATTAAATTCCATCTGCCACTTGTCTGCCCATTCTGCTAGCCTAACAATGCTATCTATGTCCAGTTGCAGTCAATTGGTATCATCCTCACTGTCTGCTACACCTCCAAATGCAACAGGAGCCAATGCTTCAGCTTCCATTGCAGCATAGGCAGAAACCAGCCAACATCTCAGTGCTGCAGTGGCAGCTCAGACTGAGGTTATGATGTCCATGCTTGTTGCCATGCAAACCCAGCTTGGTGCCATGCAGGTTCAGATTGCTGCCATCATGGCTGTGGACGCTAATGCTCAAAGGGACATACAGGCTCTCACAGCACTCCAACATATTTCTAGGGTTGCTGAGGTGCCACCCTTGGGGAGTTCCAGTAGCTCCGTGGAGCACAAACCTGCTGTCCTCTCTCAGGATGGCAGCATTTGCGCTCCAACCCCTGCCACTCCACTAGTGCCCATGCTATTGCTTCTCAGCCAGCCAGCCCAGACTACTGCTACCCAGAATTGCTCGTGGTCATCCTGCATGACCATTAGCAGGCTCCCCTAGTAGAGGTCAGCATCCTCCCACCAGCCGTGCTGCAGTGGGATCGCACTGTGTAGGAACACTAAGATAGGCAAAGGCACACACATGACAGGCACTAAGGGAAGACACTATACTGACTAGTTCAGGTTTTTATGCATTATTGGAAGTGTTTTTGGATAAAGTTGCTATGGAACGGTTTATTGTTGGTGGCCTTTATTTCAGGCTTTTGGCCAAAAGGACACTGTGACGGTACGTCGCAGATGGATCAAATGTTGGGGAATTGTGGAGTGTATCTCCAAGTTTGTGATCTCCTATGTCCTCCATAGCCTTTCTACCATGAGGATACAGCCCTTGCCATCAGATCCTTTGGAGCCTGCATTTGGAAGGAGGAAAAGGAGCAGGAGGAGGAGGAAGGAGTGGAGGAGGAGGAGGAGGAAGATGTGGGGATTTCACAGACAGCGCATCCAGAGTGAAGGAGACCCGGATGCCTCCTTCCTCCTCCTCCTCCTCCTCTTCTTCCTCCTCCTTTTCCTCCTTCCTAAGGTGGTCTGCGAAGGATCTGATGGCAAGGGCTGTGTCCTCATGGTAGAAAGGCTATGGAGGACATAGGAGACCACAAACTTGGAGATACACTTCAGTGAATACTGGAGGGCTCACCTGAGTGCTCCAGGCAGCAGAACCTATGCTTCAGCACATCACTACTTCACTCCATGATGTTTCTGGTTGTTACATGGCTCTCATTATAGGCATGCTGTCCTTGCATGGTCGGGTGGCGGAGGAGACTCATGGGCCAGGTGTAGTGGAAAGACTGTGGTTCTTTGTGGTGGACCAAAGATGGCAGGTATAGCTGACTGGCATATAATGAATGCTTCGTGGCTACTGCCAGGATAGTGGGCATTCACAGAGAGGATCTTCCAGAAATGGTTGCACACTAACTGAACATTAATAGAGTGGTAGCTGTACAGAACAGAACAGGTTGTAGAAGGTGGAACAGTTCATTACCACCTCCTTGGTGAAATGCAGACACCTCACACACTACTGCTCACTGGGAAGTCCTGCCTACAGTCCCTTGGCAGGTAGAGCCTTCTATTAAGAGCCCGCCTTCTCCTCCATCTGTGCACAGCTTCGCCTCTCTGCTGCCTGTGCTCCATTTCCAAATCATGCTGCAGCCCAAGAGGGACTGCAACTATAGCCCCCATTACTGAAGTAGACTTTTTCTTGACAAGCCAACCAACTCCCCTGACTTCCTTGTCAAGATCCAGCACTACTCCCATGAAAATCCAAAAGGTTGCCAAAACTTCTCCAGTAACACAGAACATGACTGAGCAGCAGCAAAATTTGTCAAGAGCACCTCACCTTGAAGGTGAATGGTTAGTCCTTTAAATAACACTAGTGGGGATGTCCCTCGTGCAGCCCTATCAGTACATGGTGCTTTGGAGCCAAATTTTGTGATTGTAATATTTTATATATTTCAGTGAGATCCCTCTTAACTTTATCTTTTTCCTTGTCCTCTTTGGTTTCCTTTTGAAATTCACCATCATTTGCATTCCCAAATGTTTTTAGTAGCCTGTTGTCAATTTACTGAACTGTTTGCCCACTTTATCAGAAAATAAAAGTTAGTATATTAATCTAAATTATTGATTGATCTAAAACCATATTGAAAGATATTACTTACATTGTGCCTCCGTATGAGAAATGTGTTCAGTTGAAACACTCAATTAATGAACTAACTGCTGTAACGTTACTGAATAAAAATAGAATATTTTGCAGCTTATAAAAGTGTAGGTAAGCCTTTGAACTACAAATAATGCAAGATGTAAGTTATGTTCCTTGAAAGTTGTCAATCTTTGTGACAGAACAATGTTGCAGTAGCTTTAACATATTCAGATTTGTAAGATGAATAATTTTATATGTATGTTGTTGCCAGGTGTTAACAGAGCAAACTCCTGTACTGTATTAGCCACTATGCAATTTCACACTAAACGTTCATCACACTAGGTGATAATGGGAGGTGGTGTAGTGGTAATGTTACTAGCCTAGTAACTCTGAGCCCCAGACTAATGCTCTGGGGACATGGGTTCAAATCCTACCACAGCAGATGGTGAAATTTGAATTCAATTAATAAATCTGGAATTAAAATCTTTGGGCGGCGCAGTGGTTAGCACCGCAGCCTCACAGCTCCAGCAACCCGGGTTCAATTCTGGGTACTGCCTGTGCGGAGTTTACAAGTTCTCCCTGTGTCTGTGTGGGTTTTCGCCGGGTACTCCGGTTTCCTCCCACTTGCAGGTTGATAGGTAAATTGGCCATTATAAATTGCCCCTAGTATAGGTAGGTGGTAGGGGAATATAGTGACAGGTGGGGATGTGGTAGGAATATGGGATTAGTGTAGGATTAGTATAAATGGGTGGTTGATGGTTGGCACTGACTCGATGGGCCGAAGGGCCTGTTTCAGTGCTGTATCTCTAAATAAATAAATAAATTCTCTTCAGTGTAACCACAATACTTAGCAGAAGCTTCCATAATTTGAGGGAAACTTTCTAAAACTGGCTGCTCTTTAAAGGGATTTTGCACATCATTTACGTGGTGAGATTTCGTCTGGTCACTATATTGTCACGCTCATGGGAAGTGCAGCGATTAAAATACAGAACCCAAACTGAAGATTTATAAAAATTGAATTTTCCTTTAAAAAATGTGGACAATGTGCTGCAAATCAGCTGCCGAAGGTCAAACTACCTAGCCCTGTATATTCAAACTGCCTTACTGTTAAGGACAAAAGGATATATTCGAAGCTAAGAGGTGTCAATTACACCCATCCTGAAACCATAGAGACATTCCTGAATTGAATGGGTTCTTCTGAAACAATGAAGGTGTGAAGTAGCCACATCCTGGTTCATTGTTGGTCACTACAGGGAGGGGGCCATGCATCTCCTAACAGAGGCAACATGTGAGAGATTTTTACCTGAAAAAGTAGCTCTCTGGAGAGGGGGAGATCACAACAACACCACAAATAACCTGTCCAGCCGAGAGCTGTGAGAGATCCAGCAAAAACAAAAGAAGGAGCCCTGCTGCGAATTTTACCCTTCAACTCAGTGTAGCAGAGAATTGAAAGTGACCACCCCCTCCAGACTGAAGTTTCAACCACCATAAAAGCTACAAACAACCCAGGCCTGCAACTTTAACAGAGAAACTGTCCTCCAAGAAGATTCAACATGTTTACTGTGAACCCCAAGCACATACCTCACTTCAAAACACTTACCTTTTTCCTCTCTATCTATCTATTCTTGTGTGTGTGTGTGTGTGTGTGTGTGTGCGTGTGAGTGAGTGAAGCCATGCGTGGGTGTGGTTGCGACCATTTTGGGAATGAATATAGTTCAATAAATAGTTAATCTTCTGTTTTAAACCTACAAGAAAACCTGTCATTGTCTGTTTATTTGAAAAATAAAACACAAGGGGTTAAAGCCCTAGTAACAAAAATACTTGCTGTGGTCAGTTGAGAAGTAAACAGTGGGAACCCCTTACCACCTGGCCATAAAAATATATAGTGACCTCTTAAATGCCCACCATCCCTTTTGCAATTAATCTCTCCTGCACTCCACCCTATCACTGACATTCCCTTTTATTCTTTCCCTGTGCACCTCGCTTTTCCCTGGTTCTGTTTTGTTGAAAAGCTGCTCATCTCTCACAGCTACCAGTTCTGATGAATGATCTGACATATAGGGCTGAATTTTTTGAGACCTCCGGAATCGAGGATCATGGTAGGTGGGCCCAGAACATTCTTCCAGGAGAGGCCCGCCACGACCTCCAACGCCAAGAAGACCCCTCCGTATTCTATCGGTGGCGGGGCCTTCATTTTAATATGCAAAGATTATTACAGTTAAAGGATAAGTACCTACCTGGTAGTAACAGCCGTCCCACGCCAATATTCCGGAGCTCTGAAGCGTGACACTGGTGTGGAGGGGGGAGGAGTGAAATTCTCAGGTCGGCGGGAGCGGGGAAACCTCTTTGGATTGGTGGGGGGGGAAGGTGGGAAGGGGTTGAGTGTTAAAGTATTAAAGGTCGGGAGAAAGGTTGCGATCTGAATCAAAGATCTATTTGGGGCGAATAGTCTATTAATGATTCCATTACTCCTTGGGGGTGTGGGTGAGGGGAGTGAAGATGTTATGTAATGTGTAACTTAACTTTTACCACTTCGTTCCCTTTAAAAATTAAAATTTCTTCTGAGGGCTTGAAGTCCTATAAAAATGGTGTCGGCACCTGCATGGTGGCGCCAGATGCGGTTGCCAGGGACAGAGCAGCTGCCCCCTCTACATCATCGGGGGGTAGCCGCTCCGCCCTCTCCATTTAAATGAGCCCCCACGTGAAATATCGCAGGGGCTCAGTGACGGCGCATCCACGCCTGAAGACTGCTGAGATTGGAGCATGCTCATAAAATTCAGCCCATTAACTCTGTTTCTCTCCTCATAGATGCTGCCTGACCTCCAACATTTTATGTTTTTTTATGGGCATTTCCCATGTTTGCTATTTCTCATAATTCCTTCCCATTCAGTTCCTGATAACTTTGCAAGCCTAAGTCCCAACAAATAAAGTGGTCCTAGCTGGACAAGCAATAGCAAGCAGCTCCGCTAAGCTATACAGGTTTAGTTGGTTAAACTCCATCAGTAGCCCTATGCAGACTTGAGACCTCTAAGCTTTGACTCTATTAACCTGCACCTTAGCTCTCTAGGCTTAGTTGGGATATATCCCTATTGGGAGAGAGTGTACACTTTATATTAACCAAACAGAAACTCTGCAGATGGGTGTAGATTTCTCAATAGTGTGACTTGGAGACTGTTCAGCTTGAAGGTGGGTTTCTGTATTAACAGACATCAAGCTGGCCAAAAACAGAAGCATTTCAGTTTTCTCTTTTCCATAATTTCACTTATGTTTATTTGCTTACTTTAGAAGATCACGTAAGTTGAGAAGAGAGAATGAAAGTGTCAGCTATTCTGCACTCAGTGGGTAAATGGCCTTTTTTAATTTCATACTTCTTTTGTTCCATACTTTCTTATGTTATTTAGATCTCATTCCTATGCTAGTTTGACATTATTAGAACAATAATGTTCAAATAAAAGTGTCATGTAACTCCTTATATGTCATAATCTGCTGATTCCATGAGCTTGATTTTATCAGCCCTCAGGGGATCAGCTGGGAGGCGCTGGTTGGGGGGGGGAGGGGGGGGAAGGGGTCCATAAAATGGTGCAGGAAGGTGGGGTGGTGTGCCCCCATTGTCTTCCCGCTGCCATGCCATCTTGCCAGTGGAGGAGAAAGTGGCAAATAGCTCTCCTGCCCAGAGGCCAATTGAACCACTTAAGTGGTCAATTAAGGGCCTCTTCCCACTTCTGCTGGCATCGGTGGGGGAGGGGGGGCACCGTTGTGTGGGGAGACCATCAGGTAAACCCGAGTGCCCTCACAGTGGGCTCAGGCGGGGCCCTCCTTTTCGGGTACTCATGTCCACGGAGGGTCAACCTGGTGCCAATAACTACTTCCATGGCAACAGCACGCCTGTCCTCAGCAACACCACCACCCCCTCTCCATCAAGTCCCAGCGGTCCCAGAGCCCACTTACCTGTTGTGAGGGCACCATCCACAATTCTGCCCTGCTCCTCCAGGTGCAGCCCCAAAAGTGGCCAATTAATTGGCTGCTAACAGCAGTCCTTCTGACCACTGAAGCGGGGTCACCCCCAGCTTTCAGGCCCATCAGCTGGACCCCTGTCACCAGGACTAAATTCAGCCCCATAATGTTTTCCACTGGTTAAAATAGTACAGAAAAAAAATCTAACCTTCACCATGCCTTCTGAATTATCAAACATGTCTGTGGCACACATACTCCCAGAAGATCCATCTTTATGCATCTCATCTTTCAAAGGCTTTCTGGATCTCAATGCCATGGAGTATGTTGCGTATTCAAAAATATTTTCTGTTGAATATTTTGTTTTTGAGAACAACTTTAATGATTTAAAATGGCTTGAGCTCATAAGCATCTTATACATTATAATTCAAGGGGTTTTCTGTACTAGTATTTGTAAAGAGAATATTAACTGTTCAGTAGTGATGAAATAAATAGAATGTAGTTAATAGGGGAATGGTTGAATACAAATATTACCTCATGAATAAGAAAGGTATTAACTCCTGAATGATTAAGTCCCAAGTAAATTTTAGAGATCGGCCCATGAGTGGAAAAATTCTGTGTTTTGCATTTCTTAATTGAATATTGTCAGTAATAATGTAATTTTTTTTGTGCATGGTTATGATATACAATACAAATGAAAGTGCACCTACTGATGTAATGAATTGCAAAACCCAACTAACTTTTGGCACCTGGGCATGTATCTACCACTGATTATCAATTCTTCTTTTGCTTTAATTGACTGTTCATCAAGTTGAGAAATGACAATACCTTTTTGCCACTCCTAATCAGTGATAGCACTAAACAGTGCCAAGTCAAATACAAGTCCAATTCACAGCAGCTTCTTCTTCAATGTGTGGAGAACAGCCTCTTCCCTCTGAAACCCATGTAACTTTTCCATTTTCCACATTCTGACTGATGTACCTTGCAAAATTTAAACATATTAGTGCCAAACTTGTCAATCAAACGTTTTCCAAATTTATTTATTTATTTTGTTGAAATTTTTTACATAGATCAAAGGAGATCTGAATTCCTTCAAACTCAAGTCCCAAATTTGAAACTGAATTCTTATTGGGCTTAGAAAACTCCAGACACTAACTCACACAAAGCAATTAATATTCAAACTTTGATGCTTGAAAAGAAAATCAACTCCCCTGCTTTGCTGGTATTACCACTGACTTTCTTTTCTCCTATTCCCAACTCTTCAAGCACCCCTAAGGGGGTTTACTATGATTTCCCTTTCTGTCATAACAATGCAATAGAAAGATAAACTTTAAGATTGCATTTTTCTGCTGACCCTCAGATAATAGGCATGGAGTATATGGAAACACAAAAGCAAAATACTGCAGATGCTGGAAATCTGAAACAAAAAGAAAATACACAGCAGGTCAGGCAGCATCTGTGGAGAGAAAAACGTTTCAGGTCTGTGACTTTTCATAAGAACTGGGAAAAGTTAGAAATGTAATAGGTTTTGAATAAGTGAAAGGGAGCGCGGGGGAAGAAGAACAAAAGGGAATAACTTATATATAGTGGCGAGAAGGAGAGATTAAATGACAAAAGGCTTCATGGTACATAGGGGAGAGGATGGCGTGGTGGTAATGTCACTGGATTAGTAATCCAGAAGCCCAGGCTAATGCCCTGGAAACATGGGTTCAAATCCCACTATGGCAGCTGGTGGAATTTAAATTCAATTAATTAATAGATATCTGGAATTGAAAGCTAGTCTCAGTAATTGGTGCTATGAAACTGTCGTCGAATCATCAGTTGTTGTAAACACCCATCTGGTTCACGAATGCTTAGGGAAGGAAATCTGGCATCCTTACCTGGTTTAGTCTACATGTGATTCCTGACCCACTCTTAACTGCCTTCTGAAATGGCCTACTAAACCACTCAGTTGTCAAGAGAAATTAGGGATGGACAACAAATGCTGGCCTTACCAGTGACACATCCCATGAAAGAATAAAAAAACAAAGCCAAAGTAGGTAGTAATGGGACAAGTAAAGAAACAAAAAGATGTTTGTGGATGAGGTGTAAATGGTGTGATAGCAGCAGTCCAAACACAAAGCAAAGGGATTAAGAAAGAAACAAGAGGGAAAAGAAACAAATCAGAGAAAGAAAAAAAGGGGGTCAGAGGTTATGACCTAAAATTATTGAACTTAATGTTGAGTCCAAAAGACTGTAAAGTGCCCAGTTGAAAACCAGGGGGTGGGGGTGGAAAGTTGATTTTGGGTAGCCTTTGTTGATGCAGTAGCAAGAAATTGAAAATAATACCCTAGGTTTCTGACACATAGGTTCGCCAGTGAGGAATTCCATGTCAAATAATTGTACATTGACTTACTTCTAAGCTGTTCATTTCCAAGCTGACCCATTGGATGACAGAACTTGCTGCAAGTAATCCAAATCCCTGAATCTAAAAGTTCATGATTTATCCAGGCTTTGGAAAAACTACTTTTTAACATTAAGGATAGATCCGTTATTTTGCTACAAGATGGTATAATTACTGAATGTCGAAAATGTGAGCTTCATTAAGTCATCTGTGAATTTCATTTAACGTTGTTTGAACTAGTTAGAACCGATAGGTAATTACAAGTTTAATGAAGCATATAGCAGATCATTCAACTCTGCTGTTTGTTTCTCAACTGGGACTCCATTTCACTTTGTGCTTATCCTACAGCAAGCCTCCTACTCCACAGTCATTTTGGCAATAAGAAGTATTTAATTAGATTAATGAATTTTTATGCTACCTCCTAGGAGTCAGGCTTGTTAATTCCTGACAATGACAAGAAAATACTATAACAGATTTTTCAGTATGTCTTTGCAAAGACTCTGGTTATTTTGCTGTAGCAGTGTTCATAAATCAGCTGCTTCAGGCTGGCTTACTCCAGATCTCCAGAGAGACATAGAGAGACACAGTCAGGTACAACCTGCTTCATCAATTAAAGAGACAGGAATGCTTTTAGTGTTGTTTAGTTCTACTATTTAAATGTTACTCAAAACGTTTACCAAAACCTATCCGAGGTCTCTTATAACTACCATGGGCTGAATTCTATGAGTCCACCACCAAAGTAGGCGGCGGACGTAAAAAAAAATCGGCCTGCCCGCACGGGAACCGTGTCACGGAGCCTCCGCAATTTCAAACGCGGTGGCTCATTTGCATGGCCGTGGCGCCTGCCCCCCCCCCCCCCCCGCGATGATGTGGAGGGGGGCGGGCAAGCCTCTGCAGGCAACGGTGTCCAGCGCCAATGCACAGATGCCAGCGCCATTTTTGAAGGGCTTACAGCCCTAAATGGAGATTTTAAAATTAAAGGGCAGGTCAGTTCAATGACCAAAAAAAAGAAATAACTTACCATTAAATTCATTTTCACATCCCCCCCCCCACCTCCACCCCCCACCAATGGCATTTCCGGCCATTCGTGCCCTTCCTCCCCGAAAGCGAATACTCAGAATTTTCCCTTTCCCCCCTCCAAAGTTCAGCAACTTTGCTCTTTACCCCTTCCCATCACCCCCCCCCCAACCAATCCGCATCATTTTAACCTCATTCCCCCCGTCCCCGCAAAGAAACAATCCTCCTCCCCCATTCCCACAGTGTCGCGCCACGTTTCCCTGAACAGGGATTCAAAGGCACGGCATTGTCAGCCGCCCGAATGAAGATTAGTGCGGCGATTTAGGAGGCGATGAGACCCTCATTAAATCAGGTATGTAAATTAGTTTACAAATTTAAATGGAGGTCTCGTTGCCGAGCGGCAGGTTGGCCACCATGAGGCCTTGCTGCCACCGCCGAGATCGGCATGGAGCCTGTCGCCATCGGGGTCGGTTGCGGGCCTCCTCCACACCGATCTTCATTGCCCCCCCTGCCAACGTTCCCAACGGCGGAGGGACTTTAAAATCCAGCCCCATATATCTGCTCTGTTACAACAGTGGCAGCAGACTGGACCAGTCCCTCCCTCACCGATTGACCAGATGATGAAAGTGGAGGAGGTAATTTGTTTTAATAATTCACCATCACAAATAATCCAATATCCTGTGAAATCCCAGACTATTAACAGGTCTAAGATATTAGTGGGAAATTTTAACAAAAACTGGCAGGCAGGAAACATAGGGGATTGGGTCATCCGCCCGTTTTATACTCTGTCGATTTACTTTCCATTCACATCAATGGAAAGCAAAATCGGGCAGGGTATGAAACAGGCGAATGACCCAATCCCATCAGTTACCCACCAGGCAGGTTAGGTAAAAACTACTCCCATTGTCACTGAAAAAAATGTTCATGTGATTTCATCAAAAATTGACTAACTTCCAAGTAGTATAATAATGCTAGCTGCTATTTAGTGTGTTAGAGACAAGTAATTCAGTCATGAAGTTCATCAACAATGTGTACTTGTAGTTAATGATGTACTCTCACTCCCTTGTCTTCATCTTCCCTCCTCCCTACCGAACTGAATTATTGCTTTGATTATTGACAGCTATCTAATTTCCTACTTTTTTCAGATCAAAATTTAATGTTCCATGTACAAAGCACCTCCATTTTAAACCTGTAGCTCACATGACCAAAGCTCTGTTCTTACTCTATGAATAAAATTAGTGACTAACTTAGGGGTCTTACTTTTTTACACATGAAGGATAGTATTCTGGTAGTGCTCTGTGAAAAAGTGTTCATGTAACATGATTCTGTCTCATTGCGTAATCTCTTTAGAGTGCTTACTCCAGTTTCCTTACTGGCATATAACAAAAACAGCACAATTCCTGGGAGGTAAAATAAAAATTCATGAATCTAATTAAATACTGATTACTGCCAAAATGATTTTGTAGAGTAGGATACTCTGAGGTTGGGTGTAGGATAAGTGCAATGTGAAATGGGGTCCCAGTTGAATGATCTGCTATATGCTTCATTAAACTTCCAATTACCTTTGCTCTTGTGGTTTATGACATCCACAGAACCCCTCAAATGTAGCACAGCTTAAAAATATATTCTGACTGTGGTAAATCCTAGTATTCATCATGAAATTTAGGAACTCATGGATAACTCAAATAGTCTTTATTACTCCTAAGATTACCTTATGGTTTTCAAAAGACAGTTATATGCAGAAGTAAGTGCAGACTATTCCATCAATCATTGATCCTACAATGCATGTTATAAATTTGAGGAGAGTCCTTTTGATACTACCAATTACTGACCTAATATATAGTATGCACAGTGCATTTTTGTTTAATTACACCACCATATATTCCACAAATAATATGAAAAACATTGAAATTGCTATTATATTTTGCTAAGTCGGAAAGAAATGAAAAGTGCTACACATACCAAAACATTTGATTAACCTACAACTTTGTTAGATTGATGTAACTAACTCATGATTCCATTTCAGATCAAAGAAGCCACTGCAGAATCATTCAGAATACTATAGGAATCTTGTATACTGTTAGTTTGATGTTATTGTACTTTATTTTCTGTGTCAAACTCATAAAGAATAGTCTAGACAGAAAAACAAATAGCAAGATTCATCAAAAAACAAGTTCTTGAAGAATTGTTAACAACCAGAATAAAATTAAAGCAAGGTTAAAATGTTGTCTACCCAAATAATATTACACATTCAGAAGCATTTCTCTGTTTCTATATAATTTCACTTGACCCCAGTGTTGTGTGTTTGCCTTTAAGAGTAAGGCCTTTAAGATCTTAGTATGCTAATGAGCTAAATGCCAGGATTTAATCATATGACTAGGTGCCAATCCCACTCTAACTGGAACACCAAGAGGCAAGACCTGCAAATAGATAGTTCTGTACTGTATATAGTTGTTCGCTGTTTAATAAACTTGTTTTGAGATCTTCAACTACCTGAACTCCACGCATCTCATTTTGTATTGCAACAGACAACATAAAAGAAGCATGTTATTACATCCAGGAGACCCCTAGGTTACTTACTTAAATGTTGCAAAAGATTTTTCCTGTCAAGCTCACGGAATGCCAAGTGAGTTGTGATCAAGTTTGCAGCCAGTCAGGGGCCAAAAATTGAAGTGGTCTGAGCTTTGAGAATGTAAATTACATTATTGTTTAAGCATTAAAAAAAGCTAGATAAATATTACAATAGATAGAATGAGTAAAAATTAAATACAAAATAAATTAAACTGATGAAAAAAGCATAAAGCGATTAACAAGATTAGAGAAAACAGGGGCACTCTAAGAAGTTAATCATCAGTTTGCTCAACCTTTCAGTAGTAGCGTGGTGTCTGGTGCAGACAATGGAGAAATATTCTATGGTTCAAGAATAAGCCAACAATAATGAATAGGGACTAAATACATAAAGTTGTGTTACCTTTTATTTTACATCTTTTCATTAAAATTGCAAGTTTTGTAGACCTATGAAACATATTTAATAGCAGCTGGGGACAAATATAAAAGCTCTTTATTGTGAAGAATAATTGTCTAATGAACTCATACATAGAATACAGGATGATCCTGACATCAGTATGTAGACTGCACTCATGCAAAATAGTCTTGCCAGTTGCTAACATTGATTTTTTAAAATTACTGATCAGCAGGCTAACATGGTTTATTAAAATGTATGGGTTGAATGCTGTGAGAAATAACTACTAGTTTATTGGTAAAATCCATATTTTAAAAAACTATGGATAGATCAAATCTTGAGGGATTCTATTGATTTCTGTACAAAGATTGCTTGATAAAATCAAATAAGGACTACTTTGCTGGCTTACTGCAAAATCCAACTGAAAACCTTCAGAATTTTTACAACATATCACATTCAATGAAATCAAGTTTTTGAATGATTTTAAATTGTTTTACCTTAAATGCAATGATAAATAACTGTTTAAATAAAGATAATTTCAAATTTAGATCTTCAGTGAAAAGAGCTTGCATTCACATACTTTCCAATTCAAATCACTTGAAGTGTGATGTGAAAATGTGACATCACTATTTGGTCCTGACAAGACAAGAACTACAGATTAAAATTACTTTGCTTAACCTTAACAGTTTCAGGAATTAGCAATGTTTCAAAAGGAACCATAGCCATAACACTCTCACTCACTCCCCTCCCAAAGATTAAAATTGGGTTTAGTAATAGTAGTGACAGATGTTCACAGAGTGTGTCCTAACCAGGAAAAAAGGATCATCTAAACTTAGCAAGATAGCCACTGTTGTCATTTATTCCCAAGTCTCTCGCTATCACCTAGAAACATCCTCACTTGATATGATCTTTTCCGAAACAAAAGGGAACAGTGACAAATGGCAGTATTTAGTAATCATCCAAAACAGGGACTTGTTAACCGTAGATTTTCAAGTGAAAAGGACCCAAGGACCAGAAGCAGACTTTGCGAAAAAGGAAATGATTTTACTTAGATAAAAAGCATTAAAATTTGGAATTTAGCAGCGCAATATACCTGACAACTGACTGGCAAAGCAGTCTTTCCAAAACAGAGGCTCCAGTAAAATGGGCGACCAGTACAGGAAGTTGACCATTAAACTGATATTAAAATTGTAGTCCAGGTCTAGCCTTGTTACTTTAATGACTGCAGCTTCCTCTGACTGAGACTTAGAAATACCAACAACTGCAATTGCAAGAATTGATTCAAGATCCAATACATAATACACTTCAGGACTCATGGTTGTACTTATTGATTTATATTTCCTAAGTTTGTACTTCACTTCATTTTTAAATAGCAGGACAATATTAGCTATCCTCCAGTCTTCAAACACTGCTCCTGTATTTGTGAGCATGCTAAAATAATGAATCAGATCCTTCCATACTCCAGCTCTAGTATTCTTGAATATTCTTAAAGTATAGTCCAGTCAGTTTAGCCTGACATAAGTGAACATTAGAAACAGATAAAATCTAATTTTAAGCTATTTTTTATTTACACATGCATTTGCTATTACACTGGAAGAAAAGAATATGTGATGAACAAAGCCCTGGTTTAATTTCCGTTGCTCAACACAAAATAGACAAAATTTGGCCTTTTGTTGCTCCATATCAATTGAATTTCAAAGCTTTTGAAGTGACGTCTGCGCATTTCTTTTTTTCTGGTCTCAGCTTGTCATTTTAATGCCAGGTACTGAAACTATATTCAAATTTAATAAGAGCTCTGCTACAACGTAAAGAAATCAACTGTCATCTTTTTGCCAGGTCTGTAGGAAAAAACACTTTGGTGCATCCAAATTGATTTTTATTTTATGCAATCTATGGACAATATTTCCACTGGGACTGTTTTTGAAGGATGACACTTTACAAAAAATGTATTGTTTAGCTTTGATTTTCAATGTTATCACTTACAGCCTAAGAGCCTACAATGAAAATATATATTTATAGAAGCATTGTAAAATATACAAAAAATGCATACATAACCAGTATTCCAATTTCTTAAAGGAAAATTATTAGCATTTCAGAAAACCCCCATATTATTCTCTTATGTTCTTGATAGATATCAATGATTTTTCTGTGAATTAATAATAGTTGTCTTATGATTTGATTAACATTTTGGTTGATTTGTATCAGGTTATAGAATGTTGAACAGATAGTATATTTAATTATTTTAAACAAAACAAACACTAAAATGTGGATTAATGTTGTTTGCAGAATAATTGGGCTGAATTTTATGGGGCCCTTTGAGATGGCAAAGGAGGTTGGGGAGGGGGCATAAAATTAAGACAGCAGATGTCAGGCAGGAAGTCGGACGTCATGATATCGCTTCTGGATTTTCCCATCGGTGGCTGACATGGAGAGCGGGCTTCACACATTCACAAGGCGGGAAACCACTTAAGTATTTAATAAGCAATTATATTCTTAGTTTTGAATTTTCTTGATGGTGCATGGGAACCATTGAGCTTCAGGGCCTCACCTGATGCAAGGAGGTGACAAGGAGTTGGGATCTCAGTGGTGCCTTCACTGTGAAGCTATCAGTTGAGGTAGCATTGCTTGGCAGGAAGGGTGGGGAGGGTGCATTGGGAAACACTGTCAGGAGTAGGAACTAAGGTATCAGCATTGTGAGGCACCCACACCAGGGTGGTATCGGAGCAGTTACACTTCCTTGAAGGGCACAAGTTAGGGGTGTGGGGGGGTTGTTGGAAGGTTTCGTTGGACTGGAGGCCTTGCATTCAGGGAGAGGCAACCTCTCATGGGCTCATTCCCCCTGGCTTTGAGGCCCCCATGGAGGAGGAGGAGAGAGAGAGGGAGCTTCAGGGATGGGGAGGGGGAGACCAACAAATTGGGGGCCCACAGAAGGGCCAGCTCTGGGCACAGGAGTCTGGTGAAGGTTGTAGAGAGGCAAGGCAAGAACCTCCGATGCACAGTAGAAACTACCCTCAGAAGAGGGTCTACTGGCCACGTCTCAACTACCTGCAGATATCCGAGCAGCAGTGTCTCCAAAGACTGCGCCACTCCAGGGAGGCCATCAATGATCTATGTGCCATGATGCAGGATGAGCTGAGGCCCATGGGACTTGGTAGGCACCCAATGCCAGTAGCGCTGAAATTCACTGTAGCCCTGAACATCTACGCCACTGGATCATTCCAGGGATCCACTGGAGATATGTATGGAATCTCCCAACCTGCGGCGCATCACCCATCAAGGAGGTCACCCATGCCCTGTTCAGGAGGACAGGTGACTATGTACACTTTCGCACCAATCCAGTCAGTCAGAGAAGGCTGTAGGATTTGGGGCCATCGTTGGATTCCTCCAGGAGCAGGGGTGATTGACTGCACGCATGTGGCCATCAAGGCTCCCACAGACCAGCCTACTACCTTCATCAACCGGAAGGGCTTCCACTCCCTCAATGTACAACTGGTCTGCAACCACCGTAAAAGGTGTGTGCACAATTCCCGGGAAGCAGCCACAATGCATACATACTAAGGCAGTCCCAGGTCCCTGACCTTTCTCAAGCCCCGGCGTGCTGTCAGGGATGGATCCTTGGAGACAGGGACTATGCACTGCTTACGTCTATGAGGAACCCACACCTGGATGCAAAGGAGAGGTTCAATGCTTGTTATGGGTCAACCCAAGTGACCATCGAGTAGGCCATTGGTCTACTCAAGATGATATTTAGGTGCCTAGATCGATCTGGTAGAGCCCTGAAGTATGCCCAGGCGCGGGTCTTGTATATTGTGGTAGTGAACTGTGCATTACACAACCTGGCACGACAGAGGAACGAAGTGTTGACCAGTGAGGATATTGTAGAGTGAGATGCCTCCTCCAATGATGAGGATGCGGAGGAAGATAATACCCAAGCAGTGCTAGTACAGCATGAATGGCGCCATGAGATACGCACAAGGGAGGCATGAGCCACCTTCATATATTTACGTTTCCTTTGAGACTTACCACCTTCTGGAACCCCAACAATAAAGCCTTACCATTAAGCATCCCTGTTGTTGCATCCTTCCTTCTGTACTGCAGCACCCAAATGCAGGTTGCAAAGTGGCAAAGCCGAAGCTTTGAGCACTCAGGACTTACTCCCTCACTACCCGCTCCTTAGGAGGATAGGAGAAAGATTTGCAATGGAACTCGCAAAAGGAATGCGCAACAGAAAGAAGACATGGTGAGTGGACACCATAGTTGAATGACACATTACAACCATTGCAACAACTCCCTTTTTTGTGGCATTATCACCCATGATCCTACGTGTGCATCTATGTGCCTTTTTAACTCATTTGTGAGTGCTCCTATGTGGGTGCTCCTATGTGATGCTCCCCTTGCGCTGTCAGCTGAGGCGGCTTGGTGACCCCGGCTTGGGATGACCTTGGCGGTTGTCCTCTTGCTGCCTGAGTGAGGCCTTGTGGGCCTCAGAACACTGAGGGCCTCCTGCAAAGGTGCAGAGACAACCTCAGTCGGCGGGGATAATGGAGGCGCTGGCGTCACTGGCAGAGCGGCTTTGGAGCCACTGTCTGCACCAGGAGTACCCTGAGAGAAACTCCCTGATGCAGCAGGCAGCTGCTCCTCTCCCCTTATCAGACACACTTGTACCTTCCTGCTGACCTGAGAGGGACATGGATCTGGTGGAGATACCTGGTGCCTCGTCCCCCTCTCGCCTTGCCACTGCTGCAACGAGCTCATGGAAAAAGTGATGGTGTGCAGGTCTGTGCACATCTCCAGCAGCCACTGATTGGTCTGCTGGATGTGGCTCTCCAGACACACAGTTGGCAGAGACAGTGCAGCACTCAAAGCCTGGCTGGACTCCTCCATTGTTCATGCTTGGTTATGCAAAGCTTCTGGCATCTCTGTCAGATGTTGCCTCACTTCTCGCTGCAACTGCAACATTTCCTGTGTTGCCACCGAAATCAGAGGTGCCTCATCAGCCTGGGCCTCAGCAAGGCCGTGGCCTCCCACAGCCCTCCGACTGCCAGTGGCCTGGCCTTTCACAGCCTCCATCAGCTGCTTTTGTGCTTCTGTGCTGTGCTCACCAGGTTGTGTACCCATCTCTAAATGTGAGCAACTACCCACCGATGTGAGAATATCGGTGCTGGTGGAAGGTGCAAGGGAATGTTGTGACAGTGAACCCTCTGAGACTCCCTCCTTCTCCTCAGATGTGGCCAACTGTCCCTCTGCCTCTGGACCTCCTCTGTCCTCTCTGTCGCATGAGAAATCATAGAATTAGAAGGATTAGTGTCTGCACATTATCTCATTCATACCCGAATGTACCTCTCCATTGTTGCCACGGGGAACATATGCGCTACATGGCTCTTCACCGCTAGAGACACTCTTGTGCACAGTGACATGCTCACTCACTCTCTTGGGTGGGTGCCCCTGTTTCACCATCTGCTATGGCACGGCTGCCTTGTTGTCCTGCCAGTTCCATGGCAGGAGTTCAGTTGAGGCTCTCAGCAGTCAGGCAGCAGCTTTGATAAGGGTCTAGGCAGTCAGGCAGGGGCTGTCAGCCATTTAAGTATGGCACCTGAAGCTTCTGCAGTGTCACCTGGCGCCACCTTCACCGCCTCTGTTGCCGCCTCCGTCCCCTCAGTAGATGGCCCCCACGATTCCCCATCCTTAATTGGTTGGCCGCTGCTTAATTGCGATAGGCCGGCAGCTTTTTGCCCCTACAGATGCCACACCCTCTTACGGTCCTTATGTCAGCACCTGTGGCCTAGAAATAAAATACAGCCTATTGATTCAGATATAAGCTTCTGATAGTGAGGTAATTACAAGCTGAGTTATAGGATTATACATAACATGTATGTAAATTTAAAAATAGGTAAAGGTCAGTTGCTGAAAAGAATTATCATAAGAAAAGATATGGTAACCTCTTGTACCAACTCTCCAAGGTTCTGATTAAATTTTAGCCCATTCATTTTAACACTAAAGTTTGGGTAGGGATAAATCAGGTAAATTAAGAGCATCCAATAGCTGTATCATTTTATGATATTATAGAAAGCTAACATATTCTAATCTCCAGAATTTTAACTGCTTTGGAAAAAAGGTTGTGCAGAGATCAACTCAATCAATTCCCATCTGTTCACTCTTCACTGTTGTGCTCTGAGCTCAGGTTCAGTGACAGATATTATTGACAGCCAATCACCTTTGACACTGAGTCTGTCGTACCACTGAGACGATGCAGCATCATAAGGATGTAAATTACAGAATATCACATAACACCCAGAACTCACAAAATGTAATTCTATGAGGAGAATCTGTTATCCTCTCATGGACTCCATAAAAGTTGACATTCTTCAACAATAACCTCAATGGATGAAAATAAGAACACAAGGTGATTATTTGGAAATTATCAAATTTTCAGACCTATCCCCCAATCTCCACACATGAAAATATTTAATTCGTGAGCTATTTCTTTTAAATTGTGGGCCATTTCTTCTAAAGGGGCCTGTTGTTAAGTTTGTTAAGGGCCTGTTAGATGAGTGCGTTGGGACAGGATTCTGGCGGTCAGATTCAGGCTGTCAGGGGAGGTGGTAATGGGAGGTGGTGTAGTGGTAATGTTACTAGCCTAGTAACTCTGAGCTCCAGACTAATGCTCTGGGGACATGGGTTCAAACCCTACCACAGCAGATGGTGAAATTTGAATTCAATTAATAAATCTGGAATTAAAATCTTTTGGTGACCATGAAACCACAGTCAATTGTTGCAAAAACCCATCTGGTTCACTAATGTCCTTTAGGGAAGGAAATCTGCTGTCCTTACCTGGTCTGGCCTATATATGGCTCCAGAACCACAGCAATGTGGTTAACTCTTAAATGCCCACTGAAATGGCCTAGCAGGTCACTCAGTTCAAGGGCAATTAGGGATGGGCAATAAATGCTGGTCGACCCATTGACGCCCACATCCCAAGAATAAATATATTAAAAAATTACCATTTCCACATGGAGAGTGGGCAATGGGAGGGAGCAGAGGAAGCCCATGCTGCAAGGAAGGTAGATTATGTGCTGCTACAGTAGGGTAAACTGCAGCTCCAGATATGTTGGGTTCACATGAAAGGATCCAGAAACCCCTAAAAATGCTGTATATTTTACTGCTGCATGGCTGTGAATGAGAACTTATTTCAATAAAACCAACAGTTGGAGAGGAAGAATTGGTGAAATCCTGATGCTCTCCTTTCGTGCAGGGAGCACTCCTGCCTTGTTCTAAAACACAAGCCTTCAGGGACCTCCTCCTTCTTTCACCTTGCCACTGCGATGTTGAGCTCATGGCTAAGGCAATTGTGCACAGGCCTGCATGCATATGTGGGATCTGGCTCTCCAAGAGGGTCGTCAAGCTCTTAATGTGCCCGCACGCCTGAGACATAGCAGCACTCAGGCATGGATGGACTCCTCCATCGTCATGGCTGTGCATTGTCTCTGGTATCTCTGCCAGATGTTTTCTTACCTCTCTCTGCAACTCCAGCATGCCCTGTGCTGTCAACACCAGAGGCTCATCATCAGCCTGGGGCTCAGCATGGGCCTGGTCACTCACAGTCCTCTGACTGTCAGTGGCCTTGGCTGTCTCAGCCTCAGCCAGCTGCTCAGGCGCATGTGTGGTTCTCTCACCAGCATGTGACCCTGATTCTAAAGCTGAGCACAAACCCACTGAGTTGAAAGTTTTTTTTTATTTTGCATGGGATGTGAATGTCATTGGCAAGGCCAGCATTTGTTGCCCATCCCTCATTGGCCTTGACAAAGAGTGAAGAGTCAACCACATTGCTGTCTGGAGTCACATGTAGGCCAGACCAGATAAAGATGGCAGATTCCCTTCCCTATAGGACATTAGTGAACGAGATGGGTTTTTATGACAATTGATGATAGTTTCATGGCACTATTAATGAGACTAGCTTTCAATTCCAGATTTTTATTTATTAATTGAATTTATTAATTAACTGAATTTAAATTCCACTAGCTGCCATGGAGGAATTTGAACCCATGTTCCAGGGTATTAGCCTGGGCCTCTGGATTACTAGTCCAGTGACATTACCACTATGTTACCATCCCCCCAGTGTTGGAACTTGCAGGAGAGTCATGTGACGCTACATCCTCTGACTGCTCCTTCTCCTCTGAAGTTGAATGATCTCTCCCTTCTGCTGCAGTCTCCTGCGAATGCCGATCTTCATGATAGAACACAAACAAATGTGGGTTAGGCTGTACAAATCCTGTCATGTCAACCATCTGTGAAGTGGATCACCAAAAGTGTGCTGTATGTCATTTGAAGACAATCCTCAGTCTCTTGCGCAGAGACTCCAGCCTCATGATCTGCTATTGAGCGGCCGCTCTGGGAGCCACTAATTCCATTGCCTCCTCCTCAGCTGAGAGAGCTGGATGTCTGATATTCCTCTTCCAGTCTGTTATGTATCCCTGCTGTTATGGGCCCTCTTGTCCTGTAAGTGGAAAGAGGGAGATTGCCATACTTTGCAGAAAGATCAACATGACACTTGTGCTAGTAGCAGCCCCTCATCCCCTACTGGGGTTTCCTATGTAGCTCATCCTCCCATCAGCTTTCAGGGGGTTAATGAGCATGAGCTGTGAAAGAAGGTGGCCTATGGCCGAGATGCAGCCATGTATCTGTCAGGATGAGGTGATGCCTAACCCCCTTTGTCAGCGGCTTTGTGATGCCTCCCTCCCCATATCCCGCTTCCTCCTGCGTAGCCACTTGCAATCCCAAAAAAGGAGAGAGTTGTGGAGCTGTCACCTTGGCAAAACAAAGGAGGTCATTGGTCCTCTTGCGACACTCTACCCATATTCGGGGGTAACCCCACGGCTGCTGACCTCCTCTGTGATCTCCATCCAAGCTTGCTTGGTTAGGCAGGAGGACCTCTTCTTGTCATCGCTGGGGAAGATTTGATGGGCCCTGCACCTTTCTTATTATAATTGGCTGCCTGCCGAATGTGGTGGGCTGGCCGCACACGTGACTAGCGGGTCGGCACCCACTTCCATGACAGGCTCACTAAATTCAACCCTTAGTTCCATAATTGTTTTATGCCTGCTGCTGTTTTACTGATTTACAATAGACAGATAATTGTACCATTTTATGTTGTTAAACATCACAGGGATGAAACTGGTCTCTGCCACTTGTGCAAAATGGACTCACACAGAATGGGCAGCTAATTTTACACAGGCTCGATTTTCTTGTCCATTGACTTTTATGGAAGAGAAGACTGGGCATGGTATAAAACAAGCTCCCCATTTGGCACCACTGGGATAGATCAATCTCCTCCCACCAGAGCAGACAGGTGCCAGGTTGAAATCTCAAGCTGTGCTGAGTTAGATAATCTCAATTAGTGTGATGATAGAGCAACAATTGAGCTCAGCATCCTAAAATAGAGGGGAAAGTGAAACAGAGCTCTCATTCTACATTTTCTATCCAGTAATTCCTGATGGAAAATGTATATATGTAGATATTAGAACATAAGAAATAGAAGCAGGAGTAGGCCATTCGACCCAGCGAGCCTGCTCCGCCATTTAATAAGATCATGGCTGATCTGATTGTGGCCTTAACTCCACTTTCCTGCCTACCCCCATAACCCTTGACTCCCTTGTAGATCAAAAATCTGTCTTGCTCAGCCTTGAAGATATTCAATGACCCAGCCTCCACTGCTCTCTGGGGTACAGAATTCCAAAGATTAATGAACCTCTGGGAGAAGAAATTCCTCCTCATCTCCATCTTAAAAGGGAGAACTCTTATTTTGAAACTGTGCCCCCTAGTTCTAGATTCCTCCATGTGGGGGAACATCCTCTCAGCATCTACACTGTCAAGCCCCCTCAAAATCTTATATGTTTCAATAAGATCATTCTATCATTCTTCTAAACTCCAATGAGTTTAGGCCCAACCTTCTCAAGCTTTCCTCATAAGACAACCCCCTTCATCCGAGGAAGCAGCCTAGCGAACCTTCTCTGAACTGTTGCCAATGCACGTCTATCCCTCCTTAAGTAAGGAGACCAAAACTGTATGCAGTACTCTAGGGGCAGTCTCACCAATGCCCTGTATGGTTGTAACAAGACTTCCCTACTTTTATATTCAATCCTAGTCATGCCAACATGCTATATCGAATGATAATTTTTTTAATCCACTAGCTGCAGACCTAAATTTTAAAGGAACAGATAAAAGGTGACTTTGCTAGCAGCTTAAGATGGCCATTTAAGTTTCAACACTGTATCCTACATTCCAAGGCCTGCGAAGTGGAGATGAAGTGTCTGCCCCATCCAACCAAGAACCAAGACCTGGGAAATTTAAGGGAACTACCTGTTCCCATTAGCAAGACACCAAGATTATCACTTGAACAATGGGACCATGGTTGTAAGAAAGGAATCCCCAGAAATGGGCTGTTTCAGTTGCAAGAAGAAATACATTGCTAGCTACCATGCTTGAATCACTGGGCGACTGTCATGTAAGAAGCACCGCCGCCGCCCCCCCACCGCCCCCCCACCACCCACCTCCCCCCCCCCCCCCCCCACCTCCACCACCAATCTGTGAGTTTTTAAACTGTTGTTTCTCTGCAGCAGGTTGACAAGCATCTGGACTCTAACAAGTGCAGACCCAAGTGAGGGTCACTCCATTCTCTCTCTCTCCATTCCACCTTGCAAGCATAGACCCCAGCCTGCTGACTGACCACTTCTGCATACTCCAGCTGCAACCAGAGACCCCTTGAAGGAAATCATCTGCATTGCTGTCTCCAAGAGACCAACCAAATCAGCCATCTATCTCTTCAAACCAGAAGCCTCAGGACCACCGAATTCAGCTAGAAGCCAGCCAAATCACCAAACTCCACAGACTGTATATCCCTTTTTTCTATGGACTCTAACTCAACCAATCTACCCTTCCCCACTCTGTAAGCTATTAGTGTGTGTGTGAAAGTTGCAGCGTAGTTTATTATTTTACTTAGATCATTTTAAGTACAATAAAGCTAACCTTTTACTTTGTTAAACACAAAAAAACTGTCCGATTGGTTCTTTTTATGATCATGGCACGTAAATAATCAAATACTCACTGAATTGGCAGGTACATCCACTTTAAAAAAGAATTAAAACCTGTTGCGGTCAAACTAGGAAAGGGAAAAGAGGAAAGCCCTTCAACCCTTCCTCACCTGACCATAACAATCCCCCTTACAATCAATGCCAATGTTCCATTTGCCTTCCTAATTACTTGCTGTACTTGCATGCTAACTTTTTGTGATTCATGTACCAGGACACCCAGATCCCTCAGTACCACAGAATAATGTAGTCTCTCTCTATTTAAATAATATTCAGTTTTTCTATTCTTCCAGCCAAAGTGAAGAACCTTACATTTTCCCACATTATACTCCATCTGCCAAATTTTTGCACACTTAATTAACCTACCTATAGCCATTTGCAGACACTTTGGGCTGAATTTTGCTTTCCTGCCACTGGGAGCAGTGGCAGGCGAAAAAAATGGCAGTCCGCATACATGTGCCGCATACTGCCACGCAGCCGCGATCTTGAGCCTGGTGGCTCATTGAAATATGCAGGACCACCAGCCCTGCTCAGAGAATACAGAGCTGTCCCTGTTACCACCACCACCAGCCCCGCACTACACTGAAAATAAATGTTTGGTCCGTTTCCCCCCCACCTCCCCCACACAATGCACTGAGATTGCAGAGTTGACCCCTCTCCCCCCTCCCCCACAACTACACTATAAATGCTGGGTTCCCCCTTCCCCACCTCAGTAGTGCCAGATTTCCCTGGACAGGAAAGTGAAGGGGTGTGAGTGCCGCCTATCACACTGAAGATCCAGATCTGACGGTAAGATCATGGGGAACTGTATTTAAATGTATGCATAAAGTGAATTTCAATATTTAAAGTCGGGTCCCATTGCTGAGCAGCGAAGAGGCTGCCATGGAGACTTGCTGCCGCCGGGAAGATCGAGCATGGCAATCCAGGTGTCCGGCTCCATGGTGGGCCACGGCTGCTCCGATCTTCCAGCAGCCCCACCCATTACCCCACCCCTGCCACGGAGGCCAACGTCGGGAGTGAACAAAATTCAGCCCTTTGTGTCCTCCCCACAATTTGCTTTCCTTGCTTTCCTACCTACCAATTGTATCGTCAGCAAATTTGGCTACAATACACTCGGTCCCTTCATTAAACTCATTAATATAGATTGTAAATAGTTGAGGTCCCAGCATTGATCCCTGTGGCACTCCACTGGTTACAGTTTGCTAACCTGAAAATGCCCCATTTATCCCAATTCTGTTTCTTGTTAGTTAGCCAGTTCTCTCTCCATGCTAATATATTACCCCCAACACCATGAGCTCTTATCTTGTGTAGTAACCTTTTATGTGGCATGTTATTGAAGGCCTTTTGGAAATCCAAATACACTACATCTACTGGTTCCCCTTTATCCACCCTACTTGCTACATCCTCAAAGAACTCTAATAAATTTGTCAAACAGATTTCCCTTTCATAAAACCATGTTGACTCTGCCTGATTGCATTATGATTTTCTTTATGCCCTGTTACTACTTCCTTAATAATGGATTCTAGCATTTTCCCAATGACAGATGTTAGGCTACTGACTTATAGGTTCCTGCTTTCTGTCACTATCCTCTCCCCATCCTGCCTTTTTTGAATAGAGGTGTTACATTTGCGGTTTTCCAATCCACTGGGACCTTTGCAGAATCTAGAGAATTTTGGAAGATTACAACCAATACATTCACTATCTCTGCAGCCACTTCCTGTAAGACCCTCGGATGCAGGCCATCAGATCCAGGGGACTTGTTAGCCATAAGTTACATTAGTTTTCCTAGTACTTTTTCTCTTGTGATAGTGATTGTTTTAATTTCCTTCCTCCCTTTGGCCTCTTGATTTTCTGCTGTTCTTGGGTTGCTTTTTGTGTCTTCTACTGTGAAGACAGATACAAAATACTTGTTCAAAGTCTCTGCATTTCCTTGTTTCCCACTATTAATTCCCCAGTCTCATCCTCTAAGGGATATACACTTAACTTTAACTACTCTTTGCCTTTTTATATATTTGTAGAAGCTTTTACTGACTTTTTATATTTCTTGCTAGTTTACTCTCATACTCTAATTTCTCCCTCTTTATTATTTTTTAGCCATCGTCTCAGGTGAAGGAAGGAGATCAGTTGTGATGATCCCACAATAGAATAATCCATTGGCATTTATTGGTGAGAATCACAGATGAAGAATGACCACTTGGACAAAATATGGAAGGGCATCCTCAAAAGTAAATTGGGTAAAGGAGAAAAAAGCATCACAACAGAAATGTGTAATAGTAAGTTTGTTAGGGTGCACAAACATGTCAGAATGTAAGCGTGTATAGAAAAATCTGGGATTACACCTTTTACCAGGAGCTATATAGCTGGGATTTTGCAGTTGTAATGATAGTGAAACTATTAGCATTCACTGTCATTACAACTGTAAAACTGACTGCAACTTCTGGCGTGTGCATTTGTACAGTTAAATATGGAAATCTAACACAAAAACAAGAAATGCTGGATTCACTCAGCAGGTCTGGCAGCATCTGTGGAAAGAGAAGCAGAGTTAACGTTTCGGGTCAGTGACCCTTCTTCGGAACTGACAAATATTAGAAAAGTCACAGATTATAAACAAGTGAGGTGGGGGTTGGGCAAGAGATAACAAAGGAGAAGGTGCAGATTGGACCAGGCCACATAGCTGACCAAAAGGTCACGGAGCAAAGGCAAACAATATGTTAATGGTGTGTTGAAAGACAAAGCATTAGTACAGATTAGGTGTGAATATACTGAATATTGAACATCAGCAAGTGCAAACCTGAAGAAAAACAACCTGAAAAAAACAGTGGGTAAGCAAACTGAACAAACTAAGATGAAATGAAATAAATGCAAAAAAAGATTGTAAAAAATGTAAAAAGGAATGCAAAAAAAAAAAGGAAGAAAAAATAACTAAAAATGACTAAAAATGAAAGTAAAGTGGGGGGCTGTCATGCTCTGAAATTATTGAACTCAATGTTCAGTCCGGCAGGCTGTAGTGTGCCTAATCGGTAGATGAGATGCTGTTCCTCGAGCTTGCGTTGATGTTCACTGGAACACTGCAGCAATCCCAGGACAGAGATGTGAGCATGAGAGCAGGGGGGAGTGTTGAAATGGCAAGCCACCGGAAGCTCAGGGTCCTGCTTGCGGACTGAGCGGAGATGTTCCGCAAAGGGGATTGCTGCAGTGTTCCAGTGAACATCAACGCAAGCTCGAGGAACAGCATCTCATCTACCGATTAGGCACACTACAGCCTGCCGGACTGAACATTGAGTTCAATAATTTCAGAGCATGACAGCCCCCCACTTTACTTTCATTTTTAGTCATTTTTAGTTATTTTTTCTTCCTTTTTTTTTTGCATTCCTTTTTACATTTTTTACAATCTTTTTTTGCATTTATTTCATTTCATCTTAGTTTGTTCAGTTTGCTTACCCACTGTTTTTTTCAGGTTGTTTTTCTTCAGGTTTGCACTTGCTGATGTTCAATATTCAGTATATTCACATCTAATCTGTACTAATGCTTTGTCTTTCAACACACCATTAACATATTGTTTGCCTTTGCTCCGTGACCTTTTGGTCAGCTATGTGGCCTGGTCCAATCTGCACCTTCTCCTTTGTTATCTCTTGCCCAACCCCCACCTCACTTGTTTATAATCTGTGACTTTTCTAATATTTGTCAGTTCCAAAGAAGGGTCACTGACCCGAAACGTTAACTCTGCTTCTCTTTCCACAGATGCTGCCAGACCTGCTGAGTGAATCCAGCATTTCTTGTTTTTGTTTCAGATTTCCAGCATCCGCAGTATTTTGCTTTTATGGAAATCTAGAAGTTGCTGTCAGTGATTCCCTGCTCCTCCACAGGGTGTGCTGTTGAAGTCCCCACAGATGGAAATCTTCTGAAATCACTTGAATTGACGTGAACTTCCATTTCTACACTATTGGTGTTGCTGCAAAAATCCTTGAAAAAGTTATGCCTTTTTGAATGAAATGTAACTGGGTTTTTAACAGTGTACTAGTTTATAATTACTGCTGAACAGCTTCTCTGGCCCTGGAAAACTAATTTTATATTTGTGAAATGTCAAATTTCTTCATTATGATATAAAATTCCACAGAATTTTATAATGCTCTAAAAAAATGCATGATATTTCAGCTCCTACCTTAAACCCATACGTATGTCTCAATATTTATTCCACTGACTGTAAAATGATTAAAAAGTGATAGCTAATCAGCACATTTTACTTCTTGAAATAACAACAGTAGATGCTGAAAATATTCAGCAGGTCAGGCAACATCCATAGAGAGAGAAACAGAGTTAATGGTTCTGGTCAATGCAATGTTGTCAGAACTAGAATAAGTTCTGATTTCCAGCATCCGCAGTATTTTGCTATTGTTTTTACTTAGTAGTTTGCTGTCTATGAATATTCTTCAATGTGATAGACTGCTTAACCTGCTTGATGACATTACCTTTGCTGGATTCCAGAGATTCCCTTGAGCTAATGTCAGAAACGAGTAAAACGAGGCAACCTCCTTGTGGACTTGGGGGAGGGCCCTTCCCCATGGGCAATCTGTGGCCCATGGAGGGCCCCTAGCGGAAAACCACCCACCTCCCTGAGCACCCCTCCACCTGCACAACATCTGTCCTCCCTTCCCCCGCCTGAGGTCCAGGTCACCAGCGCTGGGCCTGGTTCCAAGACCTCTTGTAGTACCGGCATTGGCCACCATTCCTGGTGGCACTGCTGATACTATTAAGCTGCCAGCCCTCTGATTGGCCGGCAACTTGTAGAGGGGGGGATTCCCGTCTTTCAAGGGATGAGGATCCCAGTGCCGGGTTGTTAATTGGGCTAGTGCTGTTAAATGGAGCCAGTGGGGTTCCTACTGCCTTTTCAGTCCAGCATCAGGAGTCCTGCTGGCTCCACTGAATCCTGCCCAATTATGTGCATCAAATAATGCAGTTTTTTTTTTAAATTTGTGTAACATTGAATTCCTGGTCGTGGACCTCAGCCCCTGTGACTAGTAAGATATTGGCCTCAACTGGCTTGCGCTATTGCAGGCAACAGTTTACTTCTGTCTACGGCGGGACTAGTGGTGGAAGGCAAGAGCACCTCTTGAGATACTTCTCCATGGCTGCAGCAGGGACAACACCTTGAGTGTGTTGGCATCCTTCCATTTATGAAAGATATACAGCGAACAATCCATTTAGATCAAGTGTCTTCTTTTGGTGCACCTTTGCTGATTGCTGTGGAGGCCAATCCTCAAACGGTAGCTGTAGCCACTAGGAGTCATGGTAGTGCGCGTCCGTCCACAGGGTGTGTCGCCATTTCCCTCTTTTGCCAGCTAGTGACTCCCAGGTGCAATAGTCGATCTTTAGGGCTTTCATGTCACACTTGCAAGCATCCTTGAAGTGCAGCTTTGGGCACCATACTGGTTGTCTGGCCCCAGCTACCTCACCATACAGAAGGTCTTCGGGTATGCAACAGTCTTCCATCCTGTGGATGTGTCCGATCCACTGAAGCTGCCTCTGTTTGATTAGTGCCAATGCACTTAAGAGCTCTGCCTTTGAGAGGACTGCCACATTTCTGATTTTGTCCTACCAGGATATACCCATAACGTGCCACAGACAGTGAAGGTGGAAATTATTGTACTTCTTTTTCTGGTAGCTGTAAGTTCATAGAGTCATGGAGAGATACAGCAACGAAACTGGCCCTTCGGCCCACCGAGTCTATGCCGACCATCAACCACCCATTTATACTAATCCTACATTAATCCCATATTCCCTACCATTCTCCTATCACCTACCTATACTAGGGACAATTTACAATGGCCAATTTACCTATCAACCTGCAAGTCTTTGGCTGTGGGAGGAAACCGGAGCACCCGGCGAAAACCCACGCAGACACAGGGAGAACTTGCAAACTCCGCACAGGCAGTACCCAGAACCGGGTCACTGGAGCTGTGATGCTGCGGTGCTAACCACTGCGCCACTGTGCCGCCCACAGTTGCCCATATTTCTCAGCCATACAGCAAGGTTCTGCGAACACAGGCCTTATAAAACATTAGCTTGGTCCTAAGAGTTATCTTGTTGTTATCCCATGTGCATTTCGTGAGTTGACAAAAGGTGGTTGCTGCTTTCCCTGAACGTGTATTGAGTTCTGCATCAAGGGACAGATTGTCTGTCACCATGGACCCATGGTAGCAGAATTTGCTAACCACTTCCATTTGAGTGTTATTCAGTATGATCAGGGGCAGAGATGGAACACCTTGTCCTATGACCACGGTTTTCTTGATGCTTATAGTCAGGGAGCACAAGTTACAGGCACAGGAGAGACAGTCTACGAGTCTTTCTAGCTGAGTTTCCGTGTGAGCGATGAGCAGAAATCATCAGTGTAGATGAGTTCTCTGATCAGGATGTGATATGTTTTGTCTTTGCTTTCAGCCATGATAGATTGTAGAGCTTGCTATCCGACCTAATGTGCAAGTAGACTGCTTCCATATGTGCAGAGAAGGCAAAGGTCAGGAGCATGGAAAAGAAGATGACAAACAGAGTGGGGGCTAGGACACAACCCTGTTTCACTCCATTCTTCACTCTGAAACTGTCGGAAGTGGAGCCATCAAACTGTATAGTGAAGTGCATGTTGTCATGGAAGGAGCGGATGAAACTGAGAAGCTTCGGTGAACAGACAATTTTTCCCAAAATCTTGTAGAGGCCTGCTCTGCTGACTGTGTCGAATGCATTAGTAAGATCTACAAAAGTTAAACTAAAGGGCTATACTCTGTTCCCTACACTTCTCTTGTAGCTTGTGTATGGAGAAGACCATGTCCACAGCAGATCTGCCAGCATGGAAACTACACTGTGCTTTCAGGTACACTCGGTCTGCAAGTAGATAGAGTCTTTTAAGTATGACCCTAGCAAAGGCCTTTCTGTGATGCTAAGGAGTGAGATGCCCCTGTAGCTGTTGCAGTCTCCTCTGTCACTTTTGTTTGTGTATTTTGTGATGATTTTGGCATCATGCATCTCCTATGGAACTGAGCCTACTATCCAGCAGATAAGGAGAAGGTCATAAAGATGTGGCAATAGATGGGAATTTCCCTGTTCGGCTGGAATTCCGCCCTTGCCACTTGCCCTTCTGTTCACTAGGCGGTTTATGGCCTTCCCGAACTCCAGTGATGAGGGTTCTTCATCTAACTCATCCACGGCAGGAAGTTGTGGGAGAGCATTGAGCACAGACTGAGAAATGTCCGACGCACAGGAGTACTGCTCACAGTCGAGTTCAGCCCAGCAGGACATCTGTTTACTTCTGTCAGTGAGTACTTCGCCATCTGTTGACTTCAGGGGAGCAACTTTGGTGATGACAGGGCCAAGAGCCCTCTTGATCCCTTCGTACATAGCTCATAGATTTCCCTTGTCACATGCAGTTTGGATTTCTTGGCATAAGCTGATCCAGTGTTTGTTTGCATAGTATCTCTCTCTCCTTTGCACAGCTGTTTTGGCTACTTTCAGGTCGTGCAATGTCTTACCTGTTGGGTTTATGTTGTGCATCATGTAGGCTTTGTTTTTTGCATCAATGACAGATATCATGTCAGCTGAGTAGGTCTCAAACCAGCCCTTGTGGCTGGTTCCACTTTTATCAAATGATGCTTCTGTTGCTTCATAGATGATTGAGCTTAGTGACTTCCAAGCTTCATCGATGCCGGCATCGGTGCTTTCCTTTAAGGCTTTGGTGGGTAGCAAGCATTCTAGCAACAGTGTGAAGTGCTGGTATTTGGCATCATTGCTTATGGAAGAGATGTTGATATGTGGTGGGCTGACCTGTTTGGAGCTGTGTGACTTTCAGGGATGCACCTTCACCCTGCTGCTGATGAGAGAGTGATCGGTGTCGCAATCTGGGCTGTGGTATGTGCGGGTGTGAAGAACGCTGGGCACATTGTGTTTCCTCGTGATGACTAGGTCCAGTTGGTGCCAATGTCCAGACTTTGGGTACGCCATGATACTCTCTGGTGATGCTTGCCCTGGAAGAAGGTGTTGGTGATGTAGAGTTCATTCAACGCACAAAGCTCAAGAAGGCATTGTCCATTATTATTGATCTTGCCCACCCCATGACGACTGAGGCACATTGGCCATGCACTCTTTGCCCCAGGATGAATAGCCTCTCACCATTTGGGATGTTCCTCAGAACATCACACAGGGAGTCAAAGAAATGCTCTTCACCTGAGATTTTGGCGTTCAGAGTTGGTGTGTAGATGCATATGATTTTGACTGTGTCTCCATCAGATGATAAATGCAGGGAGATGAGGCACTCCGAGGTTGCTACTGGTGGCTCAAGTGATTGTGTCAGCCGGTTGCTCACTGCGAAGCCTACACTGTGCTCACAGCAATCTTCAGTGCTCTTTCCATGCCAGTAGAAGGTGTAATTAACCTGTCGAATAGAGCCTCTTTCAACTAATCTGGTTTCTTGCAGAGCAGCAACATTGAAATCAATCTTGTGTAGCTCACGGTTATTCAGGGCTGTTTTGCCTACACTAGCTGTGGAGTGTGGGTTGTTGTCGATTCCAGGGCACATAGTCCTCACATTCCAACTTCTAAGCCGAAAAGTTACCTTTCTTTGTCTGCTGTGTAGCCTAGGCCTGGTTTTAGAACATGCTGATTTGCCTAGCATCTGCACCCCCCTCTCAACCTCGCAGGCTGGTGTCCAGAGGAAGGACGAAAGCCTACACGTCTGGGACCCATTCGGTTGCAGGGGTTGCTGGGAGGTGCTAACTTGAGGGAAACACCAGCTGCCTAATAGGATTCCCGATTTTGTTGGGTTTACTCCCATAACCATTAGCTGTTGATGTTGTTGTTGTTAATGTTGAAGGCACCGACCAGCAAGGCCCAGTCTGCCACAAACCTAGGTGTGATCTTGTTCTCCAGGTGTGCGAAGGGAGCGGCTCCAGCTCGCCGCTTTCCGCCCGCAGGTTGCCGCCTCTATCCCCCAAACCTTCCACCCAGGTCTGTGCGCTTCCCTCACTCTCTCTCTCACTCATCCTTCCCTGCTGCTGGTGCCTCCACCTGGGTCTATGCCTCAGCCAATCACTTATCCAACTTTCTTTGACATCACACTAAGATTTTCTCAAACGCCATCAGTGGGATCTGAACCCACGTCTGCCCCCACGGGTCTGCATCTCGCTGCTGCTCCCACTCCTTCATCCTCCCTCGGTCTGCCTCTCGCTGCTGCTCCCACTCCTTCATCCTCCCTCGGTCTGCATCTCACTGCTGCTCCCACTCCTTCATCCTCCCTCGGTCTGCCTCTCGCTGCTGCTCCCACTCCTTCATCCTCCCTCGGTCTGCCTCTCACTGCTGTTCCCACTCCTTCATCCTCCCTCGGTCTGCATCTCACTGCTGTTCCCACTCCTTCATCCTCCCTCGGTCTGCCTCTCGCTGCTGCTCCCACTCCATCATCCTCCCTCGGTCTGCCTCACTGCTGTTCCTACTCTTTTATCCTCCCTCGGTCTGCCTCTCACTGCTGTTCCCACTCCTTCATCCTCCCTCGGTCTGCATCTCGCTGCTGTTCCCACTCCTTCATCCTCCCTCGGTCTGCCTCTCGCTGCTGTTCCCACTCTTTTATCCTCTCCCTGGTCTGCAGCAGGGACAAGACCTTGAGTGACCATCTTATATTGATGGCCCTTTGTTCTGGACTTAGCTACAAGTGGAAATTCTTTTTCCATGTACCACCACCCTCCACCACCAGCCCCTGCACCACCCCCCACCGCCCCCCACGCCCCCCACCCCACACACCCTATCAAACCTCTTTAGTGGTTAGCACCACAGCCTCACAGCTCCAGCGACCCGGGTTCAATTCTGGGTACTGCCTGTGTGGAGTTTGCAAGTTCTCCCTGTGTCTGCGTGGGTTTCCTCCGGGTGCTCCGGTTTCCTCCCACAAAGCCAAAGACTTGCAGGTTGATAGGTAAATTGGCCATTATAAATTGCCCCTAGTATAGGTAGGTGGTAGGGAAATATAGGGACAGGTGGGGATGTGGAAGGAATATGGAGTTAGTGTAGGATTATTATAAATGGGTGGTTGATGGTCGGCACAGACTCGGTGGGCCGAAGGGCCTGTTTCAGTGCTGTATCTCTAAAAAAAAAAATTTTGAAGACTTCTATCAGTTCTCCTCTCAGTCTTCATTTTTCCAGAGAAAAGAGCACAGCCTGCTTAATCATTCCTGATATTTACATCCTCTCAATTCTGGTAACATCCTTTTAAATACTTTCTGTGCTTTCTCCAGTGTTTCAATATCCATTTTGTTGTTTGTTTCAAACATTGACACACAAAGTTGATGGAACAGAAAGTGTTTCAAATGTTTCTTTTAAATATAGTCACAGTGCAATATTATGAAAGGCACTTAATAGGTAAACTGCTAATGCATAAATCAATTAAAGGAAATCTTTGCTCAAACACGCGTTCATTTCACTCTTACTCTAAAGAAAAGAATTTGTTTTTATAACAACCTTTTAAACTGGGTATTTCACTATATTGCTTCATTTCCTTACCAATGCTACGACACAGTCATTACCTGGGGGTAGGGATTCCTGTTGGTGTTCTAACAATGATCATGCTTTCTGAAGAAAAGCTGCAGCAGTGATTAGAGGACCGTATCCACTTCAAAATTCTGCGTCCAAATAACATCAGTGAAAGGTAAGGACGGCCATTTATGATTGGCATTTATAACACAGATTGCAAACCCATTTATATGGAGCTATGTTTACTTTGTTAAGAGTGGCAAACAAATGGTGACAGTGACTAGAAAAACTGATAGAAAAGTGTGAATCCTCAAGAGAGCTTTTCTACACTTATCAGTATTCACGTGTTGAGTCTTCTACAAAGCTATATCTGGCCATCAATGAATGTTGTTGCCCTGCTTGGGAGGCTGGGATTTTACATCTCCAAAGCAGACAGCATTGGAGGCGGGGGAGGGCGTAAAATCGCGTGGGGTGGTATCGGGACGGATGTCCAACGTCATCACACGGGTCCACATTTTACCAGCGGCAGACGACAAGTTGTGTGAGAGTGACGCATGCTTTTTCAAAAGTGGTGATTGAGAGGTTGTTAAAATTGTTGAAGACCCAACTGAACAGCATTTTACCTGCCTGTTTGAATTTTACGAGGAATGCACGGGGGCCATGGGGTATAACCGGTAGGGGTATTTAAGGGTAGCAACGGGGCGGCAGCTGTCATTGCTGCATTCGGCAGCCTTGGGCGGCAGGGAGTTCGCCTTCACAGGAAGGCTGGCGCAGCGTGGCCAGAGCGTTTAGTGTGGAGGAGGCGGATATAAGGAACCAGGGATCTGGGGTCGAGCCTTCATCGTACCATCATAGCTCCTGGCACTGGGGGTCAATCGAGAGGGGCTGAGAGGGGGTGAGGTAGACATTGTTGAGGAAGCAATTGGCAGAGTGGCCCTTCAGACTGGCAGTGCCCAAGTGTCATTGGCATCGTCCATTCAGGAGGCAGGTCCTCCAGTGAGGAAGAGAATCTGCGAGGGAGGGAGGTGTGGTCACACAGGTCTGGTCAGCAGCAACCTCATGGTCACCTGTAGGGGCAACCTTGGGATGGGCAAGCGGCAGAAGGCTGCATCGGTGACCTCTTTACCCTCTCCCAATGGCAGTCCACACTGCTGGGCAGGATGGTCACAGGCTGCTGGGCAGGATGGTCTGAACGACTGTTCCAGTGCTGGTGGCCCTTTAAAGATGGTGTAGCACATCTGACCATGTCAGCTGATGACATGGCTGCTGCCTCAGTCCCCACCTCTGACCGGTGAATTATCGGCCACTCCGCCTGCTCCTGTTAATTAACCAGTGAGATTGCTCTAAGAATGGGAATCAGAGTGGGATCACCAGCTCCGCCCACTTCTGATCCAGCCTTTCCTTCGCCACCACATCACATAAAACCTCAGTCAGAGGTAAAAACAATTTCTTGATCCGGGATTTGTGACGTCTAAAACCAATCAGAAAACAGTATTTGGACCAAGAAGACACACTCCATGCCAGACCATAACTTTACAATATCAAAAATGTAGCTGAATTACCACTTATCAACAAAATAACAAAAATATCACAGAAGTTGGAGGAAGGATTTCTGCCAATGCTGCTCTGTACTGGGACATTTTCCAATTTTCCTTCCCCTCTTCCGTGGAAACACCCTTCTCCACTTCCTTCAGTTTGGCTCAGACGAGAAACTCAACAGGTGAAATATAATGGACCACCGGAGATGGGCTAGGAAGCAAGGCACCCCATAGAATTGCGATGGAAGGTGGGGGGTTTGGGTGGTAGTGGTGAAGGGAAGGGGATCCCAGAGACCAATTGAATTCCTTATATGGCCAATCAGTAGCCACTTAAGGGCCTTTTCTCACTGCCGCTGCAATTAAACTAGTGGAGGGGTGGCCTCCGCCTCGCAGCAAGGTCGGCCAATGAAACATGACAGCCTTCCTGCGGGCTTGGAGTGGAGGTGCCCTCCTCTGTGGACATTCTGTGGCCCATGGAGGACCCCTAGCGGCAAAGGCCATCCCTCCCATAACACCCCGCCTTCATCACCCACCCTCCCCATCCCCAAAACCTGCATGACTGGCCCGGGTGACTGCGCCTCATTTACGTCTGGTCCTGGGCCTGGTCCCAGGCCTGATGTAGTACTGGCAGTGGCCACCACTCCCGGTGGCATTGCCTATGCTATTGAGCGGCCAGCCCTCTGATTGGCCAGCAGCTGTTGGAGGTGGGATCCCCATCTCTGAAGGGAAGGGGATCCCAGTGCAGGGCACTTAAATGCCTGAGTGCAATTGAATCCTCGCCAGGGTGGGGGGAGGTGGGGGCTCCGAAGGGCCGAAGCGGGGTACCCCTCACCTTTTTTGGCTGGCGCCGGGAGCCCCATCAGCACGACTAATTTCAGCCCAACATGTGCAAAATAGAAAGGGCCTGGTGACTCCCTCCAGCTTGGGGTAAAAGTGAATGAGTATAACAACATCCTGGATCATTGAGCTTTTCATTATGTATTAAATTCTAAATATAATTGAAACATCAAAACTTTATTAAGGAAGTACATGCACATGAATATAGACTTCTTGAACAGTAGGCACACATCCCCTGTCTGAAGAATAGAAAAATGTAATCTGTGAATGAAAAAATATAGGAGAAATACATACTGATTTTACATCATATATTATCTTGAGATATAAAGAATAGGTACACCTCAGGTTTTATTGAGACAGTAGCTATTACATTTGTTGGTTCAGGAAGGCAGATGACGGTGGCTTCTAACTTGCCTTTATAGCATCAATGGCAGTTACATCTGGATCTGTCAGTTAAATTTTTCTGCAAGCTGTGGAGGTTCTTCAGCTACTATGGAAGTTAACCTGTCATGTCTGGGCCATTAATGACAGTTGTTGAAATGTGTTATTCAAATCCCCTGAGTCCATCTTTTGAATGTTATCTGACATGTATCTGAACTGCAAGCCATATTTGCAGTATTTGTGCAGCCTTAGAACTGTGAAAATAAAAATCAGTTTTCCACACTTACGTCACAGTGAAGAATTGGTCTCATCACATGATTTATTTTCCCTCTCAGGATTACAAAAAGCATTAAAAACTATTATTTATCTAGGCTGTTTTACTATTCTCCTTGACAATGGTTTTATATCCTTATCGTCCTTTCTTTGTCAGGAGTCACTGCTATTTTCCCTTCAGGAGCCAACTACAACTTTTACCCCAGAGCCATTATTAGCTTCTCAGGCAAATGAAATTAGTGTCAAAAACCATCCATAAATACTTCTGAGATTTTTAAACACTCAAAATGGTTGTAATTTTGACTCTGCGATCGTGAGAAGTAGGTAATAGCAAATCAGCAGCCCAATTTACATCTCTCCTGAATTTTATTTCCATTGAGATCCAAGAAAATAAAAATATCAGGAGAGATGTAAAACTAGTTGCTGATTCACTATCACCCATTTTACACTATCACACAAAGTCAAAATCATGTCGAACAAATACAAAATAAAAGAAGCATTCACATTTTTACCCGGCTCGATGGGGTGGCTGGCGTAAAATTCTGGCCAAAATCTTAAAATTTAGAACATTTCTTAATTTACAGCATTCTTGCTTCTTGTGATCTTGTTTTAATTATGTTTTTATTTGGGCAGAAACGGGTTAATCCAATATTAACTCAGTTGTTTGCAGTCAACAAATGATCACAGCACAATTAGTATAGGAAATGAACAAACACATCTTTCTAGTGAACATCTGTTTTGCAAAATATTAAAATGATACACTTTCAGAGACACAATAGCCTTTATTTCAGTCCCTTTTACATTCTAAAATATAAAGACAAGACAAAAATTAAATTACAGTCTTCTTTCTTTCAGAAAACTGAAAAGCAAATCAACAGATTTCGTACAGATTAATACCTAACTTTCTTCACATATCCAGGCTGTAATTATTTGCTGGGATGTGTATTTTTATCATTTATCAGCACTTAATTAGTTTGCAGTTCTTTTTTCTCTTCTTTAATCTCTCTCTAATCAGCTCCTTGGAGGGGATGAAGTCTTGCAGTCTTGCAGATGTGAGCACACACCAAGCACATGGAAGTAGCAGGATTAGGGGACCCTTGAGTATGTCACGTGGCTTGGGAATTTCCCAGGACGAAGGGCTGCCCGCAGCCAACATTTCACTGTTAGTTTGTTCCAAAAAGACTATTGTTTGCCTGGTTTATCAGGCATCACGTCTGTTTGTAAACAACCGAAAAAATGTGCCAAATTCAAATTTTACTAGTCCCTAAACGAGGGAAAGAGTGAGGAGGAACAGCATGACAGATGGTCTTTTGAAGATATACCAAAACCATTCCACATCAGGCTTTCTTTTGAGGAATCTTTTTTGGATGAATTTAACTTTTGAGAGATTGTTTTCTGTCTGATAGTTATTCCATAAACGGCCCCATTTTGTTACTTTTGGCATTTTGTTTAATTGGCTGCCCTGTTAATTGTTTTAGGGACAGTCTCCTTTTTAATACCAACATTAAGTTCAAAAGTATCATGCATGAAAACTTAGAAGGTCTGGCAGCATCTGCGTAGAGAGAAACAGAGTTAATGTTTCAGGTCTGCGACCCTTCATCATTAACTCTGTTTCTCTCTACATAGATGCTGCCATACCTGCTGAGTATTTCCAGCACTTTCTGTTTTCATTTCAGAGTTCCAGCATCCGCAGTATTTTGCACTTGTCTTATATGCATGAAAACTTACTATTCCTTTCAGAACATTTTTTTTCAAATTTTTCAGCAAAGAGGCTACGAATGTTCCAAGTGAATGTAGGAAGCATGATTTTCTAAACGAACCAGTGAATATAATGATTGATTATATTGTACTGTATCATCAGTACGACTTTGACTTAATTAACTGATTATTCTATGAGCTTTATGGTAACATTAGGTTTTTTTATATAGCAGTTCTAACAGGTGGAGCTAGAGTTTTTGCTTTGGGGAATCGTGAAATTGCCCCCCACATTGTGTGTGAAATTGCATTGGTTGGACTGAATTTTACTAGCACTCTGATGTCGGGGGTTGTGCAGGGGCTCCCGGAAAATTCTTCCGGGAGAGGCCTGCCATGACCCTTGATGCTGAGAAGGCCCTGCCGCATTTTACTGCCGGCGGCGAGGCCTCGGTACAGCTCCCCCCACCGCATTTTACTGGAGTCAGAGCCTTCATTTACATAGTCAAATTAATCCCAATAAATGTAAATTAACTTACCTGAACTGGGCGGCCGTCCCATGCTGATATTCCAGTCAGTGACCGGCAGTCCCGCGCCTTCAGATTCCCATTTGGGGATCTGAGGCAAGACACTGGTGGGGAGAGGGGAGAAGTTTAATTTTCAGTTCGGTGGTGGGGGGTGGCGGGGTATGCAGGGAAGTGGAGAAAACTAATTCCATTGGCTGAGGGGATGGTGGGAAGGAGTTGAAGAGAAAAGGTGACTAAGTTTCAGGGGGGAAGAAAGTTGTTTTTGGTGGGAATAACCCAAAAATAAAGTGTGTGGTCATGGTGGGGGGTGGTGGTGGTAGGGAGGCTTTCATCTTTTATTGAATAATTGTAACTCCATGTCAAATTAATGTCTCTTTAAAAATATTAATTCACCTGAAGGGTTTGAAGCCCTTTAAAAATGGCGCCAGCACCTGCACGGTGGCACCGGACGCCATTGTCGAGAATGGAGTGGCCACCCCCTCTAGGTCAGCAGGAGCGGCCATTCTGCCCCCTCCATTTAAATGAGCCCCTGCGCGAAATATCGTGGGGGCTCTGTGATGGCGGAGCCGCGCAGGCAGACCGCCGAGATCAGAGTATGCCGCCGTGCTTTGCAGCACGCTCATGAAATTCGGTCAGTTAAATTACTGCTAAATTAATTTGCATAATCACAAACATAAAATCTTTCATGAATCAGCACAATCAGGCAGCATAATAGAACATAATTGTTTCTTTTTTCCATTACAATGTATTTGTTGATGTATTTAAAGATGGTAATCTGGTACAGTTTTATTAATACAACTGAAAATGGGTTTACCACCAAAGGTAAGCATTGTGATAAGGGTGTTCAGTCTTCCATCTGTATGTAACCTGATTTTAAATCACTGAAAATAACTTAAAAATCTATACTTAACCATTTGATCATTTCATGGGGTACACTAGTCAGTTCCTTAGTAAATCTAATATTTCTTAATATAGAAAAACTTTTAAAACATGCCTACTGTTTTGTTTATGCTGGGTTTAATTTCGATATCCAATTTAACTCTGAGCAATGCAGATATCACGTTGTGTTAAATAACTAACTAGTTTATTTAAAGCACATTAACATTAACTATAAACACTCTTACAGATTGTGGAACATGTCTGTGAAACGGATTCAAAATGTCTCTCGAAAGTTTCTAGGAATCTCCCACAATTCCACTTCTGCTCTCTAGCTCTACCCAGAAGTTTAAGCAATCAAACTGATCAGTCAAATACAACATTTTTCCCCCTTTTGATTGAAGATGTTATTTTCAAAATTACAGCATTCTAACCATCAAACATAGATACATCAAGTTATTTCTCAGTGTACAACTTCAGAAATAGTCATTGAGATAGGGAGGTCTCTTAGATTACTCCCTTCAACCTCTCCTCTGCATCAATTGTCAGCTCCCGAACGTACTTTATCAACTGTTGAAATATCTGTGGCACAAGCTTGTTCAGGATGCTTCTCACTCATCAGATTAGTTCCTGTGTTTTTTGCTCGTTAGAAACATTATTGCATTTTAATGTAGGTTTCCATGCATTCTCAGACCTCTTCAGCTGGCTTTCACCATTTGCAGTTATATTGGAAATAATCTTCGTTGGCTCTCTCCTTTGCCTGTGCTATGACCTCCTTGATCCAACATTTAGCATTGATCCTGCTCGCCCACTTTATGGCTGCCTTCCAAAATCTGCATAGGATGGTGTGAGGTCTGGGCCCTGGGACAGGATTTGTGAGCAGTCCAAAGGTTTTGCAATTGGCTTAATCTGGTTAATCTTGGTCAAGAACAACAATCGCTGATTGCTGGCAATCCATCTGGCTTCTGGGTACTAGCTGGAACTGGAACCCAAGGAGAAATTCCCAGTCATATTGCTTCTTGCCCACTGGATTTAGCAATTTTCACTGCCATTCTTTGAAGCCAGACATCAGGCTGCCAATAGAGATTTTGCTGGTGCTGGTCTCAGTGCTTTCACTTTCAGAAATGGACTCTGACCCATTCTGTTCAGGTTCCAGCTCCTGATCTCCATTTTCTTCCGTGTCTGCTTTATCAATCATAGTAATATGTGCTCTGGTGGGGTCAATGGGCCTATTGAAAAGGTTTACCCTCAAAAGGGTTCACCCTCCTTTAGTTACATAGAAGGTGAAGTTGTCTAGGGCGATGTTTTTGTAGCGTCCTGGAACTGTGATCATCCCCGAAACTGGAATGTTAGTGTTGTCACAAGCTTGAAGAGTGTCTGTCGCAGGAGTGAGAGAATTGGGAAAAATACAGATGGTAGAGTTTGTCACTCAAAATAGAAACTTTTGCACTAACATCGATAAGAGGTGACACTGAGATGCCTGTGATCTCGACTGAGCACTCATTAAAGTGACCTGGTGCTTTACTTTTGGTGATGGAATATACATGTAGTACCTCACTCTCCGGAAGAGACTCCGCTACGTGTCGAACTGATGAAGTCTTTTCCTTCGACAACCTGCACATCTTTGCAAAATGTTTCCATTTTGAATGAGTTACACTTTTGCCCTCGAGCTGGACATGGCATTGTAACTTGATGCGGATTTCTGCAATTTGGGCACAGTTTTGCAGATAACTGACCACAGTGGGGCACATTTTAATGAGGTTGCTGAGGTTTTCTTGGCCTTAACCCTTGTACTGAAGCTGGTTGGGCGAGCTGTGTATGCATTTCTGAGTCTAAGGGTGCATGTGTGTGGAACCTCTTCAAATCTAACATGGCAGTTTCGATCTGGACTGCTCGGGTTATGGTTTTTTCCAAGGTTAAATCATCACCCTCCATGACAAGACGATGCCTAATTTGTGGAATTAAAGTCTTTTCAATTAATTGGTCATGAATTAGTTCGTTGGTTAGTGTGCCAAATTTACATGTAGACGCCAATTGCTGCAATGCCGTCACATATGTTTAATGGACTCACCATGTCCCTAGGATCTCTGGCAGAATGAATATCCTCTTTCATCACATTTTTCTTTGGCCCGAAGTATTTTCTGAGAGCACTCACTGCCGCATCGAACATAGATGTATCTTCGTGAGCTGCTTGAAGACAAGCTGTCCTTCTGCCCCTAAGCATTGTATGAGTATTGTTTTCTTACGGTTTGCTGCTATATCTAGGCTGTCCATCCCTGTAGTGAGAAAGTAGGTCTTGAACCTCGAAATCCATTTCTCCCAACTCAAAGGAGGATTTCCTGGCATCGGTAGGAAGGTTCTGGAGCAGATAACCTTAGATATCATTCACTCATCTTCATCGCCAAGTTTTTGTTGTGTTTATGCTGGGTTTAATTTCGATATCTGATTTAACTCTGAGCAGATATCACACTGTGTTAAATAACCAACTGGTTTATTTAAAGCACATTAACATTAACAATAAACGGCCTTACAGAGTGTGGCACATGTCTTTGCAGCAGCCGGTGTCTGTGAGACGGACTCAAAATGTCTCCCGGAAGCTTCTAGAAATCTCCCACAATTCCCCTACTGCTCTCTTGCTCCACCCGTATGTTTGAGCAATCAAACTGATCAGTCAAACGCTACACTTACTACTGCCTGTGCACTTAAGGAAGTGAACTCAATTTAAAAGTCTTCCCGAACCAGCACAATCAGCAGAATCTTGCAATTTTTTTGACCTAGACTGTGGTCACATTTGTGGGTGGGACCTGATCCAGGTGAACTGAATCTTGAATCAACATAAAAGATCACAGAAAACACAAGCATAAGTGATTTGGGGTGTAACCCAACTACATTTTAAATTCTCCAATCTTTTGTGCTGGTTGAGCTGATTCTGCGCAGATTGCAATGATATTACTAGCGGAAATGAACAGAAACTCAACTGTGTGATTCTCAACAAAAACAAGAAATATGGAATAAGCTCTGGGTTAAAATAAAGGGATGAACTTAATATTTGAACTTCTGCTTAAGGTTTTTTCTTTGCAGTTTGTCAGTACAATTATATTTATTCAATAAGAAAAATCAATGTGAAAATTAAGAACCAAGATGGGTAAGCCCTGCCTAAAGGATGTACACATCAACATTATATTCAAACACTTATCTGCTTAAAAATGGTGTCACATGGGTTTGGAACTCAGATCAAGTGAGCATAATGAATGCACTAAACACTTTTTTTTAAATAAAAGAACATACTCCAAGTCATTGCAAGCTAAGCATGAGACGTGGAAAAGAACTAACCACTGGGCTGCACTAACTTAGAGACAGTAGAAGGTATCTGGGAAAGAGAAATGATAAACTTGAGTTCAAAATTACATGAACTATTTAACATAATGATCAGAACTGTATGCTGCATATTAACTACCCTAGAGAACACCATTAATGTCATGATCCTGCTTTTTAAAGCTTGGGACACCACCGGCCCACTCTGTTAAAGAAACATCAACACATATACGAGTAACAGAGCTAGTGTTAGCCAATTTATATGAAATGAAGGCTTTGGTCTAGAACAGAAGCTTATGTATTGGAGAGTGATTATTTCGCCATGAGTCAAAACCTCCACTGCTGCAGGTGCTGGATTAGGATGGAGGCAGGAGCTACAACAAGATGGTGATCAGAGAGCTAAAGCTTTTAGTAGTAAGATCAGCAGATTACTATAGAACTAAGGCTGGATATTTTAAGTTGATTAATTCAGACAGATTGATAGCAACAAGCATCAAGGTTAGTACATTGAACTTACAACTTTGAGACATCAGCTAAATGCCAGTTTTGACTCTCAATGCATTAATCTTTCTCCAGTATGTAACTTTGCAGTCTCAATCAATTGTCCAGAGCAGGGAGAAAAAAAATACTAAATGCTGATAAGAAGAGCCAAGACGTAACACTTAGAAATTTATGTTATCTAATCTACGGGTCCATATGTCTATTATTGACACACAGAGAAGAGTAGAAGTTGAAGGAGGACTTAACTCAGAAAATAAAAATCAGGGACAAGTTGAAAATTGGAGCTAAATATTAATTTAATCAACAATTTATTTAAATAAAGCAGATACATGAACAATATTCAACATAAAATAATATATAACAAATAATATATAATCCTCTCACTGGATTATTTCGGCCAATTTGAACTTTTAAATTGGATCCCCACTTCTTATGTAGTGAACCACAGCCACAGACTGTCTGATTTCGAGCATGCCTTCTCTTTGTTTAGTCAGTCTATAGACTGCTTGGGTGAAGACTGTCTTCTGAAGTTGACTCCCCTTCAGCGGTATCATTACTTTAAAGTTTTTCTGAGACAAAAGACATGCTAGGAGAAGACATTTACCCTTTCTTTTCCCTGTACTCCTGACCTCACTGAACCAGGCAGGGTCACTCAATTAACCAGTGGGCTCCCAATGCCAGTAAGGGTACCCCTTGGGCACTGGATAGGAGGGACAACTTTGAGACCAGCAGTCTGAAACTTTTTCCCATTAGCCAATTAGGTTTCAGGGGTATCCAAGCCAGGCTTGTACCATCAGGTCCCAAAGCTGACCTGTATGCCAGCTTCTTCCTGGTATCCAGTTTGCTGAGCTGTATGGAGATGGGAGCCAAGGGAATTCCATTATGGGAAAGCCTCCCTCGGGCCTCACCTCCTCCAAAATGATGGACCATGCATGCACTAGACAGAACCCATATTGCAGTCTGTTTCTGTGCAGAATCTTTTGAGCAGAGAGCCAGATTTCTGGCCACGCCAGTGGGCCAGATATTTTATGGACCTCAACTCAAAAGTTGAACAACTAATAACTAGAGTGCAACCATTCTCCTAACATATATTCTGCCTTTGTTCAATGACAGAGCAAATGCTAGATTCTGAAATAGTTTTGTGATCATTCTAACTTCTAACAATTATTTATGCTGCAATCTTATTGTGAAAAGATTTCTTTAGCTTCTTAGCGTCATAGAGAGATACAGCACTGAAACAGGCCCTTCGGCCCACCAAGTCTGTGCCGACCATCAACCATATTTATACTAATCCTACATTAATCCCATATTCCCTACCACATCCCCACCTTCCCTCAATATTCCTACCACCTACCTATACCAGGGGCAATTTACAATGGCCAATTTACCTATCAACCTGCAAGTCTTTGGCTGTGGGAGGAAACCGGATCACCCGATGGAAACCCACTCGGTCACAGAGAGAACTTGCAAACTCCGCACAGGCAGTACCCAGAACTGAACCCGGGTAACTGGAGCTGTGAGGCTGTGGTGCTTCATTTCTGCTTATAATTAGATGGCTTGATCATTAATAAGTAACAATGAGACTAATGATAACACAATTGTGGACATATTTGTATCTGTGTATTAATCATAAAGACAAAGTAGACATGAATAAACAAAAGATCAAGATGAGTAGAAAGTGTTTTTACTTAAACTGAGACTGCTCTCATACTAAAATGTATTCAGAAAAATTATTCCCCAAAAAATGTGTCTGTTATGGTCTCATTAAAGAGAGGTTCTTGCTGAATTGCAGAGGAGTAAATCTAAACAAAATCTGAGTTTTGCTAACAAACAGGAGAATTTTCGAGGTATCACTGCAGAACCAATAGAATGAATGGTGGAACTAGTTTTCAACATTAATGCCAGGTGCATCCTCTGATGATACCACAGGAGGATCATTGCTTAGTGAGGCAGTGCCTGCAGATACTTGTGTAATGCAAAGTGATCTGCAGCTAACATTACTGTTACTTGACAGCTTTTATGCTTCTCAATGCATGCTGCTACCAGAGGCCACCTATTCACAAAGTCTGCAAACTTTTTGAGGGCGTAATATGAGATCTTTGAATGACATTTTTAACCATTCTGCAAGAGAGTTAAAGCTGGAACAAAAACAAGAACAAGGAATTGATTTGGTTTTTGAACTCCAAAGCAGCTGTAGAGGATTTGATGAGACCTAATTCTACTGATGTGTCTATGGTTGGCATTCTTCAATCTATGAAAGATGATGGACATGCAGCAAACAATCCATTTAAGTAGGGTGTCTTCTCTTGCTGCATCTTTGCTAATGGCTATGAAGACCAATCCTTGGCAGCAGGTTCTGCCAGAAGTGCTGCACGTGACGCTGTGAGTTGTTGTTTTTGATGTTGGCGCCTGTTGCCAAGCTACTGTAGCAACTGGTTGTCGTGGTAGTGCACACCAGTCCACAGGTTGTGTCACCACAGTTCTCTCTTTCGCCAGCAGATGTCTCCCAAGTGCGATAGCCAACATTTAGGGCCTGCATGTCATGCTTGCAAGCATCCTTGAAGTGGAGCTTTGGGTGCCCCACTGGGTCATCTGACCCCAGATACTTCACCTTCTTCCATCCTGCAGACGTGTCTAATACACCGAAGCTGCCTCTGTTTGATTAATACCAACACACTTGGGAGTTCTGCCTTTGAGAGGACTGCCACATTTGTGATTTTGTCCTACCAGGATATACCCACCGCAGACAGCGAAGATGGAAATTATTGAGCTTCTTTTCCTGGTAGCTGTAAGTCGTCCATGTTTCACTGCCATACAGCAAATTGCTGAGAACACAGGCCTTATAAACCATCAGCTTGGTCCTAAGGGTCAGCTTGGTGTTATCCCATGTGTGTTTCACAAGTCAGCCAAAGGTGGTAGTTGCTTTCTCTATGCAAGTCTCAGCTCTACATAAAGGGACAGGTAAGGTGGAAGAATTTGCTAACGACTTCCAGAAGGTGTTATTTAGTGTGATCAGGGATGGAGATGACCATAGTCTTCTTGATGCTTACTTTCAATGAACACAAGTTACAGGCACAGGAGAGACAGTCCATGTGTCTTTGTAGCTGAGTTTCCATGTGAGCAACTAGCACAGCTTAGAGGAGTTCTCTGATTGGGACATGATGTGTTTTTGTCTTTGCTTTCAGCCTTGATAGATTGTACAGCTTGCTATCCGACCTAGTGTGCAAGTAGACTCCTTCCAAATCAGCAGGGAAGGTGAAGGTCAGGAGCATGGAGAAGGAGATGACAAACAGAGTGGGGGCTAGGACACAACCCTGTTTCACTCCATTCTTCACTCCTAAACTGTTGGAAATGGAGCCATCAAACTGTACAGTGCAGTGCATGTTGTCATGGAAGGAACGGATGAGACTGAGGAGCTTCGGTGAACAGCCAGTTTTTCCCAAAATCTTGTACAGCCCTGCTATGCTGACGATGTTGATTGCTTTAGCGAGATCTACAAAAGTAAGGTAAAAATGGTAGACTCTGTTCCCTACACTTCTCTTGTAGCTGGCGTATGGAGACGATCATATCCACAGTAGACCTGTCGGCACGGAACCCACACTATGCTTCTGGGTACACTCGGCCTGCAAGTAAATGGAGTCTTTTAAGTATGACCCTAGCAAAGGCCTTCCTGTGACACTAAGGAGTGAGATGCCCCTGTAGTTGTTGCAGTATCCACTGCCGTCTTTGTTTTTGTATAGTGTAATGATTTTGGCATCATGCATCTCCTGTGGAACAGAGCCTACTTTCTAGCAGAAAAGGAGACAGTCATAAAGATGTGGCAATAGATAGGACTTTCCGCGTTTGAGCAGTTCGGCTGGGATTCCGTTGTTGCCTAGTGCCCATCTGTTCACTAGGCAGTTTATGGCCTTCTCGAGCTCCAGTGATGAGGATTCTTCATCTAACTTATCCATGACAGGAAGTTGTGGGAGAGCTTTGAGCGCAGACTGGGAGATGTCTGACTTACAGGAGTACTGCTCACAGTCGTGTTCAGCCCAGCAGGACATCTGTTTACGTCTGTTGGTGAGTACTTCACCATCTGCTGACTTCAGGGGAGCAACTTTGGTGGTGACAGGGCCAAGTGCCCTCTTGATCCCTTCGTACATAGCTCATAGATTTCCCTTGTCACATGCAGCTTGGATTTCTTGACATAAGCTAATTCCAGTGTTTGTTTGTGCAGTACCTCCCTCTCCTTTGCATGGCTGTTTTGGCTACTTTCAGGTCATGCAGTGTCATAGCTGTTGGGTTTATGTAGTGCATCATGCAGGCATTGTTTTTTTGCATCAGTGACAGATATCATCTCAGCTGAGTAGCTCTCAAACCAGCCCTTGTTGTGGGTTCCACCTTTACTAAATGATGCTTCTGTTGCTTCATAGATGATTGAGCTTAGTGACTTCCAAGCTTCATTATTGCCGTTATAGGTGCTTCCCGTTAAGGCTTTGGTGGGTAGCAAGCATCTATGATGTGTCTAAGGCCTACATTACTGCGGTTGGTTGTATTTCTGCCTACTCAATATCACACTGCAGTGGATATAAACATTTATCCATCCTTTGATCTACAATGGGTATTGAGCCAACTCCTTTCCAAAAAAGGTCCGTATACTGTAACATACTCTATGAGAAATCTACTACCTCCCAACACCATCACAACCACCCCCCTCCCACCGCCCCACCCCCCCCCAGAATAGGGTTTATGTGCAAAAGCCAGCCAATTTTCCACCAATTGAAACTGGAGTGCCGCAATGCAAGATCCGTTGGATGCAGCAGTTCACCAGTAACATTTAAATGGGGCCGGAATCTGAAAATGGTTTGGGCCCCCCACTGTGGCTTTGGGCACACCACCAACTTTGTGCCCATTTTAGGTCAAGGTTGAAAGTTTGCCCCATTGTCCAGATCTTTATTTCCGGTGTAAGTTTGTGAGCCACATTAATGTCTCTCTCCTTGGTTCATCTTTGGCTGCATTGGACATACTTCACCTCTGTCTACAACTCTTCCACACTACGATCAGGATTGTAATCCTGATCCAATGCTGCCTTAACAAATACCCAAATTTTAGAATTTTCAACGCAGATGATGGGTCTTAGAAAATCTGAAAAACCTTCAATTGCATTAATCAGTATTGACATCATAGATTCATAGAATCATAGAGGAATAGAGCACAGAAGAAGGCCCATCAGGTCTGTGCTGGCTCTTTCGCTGAGCAACCCAGTTACTTCCACTCCCCTGCTCTTTCCCTATATCTCTGCAATTTTTTTCTCCTGTCGGTATTTATCCAATTCCCCTTTAAAGGCTACTACTGAATCTTTATCCACCACCCTATCAGGCAGTGCATTCCAAATCCTAACCACTTCTTGCATAAAAATGTTTTTCCCCATGTTGCCTCTGGTTCTTTTGTCAATCACCTTAAATCAGTGCCCTCTGGTTATTGAGCCATTGGAAACAGCTTCTCTTTGTTTACTTTATCTAAACCCTTCATGATTTTAAATACCTCTATCAAATCTCATTTTAGCCTTCTCTGCTCTAAGTTGAACAATGTCAGATTCTCCAGTCTATCCATGTAACTGTGGTCCCTCATCGCTGGAACCATTCTGGTAAATCTCTTCTATTCCCTCTCCAAAGCCTTCGCATCCTTTCTAAAGTGTGGTGCCCAGAATTAGACACAATGGGATGAAAATTATGAGTGCGCCGCAAATCGCAGCCGCCCCGATGATGTAGAGGGGGCGACGACTCCGTCCCTGGCAACGGCATCCAGCACCACTGTGCAGGCGCCGGCGCCATTTTTAAAGGACTTCAAGCCCTTCAGGTAAATTGAAATGATTAAAGGTCCCTCTGCACTAATATTAGAAATAAAATTTGATTTAAACTTCGCATCCTCTCTCCCGCCCCCCACAATGAGTTTTCAATAAATAAAATTACTTATACCCCCGGAAAACCAATTTTTTAAATGACGAACCTTAACATCCACGTTCGGAACACTTGACCCTCAGCCCCTTCCCACCATCCCCACAACCAATCGGAGCAGTTTTTCTCACTCCCACACCTCCCCGGACCTGAAGATTTCACTGCTCCCCCCTCCCCACCAGTGTCACGCCTTGGAACTCCAAACAGAGTTCCGAAGGCGCGCGAGTTCTGGCTGCCGGCTGGAATATTTTGGCATCATGCATCTCCTGTGGGACGGCCGCCGGGACAAGGTTGGTTCATTTGAATGTTTTTAACATAATTTTAATATGGAAATGAAGGCCCCGCCACCAAGCAGTGCAGGGGCCGCACAGAGGCCTCACCACTGCCAGTAAAATGCGGTGGGGCCTTCTCAGCGTCCGGGGTCGTGGCGGGCCTCTCATGGAAGAATTTAGCATTTATTGTCTCTCCTCATTCTTCCTACCAAAATATATCACTTCATATTTTCTGCTGTGAATTTCATGTGCCATGTGTCCACCTATTCCAGCAGCCTGCCTATTTCCTCTTGAAGTCTATTACTATCTTCCTCACTGTTTTACTACACTTCCAAGCTTCATTGCATCTGCAAATTTTTTATTTATTTATTTATTTAGAGATACAGCACTGAAACAGGCCCTTCAGCCCACCGAGTCTGTGCCGACCAACAACCACCCATTTATACTAACCCTACAGTAATCCCGTATTCCCTACCACCTACCTACACTAGGGACAATTTACAATGGCCAAGTTACCTATCTCCTGCAAGTCTTTGGCAGGAAACCGGAGCACCTGGCAAAATCCCACGCAGTCACAGGGAGAACTTGCAAACTCCGCACAGGCAGTACCCAGAATCGAACCCGGGTCCCTGGAACTGTGAGGCTGCGGTGCTAATCACTGCGCCACTGTGCCGCCCACAGTGTTGCGGTTGTGTCCTATGTAGAATTAATTATGGAAGTCTACTTCAAACCTATTGCACAATTGAAGTTTACTTTCCTTTCATGCATCATTGCCTTATTATTGTAAAGGTTTCTCAATAACATTATTAAATATTCTTAAATGTCATGCAATTTATATACTGTATATTTTTGTCATCAATGATAGTGAATTACACATGAAAAATGGGCTTTAATAAATCTGTTTCATACTCAATTCCTATAACAGCTGCAGTTATTTGTGGAAGCACAAATTTAAATACTCCTATTTTAGATCCAAGTGATTCAAACTAAAATAAACACAAATTGCTAAATGCTGAGATTGAAAAAGAAAGCAAAACCATTCTTTTTGAGAATAAATTGTGTGTTGTGACAGATGGGATGAAGGTCTGCTCCCTCAGATGGCTGTTAGCAGTTAGTTTCAGCCTAGCTCCCTATAGACATGAGTTTGTAGCAGAAAACTGCCCATCAATTGTCACTAATTAGCACTAATTGGGTAATTTCATTCAGAAAGGCCATTAGGATAGAAGGGGAGGGAAATGGAAGTCTCATACTGGTATAAAATGGGATGCTTGTCTGAACTTGGAGTTAAAGCATGTAGTTGGAATAATTGAGAAAAGATTTCTACACTTCATCGAACCTATGCTATTCCTGACATTCATGCTGTTGGTGCGAGGTGTATTGTCAGCTTCACTTGATAAAAGTCACAACTTGCTGTATAGTCATTTTTTAAAAATTAAATAATATCCCACTTTGGAAAGCAAACTTGGCAACTCATAGTGCAATAGAATATGATGTAATTTATGTGTGTCTTTGAAGAACAATTCCTTGTCTGTCCAATCATGGGTTATTGTTCCTCTTTTCGGACATTGGAATATTTAGACAGTTCTCCATACAATTACCATTACTGAACTGAGCTACCTTTGATCCATTTTCAGCTCCACTGGGTTTTAACATATTACCAGCAGTAAGGTAAGTGATTCAATCAGTACAAACCAGTATTAATTACTGTTAAACTACTTAAAAAGCACGAAGTGAGATCAGTCATCTGTTAGTAACAGCAGTAAGACTACTGTCAGCGGTGATTATACTAAACAAAATTCTCTTGGAAGCTATGTTTTACCAAGCATGAGGTGAAGATACTAAACTTGAGCATAGCTGTTACACAACTGACTTAGCCATCTAGGAACACAGGAACAGAAATAGCCATTGAGCTCTTGGGCCTGTTCCACCATTCAATAAGGTCACGGCTGGACTCCAACCAAACTCCATGGGCTGAATTTTCCCGGCCCATTGGGGTCAAGCTGGGATGCAGGAAAGTTGGCAATATGGCAGGGGAACACGTCAGGAGGGGAACCCGACGTCTTCCCGACATCATGGCATATTGCCAGCGGCAGACACCTCAGCGACTGGGCTGCCCACTGGGCAGCCAATTAGGCCACTTAAGGGCCCAATTAAGGACCACTTCCCACCCCTATATATATAGCACTCTGATCTATCCTTTTTAGCTCCAAAGTGGATGACCTCACATTTGCCGAAATTAAAATCTATTTGCCACAGTTTTGTCCATTTACTTAATCTATCAACATCGTTTTGTAATTTTATGCTTCCATCTACACTGCTTACAATAGCACCTATCTTTGTGTCATTGGCAATCTGTCATTACCCTTGACCCCTCTGTTTTTGCAAACTACCTCCCTTCCTCTCCAAAGTCCTCGAACATGTTGTCTCCGCTCAAACCAAGCTCATCACTCCCACAACTGCTTATTCCTCTATGTCAATTTTTCTCGCCTCTGACCGCATCAATATGACCCCAACCAAAGTAACAAGTGCCATTTTCAATGCCTGTGCTTATCTGTCTATCACTCCTGATCCTTATTTTAGCCTTTGATGTGGATGGTCACATCATTCTCCTCCAATGTCTCTCCTCTATTTTCCAGTTTTGTCATCCAGTCTTGGATGAGCTACAATTTCCTTCAGCTAAGCAATTGGGAAGATCAAAACCATTGGGCTGGATTCCATCTGGCCGTAAAAGATGATGGCCCACACGCGCGGCATTCACTCTGCTGAGCTGTCGCGATCTTAAACACTACGGCTCATTAACATGCCCAGGACGACCAATGACGTGGAGGGGGTGGGCGAGCCATCCCTGGCAACGGTGTCCAGTGCCATTTTTAAAGGGCTTAGAGCCCTAAATGACAATTTAAAATTTTAAAGGTAAAGTGCATTTAAAATTATTATAAATAATTTTTAAAATCTTTCCAGCCCCTCTCCCACCCCCCGCTCCCCAATAGCATTACATGTCATTCCTACCGTTCCCCCCGCCCCAAAATACCTACCTTGAATATATGACCTTCTCCCCCCACCCCACAACGTTTAGAACCTTTTACCTTTACCCCTTCCCATCACCCCCAGACCAATCAAGTAAGTTTCCCCGGACGAAGATTTGAAGGCGCGGCAGTGCCAGCCACCGGGATTCAGGCGGCACTTCAAGAGGCGACGGGAAGTTCATTTATCCAGGTGATTTAATTTATTTACATATTTAAATTGAAGTCCCGTCGGCGAGCGGCAGGGGGGCCGCCACGAGGCCTCGCTGCCGCTGTAAAGATCGGGATGGGCCCTGCTGGCGCCGAGGTCGGTGGCGGGCCTCATCTGGAGCAATCTTCATGACCCCCCCATTGCCACCGTTCCCGACATCAAGAGCTCTATAAAATTCAGCCCATTGTCTTCAACCCCACCAGAAATCCATAGCCTGATGACAGCCTCCAACCTTCCTCCCAGCCACTGCTCAGGCTGAATTAGATTGTTTGTAATTGTGGGGGATGATTTTAACTTTTAGAGATAGTGTAAATGTAAATTAGATTGAGTGAGGTGTATAATGGGTGGCCAATCTGATATCTGTACTATCACATACAGTTAAAATGACTCCTCTGGTGTCTTGTTTGACCTCTCAAGCTGAGCTTCCAAACTCATATCCTCTCCATCCCAAAAACTGCCTATTTCCACCTCTGTAACATTGCCCACCTCCATCCCTATATGAGCCTATTTGCTATTGAAATCCTCATTCTTACCTTTGATTATGTCAATGTTCTCTTGGCAGAGTTCCCCTCCTTTACCTTCTTTAACCTTCAGCTCATCCAAAACTTTGCTTCCTTTTGCTATCCTCTCCAAGTCCTGCTTGCTGACCACCTATGTCTTCATTGTCTGACATTGGCTATCAGTTCAACATAGTCACAGATTTAAAATGCTCATTCTTGTGTTTAAATCTCTCTACAGTCTTTACCCTCCTTATCTCAGCATTTGCCTCCAACACTTGAACTCTTTTCCTGACTGTTCCATTCCTCTGATTCCAGCCTCTTTTGCATCCCCTTCCTCTTTACCCCATCATTGACAGCCAAGCCTTCAGGCAGCACGGCCTCAAGCTCTGGAATCCCCTCCCTAAATTTAACTATCCTCTATACCTCCTGCTGCTCACTTAAGAGCATCCTTAAAACCCATCTCTGACCATACTTTTCATCATCCCTCCTATTATCATCTTCTTTGGTTTGATGTCCATTCTTTTCTCTCTCTGTGAAGCACTTTAGAAAGTTTTCTATGTTAAAGGTGCTATATAAATGCAAGTTTTTGTTGATGAGATGGTAGAGGAGAAAACAATGGCATGTTACACAATTGCCTTTGGGAATGGAAATAATCTGCCCAGCTCCAGACTCAGAGGAGCTCAGGAAATAGGGGGGAGAAATTTGTTTGCATAGCATTGTATCTAGTGGTGCTTCGCAGACTTAGCTCAATTCTCCAGAGGCAAACAGCACCATGGGTCACTACCTCACTGGCCCATGTGGTGTTCTTCAATGCTATCAATGAAGAACGCCACGCGGGCCACACAATTAGCGGCCTGCGCACTGCCTGCCCCTGTGGAATTGCAATAAGTCTGCATGGTGCCACTTTGCAAACAAATTTCTCCCCCTAGGATTTTTGATGGCTGAACACAATCCTCAAAAATAAGACATTGCAAATAATCACAGCAAAAGATGTGAAGTGGACCACGAAATATCAGCTTGCCTCAGTTGGTCGACTCTTGAGTCAGAAGATTCTAGGTTCAAATCCTACTTCAGGACTTCAGCATGTGATCCAGGCTAATACCTCACCGCAGTACTGAGGAAACTGCACATTGTCAATGGTACCATCCTTTAGATGTGACGTTAAATTGAAGCCCTGGTTTGCCCGGTCAGATGGATATAATGGATCCCATGATACTGTTCAAAGAGCTGTCAATTCTCTCAGTCTCCTCCCCAATAGTTCGTCCTCCTCCAATACCCACTAAATAAAAATCAGCTGGTCATTCTCATTTGCTACCTGGAGATCTTACTGTATGCAATTTGGTTGATGTGTTTATCTACGTAGCAGTAATTAATTTAATGCAAAATTCTTTCAGATGTCTTGACTATTTGATAAGTTGCGACATAAATGCAAGTTATTTTTGTCAAGGAAGAAGATTGCCAATAGTCAGGCCTGATAAACAACTAGTTACAAACTAGCCTATCAAGAATATACAAACATACGAATTAGGAGCAGGAGTAGGCCACTCGGCCCTTCGAGCCTGCTCCGCCATTCAATAAGTTCATGGCTGAACTGATTACTCCACATTTCCACCTACCCCTGATAACCTTTCACCCCCTTGCTTATCAAGCTTGTTCAATGTTGACAGTGTGCACAAGCTAATTTTGAAGGCACTAACATGAATCTAGTACATGTGATCCCAATGCAATGTGTATGCACATACAATATGGTTGTAACTGGAAATGTCAGATAATATTGATATAAAGTTGAAATTCTATATCTGCATCTTGCATGTCACATGCAGTAGATTATCTGTAAATGAACATGTATTAACCTCTGCTAACATGAAACTAAAGAGAACTGATTAGATTACAAGAGCTGTAGGCACCAGGTATAGGTGGAAGGATAGGTGGGTATGTCCTGAAGGCAGGTGTGTTGTTGCAGTATTCAGATATTGGAAAGGGATTGCATCCATCGCTAAGAATAGGTTTGATAGAACTGAAGGTGTTATACAGTTTGATCTGAGATAGATCAATACAGCATTTAGGTGATAATTTTCTAAGTGTGCTGATATCAGGTGAGATTTCCCAGCACCAGCAGTTATTTGGAATGTATAGAGGAACTTCAAGGTCAACAATTAGGCCATCATGAGACCTCTCCGAAAGTCTCCAAAGCTACTTCTTCCAGTAGAACATCACACAGCAGTAATATGTTACAATAAATATACTTCAAAGCAACATGTGCCTTAAGAGGAGGCCCATCACATTAAACACACAACATACCTTTGATATTATTTTCAAAATGGTATGCCAAGGTATGTTTGGATGGAAGATGATTGCAAGAAAGTGGAGTGTGTGCAGCAGCAGCCTATAGAGGAAATCCTTGTACACAGAATGGAATGGCATGGATGGAATTTCCTGGAGAAGGTGCAAGTTGTGAAGCAGAAGATCCCAAGAGTGTTTTCAGGCCTCGCATTGATAAGCAACTCTATCCAAACGGGAGTGAGATCTTATAGAATGACTCCATGTGCTTGAGCTTCCTCGATGCACAGTCAGGGTTAGGTGTGGATTTCAATTCTTGGATGGATTTGGCTGTAGGGATATCTGAACAGAGAATGCCTCTGGCAGTATCCACCCTGCTCATCTGCCATCTAGTACGTTCCTGACTCTAGTTACTTTTACAGCTAGGGCCTTTCTGCCAGCCATGTGTTACCCAGACTGAGGGCGACAAAGGAGCAGATCAGCCAAAATAGGCTGGAAGCAACCAAGTTACAGACTTAGATGTCCCAGCAGAAGACAGGGAGCTCCAGTGAAAATGCTGAATCTTTTCTTTGACAATCCAGTCTACCCAATACATTGAGATGAGGTGATGTGCCTATGCTGGCGTACTGCCTGAAGCACTCAGTCGTCCATTTCAATGTCTCATTCTCTGATTCTTTTTGGACATCTAATCACTCTCTCCACTATCTATTCTATAGATTCTGGAGCGGTTCCTGCAGATTGGAAGGTCACAAATGTCACCCCACTATTTCAGAAAGGAGGGGGAGAAAAAACAGGGAATTACAGACCTGTTAGCCTTACATCAGTCATTGGGAAAATGCTAGAATTTATTCTAAAGGATGTGATAAATGGACACTTGGATAATAATGATCTGAATCATGAGTCTCTCATCATAGGACACTCCCGCCATCCCGGGAACAAGTCTGGTGAAGCTTCGTTGCACTCCCTCTATGGCAATAATATCCTTCCTAAGGTAAGGGGACCAAAACTGCACACAGTACTCCAGGTGTGGTTCTATACAATTGAAGCAAGACTTCACTACTTCTGTACTCAAATCCTCTTGCGATAAAGGCTAACATATCATTAGCCATCTTAATTTCTTGCTGCACCTGCATGTTAGCTTTCAGTGACTTATTGACAAGGACACCCAGGTCCCTTTGTACATCTACACTTTCTAATCTCTTACCATTTAAGAAATACTCTGCACATCTATTCCTCCTACCAAAGTGGATAACCTCACATTTTTCCACATTATGTTCCATTTGCCACGTTCTTGGCCACTCACTAAGTCTTTCCAAATCCCTTGAAGCCGCTTTGCATCTTCCTCACAACACACATTCCCACCTAGTTTTGTGTCATCATGTTTGACAAATGAGGATGCTATTAACAAAATTGATAAAGGGGAGTTGGTGGACATGGTATACTTGGATTTTCAAAAAGCCTTTGATAAAGTCCCCCATAGGAGGTTGGTTAGTAAAATTAAAGCACATGGGATAGGAGGTAATATACTGGCATGGATTAAGGATTGATTAACAGGCAGAAAACAGAGAGTAGGAATACACAGGTCATTCTCACGTTGGCAGGCTGTGAATAGTGGGATCAGTGTTTGGGCCCCAGCTGTTTCACAATATATATCAATGATTTGGATGTGGGGACCAAATATAATATTTCCAAGTTCGCGGATGACACAAAACTAGGTGGGAATGTGTGTTGTGAAGAAGATGCAAAGCGGCTTCAAGGGGATTTGGAAAGACTTAATGAGCGGGCAAGAACCTGGCAGATGGAATATAATGTGGAAAAATGTGAGGTTATCCACTTTGGTAGGAGGAATAGATGTGCAGAGTATTTCTTAAATGGTAAGAGATTAGAAAGTGTAGATGTACAAAGGGACCTGGGTGTCCTTTATCAATAAGTCACTGAAAGCTAACATGCAGGTGCAGCAAGCAATTAAGAAGGTTAATGATATGTTAGCCTTTATCGCAAGAGGATTTGAGTACAGAAGTAGTGAAGTCTTGCTTCAATTGTATAGAACTGCACCTGGAGTATTGTGTGCAGTTTTGGTCCCCTTACCTTGGGAAGGATATTATTGCCATAGAGGGAGTGCAACGAAGCTTCACCAGACTTGTTCCCGGGATGACAGAACTGTCCTATGAAGAGAGATTGGGGAAACTGGGCCTGTATTCTCTAGAATTTCAAAGAATGAAAGGTAATCTCATTAAACCTACAAAATACTTAAAGTAATAGACAGGGTAGATGCAGCTCAGATGTTTACCCTGGTTGGGGAGTCTAGAACAGAATTTCAAAATAAGGGGAAGCCACTTTGGACAGAGATGAGGAGAAATTTCTTTACTCAGGAGGGTTGTGAATCTTTGGAATTCTTTACCCCAGAGGGCTGTGAAAGCTCAGTCATTAAGTATGTTTAAAGCAGAGATTGACAGATTTCTAAATATAATTTACATAAGGGGATATGCGGATAGTGTGGGCAATGGGCTTTGAAGTGGATGATCAGCCATGATCATATTGAATGGCGGAACAGGCTCGATGGGCTGAATGGCCTACTCCTGCTCCTATGTTCCTATCTTACTACCACTATACTAGCTGTGATTAGTACCATGTGGGGTGGAAGGCAAGTATGAGCATATTTGTATATTCATCTTTTGTTGATAATTAACAGACCAAAAAGGCAGTAGAGTCAATGCACTGAAGCGCATTAATTCAGTTTACTCCCTGAAGGAGTTTCAGGAGCATGGGCAAATATGTGTTCATACAGTAAATTACTATACATAACATTCACTGAGCACATGCGTTAGCTTTAAGACAAAGAGGAATTACCCGTTGCAAGCAGCGAGGCCTGGACAACGTATGTCAGCCAAGAGCGATGTCTCAATTCATTCCATCTTCGCTGCCTCCGGAGAATACTTGGCATTAGGTGGCAGGACTATATCTCCAACACAGAAGTCCTCGAGGCGGCCAACATCCCCAGCTTGTACACACTACTGAGTCAGCGGCGCTTGAGATGGCTTGGCCATGTGAGGCGCATGGAAGATGGCAGGATCCCCAAGGACCCATTGTACAGCGCGCTCGCCACTGGTATCAGACCCACCGGCCGTCCATGTCTCCGCTTTAAAGACGTCTGCAAATGCGACATGAAATCCTGTGACATTGCTCACAAGTCGTGGGAGTCAGTTGCCAGCGTTCGCCAGAGCTGGCGGGCAGCCATAAAGACGGGGCTAAAATGTGGCGAGTCGAAGAGACTTAGTAGTTGGCAGGAAAAAAGACAGAGGCGCAAGGGGAGAGCCAACTGTGCAACAGCCCCGACAAACAAATTTCTCTGCAGCACCTGTGGAAGAGTCTGTCAGTCTAGAATTGGCCTTTATAGCCACTCCAGGCGCCTCTTCACAAACCACTGACCACCTCCAGGCGCGTATCCATTGTCTCTCGAGATAAGGAGGCCAAAGAAGAAAGTAACTAAACTGGGTTTCCACCAAGACTAAGGGAGAAGATTGCAGTAATTAAATGTTAGTAATAAGGGTTTATAAAATGAGGTTCCAATAACTCTGTATATTCAGAATCAAGTCTCCATAATCTAAAAAATATTTAAATATTGTCAAATGTAAACAGTTTTTGGAGAGACACGTTTTTCAACAGAATATGGACATCAGAAAGAAATGGTATGCTGCATGAACACGACAAGGCAAAGACCTAAGTTAATAAGCATTGAATCTGGAAAAAACTGATCTGAACAAGTCCTGTACAGGTTTTTAAAAATCAGGCATTTCAGACTTATTTTAATTTTTAAACAATAGACAGGTTGAATAAAACTAACTTGGTTCATAATGGTTTCACTCAGTGTGATAACAGATTTAGAAAAGGATTTATAATTTAAAAAATGGAAAATAAATGGTTCAGTTTCCGTAATATTTCATATCCATTTGAACTGAACAAGCCATTTGAATTTTATTACACTGCGGGGCATTAAATAATTTTTATGTGAAAATTCAATAGGTTTTTAATTGATGTCACAGCTATAATCATTCTTTTCTATTATTTCAATGATATTTATCATAAAGGGACTTACTGCTAGCAAAGCAGTAAACATGAAGTATGTGCTTTTTGGGCATCTGTCACTATAGCCATAACTAAAATATGTATAAATGCTGTGGAAAGTGTTCAAATATATATGTTAAGCATACGACTGTAAATTTGTTCTATCACCAGCCAATGGGAGGGTTTACTTCTACCTTCCTGGATAAAATGAAAACGTGTGTGATTCCACTGGCAACTTAATATCTCTTAAACTGCCATGACTAGATATAGACCTATCCTACGGCCTGAATTTTAGTAGCACACCACAAATCGTGGCGACGTGCTTTGAAGTTGGTAGTCGGCCCGCGTGGAGCAGCTACTGCTGAGCCTCTGCGATATTTCACACAGGCGCTCATTTAAATGGAGGGTGCAAAATGGCCACCCCCGATAATATAGAGTGGGGGGTGGGGGGGAACGCTCCATCCACGGCAATGGCACCATTTTTAAAGGGCTTCAAGCCCTTACCAGCAATTTAAATTTTTCAAGAGCGCAGCACCTTTACTTTAAATAAAAACTGTCAATTGAACATCAAAGCCCCTCTTCCACACCCCTCCTCAATGATTAAACAATATATTTATTTCCCTCTCCCCCCCTCGAGAAACCATTTTTGCCGGTATCGACCTTCACCCCCAAACTTATTCATCTTTGCCCTTCAACCCCTTCCCACCATCCCCTCAGCCAATGGAAACACTTTTCCCCGCTTCCTCCCGCCCCCATTCTGATAATTGCACTCCTCCCCCCTCCATACCAGTGTCACGCCTCGGAAATCTGAATGGAGTTCTGAAGGCGAGGGAGTTCTGGCCAACGGCCAGAATATCGGTGTGGGACGACCGCCGGGGCAAGGTAAGTTTATTTGCATGTGTTTTAATTAATTTTAATATTAAAATGAAGGCCCCGCCACCAAGCCGGGGGGCGCACCAAGGCTTCACCACCTCTGGTAAAATGCAGTGGGGCCTCCTCGGCCTTGAGGGTCTTGGCAGGCCTCTCCCAGAAGAATTTTCTGGGCCCCCCCTGCCAAGACCCCTGCTGTCGGAGGGCAAGTAAAATTCAGCTCTACATGTCAACTTGATGTCAGTCAGCCACAGTCTTTTCAGTAAGACTATTTTAAAAAGTACAATGTTCTAGGGAATTTCTTCAAGGTCTGTAAGGTTGTGTAAACACAGGAAAAAGCACACTGAACACGTCAAGGTTCCAGCTCAGTGTCTCTTTATGCCATTGGCACCAAACAGGAAAGTACACGCGTGAAGACTAAAAACTTATCTTGAAGAGACAAATGTTTCAGATCAGCAGTATTACAGACTTGTTTGTTAAACAATGGGATGCAGGAATGCCTCGCTCTCAGCAGGAATGCAGGTTTGTGATCCTGAAGCTTTCCCTCTTGACCTCTTATCCCCGCTCTTCACAATGGGGTTTTATACTTTAATACTGTACTTGAAGCACCACAAGAACAAAGTTGAGAGCAAGCGTGCTCATGGCCCTCCTGTTGCTCTTTTCCTGACTGTTCCGTTCCTCTTATTCCGGCCTCTTTTGCATCCCCTCCCTCTTTACCCCATCATTGACAGCCAAGCCTTCAGGCATCAAGGCCTCAAGCTCTGGAATCCCCTCCATAAATTTAACTACCTCTGTACCTCTTGCTGCTCATTTAAGAACATCATTAAAACTCTCTGACCAAGTTTTTCATCATCCCTCCTATTATCATCTTCTTTGGTTTGATGTCCATTCTTTTCTTCTCTCTCTGTGAAGCACCTTGAGACGTTTTCTATGTTAAAGGTGCTATATAAATGCAAGTCATTAATGAGATGGTGCAGGAGAAAACAATGGCATATTACACAACGGCCTTTGGGAATGGAAATAATCTGCCCAGCTCTAGGCTCAGGGAAGCTCAAAAAATAGTGGGGAGAAATTTGTTTGCGTAGCATTGTATCTAGTGGTGCTACGCAGACTTACCTCAATTCTCTGGGGCAGACAGTGCCATGAGTCAGTACCTCAGTGGCCCACGTGGTGTTCTTCAATGTTATCAATGAAGAACTTGAACCCATGAGCCACAGATTACCTTGCTATCCTGATCACCAGAGGACTCTTCAGCATCTCAGGGCTTCTCGCTCACTGGGGCTTCCATGCTGGGCTAGTCCTCCATGACCCTTTATAGCTGGATACACACCCCAATTCCCCCTTGCTGGCACTTTTTCCCAATTGCCGACCTTGTGCCTGCTGCCTGTGGCTCTCTGGCTCCACTCCCTGAGCCCATCAAAGACACTGCTCCACTCCCCAAGCCCATCAAAGACACTGCTCCACTCCCTGAGCCCATCAAAGACACTGCTCCACTACCTGAGCCCATCAAAGTCACTGCTCCACTCCCCGAAGGGATTTCCGGGTGCCGAAAACTGCCCAACCCAGCGCTCTCCAGCACCACTACTACCTACTGGCCCAGACGTGCGCACCCTGAGGAGAATGTCCGATGAAGCAGAAGCAGCTCCAAACTCCAAGGAAATGCTTGCTCATTGGTTCACAGCAGCTGACGGAGACACAACACAACCCCCTGTCCCTGCTATAGTTGGAAGGGGGAGGATAATGTGAAAGCAGCAGGAGATTCTTACCTGGAACAAACATGAAGATGGTGTGGAGCTGCTGCCGGCAAGCCCTTGACTACCCTCAGCCTTCCAAGTAACTGTTAGGCAGGTGGTTTCAGGAAGTTTCATAGGAGGGAAGGTGTGGTGTACAGGGCATGGTCAGACGATAATTTTTCCTGTGAGGCCTTAAGGAACAGCATTGCTCCTCCTGGCCCCACAAATGAAAGTTTTATAATTCCCTGATGGGATCTCCTCTGTCTTCTGTTCTGTTTCTGTCTAACAGGAAAGCCATTGGCCGGAATTCTACCCCAATCCAACGAGCTGGATGATGTTGGGGAGGTGGCATAAAATGGAGCAGGAGGCTCCAGGAGGCCTTCCCGACCCACTCCTGCCTCCGCCTCCCTTTACGTACGGTGGGGGGGCGTAAAACGACCCGCCTGCCCCAGGCCACTTAACAGCCACTTAAGGGCCTTTGCCCACCTCCACGCAGATTTTACACGTGGCAAGCGGGCATCCTGGAGCTGGGAAAAACTGCCTGGGAAAAACAGGCTGCTTCTCAGCGTCCCGGTGGGGGGGGGCCCTGCTCATCGGGCACAGGGTGTCCAATGGAGGGCCGCTCCCACTTCTCCGACCACCCCCAAGACCCAACATGCCCCCCTTGCCCCCAAACAACCACCCTCACCTTTCCAGGGCCCAACTGATTACCCCCGGCGAGGCAGCCAAAACCTACCTTATTTTCCGGCTCCCAGGCATCCTGTCTTAATGCTGGGCTGTAGTCTGAGCAGTGGCCACCGTTCCCGGTGGCGCTTCTGGGACTAAGAGCCGCCGGCCCTCTGATTGGCCAGCAGCTCTATTAAGCAGGACTTCCTACCTCAAGCGGGTGTAAGCCCCGCCTCAGAGCAATTAAAGCCTGGGAGTCCGTAAAACACGGAATGGATCCCCAGGTGAGGCGGAAGTGGGTTCGCCACCGACTTTTACGTCGGAGGCTGGGTCCCGTCTGCCCACTGTAAAATCCAGCCCATCGTCTCTTCCCTGCTCAGGCCTCAATTAAAATTGCATTGCATTCCTATTGATGTAATAGGACCCCAACTTGCATAAATGTTTGAGACTCCACCTGTAAAACACAGCAGATTAAAATTGGAAATGGTTAGGATCTGAGTAGGTAAATAACCCATTTGTTTTTAACTGCCCACCCCTAGGTTTCTGTTGGAGCCCCCAACAGTAGACGTGCTATCCTTCACCATATCAAATACCGATGCGTGTATGGTTTGTTTATGGCAGAAATTTCTGGCTTGCTGGCTGAACCTTCTGAAAAAATTCCTTTAATCCATAAAATATGAAAATGAATGCTGTCCTCAGAATATTAACTGCTTTAACAAATACTAATGCTGTTCATTCCATTTATAAAAGCTACCTATTTCTGTTAAGTGAGCAAAATCTATCATATTTCTTCAATGTCACTGAGGATACCCAGTTACTAGTTCACTCACCTTCACTTACTGATTAGTTATTCATTAAGCTGTTTCTCAGCTGAAGAAGAAATCGTGTCTTTATTTTATACATTGTGTAGCCTCTTCTTATTAAAATGCTCATTGTCTTATTAAGCAAAAAGAAATTTATAACAGTACTCATCTGTCTTTAGCACCATTGATGTTCATTCTTGTTTACAAAGTAATTTAGCTGTGAAATCAATTTATAGCAGAGTTTGGAGGTTTTTAACTCCATTTACATAGTGTCATCTCAAGAACCTCCCATGAGACAGCACTGTGAGGCATCAGCCAGGCAGCTCAGTAGATACAGGTGGATGTACAGATGATGTTTATGAGACTGAGAAGCACTGAAGGTGCCCAAGACATTTTATTAATGATTTAAGTGCAAATCTTTCGTCTTGTGAAGGTGGTGAAGAAACTTCATTCAACTTTTGTTTTTCTTCAGTCTTTTTTTATTCATTTCCATTTTCTCCTTTTTATAATAGTGTGGGATTGGAATATTGCTAATAGTAAAATTAAATACTGCTTTGTCATGGATGAAATAGATATTCCTGATCAGTTAGGAGTAGTATAATGAGTTATAATATCCTCCAGCAAACTATGACCACAAGAGATTTTACTGTGCTCCACTTTTTGGCTATTTCTGGTTCTGAGCAAGTGCCACACCAGGACTCCCTTATAAAAGGTTAATGAAAACTGGACAGCCTAGAAGAATAGCCAGTTGGTCATTAGAACCTCAATGAGTTGACCAGTTGACCACTTTCAATTCTTTAACCATTTGGTTTTCAATCAGTTGATCACTTGACTTTTAACCAATTGCAAGTTTGGTTGTCAACCAGTTTAATACTTGAATGCCTACTATAAGTATGTGCTCATGAAGAGGTACACACTCAAAATGTCAAGAATGTGTACTTTCTATTTTAAAGGTGCTAAGCGACCTGGTGTGTATTTCCAGCATTTTCTGGTTTTATTTTAGAAGTCTGATCATTGCTTGCACACATTTGACTTAGTTCTCCGCGTTTGCAGGTTTGTGCTGCAAAGTGGTCTATCTCAGTTGGAAGCTGAGGTCTAGTGGTTCCAGAGGGAGAACATCAAGCTATAAGTCACAAATAAATCTATGTACAATATTAACTTGCCTGCCCTTCTAATGAGGTCAAATTACAAGGAGAAAAAGCAATGAAAAATTACATTAAAATTCATGAAAAGCATTGTTTGTAAGATATCCTGGAATCTTCATAAAATCAATGAATCCTGCCCCCACCAACCCCTCCCCAACAAGTGAATGTGAATGGAGGAGTACATCTGTGCATGAAAAGCAGTAATGGTCCTGATTTTAATCAGGAGCTAGAATAGGGCAGGTGAGGGAAAGGTGAATGCCGAACCCCTCCCTTGACCTTCGCAAAGTGACACCCAAGCAAGCTGAACTCCTGGGCCTCATGTATATGCTGCTGGTGAGCTGCCCACCTGAAATGTCTGGGAAGCACCGGCTGCTCACCAGGCAGCTGCAGAATGTTGGATGGCAGGAAATCATCAAATGAAACCAAAGGAAGGGTCACCAACAACAAGATAAGTCATAGGAGGGGGTTTCAGGAGGGTCCTGTGGTCGGGATGAGGAGGAGCCCTGGACAGGAGAGGCCTTAACTTTCCTTTTGTCATGTGGTGCAGCACTCCTGCTCCTTCTTGTCACACAGGGATAGTATATCTGGCAGAAAAGCCACAATAGATTCCCTGTTCAGGCCGCAGTTAACATTGCAGTCAGGGTCCGAAAACATCATTACACCTGAATATGCATATTTAAAGAAGCACTTCAGCACTTTCAGGCAGGTTTCCTTGTTGCTTGCTCAAAAGAGCACGTTAAAATAAAAGAATCAGTATGGGGCATTAGCAGGTAAGTCAACTGCCTGCCCACTTGCCTAGAATCTGCCAGGTGGATAGGGTTAAAATGGCTCTTAATGTTTCTGTCGCCTCGTTAGAACTAGTATCTATTATTTCCTGTATGAGCGTAACAATTTTTAAAATGTTAAGCCACAGTCAAAGGGTTTTTGGTGGGGGGGTAGGGTTGCTTAGCAATTTTTACTTTACCATAATTAAAATGTAACATGGCATAGTTAGCTTGAAATAATGCCAAATACCTTATTGATATTTCATTTAAATATGTAGTTGCCACGTATCTTCCTCTAAATATCAATAAAATGTGCAGAAAAAGTATATATACATTGGTAGTACTCCAGCAATGTGCTGACTGCATTCATACCAGCAATATGGTTAGCTAGAGTTAATGGTCCATTGACATTGATATTGCAGTACAACTGTTCAGCCTGTGCTGAACTAGTAAGGATAAGAAAGCAGCTGATAGTGTTACAGAAAGAACAAAAGTTTAGCCTTTTCCTGAAAGTGTATTTTCAGTAACAAACACTTGGAATAACTAAACATATTTTCATCTTTCAAAATACAATATGCCCATATCATGATTTTGCAAACCCTTCAAACAAAGAGTTACTGTTTATTCGTACTGCATTTGGGTGAATTTATAAAAAATGAGCAAAACCACCGCATAGTTCCTACTTCACGTTACATGGTGTCAGCTTTGGCTCAGTTGGTAGCACTCTTGCCTCTCAATTGAAGGTTACGAGTTCAAGTTCCACATCCAGAAGCTTGAGCACATAATCTAGGCTGACACTCATAGTCCAATACTGAGGATGTGCTGCACTGTCAAACTTTGTATGCAACGTCATACCGAGGCCTGATCCCCCCTTTCAGATGGATGTAAAAGAGCCCATATCGCTTCTTGAGGAAGAGCAGGGGAGTTCTCCTGGTATTCTGGCCAATAATAATCCTCAACCAATATCAGTAAAATAGATCATCTGGTCATTATTTCATTGTTGTCCGTGGGACCTTGCTGTGTACAAATTGGCTGCCAAGTTTTCTGCATTACAATAGTAACTCATCTTCAGCTGTAAAGCACTTTGGGACATTTGGAGATCATGAAAGACACTGTATAATTGCAAATTCTTTCTTTCTTTACTCCTGGAATACACTATACTTTGATATTGTAAGTATGTTTTTTACATAGAATTGCTGGTGTTTTCCTCCAAGAGTGGACAATATGGAGGAACTCAGAGAAGGACTCTAGAACATTGCTATTTCAGATGCTAGTACCTTCCATTCCCAACATCAGTCCCTTGAGATCAGCATCTCTTATTAGTTGATCAATTACATGTTTTTCCTGCAGTGAAAGCTATTGTAAATAAGTTGAGTGGCTTAATAGGTGATCCCTCAGAATTATCTTTTAATTACTAAATTCAATCATTCATGTTTACAGCTTGTCCTCCATCACATGCTGACTGAGAAATACTGCACTAACTTTCTGTCTGAATCCAAATCCATGTTGCTCAGTAAAAGGGAAAGGAAATCATCCCAGTCCTCTTCACTCTGTTTAACATATTTGCCTGATGTCTTAACAGAAGTACTAACTTTTTTAAAATAAGGGTCATATTAACACATTAGTATTTGCCTGCTAATACCTTAAGGCACAGACCCATGATCTTCATCAGCTAAGGCCTATATAAAAGATCCCAATAGGAAAAGTTAAGTACAGATGAGTTGAGATAACAAATGCAAGAATTATTGTATTGAAGTTTACATGAGAACATTCCTCAGTGTATCCATTAGAAAACAATTATGTTGTCAACCATCACAACAAATTCAGAAGAAAAAGGGTTAAGAAAACATTGGCACTTTTTTATGCTCTCCATATGAGATATTATGGATGGGGAATGGAATTCTTTCCATCTCACGTATGCAGTGCCAACACCAAGCACTCCCAGATCAGCTACTGTATGCCAACAACATATCTCAGTCCCAACATCAAGCGAGCACCCCCTACTGCACCAGTACTTTTTCCGTTTCCCATACCAGTCATCCTGTGACCTCTCTGAGTCAGATTCCCAACTAGTACAAAATCAGGCAGATTTTTAACTGTGGGTCTATCGTAAGAACTACATCTAGATTGCCCAAACAAAGTTCACATTAAACCCTTTTATCCAACAGACAGAGAAGACTTTCATCCCATTCGTTGGGATAAGATTTTAACCTAGTCCCATTGGTAAAAATGATGCACATAATTCACAGGAGTCTACATAAATAATTCTGCAACGTAACTCCAGGTCATTGAGGTAAAAGGCAAACCCACCCTGCTCCCCATTAGTATTTCTAAAGAGGTCTTCAGGGCGCACAAACATTTTCAGTGTTGTATCAAGGTATGCCTTAAAATGATTGTCATTTAATAAAGCCTGGAACATATATAAAGTGTGAAAAAATCAGAAGTCATATATTTCCATTTATGTTATAAGTGAGTAAGTATCAGAACAAAATTGGGGTAGTCTTCAAGACTGTCCTAAGATTCCATTCTTCACACCCTTCTGTTCCTTATCGAAATGCTGCGCTACAGCAGTCATAGGCACATGATCAAATTCTATAATAAAAACAGAAAGTGCTGGAAATACTCAGCAGGTCTGGCAGCAACTGTGGCGAGAGAAGCAGAGTTAACGTTTCAGGTCAGTGACCCTTCTTCAGAACTGGCAGATATAAGAAATGTAAAAGATTTTAAGCAAGTAAAGCGGGGGTGGGACAATAGATAACCAAAGAGAAGGTATTGATAGGACAAGGTCACAAAATAGCTGACCAGAAGGTCATGGAGCAAAGGCAAACAATATGTTAATGGTGTGCTGAAAGACAAAGCATTAGTACAGATAGGGTGTTAATGGACTGAAAACTGAACAACCACAAGCACAAACATGAAAAGAACAGTGGGTATGCACAGTAAAAACAAACTAAAATAAAATAAACACAAAAGAAAAGAAAAAAGAACTAAAGATAAAAGTAAAATGGGGGGCCCGTCATGCTCTGAAATTATTGAACTCAATGTTCAGTCCGGCAGGTCCGTAACTGGGTACGGTGGTTTAGTGGTTATGTTACTGGTCTAGTAATCCAGAGAACATGAACTGAAATCCCATCATGGCAGTTTGAGAATTTGAATAAAATTAACAAAAAATCTGAGACAGTCCCCACCACATATACTGAACGTGTTGGTGTTAATGCAGTTTACCCACTATAAGTGGTGTCTGATTTTGCCTCTGTTGTTGTAAGGGTTGAGACTCAAAATTAAACTCTAGGGAAACAACAGCTGTATTTGCTCCAACTATCAAAACAAGTTCAGAAAAGGGAGGGTTAAAAAAAAAAATCACTGGCATTTCTAATGAGCTCCATGAAAGAGCAGCTCTTTGCCTGTTTGAAATTCACAAAGTCTCCACCAGCCTGTATACAGCAACCATGCTTGATAGCCAAGGAATATGTTCCCAGATGCTCCTCTGTTTATTGTTGACTCCGTGTAATTTGTTTGCCCTAATTTGTCTCTGTGTATCGAGGGAGTTCCCTTTTTAATTTTGCCTTCACTGTTTACCGCTCTTTGTGGAGCAGCGGGCTGTTAAGCTGTTAGAACCACAAGCCAAAGAAGAAGGGAGAAAAAAAAGGTGATGCAGATTGTTTTAAGCCTCTGTTGCCCCATGGGCCCAAAGGCCTTGCTTGAAGCCTGCACCTGCTCCTCCTCCTGAGACCTGGGGCTCCTGATCTTTATGCCATGCCCTTCAGCTGCCCGATTCCGATTATCCTAAATCAAACAGCGTTTTCTACATTCACGCCTCCAGCACTTGGCATGAAATTAATAAGTCTCGCTGATACATTTCAGTGGAAGTGTGGCTGTTTCACACAGCAGTGGTAGATTAAAAATGTTGGCATCAGTAACACTCGCTGCATCCAGGCACACAGTGTGACAAGGATGAGAGACATTTGAGTTTAGCACAATAATACTTTTAACTCTTAAATAACAAGATATCGGGTCAGCTCAAAATTACATCAGGAGGTCAAAAGTAAAATTAAGAATGCTTTCTGTGTATAAGAGAGACTCGTGTTATAATCTGCTTCTTTTTGTTAATTACTGTGATTATTCCTTACCACTATTATATTACCTATTATTTTATTCCACTCAGTTTGTGTCTACATACACCCCTCACCAGACAGGCAGCCTGCTTCTTAAACTCCAAATAGAAAATACACAAAAAAAGTGGAGTTGTACGAGACAGGACTGCTTTTAAGTGGGCTCTTCAGAAATTTCTACTATGTAAATAAGACAAAGGTGAAATTTTAACTCCCTTTGCCCAGCAGAACCAGACAGAAGGGAAGTTAAAAAAGGGTTCACTTCCTCTAGATTCCTGCCCTGCAACTATTTTAGCACACAGTTTTCAGAGGTGGCTGAAGTACCATCTGACAGACAGGGCCCAATTTTATTCTTCAGGAGCATGTGGGTTTGGGTGCAGGTGGGGGGGTTAAAACCAAAGCAACTGACAACACATTGGAAAGCCAGCTCCATCCCACTGTCTTCTGCTTTTGAATTGAGCGCATTAGGCTGCGTGCGTGCAATCCTGTTGGGCGAGGCAGGTTGTCAATTTCCATATGTTAATTAGAGTGACATTGACACACTGTTGTCAATTTAATGTTGGGTCCATGGGTTTCCCGAAACTTGCCAGTGAAACCAAGGCAATTGAGGGGGCTGCATCAATCTCAGGGAAATATCCCAATATATGTTTGTTCACAGTACTTTTGCTGAGAAGTTACTTTGTACAATTTAGAAGTTACTTTCTACACTTTGGAGGTTTGCTCTATCACATCAGGATGCTTGTCTTTATGCTGCTTTAGACTGGACGTCACATGGGAACCAAGATGATCAGCAACAGCACCTGCTGCTCACAGACCTGTAGCTGCACATAGGAACATAGGAGCAGGAGTAGGCTATTCAGCCCAGCGAGTCTGCCCCGCCATTCAATACGATCATGGCTGATCATCCACCTCAATGTCTTTTTTCCACACTATCCCCATATCCCTTTATGGCATTGGTATGTAGAAATCTGTCAATGTCTAAACATACTCATTGACTGAGCTTCCACAGCCCTCTGGGTAGAGAATTCCAAAGATTCACAATCCTCTGAGTAAAGAAATTTCTCCTATGTGCTTCCCCCTTATTTTGAAATTGTGTCCCCTGATTCTAGACTCCCCAACCAGGAGAAGCATCTTACCTGCATCTACCCTGTCTATCCCTTTAAATATTTTGTAGGTTTCAATGAGATCATCTCTCATTCTTTGAAACTCTCAAGAATACAGGCCCAGTTTCCCCAATCTCTCTTCATAGGACAGTCCCACCATCCTGGAACAAATCTGGTGAACCTTCATTTCACTCCCTCTATGGCAATAATATCCTTCCCAAGGTAAGGGGACCAAAACTGCATACACTACTCCAGGTGCGGTCTAACCAAGGTTCTATACAATTGAAGCAACTACTCCTGTACTCAAATTCTCTTGCAATAAAGCCTAACATACCATTAGCCTTCCAAATTGTTTTCTGCACCTGCATGTTAGCTTTCAGTGACTTATTGACGAGGACACCCAGGTCCCTTTCTACATCTACACTTTCTAATCTCTTACCATTTAAGAAATACTCTGCACATCTATTCCTCCTACTAAAGTGGATAACCTCACATTTTACCACATTATATTCCATCTGCCACATTCTTGCCCACTCTCTAAGTTTGTCCAAATCTCCTTGAAGCTGCTTTGCAGCTTCCTCACAACACACATTCCCACCTGTGTCATACGCAAACTTGGAAATATTACATTTGGTCCCCACATCCAAATCATTGATATATATTTGGAACAGTTGGGGCCCAAGCACTGATCCTTGTGGTATCCCACTAGTCACAGCGAGAATGACCTGTTTATTCCTACTCTCTGTTTTGTGCCTGTTAACCAATCCTAAATCCATGCCAGTATATTACCTCCTATTCCTTGTGCTTTAATTTTGCTAACCAAGCTCTTGTGGGGACTTTATCTAAAGCCTTCTGAAAAAACCCCTTTATTAATTTTGTTAGTAACATCCTCAAAAAATCCAACAGGTTTGTCAAACATGATTTCCCATTCAGAAATCCATGTTGACTATGCCCAATCAGATCATTATTATCCAAGTGTCCATTTATCACATCCTTTAGAATAGATTCTAATATTTTCCCAATGACTGATGTAAGGCTAACAGGTCTGTGGTTCCCTGTTCTCTCTCCCTCCCTTCTTAAATAGTGGGGTGACATTTTCGACCTTCCAATCTGCAGAAACCACTCCAGAATCTTTAGAATTTTGGAAGATGATCACCAATGCATCAACTATCTCCATAGCTACCTCTTTCAACACTCTGGGATGTAGAATATCAGGTCCTGGGGACTTATAAACCTTCAGCCCCATCAATTTCTCCAATACAACCTTCTTACCTTTTTTATGGGATGTGGGCGTCGCTGGCCAGGCCAGCATTTATTGCCCATCCCTAATTGCCCTTGACTAATTACTAATACTAATTTCCTTCAATTCCTCATTCTCCCTAGTCCCTTGGATGTCTAATTCTGGGAGATTTCTTGTATCTTCCTCAGTGAAGACAGACACAAAGTAATCATTTAGTTTCTCTGCCATTTCTCTAATCCCCAGTATAAATTCTTCTGACTCTGCCTGTAAAGGATCCACATTTGTCTTAGCCAAACATTTCCTTTATACATACCTATAGAAGTTTTTACAGTCTATTTTCATATTCTTTGCTAGCTTACATTCATATTCTATTCTCCCTTTCTTTGTCAGTTTCTTGGTCCTCCTTTGCTTTATTCTGAAATCCTCCCAATCCTCAGGTTTACTACTATTTCTGGCAACTTTATAGGCTTTTACTTTTGATCTTATACAATCCATAACTTCCTTTGTTAGCCATGGTTGGCTGCCTTTACTTTTGGGGTTTTTGTGCCTTGAAGGAATGTTTAGTTGCTGTAAACTATGTAATATTTCTTTAAAGACTATCCATTGCCTATGTACTGTCATACCTTTTAATGTATTTTCCCAATCCACCTCAGCCAATTTGCCCCTCATACCTTCATAATTTCCTTTGTCCAAATTTAACACCCTGGTTTCAGATTGAAGTACCTCACTTTCAAACATAATGTAAAATTCTATCTTATTACAGTCAATCATCCCAAAAGGTTCTTTTACAACAAGATTATTAATTAGCCCTTTCACATTACATAATACTAGATCTAAAATAGCCTGTTCTCTAGTTGGTTCCTCAACATACTGCTCAAGCAAACCATCCCTAACACACTCCAGAAACTCATCCTCCACAGCATTAGTGCTCATTAGATTTACCCAGTCTATGTGCAGATTGAAATCACCCATGATTACTGGATTACCCATGCTACATGCTTCTCTAATCTCCTGATTAATACCATGCCTCACACTACCACCACTGTTTGGTGGCCTATAAACAACTCCTACCAATATTTTCTGCCCACTGCTGTTTCTTAGCTCCACCTAAATAGATTCCAAATTTTGTTCTTCCGATCTAAGATCCTCCCTTACTAACGTACTGATCCCATCCCTTATTATCAGCGCAACACCACCTCCTTTTCTTTTTTGCCTGTCCTTCCTAAATGTTGAATATCCTTGAATATTCAGTTCCTAGTCTTGGTCATCCTATAACCACGTTTCCGTCATGACAATTAGATCATACCCATTTACCTCTATTTGTGCCTTTAAATCAACTACCTTGTTGTGAATGCTGCATGCATTCAGGTAGAGTGCCCTTAATCTTGTCTTCTTGACATTATTCTGCATTCTAAACCTAGTTGATGCTTGCCTTTGTTTTTCTTGCCTTCTAATGTCCCTGCTACTTTTCTATCTCCTGTTACCAGCTTTACTTCCTTCCAATTTGAGATACCCATCAGATTCCCATCCCCCTGACAAGCTAATTTAAACCCTCCCAACAGCACTTGCAAATCTCCCTGCGAGGATATTAGTTCCAGTCCTGTTAAGGTGTAGCCCATCCATCTTGTACAGGTCCCACCTGCCCCAGAACTGGCCCCAATGCCTCAGAAATCTGATGCCCTCCCTCCTACACCAATTCTCCAGCCATGTGTTCTATCGATCCATCCTCCTATTCCCATGCTCACTAGCAAGTGGCACTGGGAGAGACACAGCAGACAGGAGACCAGCAGAGAGATGACCAGCTGAGAGGGGACCAGTGGGGAGGGAAACAGTAGAAAAGGACCAACAAAAAGAGGACCAGCAGGTAAGTGCAGCTCACAAAGGCACGACCCATGAAACCAAGTCTATAGGCAGACACTCAGTTTCCTTGACATGTCTAAACACCAGTGATGCAGGAGTCTCAGGATGTCCTGTCAGGTGGTGGCAGACATCTGCAGCCTCCTCGCAGAAGACCTGCTACCTGTTGGACCTGGTGGCCACACGTTACCAATGGTTGTCAAAGTCACCGCTGCCATTTTTGCTTCTGGATCCTTCCAGGGTTCTGTCACAGATATATGCAGGATCTCCCAGTCGACTGCGTACAGATGCATAAGACAGGTGACTCATGGGTTGTTTGCTATGGCTGTCAATTATCTCAACTTTGCCACTGATGATGCCAATCAGAATGTGGCTCTGGCTGGCTCCCCACAGTTTCAGGACAAGACATAGCCATCTTCACATTTATCATCAAACAAGTTAGAAATGCACTTACCACCAAGCACCTAAGAACAGACAACAGGGGAAAATGGTGAAAAAGCATAACATTTGTTGTGAGCTAAATAAAGAATAAAAACTTATCAAAACAACATTTTCTTAGACATCCATGTGCATACCCTTAAGCAACCAGAAAGCCTTACTCTTCCTTTTCCTGCCACTCCTTTCTAGGACAACCCCTACGGCTGCTCACATCCCTGCTCTGACTGCTAAGCCGACCTTGGCCGATGAGCTCTGGGTTTTGCAGCATGTGAGGGTCCCACCAAAAGCATTCCACCTGCACCTGTGCAGGGGCAGACTCGGTCAACAGGAGACAAGACAACATGTGGGCCAGTGACTGGGGGTGGGCGGGGGGTGCGATGGGTGAGAAGTGGAAGTGGTTTGAGTGGAGCCTCCACTTCCATGACCCCTCTTGCCATCATCCCTCTCACCGGCCAGCTGCATTTCACAGCTACCACTGTGCAGGAGAACACTTTGATGCTGATCAGTGCATCCTTGTAAGGCCAAAGCTAAGGTATCTGTCAATCTATTGAAGGTGGCAGACATGTTGGCATCCAGAATCTGCATTGTGGTGATGAAGGCATGTAGGGACTCATTTGATTGAGCGTTGCATGGTCTATGGCGTGGTCACTCTCTCCATGAGAAGGCGGCATCATCTCAGTTGCCTGCAACATCATCACCCTCATAAATGAGCTGGACTACTCCAACCTGTCTGCAACCACGCTGGTCCACTTTGAAGGCTGGTCAGTGCATTGCACATGGTTTGCCCTCCGATGCAGACTCTCCATTGCTGTCCCTGTCTACACCACCTGCTCATATTCACTAGTGAAAGTTGAGTCACAGGTGAATATCCAACTACCTGCCTTACCAATCCCACTGAAGTGGGGATATCTGAGCTGGTTTATTGTCTGTATGAGTCCTGTATTAGGGTGCACACTCAGAGGGACTGAGCTCCTCTGAGAACCCATTGCCTGCCATATCCATTGGCTTGTGCTGCATGTGTGAAGGCCCTGTGAAAGATAAAAAACTTAATTGGATCAGCCATATAAATGCTGTAGCCACAAGAGCAGGTCAGAGGCTAGGAATTCTGAGGTGAGTGACTCCTGACTTCCCAAAGCCTGTCCACCATCTACAAGGGACAAGTCAGGAGTATGACAGAATACTCTCCACTTGCTTGGATTGGTGCAGCTCCAACAATACTCACAATGCTCGACACCATCCAGGACAAATCGACGCACTGTAGCTGCAGTGTGTACCATCTACAAGATGTACTGCAGCAACTTGCCAAGGCTCCTTCAACAGCATTTTCCAAAACCACGACCTCTACCACCTAGAAGAAAAAGGGCAACAAATACATAGGAACGCCAGCACCTGCACGTTCCCCTCAAAATCACACACCATCCTGACTTGGAAATATATTGTCGTTCCTTCCCTGTTGCTGGGTCAAAATCCTGGAACTCCTTTCCTAACGGCACTAAGGGTGTACCTACACCAGATGGACTGCAGCAGTTCAAGAAGGAAGCTCACCACCACCTTCTCAAGGGCAATTCGGGATGGGCAACAAATGCTGACCTTGCCAGCGAAGCCCACATCCCATGAGCGAATATATATAAAATATTGTCATAGCAAAGTAAGAATGTTGCAAGTTATCATGATGTAGATGATCATATTATACTCACTGTTGAAACCAAGTCAAGATGACTGAGTGCCGTATGGCATGTGGGCAGCTTTTATTTCATAATTCACCACGTAGCTGGAAGCTCCCCGTCTCCCCATCTCTGACAGCCAGGGATGTCATAACTCCAATGTAAGCTGCATGGTCTGTGCAGTAATGTGTCCAGTTCTGGTCACTACACTTTAGGATGAATGTGAGGATCCTTGACAGGATGCAGAGGAGATTTACCAGAATGGTTCCAGGGATGAGGGATTTTAGCGACAAGGTTAGGTTGTTCTCCGTGGGGTAAAGGAGATTGAGAGGAGATTTGATAAAGGTGTACAAGATTATGACAGGCTTAGATCAGTTAGACAAGGAAAAACTGTTCCCATTAACTGATAGTTCAAGGACTCAGGGACACAGATTGAAGGTTTTGGGCATTAGATGCAGGGGGGATGTGATGAAGACCTTTTTTACGCAGCGAGTGGTAATGACCTGGAACTCACCACTCACTAGGGTGGTGGAAGCGGAGGCACTCAATGCTTGCAAAAAAAAATTGGATGGGCTCTTAAAATAAACTTGCAGGGCTACGGGGATCAACTAGGAGAGTGGGACTGACTGCTCCTCTTGCTCAATGTGGGAGCTCAGGGACATGGCTGATGTCCCTGACTCCTTCACGTGCAGGAAGTGTGTCCAGCTGCAGCTCTTGTTAGACCGCATGACGGCTCTGGAGCTGCGGATGGACTCACTTTGGAGCATCCGCGATGCTGAGGAGGTCGTGGATAGCACGTTTAGCGAATTGGTCACACCGCAGATTAGGATTGCTGAGGGAGAAAGGGAATGGGTGACCAAAAGGCAGAGAAAGAGCAGGAAGGCAGCGCAGTCCCCTGCGGTCATCTCCCTCCACAACAGGTATACCGTTTTGGATACTGTTGAGGGAGATGGCTCACCAGGGGAAGGCAGCAGTAGCCAGGTTCATGGCACCGTGGCTGGCTCTGCTGTTCAGAAGGGCGGGAAAAAGAGTGGAAGGGCTATAGTCATAGGGGATTCGATTGTAAGGGGAGTAGATAGGCGGTTCTGTGGTCGAAAACGAGACTCCCGAATGGTATGTTGCCTCCCAGGTGCACGGGTCAGGGATGTCTCAGATCGGCTGCAGAACATTCTGAAGGGGGAGGGTGAACAGCCAGTTGTCATTGTGCACATAGGACCAATGATATAGGTAAAAAAAGGGATGAGGTCCTACAAGCAGAATTTAGGGAGTTAGGAGCCAAGTTAAAAAGTAGGACCTCAGAGGTAGTAATCTCAGGATTGCTACCAGTGCCACGTGATAGTCAGAGTAAAAATGAAAGAATAGTCAGGATGAATGCATGGCTTGAGAGATGGTGCAGGAGGGAGGGGTTCAGATTTTTGGGACATTGGGACCGGTTCTGGGGGAGGTGGGACTATTACAAATTGGACGGTCTACACCTGGGCCGGACTGGAACCAATGTCCTTGGGGGTGCTTTTGCTAACGCTGTTGGGGAGGGTTTAAACTAATGTGGCAGGGGGATGGGAACCAAAGGAGGTCAGTGGAGAGTAAGGATGTAGTAACAAAAGCCTGTAAGGAACTAGATAATGAAGTCAGTGTGACTAAGGGGAAGAGCAGGCAGGGAGCAGATGATGATTGTAAAGGGACTGGTGGTCTGAGGTGCATTTGTTTTAATGCAAGAAGTGTAGTAGGTAAGGCAGATGAACTTAGGGCTTGGATTAGTACCTGGGAGTATGATGTTATTGCTATTACTGAGACTTGGTTGAGGGAAGGGCATGATTGGCAACTAAATATCCCAGGATATCGATGCTTCAGGCGGGATAGAGAGGGAGGTAAAAGGGGTGGAGGAGTTGCATTACTGGTCAAAGAGGATATCACAGCTGTGCTGAAGGAAGGCACTATGGAGGACTTGAGCTGTGAGGCAATATGGGCAGAACTCAGAAATAGGAAGGGTGCGGGAACAATGTTGGGGCTGTACTACAGGCCTCCCAACAGCGAGCGTGAGATAGAGGTACAAATATGTAAACAGATTATGGAAAGCTGTAGGAGCAACAGGGTGGTGGTGATAGGAGATTTTAATTTTCCCAACATTGACTGGGTTTCCCTTAGTGTTAGAGGTCTAGATGGAGCAGAATTTGTCAAGAGCATCCAGGAGGGTTTTCTAGAGCAGTATGTAAATAGTCCAACTCGGGAAGGGGCCATACTGGACCTGGTGTTGGGGAATGAGCCGGGCCAGGTGGTTGACGTTTCAGTAGGGGACGACTTTGGGAATAGTGATCACAATTCCGTAAGTTTTAGAATACTCATGGACAAAGACGAGAGTGGTCCTAAAGGAAGAGTGCTAAATTGGGGGAAGGCCAACTATACCAAAATTCGGCAGGAGCTGGGGAATGTAGATTGGGAGCAGCTGTTTGAAGGTAAATCCACATTTGATATGTGGGAGGCTTTTAAAGAGAGGTTGATTAGCGTGCAGGAGAGACATGTTCCTGTGAAAATGAGGGGTAGAAATGGCAAGATTAGGGAACCATGGATGACAGGTGAAATTGTGAGACTAGCTAAGAGGAAAAAGGAAGCATACATAAGGACTAGGCGGCTGAAGAAAGACGAAGCTTTGAAAGAATATCGGGATTGTAGGCGCAATCTGAAATGAGGAATTAAGAGGGCTAAAAGGGGTCATGAAATATCTTTAGCAAACAGGGTTAAGGAAAATCCCAAAGCCTTTTATTCATATATAAGGAGCAAGAGGGTAACTAGAGAAAGGATTGGCCCACTCAAGGACAAAGGAGGAAAGTTATGCGTGGAGTCAGAGAAAATGGGTGAGATTCTAAACGAGTACTTTGCATCGGTATTCACCGAGGAGAGGGACATGA